>NW_027130842.1:17200000-17823835 GCF_026122565.2 Emydura macquarii macquarii | reverse complement strand
CCTTGAAGGGCACAGCTTTGGCTTTCTCTTGGCTTTTTCCACATTCATATTCAGAAGGAGCTAAAGAATTAAATGATGATTTACATGGCAAAAGGTTTACAGAAGTATCATTTGGATATCAGTGAGACAGAAACAAAATGGGGCTAAAACTACAATGAGGGGATATGAAGGGGTGGGCTTACCACGCACTGAATGGGAAAGGGTTAAACACACACCATGGGTGGCAAAAGTCCTGCCCCCACAGGCTGTGCTGGGCATGCGCCAACTGCTGCCCCAGTATAAAAGGGAGAGCCCAGCTCATTCCAGGTGGACCACTGAGGAGGAAGGACACTTGGTGGAGGCTCCAAGCAGGGAGCCGCCTCAGCTCCCAGCTGAGAGAACCAGAGGATCTGAACGGAGACCCACTGCCCGTGGCCAACTGCCCAGAGTCAGACGTCCAGGGAGCTACCAGCACCAGGCCCCGACGAGACCCGGATGACAGCTTCAGGAGGCATGGTAGGAAGTAGCCTAGGGAGACGGGGTGAGTGGTATCTCCCTCCTGGGATAGGTCAGCGAGTTGTGGTAGGATCCTGGCTGGCCAGGCTGGTGACCACCCCCATCACAGACAGGGCCCTGAGCTGGGATGTGGTGGAGTTGGGCAGGCCCATGCCCCCAACCCTCCCTGCCACTGCCCTTGGGGTGACAGCAACCCCTACCTGAGCAGCAGACTGCAGAGGTGCACAAATGCCGTGCCATAGCTACAGACTGCTGCCTGCCCCACCCTGCCGGAGGGCTGGCGGCTATAGACTGCGTCTCCTGCTCGACCCTGCCTGAGGGCCCAGGCCATAGACTGCTTGCGGCCCTGCCCTACTTGGGGGCTTGAGCTATGGACTGCTTACTGCCCTGCCCTCCCTAGGGGCTGGGACTATATAGACCGTTGACTCGCCCTGCCCTGTCTGAGGGTCAGGGCTACAGACTGTTTGCATGCCTCGCCCTGACCCAAGGGCAATTATTGACTCCAGCCGCTAGGCTGCACCGCCTCAGCCTTAAGGGCGGCCACCCTAACTTGGACCCTTGAGACATACAGCCAGGAGGGGACCAGTCTGGTAGACTGCACCTGTGGGGATGCCCCGATCCTGCTTCACCCCCCCAAACCTCCCCACCTGAGGGGGATGGGGTGGGCTCACCCCACAACATGGGAAAAGAATAAAAGAGAAAAAAAATCACATTCCACAAATTGCCTCAATAAGTATTTTTACACCCCTGACCGGTTACAGCAACCCTAAAACCCACATCCTCTGACTGCATTCACACCAATCTCTAGCAATGGTAAATGAAGTTCAGTCATGTCTGTGTTTAACATATCGCCTTTTTTTCCAGTCTTGACCCAGGCTCACGCTATTTTCTTGTTACCTCAAATCTTTCTGACCCCTTTTAAAAAGGGATTAGTTTTGTGTCCGTCACTTAGAAATGAGAAATTTGCTGGTTCCAGCAAATACAAGAAATCAGATCTCTAAAATGAAGATTATACACGTATATCAGTTTTTTAATTATAGGGTAGGATAAATGTTGGTCCTCTTGCCCTTGACTTCCAAAGTAACTGTCTCTTACTAGATATGAAAATCCCAGTTTGCAAGTATAAAGAGGCCAGTATAGAGAGGTCTTCAGGATCAGGTGACGGATTCAGGGCTTCCCCCTTGGGTCAGGTTCCCCAACAAGGGCTAAGCTTTCAAAGATGTCCCTCTTTAGGAGTCGGTAGGCAAATCCAGGGACACCCTCTTCACCAGGCTCTGTCCCAGGGCCCAATGGTGGGCAACTTATGGCTGCCTCCCTGGATCACTTGCTACTAGCGCCCTCTCTTCCTACAGGGTAAAGTAAGGAACTGAATATAAAAATAAAGCTTCTGACCTTCAGTGTCACCAGTCCCTTCTTTACAGGCTTGGTCAGGTCACAGGAGCTCAGCAGGAGTGCAGTTTACCTCTGCTGTTTGCCCGCCACTCTGCTACTCTGCTTCCCTCTTTAACCTCCTCCTCCAGCCTTTGCAGGGGGTGGGGACAGGCCACCTGGACCCAGAGCAACTCCTTAACCCCTTCTTCTCCAGTGTGGGGCTTGTATACCCCTACAGTGTCCCACCACAATAAAGCCAGTGGGGTTGGTTTATAGTTCTGGGGTGTCTATCTTGCAGAATCCCTTACTCCACTTCCCTGCTCTGTTCTGGGGTTTGGTCAGGGATACTGAAATGTACAAGCATCATGTTTTCTTCTTATAAGAACAGAGTAGATGGGCAGAGTGGAGAGATTATATAAACTCTTGGGGCAGACTGTCTCTTTGTTGTGTTTTTGTACAGTGCTTAACACAACAGGCCCTGGCCTCTAGATGCTATTGTAGTACACGCTTACCGTAGTACAAGCAACACATAATAATAATTTATCATACAATTACTCATTAATAATTAATCGACAAGCAATCCACCTCCCCACCATAGGCTGTATTTTCAAGCCCTTTTGTGTGCCCCTTAGGTACAGCGTAAGCACATATTTCCATATACGTTATTTTAATTTTAAAAAGGTTTAAGCTTTTGGCTCTTTTTAGGGAGAGATCTCTCAGAATGAACTTTCCTTAGTTACTGTTTGAAATAAGTTGTTTTGTAAAAGGTCTGTGGTCCATGTAATATTTACCACTACAGGCAAAGCACAGCGCTTGGGGGTTTTCTGAACTTTCAAAATCCTTTTCCAGAGAGCTAAAAAGTTGGAGCTACAGCTTGAATGTCATGTGTGGTCAGATCGCTTCTTTAATACAGTGGGTCCCGGGTTTTGATTTGCATACAGTGTCTTGGATATGAATTATTAACCCTTACAAAATAAATAAATAAAATCTTCAGAAAGTGGGTAGTGGGTATATTCTCATTTCAGATCACGGTTGTTGTGGTTATTTATTTGTACTGTAGTACTACCTACCAGCCACTACCTCATTGTGCTAGGCACTGTACATGCATAACAAAATGGCAGCCCCTAGCCCAAACAGCTTGTAATGGAAGTGTAACACAAAAGACAATGGGTGGATACAACAAACATGAGGGGGTGGAGAGCACAAAGTAAGAGTGAGACCATTATGGTCAGTGTGGCAAGCAGCAGTCACAGCCCACCAGCTGCCTGCATTTTGTCAGATGCACCCATGCAGCTCCTGTTCCTGTGTCACACAAGCTAGACTATGAGCCTTGCTCTTTAAACTCAATAAAAAGCTTGAAGTGAAACATGCACCCCACAACACTTTACCTTTTTTGACCCCCAAATGCCTTGCCTTTTAAGTACATAAATTAAGGGGATTTGCTCTTAAATATTTAGGGCTAGATTCTCACCCCACCCACCAGGAAGGGCATTTTACCAGGGGATGGCAGATGTATTTTTATGTCTAGGACTGCACCCCGCCAGCATAGGATCCCAGGGAGATGCACTAAATAAGAGTACCTCTAGGTCAGCCTGGCTCATCCTCCCCCTGCATTTGTTCCACCCAACTTGCTTGTGCCAGTTGACAGAACAGGGGTGGGAGCAGCCTGCAGATTTAGGGCCCGATCCAAAACTCACTGAAGCCAATGGGAAGACTTCCGTTCAGTTCAGTGGGCTTTGGAACAGGTCCGTACTCTGGGGTGGGGTTTAGTTCTGACAGTGAATAATAGCCTCTGTTTAGAATTTGGCCAAGCTGTTTGAATGTGACTAGTGATTTGGGAGGCTTCCATTTTTCGATGACCACCTCCAGCAATGACAACCAGCATGTTCTGTAGAGATCAGCCAATCTTGTCGAGATTAGACACTACCTTGTTATCTGAACCTTAGCCGCTAATTACCAGCAGATGATGTTGTCAGTTACATGGAGCAGAAGTTTGAAATCTAAAGCTATTGTTAAAGTCTCTCTTTTCCACTTAGGTTGAAAAATAAAACCACCCATTGCAAATGTCATAACACAGTTTCAAAAATTTAAATAGGGGAGACAAGACTGTTTAAAGAATAATTACGGCATTTGGGGATTTCACAGTATTCCCAGGCTTTCCACAGGTCTGTCGTATAGCACCAAGGACCATTAATGTCTTCATCAGGATTCCTGCAATACTGTAATAAACACAGAAATGAACACACAAACAGTCAAGCCATGAATATTAAGCAGGGAATAAAGAAGTCTATTGATTTATGCTTTTATAATAACCTGAAACTAAATGTTGGATTTTTCCCCCAGACACATTTTCACAGTCTTGTCGATAATTATTCTTCTTGCTATAAAATCCTCTCTTTTCTTTTTCTCAAAACCGTTGAATGAATTTAGTGAAATGTCATGAAAGTAAAACGGATAAACATTCTTCAGCCAGGCAAACCACAGCAGCAGAGCCAGCCTAAAACTCCTGTTGATCCTGTGGACTGAAGGGAAGTAGGGTACAACAAATATAAGATGGGATTTTCCGTAGTGTTGGTCCAACTCTGTTCTTACTGAAGTTAAGCAGAGTGGTTAAGCCAACGCTAAGCATATTTCCAAATCCCACTCTGTTTTCAAGATCTTCAGGAGAAGGCAAAGAGCATCCGTTCTGATGTTTTCAAAAGACCGCCCCCTGCTCCTCTCATATGTCACAGGGCCAGACAGGTAGTGTGGAAGCTTCTCTTACACAGTTCGCCGATGCACATCAATCCCAACCTATATATCAATGCTTAAATACCACAGTGCTAAAGAAATGTCTATATGTTTCCTCCCCTCTCCACTATCCATGGCAGTTAATTATGTTTGGATGCATCTGTTAACCTTTCCCAAAAAACAACCTCTACCCAAAGGCAAAGGATGGTTCTGATAAATACGCCCCAATTTCAGTTCATGAAATAAAAGCAATTTTGCTGCAGACTACAAACTTAAGGAAAAAACAGGACCTGATCTTGCAAAAGTGTGCTCATGCAAGTAGACTTTACTGGTACTTGCAGACCATTAATGCCAAGGGGACCAGTAAAGCTGCCAAGATTTGGGTTTCTCCAGGTGCAATATTTTGCATGGATGAAAGCGAGTGCAGAATTCCAACTCCCAAAGTTCAGCAATCTTGAGTCGCACCCAGAAAATCAGGAGATTTCTTTTTAAAGATGGTGTTGTTGCTAGTGTCTCTGTTGAGTTCTGAACGCTCCCTATGGCTGTGGCAGTTAAAGTGTTGCCAGCGCTCCCAAAGGGGCTGTCCATAACTTACATAACGCATTAGGGGATGGATTGGTCCTCGGTTTTACATGTTTGTTTCGGCATTCCAGGGGATCGAGGGACTTGCAAAAATCATCAAAAACCATGTTACATAATGTATAGACAGCCCCAAATGTGCAGAGCACAGTGAGCTGGCCTTGGCTGCAGGAGCTCTCGCTGGCTGGAATCTCCACACCATCAAGCAGCTTCTAACTCTAAGTCCCATCAGCCCAGCAATTACTTAGGCACCTCCTAATCCCCGCCTCAGTTTTGCTCCCATCCAGCCCCACCTCTGCCCAACCCACCAGTAAATTATGCACCCTAGCTCCCACATCTTTCCCTCGCCTCTCAGAGCACCTCTGCTCCTCCTGCAGCTCCACAGGTTCTCAATCCCCCCTTTCACACAAAGTGGTGGAGAGGGGAGGGAGGGGGAGAGCAGATGGACCCATTGCTCACAGGAGGGTGGGGAAGGAGGAAGCAGAGCCATCCTGAGCTCTGCTGGGCTTTTTCTGCTCCCCCCTCCTATGTAAAGCCATGGCAAGCCGTGGCAGGTGTAGGATATGGAACCCCACAAAACTCGGCAGCTGTTGGGTGCTAGGGCGAGAGTCAGGGTAGCTAGAAGGGTGCTCAGTAGGAGTGTGACTCTAGGGTGGCTGTGTCCTGGGATGGATAATGGATGCTGTCTGGAGGGGTGTTTGAGAAGTGTGCATGCTGAGAGCTATCAGGAGGGTGGCTGGAGAAGCATGGAACCAGTATTGTGTCCTCCCCTTCTGTCCCTGCTGATGCTGCTACCAAAAGCTGCTCCTTCCAGCTGGGGAGGCAGAGGCTATCTGCAGATCACTACCTCCCAGATCAAGGGAGACCACCTTCAACACGGTCAGATGTGGAGTTATCCAGCTGAGCTGCAGGGATGTGTGACAGAGCTTCTAGACTCACAAGTGTCACACAAGAATAAGCCCTGCTCATTTGGATAAGAGTTTACATGATCAGATTCTTAGTTTGTACTGAGAAAAGTAAATTAAATAAGAACCGTTCTTCAGTGTTCCACAAACATGCTAGCATGGAAGGAATGGCTGCTCAACTTCAGCAAGTATTGTCAGAACGGCTGCTTACATTTTTCTCCAGGCCTGCATGTGGATGAGTCAGTGGCGTGAAAGAATCATGGCCATGAGGTTTCTGCAAACTCCATTCCTGACAAGTCCTGCCACTTGCAGTTTTTGCTGTTGTGCCACGATACTCTTTACCGTTACCGACTACACAGTCTGCAAAAGGGAAGAAAAAAAGAGGGTGATTCTTTGCCATGCATCATTGGGCCAGATCAGAGGTAACATCTTTTTGGTACTTACATGCCCTGTGGTTTTGCTGAAAAAGAAACTAGCAGGATGATATCAGAAAAAGTATAAGATAAAGTGGACTGGAATATTGTTAGAGATGGGCAAAATATTTATACTGAAAATGTTTGTCTTTGTCAAAATGTGTGTTGGGAATTCACAAAAGGGGTGGATTTAGAGCAATTTTATGAAATTTCAATCCCATTTCATAAACTTTCAGGCCGAATAACTTCTACGATCTGATTGCAAAACAAATTTGAAAAAGCTTGCATTGCACCAAGTTCCTTGCTTGGCTGGTGTCTCTGGGGCTCTCTCACTAGAGCAGCAGGTTTCAGTGTTAATTCATGAAGATAAATGGGGCAGCTCACACTTCTCTGAGCTATTGTTTCAGGCTCCTGAAAATTCAGGCCAACATCATGCATCACTTGCACTAGGGTCATATCTTGAAGCTTTTCCTGGCAGCCATGAGTGTTAGAATATTTTTTATAAGAAAGGTTAGATACAGATGACCCCACATGACTCTAGGAGCCAGGGCCTCAGAACATGCGTCTATAGTATCAATGTGTACGGGCTTGATGCTGCAAGTTGTTAAGCATTGGCTTCAATGGGACTGCTCACATGCTTAAAGTTAAGTACGCACTTAACCATTTTGTTGGATGGGAGTCATATTCAGTGCTATAGGACTTTTATATAAGGATTATATTTTGCTGGTTACCTGTTGTGGTGGGTCTAGTCGTACCAGGCTTTGTTGCCATTGTTGTCTGAGGGGGCTTTGGTGAAGTCAGCTGTTCATTGCCACACTTCCTCAGATTGCAATATTCCCATTTCACAATAGGATCAGTGGTGTAACACCATGGGGCTCTGTCAGCATCTGGGTTTCTACAATAGTTCTGCCTCAAGTCCCTGCAAATGTAAATACAGTGTGTTCTTATTGGAGAAGGGGAAACATAGTACCTAACTTTGAAAAGGGAAACAAAGAGGACCCAGATTATTATAGATGAGTCAGCCTAACTTTGATAACTAGAAAGATACTGGAACAAATTCTTAAACAATCCATTTGTCAGCATCTAGTGATAATAGGGTTAGAAAGAACAGCCAGCATGGATTTGTCAAGAATAAATCATGTCAAACCAAACTAATTTCCTTCCTTTACAGGGTTACTGGCCTAGTGGATATGAGTGGGGGAAGCAGTAGATGTGATATATCTTGATTTTAATAAGGCTTTTGACACAATCCCACATAACATTCTCATAAGCAAACTAGGGAAATGAGGTCTAAATGAAATGATTGTAAAGTGGGTGCACAACTGGTTGAGAGACTGTACTCAGTGAGTAGTTATCAGTGGTTTGCTGGGAGGGCAAATCTAGTGGGATCCTGCAGGGTTCAGTCCTGAGTCTGGTACTACACAACATTTTCATTTATGACTTCAGTAATGGAGTGGCGAGTATGCATATAAAATCTGCAGACAATGCTAAGCTGGGAGGGGTTACAAGCACTTTGGAGGACAGGATTAGAATTCAAAATGACCTTGATAAATTAGAGAATTTGTCTGAAATCAGCAAAATGACATTTAATAAAGATAAGTGCAAAGTACTTCACATAGCAAGGAAAAATGCATAACTACAAAATGGGGAGTAACTGGCTAAGTGGTAATAATGCTGAAAAGGTTCTGGGGGTTACAGTGGTTCGCAAGTTGATTATGAGACAACAATGTGATGCAACTGTGAAGAAGGCTAATGTAATTCTGGGGCGTATTAAAAGGAGTGTCATATGTAAGACATGGGAGGTAATGCTTCTGCTCTACTTGGCATGAATGAAGCCTCAGCTGGAAGATGTGGACAAATTGGAGAGAGGCCAGAGCAGAGCAATAAAACCGATAAAAGGTTTAGAAAACCTGACCTATGAGGAAAAGTTAAAAAAACTTGGCATGGTTAGTCTGAGACTGAGATGGGGACCTGATAACAGCCTTCAAATATATTGATGGCTGTTATAAAGAGGATTGTGTCAATTGTTCTCTGTGTTCATCAAAGGTAAAGCAGAGGTAATGGGCTTAATCTGCAGCAAGATAGATTTAGGTAAGGTACTTCCTAAATAGAAGTGTAGTTATCCTCTGCAATAGGCTTCCAAGGGAGGCTGTGGAATCCCCACCACCGGAGGTTTTCAAGAACAGGTTGGACAAACACCTGTCAGGGATGGTCTAGGATGGGTTTACTTGGTCCTGCCTCACACAGGAAGCCAGACTTTATGACCTCTCAAGGTCCCTTCCATCCCTACATTTCTATGATATTAGTGACTGTGACTCGCACTACATGAGGAATAAATGATCACTGACTGAATCTGTATGGTCCAAATAGCTTAATCAATAAATATGACTAAAATGCAACGGATATATTATGGTACCTAACCCCCATCTTCTAAGTATGACTACTGCAGTCATAAAATACATATAACTCAGCAATACTACACATATTCCTGACCAGTATGTATTGCAACATTATTTGTGTCCATATAAATCATTTCCATTTTCTTAGATTCTCCCATACACTGTGTTCTGCAGCAGGTTTAGAGGCTGCTGTCAGATTCTCAAATACTTAACACAGTGCATATTTCTATGATCTACAGTGTGGATCTGATGGCAGAATGTGGCCATAAGTGTGATTCTTGGAATATTTATGACAACTCTTAATTTAAAGAGATAATATTAACTTACATTTAGCCCAGAATGTAAATGTTGTGAAAACAAGCTCTTTTAAAATCTTAGACCAGTAGAAATGTTTCCATGTTTTAAAAAATAATAATGAAAAAAGTTATTTTCAAGGAAATACATCCTCCTGCAGTGTTTGAAACCTCTGCAGTATTAAGATCCTGAAAGTGAAGCTGACTTCTTGCTTGGAAAATGAAAATCAATGGAGAAACTAAAACTATTAAACAAAGAGCAAATGTAGCAACAACTAAATTGGATTTTAAAATTCTTTCACTCAAGGCACTCTTAGTAAAACAGGTAAAGAAATTTGTTTGCAGTGTGAATTTTAACTTGACAGTGTCCCTTTAAGTGGAAGGCACAATTAATAGATTTCTGGACAATGCCTGCACTGATTTTGTGATAGTGATTGAAGTAAACATACGCATCTGGGTATGCTTCTGGGGTTTTTGCATGTTTGTGCGGAGTCATTGATCTCCATGCTTGGCATTTCTTTCCTGAAATAGTCATAGAAGTTGTGCCACGGTAACTCTGGCCGTTGTCTTGAAAGCAATCCTCAGTGAGTGGATCCTGCTCAAGCACAACTGCATCTGTAATGAACAATAAAAAGCAGTACCTTAAAACTGAATTTTACTTTGATAAATGAGCACAGAAAAACCAAAACAAACAAATAAAATCAAGAAACAAGTCAGAGAGATTAGCCTGCCTCTCACAGATATCTTTTTATGACAAGATCTCATTCAGAAAGGGCATTTCTGAGGATGTCTGGAAGATTTTCATGGGTTACCTTCATGAGCCAGAGGCTGTTCCTTAGATGCATTTGTATCTCAGTTTCAATTTTGTGTTCATGGGCATGCTACATTAGAGATGCACAAAGTTCAGAATGTGGATCCAAAGTTACCCAAAGTTTGGGGACACCTGTGGTTTTATATCAGATGTATTTCTAGTGTTTGGATTGCTCTGAGCTTGCATAGGGATGATTTCCCTTTGCTTGTACTGACAGAGTTTGGGAATGTTAGTTACGCTACTAATGGAAGTCTTGGGTTGGATCTTTCAGGGGTTGGAGTTTGGAGGCCGATGTTTTTTCTTAAATTATTGCAGCTTCTATTGATTTGTTATCTATGGACACCCAGCTGGTGTATATAAACATACTTGATGGTGCCAAGCAATTTGGGTAACCGAGATCCTATTGTACTTGTATCATTTGTAGCGTTGGTCAAAATTTGAGCCATACATTTTCTCATCGAAAATGGAGTTTTGTCAAAAGCAGTATTTTTCATGTGGAAATGTCATTTTTAACCATTTAAAAAAAATTTCAATGGGAAATTTTGAAACAGAAGAAAATTTTCATTTCAGTTTTCAAAAAAATGGGATATATATTGAATTTTGGATTACTGTGTTTTTCTGCTTTATCTACATTTTTTCTTTCCTTGCCACTGAATGCAATAGACTTGAATGATTTCTAGGGGTTTGTTTTTCATTTTGTCCTTTTTAAAAACTTTTTCCACACTTTTCAAAACTTCTCTGATGTTAGAAAAGATACCATGCAGCAAAAGTAAAAATGAAACTCTGTAAGCCCACTGCTCAGTAACTTTTTCAAAGTTGAGGAAGTCAGAAGAACAATATGATGTAAAATCTTTCTTCCACACACTGCACTTTCTCACCAGATTTAAATCCTCAACAGGTTCAACCTTCCACTAATACTCAGATGTGGTTTGCAGAGTGTCCAGATCAACAAATTAATAATAATATGAATAAACAATGATTTTTTTGAGATCGGTACAAAAAAAACCAAATGTCTCCCACTATTCCTTCAATTTCCATATCACAGCTGTATCCCACTCCCCTTACCAGAGGTTACTGCTTCTGTCCCATCACAGCTGGGTATGTCACAGTATTCCCATCGTGTTTTGTTGTTGGTGGTGTAACACCATGGCTTGGTCTCACCATCAGGGTTTCTACAGTAGTTTTCCTCTAAACCCCTGAAGTAAAAATGCTATGTAAAAATTATCTTCTTGTGCAAATCTGATAATGGCCAAGAACAAGAGGAGGGATGTTTCCTCACCTGTTCACTATTGTATTTACTGGTGAGTCACTTCTGCAGCAAAATGCTATTCAGTAATTACATTTATTCATAATAGAGATAAATTACTGCAATGCATCATTGTTATGAGTAGATCAACATTCTATGTAATAGAAGTCCATATGCTGATAGTATGAGCAGCTTTTGTACTGTAACCCCAGGTGAATGTGTATTACAGGTTCCCTCTATATTGATCCACAGAGATATGAGTTGTTACAAGCCTACTTATAGAGCCTTGGTTCTTCAGCTCAAACTGTAGTTGCTCATACCAGAAGGTCCTTTGTATGTTGGCCAAGATAGCCGTCATCACATTGAACTTGCAACCTCCAGAGCCAAAAGCATTAGCTGCTACAGATGGAGTTTAAGAGCCAAGGTTCTATAACTGAGGACTGTAACAACTCATATCATCTGCGGATCAACACAGTGAGGAACCCGTAACACACATTCACCAGTAGATCACACTTGTACTTCTCTTGTGACAGGACACCAAGAATAGAGCAGCTAAAGCACATTGTGGAAGAGCATGATCACTGAGAAAAATAACTTTTCTAACACTCTTATTCTACTTGGAAGCACCTGGGTATGGAACACAGTAAAAGGATAGATGTGAGAGGGGAAAGTAAGAATAGGAAGAGCACATATGCCAGAGAAGAAGATGCAAGTACATGAGGATGAAAGATGAAGAGGAAAAACACAGGAAAAATCAGAGAGCAGGATCAAGTGAAGAACTAAAGAATAATGAGAGAGTTGAAATAATATGGAGAAAAGAGAACTTAGCAATATAGCTGGAGAAAAATTGTGCCAACCTTAATATTATGTCTACATCATCATGAAATAACTGTGTTCCTTGGTACTTCCAGCAGGCACCAAATAATGAAGAGGTTTAACATACTTGCAAGGATAGTTTTCAGGAGTCCTGGGATGTTTGTGAGGAAACTGAGCACTCCAATGTTGACAAATTTTTCCTGACACAGTGACACTTATCTTGCCTCGATAATCATCTCCATTTTCTAAGAGACATTGACGTCCTGGGCCAGAAGGTGGCAGGGGTGTAGCTTTACCAGAAGAGGAAATGAATATAAACAGTGTCTTCAAAATATGTAAGCTTAACTTTGCATAATGTGTAACATGCATTTTTGTTTGTTTGTTTGTTTCCAGAAGGCTGTAGCAAGACATAAACCAAAACACAGAGAAAACATCCAAATACCCCTTCTTGACTCTTCTTACTTGAATTTTAAGTTGACTTAAAATTTTCAAAAGGAATGACACTTTCCAAAGAGTGAATTCTATTCTATGCCCAACCCTCTGAAACATCTGGCGGCAACATGACCACGTTTAACCATTCATCCCTTCCTACGCTGTAGCTGTCTCCCTACAAGGGAGGTGAGGGAGGAAGGTTAGGGGTGTCTGAGAGGGAGGATGGAAGAGCAGAGATTGTCAGGGCAGGAGGTAGTGAGGATGAGGCCCTATGATATGTTGTAAGGAGAAGCGTCACGGCAGAGAGCAGGACCTTTAGAGCTAAAACACTAATCTGGAGGGGGAAGATCTAATGGGAAGAGCAAGTCTTGGAACAAGGAGCATGAGATGGTCTGGCAGCAAAAGGAGAATACTAAAGAAAGGAACATGGTCAGAACTACTCAAGTACCTATGCAGTAAGCATTGAGAAAGGCAGGTGTCTGTCTATTAACCGTCATAGCCCACAAGCAAATATTTGGAGATGGATTCCATCCTCCATCCTCACCCCCAACTTTTCCCTTCATTTTGGTCCTAGTGTCTACCTGTTGCAACTGCCTGCAGTGATAGCTAACTTGTGTTCAACAATCTCCATAAGTAACACTCACTGCAACGTGGAATGTTACAAAATTCCCAGCGTTTAGTTGGATTGGTAGTGAAACACCAGGGCCGAGGCTCGCCATCAGGATTACGGCAATAATTCATCCTCAGATTCTTCTCTGGAAAGCTGAAAATTTAAAGTTTAGATTAAGAATCTAATTCACTAATGGCTGACTGTATGAATTACCCCTCCTGTGGCACAACGGGCTTTCCAGGCACTCAGATAGTGTGGTGAGTACGTAGAAAAAAAAAAGTATGTGTGTATATATATATATATATATATATATATATATATATACACACATACTTTTTATAAATAAAAATATATATAAATATAAAGTACGTAGAAAAAAACTATATTAAAAGAACATTAAGGTTGCAAAGTCAACATTCAAAAAGTTTGAAAATGCCACAATTAAGGTTACCTGTGCAACCTTCATTTGGGTCCCTTGTTCATATGCCCTATGGTAGTTCTGCCCAATATCTTGCAGTAAGTCTACGGCAGACTAGAAATAAGAGTCCCAGTCCAGTATCTTAACCACAAGAGAACATCCTTTCTCTTCTTGCAACCTTCAGCCTCATTCACTGTCCATTCTGTGCACTGAAAGAGGCAGGAGTAGCAAATAGCATGTGATCATTTAATTAAATACTGTACCATGACGCATGCACACAAGGAGGCAAAACATCCTTAAACCTATGCATGCATTAAGAGCAGTGGTTCTTAACCTTTCCAAACTACTGTACCCCTGAAGCCTGAGTCCCACCCCCACGGGGCTGAGGCATGTAACTTAGTTTCATGGCGCCCCTGTGGCTCCAGGCAATTACCTTTCTTGCCACCCCCAATACCAGCTCTGCACTTGCGACCCCTCTAAACCCCCAGGTTGAGAAACACTGATTAAGAGTTTCGCTGGATTGGGGCCTAAAGGAATTACTAGATCCTAGATATTAGAGACTTCTTCTTTAAAAAATATGTTGCTTTGTTTGGCCAGTTTCCTAAGTAGCTGGTCTTTATGCAATGTATCATACTAGGAAATTTCAAAAATCTGAATAAATTTGCTGCTGAAAAAATTGAAATTGCTCATGTGCTCCACTGTGTTGTGCTCATTTCCCAGTGAACTGTGTCTAGTTCTCTATTTTCCTTTTCCCCTTAACATTTTGATCTAGTGGATGTGATTAGCTCTTCCTGATTGCACATGTCGGAGAAGATGCAGAACGCTTGCCTTCAAGCTGACTGCTTAGGGTCTAGACTTAATCACCATCTCTCTGTTCCCTGAACACAATCACCATTCAAGCAAAGTCACTGGTGGTTAAGGAGGTTGGGGTGAAGAGAACGGCTTAGCGTGGGGCAGGGAAGAAGATAAGAGATAAAGAAAAGGAATGAAGCATTTTTTCCAGAGGATCAAACCATTGGTCTGTCTACTCTTGTAATTACCACTGGCAGTGACCAACAGCAGTTTTTCATAGGAACGGAATCCCAAAACCACCACCTCTGAAGCTCTGTCACCCAGACAATTTGTTCAGTGTTGTGACATTGGGGGAGACATTCCTTCCTGGCAGGCCAGTTTAAAGCTCTGAAGCATTCAGTTCTGATTCTCATTTCCTTTATTTAAAGATCTCATAGCAGACGACTTCCAAAATATTATATCATCTTTCTTCTGATATTCTGTTAGCTTGTCTGCCTCAGCACGTGTTGAGTAGAGGCTGTCTTTCACAAAAGGGCGGGGTGTTACTTTAAAACATGACTGCCTTTCAGATTCAACCTCTTACTTGTTCATTCTGTTCATAAGACAAGAATGAGGAATGACGGGGGAATGACCTGAGGGGGGGGTTCGTGTCACCGGCTGTTACGGTTTATACATCAGCTGAGAGAGGGGAGCACAAAAAAGATCTTAAAAGTTTCAGATAAATATGGCCAAGCATCCACATTCCTCAGAAGGTCTTATGAATGGCGACATGGTCCAATGGATGAGGCACTGTCCTGAGAATTGAGACCTGGGTTCTACTTCTGCTCTGCTACTGAGCTGTTGTGTAACCTGGGGCAGGTCACTTAGCACCTGGTAGGCAGAGATGCTCAGTACCAACAACTCCAGTTGAGGTCACTGGGGACTCTGGATGCTGAGCATCTCTGAAATCCCTGCCCTTATTTCATTAGTATTTATTTATTGGTATTGTTTTAGCACCTAAGAGCCCTGGTGATAGATTAGAACCCCAGTGTGCTAGGTGCTGCACAAAGACAGTTGCTGTCCCAAGGCACTTTCTACATACAGTATAAGGCCCGAGACAAGCGGAAACAGACAGACAGGGGGAGCACAATAAAGCAATGAGACAATTTTTAAAAACTCTCTTGGTGCCTCAGTTTCCCCATCTGTAAAATGAAGACCATGATGCTTAACACTGTAAAGTAATTAGTTTGAGATCTACAGATGAAAAGTTGTATGTAAGTGTTAGGTATTATTATTATTGTTATTAATTATTGCCAGAACTAAACCTCAGAGCCTTCTAAGGTTCTTCTGTCATTACCATTTCCCCTAAGTAGAGTTTCAGATAACTTGAAGTGGCCTCCAAAGAAACAGAAAGAAAAGAGCAAGGGTTGTTTATTTACCTTTTCCATTGCTCTAAGCAGTAGCAGATTACCCTTTTTGTAGCCCTGGACCGAAACAGATCTTTTTGCCTCCCCAGCCCTCTCTTTTAGGAAGGATGTTAAAAACATACCTCCCTCATACATGCACACTGCTAAAGCTTGCCTCTAGTCTTAGCATGGCAAACAAACAGAACATCAAGTACATGCAAAACTGCATTGGTTCAAATGGCCAAGGGAGAGGTTGACCAAAAAAAAAACCATCAACAAAAAACATGATCGAGTATCGTCAACATGAAAAAGGAAAATTACTATAAAAATCATCTAAGCATCTTTTTCCCTCCCATAGCCCAGTGGTCCATCAAGCTCATAGGTAACTTCGTTACTGGTTATGACTTACTTTGAAGTGATGTACCCATGAAAGTGAGGCTGTTGAGAATCCCAGCGCTGGCACTCAATCCCAGACTCTGTTTGGGAAATTTTGCCTTGGTAGTTTTCGCCTCTGCAATGCACGCACTCTTCTGTGTGGACAAGCAGGAGTGGGGGTGGGGGGGGGGAGAACAGGCAAAAATTCAAGAATAGCACTGGTCCGGAAACCTTTCCTTTGGACCTGCCATCAGTTCAAGAGACCAATCAGAAGGCAAGCCTAGACTGAAGAACTATTCTAAAATGACAAGGCTCTTTCTACTGGTGGGTGACTTCACCTTGTTTATTTTATTTGATTTATTTGTTAAACTATTGTATATATTTTATCATAAAAAACAATTAAAATGTAAAACTACAGTTAAAAAGCTATGTCTTCCCGATACCATGCTGTAATGTCATTTATACTGACATCCCATCAGATGCTTCAGAGCTGTAGTAAGAAGTGAGAGCTTAAGGCCTGTAAAACAGGCTAAGGCCTAAATGGAAAAAACCGAGTGAACAGAAGTATAAGGGGTCACTCAAGTTAACTGAGACTGGTATAGGAAAGTGCTGATTCTGCAAGGTTGTAAGACTGCCAAAATATTACTAACGTATGTAGTAGGTATAAGAGGTACCAAGATACTAACTCTCTGAAATGACACTTTTATGGGTAGAAATGATACATGGAGTGGCGGTGCCCAAATCAGCCAATCAACGGAAAAAGGTGGTATTAGACTATGTCAGGAGAGTGGCAACTACCTACGTGAAAGGGGGCAGACCGAAAGTGTATGTAACAGTGTATAAAAGAGGGTGTCAGAGAGAATACCGGTGTCCGGTCTAGGGGATAATGGAAAGTCCTGCCGTTGGGCCGAGACCATTGTAACGCTGCCAATATGAAACTGACCCAGAGATACTCTGTAAGTCATTTCTCATTGTGCCGCACGCAATAAACCTCGCTTGGGCGCCTCCGTTACTCAGCTAATCTGTGGTCGTGTCGACTCATTCGATCGTGAGAGCCGTCTCAGTTCCCTGGCCAGAGCTGGGACAGCATCTACACAGGGACACACGCACGCAGCCTACACTGATAAATACCGGTGACAGCATCTACCAACACACCGAGTACAACAAGAGCTAGTGCTACGTTATGTACATGCAAGTGTATACCATCGTTTCCTTGGGGAAAGAAAACTTCCACTGACATAGTACTGGGTCTTTTTTAATATTTTGATTGTTTCACAAGGTGATTTATACAATGCAATCAGCTATCCTGTCTCTCTAGATGATAAGGCAAGAAGATTTCAAGGGTGCTGTTAGGATACATATGTTACTGGAGAAGCTTCCTTTGCAAAATAGCTTCCTTTAAAGAGTAATTACTCAGATAATGAAGACTCTGGTTCCATGGGATGCAATATGATGACACTAAACAGCTACATTCTTCCACTTCATTCAACAATAAGACCATGAAAAGGTGATGTTCATTGGCTTCCTGAATATAACCCATTAAATCCTACCTGGTTTCAGTAAAATTGTCTGTACGAAGTATGCAAGGAAGATAAAGGAATAGGCATACGTTTAGAATAGAGAAGTTGAACCAAGATTAATTTCTTTATGCACTGAACAAAGGAACCCTAGAAGTTCATGGTGCTTATGCTCATCAACTGAGTAAAATTTTATATGACTGCAACATTTTCTGGGCTGACCCATGCCTTATGTCTGCATGCGAAACTCCCACTGGAGTCAATTAAAGTTGCCTGCATGACTATGATCGTCACGTCAATCTTTCTTCTCTTTTTTTAATTAAGCCATTCTCTAGTTAGAGCAGATTAAAAGGTATCTGAAACCAACCAAAAAAGCTGTAATTCTTCTATATTTGTAAAATATTCATACAATTTAAGCTATTCAGGGAGAAGTCCTTTTTGTGGAGACCTTTTATGCTAAGTCCTAGCTTGATCTGAATTAAAAACACAAATGGACCTGAAGCATGAAACTGAGATCTGTATCTTCTTTTTTAACTCCCTCAAATAGGAGTTTGTTCAGATCCAGATTTTTGGATCAGGTTCATCTCTAATGATGAGTGCTTTCATACCATACAATGATCTGTCAAAGAGCTGTTATAATGGAAATATTAACTGATTCTGAAGTGGGATGCTGAAACAAAACCATTGGGAAGTGGCAAAAAGCCTACATTTTAGTTTTGAAAGTTTCCAGACAGAATGGTGGCATTTTGCCATGCAAGATAACATACAAGAACAAGGTCATACACAAACAAGGCACTGATTCAACAAGGTACTTATGCACATGCCTGATCTTAAGTAAATGAGTGGACCTATTGATATCAATGGAACTATTCACACGCTTAAAATTAGGTATGTGTTTAAGTGCTTTCTTGAATTAAGGCCAAAGATGATAGCCATTTTAACTGCTATAAAAATCGGCCAGGTCCTCAGCTTTTGATGTCCTTAGATATATTATGAAGGGCTCAGTCTGATGATTGAAATTAGGATGTGATAATAGTGCAGTACAGTAATATTAACTAAAAAAGATCTCCTCCTCTCTCATTGTGAAGGGGATATGGCCTCTGGAACACATGTAGTTGTATGTTGACCTTAGGGAACCATTTGATTACCACTGAGGCTACCCAAAAGAACAATAAGGGGCCTGATCCTGCAAGTCATGTGAGTAAAAGACTACTCCCCTGAGTAAGTTATTTTCAGCTTCAGTATTAAAGTTTGCTCTCCTGGTCTCAAGTCAGGGAGCTGACATTTCCATACTTTGAAAAAAATGTATTTGCACAACTTCACATACTTAGGGATATCATGATGTAAAAAGATCTTTGGTATGTGTATCCTGACCTTCACATTCTTGGATGTTACAGTAATCATATCTGGTATCAGAATCTGTTGTGTAACACCAGGGTCCTTTTTCATCCTCATCAGGATTTCTGCAGTAGTTTGCCTCTAATCCTGCAGCAGGGTGTGTGTCAGGTGTATAACTGCAATAAAATAAAAATGCCATTATAGCAAAAGTGAAATGTCCTAATTTCTCAGGTGATTTTGGACTCTAGTCATACACATGAAAGACCAGGGAAATAGATTCTCCCTTTGGTTGTCCAGCATTGAAATCCTTATCTGAAGAGCTGTCATTAGTAGCCTCTTCATAGCTACTGGATGTCAGTTCGTTGATAGCACTGGGGACGGACCAACAGTTTCATGTCTACAGTTTTATAGGAAATAGGACAGCCTCAAAGTCCAAGAATGCTCTTTAACGCTTACCACTGATTGCTGCTGTTTGACTGCCCAAGTCTGAGCTCAGTCAATAACTGTCTTCTTGTTTTTCTGATGCACATAGTTAAAAAGAATAATGTTTCATAGGGAAAACTTTTCTGGGAAATGCAAAAAAGGACATTAACTAAATATGTGAGAGTTGTCAACAACTTCAATATGATACTAACACATCCTGTATGAATGTAAGGTTAACAGTTTGATCTTGTTGACTGCTTCTCATGTAATGCCTTAAAATATTGTCATGGAAACAAGCAAGGGGCATTCCTATAGGATAACTTGTCACTTCTATCTCCTTTGCCACCTTTAACACCCATTGAAATGAATGGATGAATTCCTGGCCCCACTGAAGTCAATGAGAGTTTTGCCATTGACTTCAATAGAATTAGGATCTCTTCCAGTGAGGGCTTTGCATGCTTAAGGACCACCAAATCTGGCCAGAAATGCTATCTTTCAAAACATCCCTGAGATCATCTAGTACATCCCCTTGCATCGCTGCAGGATAGATTTCATAGATGCTTAGAAATATGTCTGCCTTGCATGTCTTTGTGCAACCAGGTAGAGCTCACAGTGAGAGAGATGAGGAGGAAATGATTTCTTACCAATGAATCTGAATGCTGAACAACTTGCACTGATAATGTACACTATACAATTATTTAATGCACATTTAATAGGCCTGGCTTGGAAAAGGTTCAGAGTAACATATGTACAAATACGAAAAGGCCATACTTAGGTTTATGAGGTTTATTTTCACTCCACTTCTGGCAGGGCACACCTTTCTGAGTTTTAGATTCTGTTCCTCTATAATCCTTCCCCGTGCCTGTCCTGCATTCTAAAAGATACACTGAAAGAAAATACATTTTTATCTCTCAGTATCATAATGTCACATCTGTTTGAATTAAATAACCATATACAGATTCTACACATGTCGATCAGCCGAAATACATTTACCCACATTCTGAATCTTCGCTGCCTCCCTCTGCCCTAAAAACATAGATATGCTATTGTAAAGCTCTTTCAAAATAAGTTAGTTTTCAATGTGTTCACATTCAAAAATCTGAAGAAATGAACACTGAAGTGGTCAAGTGCTGACCTGAACTCTTGTTGTTCGAATAAACTTCTGACAGTTTTAAGTTTTTTCCATCTGCTAACAAATAACCAACTTTGAACCCTAAACGCCAGCCCATGTTCATTTGGGTTAACAATTTACAAATTGATATGTCCATATACTGCTTTTAATTCCTACCACTCTTTCCAGAACACAGACTAAATTAGCTTCTGTGTTTAATAGCATGTTTAACGGAGACGTTCTGAAAAAAAATCTGCACATTTTTTCCTATCAAACACCATCTGTGGCTGTGAAAGTTAAGATAAAGAAGGGTAATCAAATCTCATTTTTGAGAGTGTAAGATGACCTCTTGTGGACAAAAGGGAATTCCATCTACAGCACTGCAAAATCATGTAGTTGCCTAATGGGAAATGTTCACTTTCCTTTGACACATCTGTAGACGACATGAATCAGTGATCCGAGCTGCTTAGGCAAATCCTACATTCCTTTTCTGTAACAACATAGTCAGACAACATGATTTTATCTTTAGGACGATACCTTAAAACTCTGTGAAAATAATAGGGTGAATTACAAAGGAACACTGTTAAATACTTAGTAGGCTACAGTTAGACCCCTAATCTCACTGAAACAGAAGTATTGCACTGTCCTAAACTGTCCTTTAGCACGGAGTTTCACAGCTTTGTGCATAACAGCCAGAGCTCCATCATGCCTTATGTCGGAGGTTGCTCTACAGAAAGAAGATTATTGGCAACTGGAGAGTTAGATTGGATCTTTTAGTGTGGTTAGTACAAATTAAAATAAAGGAATAACCAAATCAAGAGAGCCAATAGATGTGTTGCCAACTCCCTTGATTTTAGTACTAGTCCGACGATATTAGGATTTTAGTGAAAGCCCCAGCTCCTGAAAGCAAGTGATTAGGTGAGAATCTCAGCTTTCAAGTTTAAAAAATAGTAAATTTGTAGTTCTCATGGTAGTAGATAAGAGCTAGAAAATGTGACCTGAGTGCACTCCACAATGGCTCAAAACCCAGAAGGAAAATAAAAATACCCCCCATTTATTATTTTTTTTAAATCTCATGATTTTTAAGCCAGTCTTCTGATTTTTGTAGCTTGATTCATGGTTTTCAAATTCTTAGGTTTGGCCGTTTTGCAATTTTCACGTATTTATTGTTTGGGTTATACAGTCCACTTGTTTAACAGGTAACCAACCCCAAGATCTATGGCTGAGATTTTTAAAGGATCCTAAGGGAGTTGCATGTTCAAATCCCATTGAGTTTATAAAGATTAGAATGCTGCAGTTCATATAATTTATGCTTTTAAATCCCATTTCCTATGTAACATTGGCAAATGACACTGTATTTAATTGGTGTGAATTTGAGTTAACAGTAAACTCTGAATAAGCTCCATTCTCCTGACATGGTAAAGGTTGGCATCACGAAGAAGGCATGAGGGAATGCAGTAGGACACAAGGACAGAGATGTAGCACTTTGAAGATGGGAACAAGAAGTTTGAAATCCTTGTAAAGGAATTTGCTTCCTAATTAATTGTCCTCTGACATCTATACAAATTCCAAATATCTATTAATCCGTTAGACAATTGTTTCTTTGCTGTTTTTAGCAGCAGGATTACAGAGAGGTTTTATCATTTCCTTTTCAAATGAGGATATGTCTTTGTGGAGTCCTTGCTGGCATGCCTTTTTCTCCTGAGTCAGCCAGGAGCCAAATGTACCTTCTCCTGGAGTTTTCATGGAAGTGCCACAAGTAAGGACACTTCTCCTCAAGTCTCACAATCTGGGTATGTGAGGCACAAAGCACCTGCCTTCCCCAGCCCATTCACTGACTGTTGTCATACACCAGTTTTACACTAGTTTAATTCCACTGATTTCAGTGAGTGACTTCCAATTTACACCAGCATAAGTGAAGGCAAAATAAGATCCAGCATATCACCTATGAGAGGAAATACTCTAGTCCTACTGCCAGCTACTATCCCTACAACCCACAATCTATTGCAAAGAAGCCAGGGTCTAGCTGTTAGTGATGTAGGCTAGCATTTGGGAGACCTGGGTTCAAGTCCCTGCTCTGCTACAGGCTTTCTGCACAACCTTTGTGTAGCCGGGAGGTGTGGCCTCCCTCTGAGATTGACCCAGAGGAAGAGCCAAACACCCCCTGGGGGTTGGAACCCAGGAAGACAACACCTGACCGGAAGCAGGTGAGTGGGGCTAGGCCTTTTAAATCCAGGCCTGCTAGCTCACTCAGACCCCAGTGGCTGAGGGAGAAGAATGCCTCTCCCTTGGTGCTCAAGCCTAGGGCTGTGCCCAGTGTCAACCCAGAGGAAAAGCTGCTGAATCTACCTACGGTGTGGGGCCCTGTGGATCCGGAGGAGTTGCCTGAACCATGTGACCCGGAGGAAGGCCTGGCCGAGCTGCCTACTGCCTGGGATCCTGAGGACTTGGAGCAACTGCTCTCCGCAGAGGACCCTGCACAGTTTCTGGACCTGCTGCCGATTGACGGTGAGGGACTCATGGGACTCCCGCATGCCTTCTACCCCAGCGACCCAGAGGGAGACGACTAGCCCCAGGTACTCTAGGAAGAGGGTAGGAGGAAGAAGCCCAGGGAAGCCGACTATGGTGCGACTGAGTTGACACTTGCTGTGAGTCAGCGCGTTTTGGCCGGAGCCCTGCTGACCCAGTGACGGGACACCCCGTCACTGACAGGGCCCTGGGCTGGGACGCAGTGGAGACAGGTGGGCCTGCGTCCCCCTCCGCCCTTCCCTTACCCAACCGGGGGTGAATGCCCGCTGAGCACCAGAACCTGGCCCTTACTGCCAGCCACGCCCTGCCGAAGGCCGGCTATAGACTACTGCCTCACCCTGCTAAGGGCTAGAGACTGCTGTCCCTCTGCCTGTCCTGCCTAAGGGCTGGTCCATAGCCTGCTGCTCACCCTACCCTGGGGCTCGAGCCTGTGTGTGTTTGCTTGCCTGCCCTCCTGAGGGCTAGGCAAGAGACTGCTTCCTTGCCTTGTTGAGGGTTGTTTCCTGCTGCTGGCCTGTGCCTGACTGAGGGATGGACCATAGACTGCTGGCACGCCCCATGGGGACTATTCCCCTAAAGGAACAGCCTGAACCAAGGCTTCCCCAATGAGGGCCGGAGGCGACCCCTTAATTCGGACTCCCCGAAGGGTGTAGGCGCTGGGAGGTGTGGCCTCCCTCTAAGATTGACACAGAGGGAGAGCCACCAGTGCTGCCCCCATAGGGGATCCTCTACACTTTGGCATATCACTTACCTCTCTGTGCCTCAGTTCTCCAGCTGTAAAATGGGGATAATAGCACTATCCTACCCTCAAAGGGGTGTTTTAAGGGTAAATATATGAAAGATTGTGAGGTACTCAGACACTATAGTGACAGAGCCATATAAGTACCTTAGATAGATAGCTAGAGAACTTGATGTATCCCTAGTATCCTACAGCATGATTATGGGGCATGATTATGGGGCCACCTATGGTTTGTTCATCTCTAATCTCAAGTTCCATCTGTTCTCCAAAACAGTCCAACTTCAGATATTCATTGCTTTCTCTGATCATACAGGAAACTTCTCCATTCTTACTCATCAGTGTCATGGATAGAAAATAATATTTGTGAATATCTTTGTACCAACAGAGCAGCTGCTGCTGTTTTTTTTCTTTTTGAAATCTAAAATGCATATTTTAACTGATTTAAATTGAGCCCAAATAAATTTGGAAGGTGTTTGTAAGCTAATTTTGGTTGAACTGGTAACACACAAGAGAATGACTTAAATTGCTTGACAAAGATTGCAAAATACTAACAAAACTACTGATCTCAAAATACAATAGGCTATGCATTATTTTACCTAACGTCCAATTTGTTTTAAACCCAGAAATGGCACAAGGAAATTAGTTAACAGACCAGTCAAATATCTGGAAGTAAACTGATCTGTTCGTTATATACATGTTATTTATAAATGTTCTGATACCAATCCAGAATACATAAATGACCTTCATTGACGTTCTGAGAGGTATCAGTGTGGCTCACTAGTTTGGGATGGATGAGGTTGTGCTGGTAAAACTGAGCAAATGTTTCTTCAGGGCTTTTTTCTTTAAAGATTTTAAAAATCATAGACTCATAGGACTGGAAGGGACCTCGAGGCCATCTAGTCCTGTCCTCTGGACTCATCGCAGGACTAAGTATTAGCTAGACCATCCTTGACAGGTGTTTGTGGAATCTAAAATCAGATATTTTTAAGGGCGGGTTAGACAGTCTCCCTAGACAATTTATTCCAGTGCTTAACTACCCTGACAACTAGGATGTTTTTCCTAATGTCCAACCCAAACCTCCCTTGCTGCAATTTAAGCCCATTACTTCTTGTCCTATCATCAGAGGTTAAGGAGAACAATTTTTCTCCCTCCTCTTTGTAACAACCTTTTATGTACTTGAAAACTGTTATCATGTTTCCCCTAAGTCTTCTCTTCTCCAGACTAAACAAACACCATTTTTTCAATCTTCCCTCAGAGGTCATGTTTTCTAGACCTTTTAATAATTTTTGTTGCTCTTCTCTGGATTTTCTCCAATTTGTCCACATCTTTCCTGAGATGTGGTGCCCAGAACTGGACAATACTCCAATTGAGGCCTAATCAGTGCGGAGTAGAGCAGAAGAATTACTTCTCATGTCTTGCTTACAACACTCCTACTAATACCTCCCAAAATGATGTTTGCTTTTTTTGTAACAGTGTAACAAGTGCTGGCATAAGCAATTTTGTGAATTAATGAGCAGATCCCTACCAAGATGTAAACTGCAACTTAATCCAACAGTGAACATGGCAGACAACAGGCTGGTGACATTAGAGGAAATGATGATTGTTGTCAAATGGTCATGAAGTGATAAAGCACCTGGTCTTGATAATATTTCATTAGAACTGAAAAGGAAGCCCAGATTTAGTTCATTGGCTTCAGAGAAGTTCTATGTTTGAGAAATGGTCATATTCCAGAAGATTGGAAAAGGGACTGCATCATCCCTTTTTTCAAAAAAGGAGAGTGATCAGCTTGCTCAATTATAGAGGAATAATACTGCTGTCAGTCCTAAGGAGGTATTGACAATCAGACTGCTGAACCAACTGAAATACTGTTTCAACCCAAAAATGAGAGACAATCAGTGTGGCTTCTGCTCAGTTAGATCTACCATCTATGTTATACATGCACTGTGGAATGTTATTGAAAAATTACTCAGGTGACAAAAGGAAGTTATCATCATGTATATAGACTTTGCAGCTTCATTCATTCTTTCATTGATCAGCACTGTGGATACTGCTGTGCCAACATGGAATGCTTGAGGCTTTAGCATGCCTCATGAAGCATTTATCTGTGTGAGCATCAGTGGTTGTATTACGGACTGGTTCTTGGGAGTATCAGGTGTATGCCAGGTATGTGTTCTCTCACCTACATTAGTTAATGTTCTAACAGATTATCTGATGACAAAGCTGACTGATGCCAAAGTATGAGGTGTGAAATGTAAAGATTTATCTTTACAGCATCCTGAGTATGCAACTGTATTGCATTACTACTGACCAACTATGGCTAACGCTGAAAGAGCTGGGCAAAACTGCAGAATCTATGGAACTTAAGATCAATGGTGATATAACCAAAGCTATACTGTGATGGAGTCTGTGAGTCCCACACTGGTGAACTAAGGGTTAAAGAACAGAACTGGACCCAGAAGGCCCCACCCACCTACACCTTCTGGGCATGCTCACGTTGGAGGCTAGGCTCAAAAGGGAGCAGCTCAGCTCAGTCTGGGTGGACAAAGCAGAGCAGGTGTGTGCTGCAAGCTGCCGCAGAGAAGCTGATGGGGCTCCACATGGCCAAGACCAGTTCCCACAGCCAAGCACCACAGGCCTTTCACCCCACAGAGGTCAAGAATGACAGGTCGCCGCTGATAGAAGAAGACCCTCTATTTATTGCAGTTTTATTCTAAGTCTGTGGAATTCTCTAACATTAAAAAGATGTCACTTTCTTATTCAGAAAATGGGAACAAAGATTCACATTTAGAGCAGTTTGAGAGGGCAAATACTGGGTATGGTTCTTGATTATATTTGGGCCGAATCCTATCAATCTCTCATCATATGAATATTCCTCACACACAAGAATAGTCACTTTGATTTCAATTGGGACTATTCATGTCAGTAAGGAAAACTCAGACTAGAATTTAAATTCACTTGCATATGCTTTAACATCAAATAACTATAGTTTGCTATAGAAGGGCTCCGCTATAATATTTCTAAGTCCTAACTTCCATTAGCTAGAATCTATTCATGCCTTTTTACAAGTAGTAATAGCTGTTTCTCTTATACCTCACAATCCCACATACAACACATCCGTTTTCTTATCTTTCCTTACAATCTCTATCAAGATAAAGTTGTTATATAATCATATGAACTATATTTACTTGATTGTTAATCTTACTTTTAAAACTGCTAACGCAGCAGTTCATGTTGGCATATACAATGTCTATAGGAGAAAAAGGCCATCAGGTTTTGATATGAGTCAAATTTTATTTGCACAGCACACAGTACCTATACAAAATCTCCATTGCATTTACTGATCTGCATAAACCAAATACGTATTTTAAAAGCTTAACATATTGTCTAGTATTTTTTATAAATCCTCTTGTTTTTATCTTTTGAAAAACTAATCTTATGGTGTCTAGACTACTGAATATTAAATTCCAATCTATTGAAATGCTTTATTGCTCCACACAAATCAGTAATTACAAGAAGCAGGCCATAGAAGAGACTAAAATCTCCATGCTACAATTGGAGGTTTTCTTTTGTTTGTGCTTTTTTAAAAACTTGGGATTTAAAAACAAACACAAAATCTATAATATTGTACTAAATAAATCAAAATCAGACAGGTCTGGGATATTTTATAGTAATTGATGTAATAAACAGACTTCGGACCTGTTCCTAAGCCCAGTGAAGGCCCTAGGAGTCTTTCCAGGGACTTAAATGGGTTTTATATTAGGTCTGTATTGGCCTAGTTTTCAAAGTTGCCGAGCACCTGCAGCTCCCATTGGCTTCCATGGGATTTGTGGGTACTCATTACCTCTGAAAATCTGGCCACTGGTAAATCTGTTGCAGAATTTATTAAGTCATTTGTTCAACATAAAACCATTGAAGAGTGGTTCATCATTTTTCCTGGAACATGAGCAAACAGTAGGAGAAATATGTGAGATCTCTGCTCCCACTGGGTCTATGTCAGAAGTTTCACCATTTACACCACTTTGTGCTGCCAAATCTTTCATCTTATGCTTATGGAACATGGTATGACAAAATTGCAAACAATTCAATGTGAGTATTATTGTTCATTCTAAGGGATGCATGGTACAACACAATCACAAAAATCAGTGACTATCCTAGTGGTGCATTACATTGAATCAGAAGAACATATACATCCAGAAATGAGACATATATAATATTATATACGATATATAATATAGTGTATAATACATAACAGTTATTTTAAGTGTAGAGGAGACCAAACCGAAATTTAGATCTGGAAATTCTGGAGCTTTGAAGGAATTCACAATCAGAAGAACTAGACTTTGGCTAGAAATGTTGGGGCTGGCACTTACTCTTTTAATGGGAAACCTAATCTCTGAACCCAAATACTCGAACATTTGCAGTGCTTAAAGGCAGGGTGGTGGTCCCCAAGGGGTTGCAGACCTGGCAATAATAACAGTGATAATAATAAGGCCAGGTCACTGAAGGGTGCATTTTAAGCACTTTTTAACAAAAATGCTGCTCCCAGATTATGATAGACCTGCTTCCTTCCCCTCCCATCACAAACACATTTTTTCAGGCCACTTTAAGCACTGCTTTGAAGCACCTGAAATCCAGGTAGAATATGAATTTGCAGTTTGAACCCATCCCAAATACTAGCAGCAGCAGCTAGTCAGGACAGCAGGGAGCACTTCCTGTAAGTGATATGCTTTATCACAGATCCTTCAGAAAGGAGCAAGCAACAAATAAAGATTTGAGAGAAGGTAAGTGACCCTGGGCTGTGCTACTTTCACACAGATATTTAAATGCTAGGAAAGTTACTAAATGCACTTTTAAGTACATAGGACAACGTTTTCAGACTTGGGTGCCTGAGGTTTGTCAATTAAATAAACTGGCCTGATTTGCAGAGTTGCTGCACCACCACAGCTCCCATTTTCCTCTCTAGGAGCTGTGGTTGCTCGGCACCTCTGCAAATCAGGCCCTTTTAATTAGGTGCCTAAATATGGATTTGGGTACCTAATTTCAAACACCACATTTGAAAATTTTGGCCAGAATCTCACATTGGTTAAAATGTAATATAAATAAACCTTACCTGGGCATAGAAATAAAAGTAACAGAAAGACATCTTTGCTAATCCCCATTTTGGGACAGGCTGGCTTTGTGCTGAAAGCTGTGTTAAGGCTGTTTCAGTTTTATTGACTCACACTCGACTTAGACAGCATCAAACAAACAAGATAGTCAAATTAAGTTAATCATTCTCCCAGTTCTGTGACCCACTCTGCAACGATCTAAATGTTCAAACATTACCTTGAATTGAAGATCTTACAAAACAATGTTTAAATGTTTGTATTAGATGCTGGGAAATGATGAACACACTCTCGTATCATACATGGCATGCTGTAGCTCTGAAACCGTTAGGCCTCATTTTGCTAACCTAAAGAAAAGGATAGCATTACTGAAAAATACAGGAAATGCCACTGAGTGGACTGCAAATAATTGCTATTCTGTGTCTTCAATGCCAAGGCCCTTATGCTAATCTTACACTGCTCTATTAACATAAATGCAGCTATTTCTGATTTATACCAGTGTAAGTGGGAAGAAAATTGGGCACAAATGATGTTAGCTGTTATATTTTCATTCTACAGTTTCATCAAAGAAATTCCTCTCATTATATTTGCATCTTAGATATACTCTAGGGTTGGGTTTTGTTGTTGTTCACTTAGGGAGGAGCGTTAGGGAGGACTTTTGTTTTGTTTTAATTTCAAACAATGTCTAACATGCCAGTAAACACTATTAACCTTAGCTCTATGAGATCTACATAGCTACAGTTGGGCTCCTCCTTTCTGCAGACCTAGCCACACCCACACAAAATCCTCTACCCAGAGTGCCTCACCCTTGTGCTCACCCATCTTCCAGACTGATTGTAACACTAGCAGAGATGGATTCCCTAAGCCCTCTCTTTCAGAAAAATTACACTTCAACACTGTTTTGTGTTAAAGTTTTTTGTTAAAAAGTTGCCTTCCAGACTGTGTTGGGTTGGTAGGAGGAGTCTCACCTCAAGCTGTGCAGTCAAATATGCAAGGGAGTATCAAACTGGCTAAGGTGGGGTGAGAGTGTAAATACATAAAGGAAAGGCCCATGTAGATTGCAAGGGAGCTGGATGGGACTCCACGTGTGTCACTTTGCATAGAGTCCCATAAAGCCTAGAGCTGTTCCTGTCTGTGGCTCTGTGAAGCACTCTTATTTTCTGGACAGGATCCTTTAATACCCTGCTATTGAACTCCTGCCTCAGTGGAAATTATTCCTAGGCACTGTGTGAAGCACTGCAGAGAGGAGGATCCCATTAGAGGCTCCGGAGATCCCTGGTAGCAGACTAGAGAAACATGATTTTCACTAATGCCAGGGATTATTCCCATTGGAAGAGAAGATGAGTTGTGGAGGAGGTGGAAATCAGTCCAGGGAGGTAGCTGGTAATTGAAGGAGGAACGGGCTTATTGTTGTTACAGAATGGGGAAAAACTACTTACCCCTCTCTCTTCCCTCACCCAGTTAACAGCCAGATATTCTTCACTTGACACTGTGTGCATGGCTGTGGGACCAGGCTTGAGGCACCATTATGTCCATGAAAAAAGCAGAAAGTGAAGAATAGAAAATATCATAAACTTCAATAGTGGACAAACTTCTGGGAGCTACTCAGATCTTTTGACTTAGTCTCATACTCCAGGGATCTCCCTGCTTCCTCCTAAAATATTCCCCATTTTCTCCCACCCACTTGGCTACCTTTAAACCTGCCCAAGGCCCAGCATGTCTAGTCTAATGTCTGTCCCTTCAAACTTCTTAGCTCTCTGGAGCTTAACCCTTAGTTGAACCTCAACTAGTTCAAGAGGTTGTGTTGTCTAGAGGCTAGGACAGAGACAAGAAGCCAGGACTTCTAGTCTCTGTTGCTAGCTCTGCCACTGATGTATTCTGTGACTTTGGGCAAGTTACTTTAACCTTTCTGTTCCTCAGTTTCCCTATCTGTAAAATAGAATTATAATAGTTACCTCAGAGGGCACTGGGAGGCCCAATTTACTAAGCTCTTTGATTCAAAAATAAACCCTGACTTTAGGGATTCATTTTAGTATTTTCAAAGATGCAGGCCTTTTTGTGAGTACTGAAAACTGTATTGGACATTTTTAAACAAATTAACTCAAACACTACTGAAATTAAAGTATCCCTGGCACTGATGGATGCCAGCCAGGATAAACAGGCTTCTCGTGTCAATAATGTGGAAAACAAGGTGAGCTCTGCAGTCACTCAAGTACTGGGGACAGTCTAACTTCGAAAAGATGGACAACAAAAATGAGACTTTTGGCCATATCACTACCTTCAGGCTGTAAAGCAATAAATCCTTGGACTAGCTCATGGGAGAAGTGATGGAAAATCAAGACCCGGCTGCTTGTCTGTGGATTGTAGAATTTCCAGATGGAATGGAATGCAGAGATCTTGTCGGCTTTTTAACCGGGCGGATGGATAACTGAAGTTATGCAGCTGAAAACTGAAGAACAGGTTTAAATTGAAAGACTCTGAAGATTCCCTATCAAAAGAATAAAAAACGATTCATTATTACAAATGCAAGAATTGTAATTGTCTCTCAGGACTGAGTGATCAAGACAGAATCCTAACTGCAGCCAGAAACAAGAAGCTCTTATATACTGTACAATGGAAAACAACATATATTAGGTCAGATCCTCAGCTGGTGTAGACTGGCATAGCTCTCTGTGGTCACCTTACACCAGCTGAGGATTTGCCCATAATTTTTTCCAAATGTTTGCCCTAAATCTCAGGCTAAATGGGGGACGTCCACCCACCAAACAAGCTTTTACAAATCTTAAAGTGAAAATAGCTCTCTTCTATCCAGTTAAACTTAGGGTGTATCTATATAGTGACACACAGGAAAGTTAATTCCAAAGTGAAATAAAATAAATTGAATTAAAGCCACTATAATTCTGATTGTGCGTGTCCACACAGAGATTTAATGCAGTTTAATTAATTCACTTATAATTTGGATTTCCTGAGTGTCCCCATATAGACAAGCCCTTAGAGACAGGAATATTGGAAAAAAATCCATTATCTGGCACACAGTGTCTGCAAGGTAACTTGTAAACAAGATCAAAATGGGTTCTGGCTTTGGCAGCAATGAACTGGACTGAAGTTCTCAAGTAACTGTGAAATTTGTTTAGTTTGCTATAAATCATCTGAATGTATAGAATATAGAGGATCATGGAAACTTTTTAATAGAGCTGGGTAAAATTTTTCAGTCAAAAAAAATTTTTTTTTTTTTTTGGTTGCAAAAAATGCAAATTTGACAACACTGAAATGTGACATGTGAATTCACGTCAGTTTTGCCAAATTGTTCATGTCAGAAAAAACACAAATTTCAAAAAAGTTGAAATACCTAGAATATTTTATTGAAAACTTCTTTTAAAAATATTCCTTCCATTTTATTAAAAAGTCCAAACAAAACGTTTTGATTTGGGTTAAATAAAATGTTTCATTCAACCTAAATTTTTTTTTTTTTTTTGACTTTTCAGTTCATCCTAAATTTCAAAATAAAAATTGTTTCCAGGTCAATCCAAAACAAATTCTTTTAATTTTTTGGAATTGCCGGCAAACCAAAAATCAGTTATTCACACAGCTGGTTTTTTACATCTGTATTCAGACTGTTCTACTATATTTTCTCACTATCTTCACCTTGTTTTAGGAAAAACAAGTGACTGCTTCATCCCTTCTTGTGTAATAAGTAAATCATTAGCTATGTCCTTTTTGAGGGGAAGGCTGGTGTAAGGGGTTTTTGGTCACTAAGGGTATGTCTACACTGCAGTTAGACACCCATGTCTGGCCTGTGCCAGCTGACTCAGTGTTGTGGCAGTGCAGATTGTGACAACAACCCAGAAGAAGACAGAAGGACCCTGGGACGAGACTGAGGGCAGCCCCCATGCTGACGCAGCTACTTACCTTCAAGAAGGACACTCTTGTTCCTGTGCCAGAGCCTTGAAGCCAAGGACATCTCTTCATTCCGGAAGGTCAAAGCCAACACCCTGTGGAAGGGAAAAGAATGAATCTTAAGTATTACATCTGGACTTGGCGTGGGTATATTGAGTTTTGGGGAGAACCTGGAGTATACCTCCTCTGTATTATAACCCTTCTGAGTGACCCCTGTTATTGTTCATTTATCCTACAATAAATTTGTTTTGGTTTACTTTACATAGTTTCCTGATTCATCCACTAATTACAGGGACCAGTGATAGATACGGTAGGGAACCCTTAAACACTATCTCTTGCATCTGCTGGTGGGTGGGTTTCAGTGTTTACCCCTCTTTCCTGCTAACAAGTACATTCAGAACTCACTCTCATTTCTTCCTGGTTATTTATTTTGGGCATAAAGTGAATGTATTTAATAGAAATATGTGTCAGGTGTTCAATAACTATTGTTTTGGTGTTCTTGTTGGTTCTTTGAATTCCACTCCCTAACCCTGATTGTAGGAGTTTTCTCAGGGCTGGTCTACACTGGGAACTTACATCAGCATAGCTATGTCTCTCAGGGGTGTGAAAAATCCATACCCCTGAGAGAAGTAGCTATACCATCCTATCCCTCCCCGCCCCCAATATAGACAGTGATAGGTCAAAGGAAGAATTCTTGGGGAGGTGGATTACCTATGCCAACAGAAGCAGCTATGGCACTGTAACATTTCAAGGGTAGACAAGCCCTCAGACTGATTTATTCTCTTTCACTGATTTTTCCCTCTTCCCTCTCTAGTTGGCTTGTCTTGTTTTCTTTAAGTGACATCACAGGAGTTCTCAGAGTGCACAGAGATGGAGTGGGTAGAGAGAGCTAGGTGTTTCAATCTCTCATAGCATTTTGCAACATGCATGTGCTCCAGGCTTTTGTCAAAAGAGTAGGCACAGTCACACTATGGTAGCATTTTGAAAGGAGGTGAAGGGATCTTTCCTCTTGTTCTATGATGCATATTTCTTTTAGGGTCTCTCATCCCTCAGGATAAGTTACAAGATCACATTTTGGTACAAGAGAGAGAGGTACATACAAAAGCAGCAGAGAAACTGTGGATGATCATTCTGTCTGTGCTGACATGAGGCACTAGGCAGATCACAATTCTCAATGTGAAAAGTGCAGTAAATAAGGCCTGGGACTACATGTTGAACAAGGATGATAAAATAAAATATTTAGTGAGCTGCTCATTTAGCTGCACTGAATGAAGCAGGGGTTCTGCAGAAAAAGATAGTGTGCTCAGGTAATTAAAGACTGTATCATAATTCATATGCACAAGGGGGCTGAATTAGGGTTGCACAGAGAACCTTAATTCTGGCATTTCCTAATTCTGGAGTGCTCAATTTTACAACTTTAATAACAGTCTTTTAACATAAGTTTTATGTGCAATTAATACTTATGTTACAGTAACACACAAAGCCCCCAATCACAACATAGGGCGAGACACTGTCCAAATTCATAGGAAGACACACTCTCTGCTCTCAAGACCTTATACCCTGAGAAGATATCAGGGTGGGACAATGGAATGCAGTCAAATATAATTCTGTAGGAAACCGACACATCAGGCACTCTTAATCCAACAAATATATAATATGGGTAAGACTAACCAGATGATCATTCTTCACTTATTAGGGTTTATTGAGTTCATAATGTTTAAAGAGGAAAGTTTAGGGATATTATCTATTTAATATAGGATCAAACTATAAAAACAATTTAAATTTAATATAATGACAGAGAGTAGCTAACATGAAAAGTGAACAGAGAGGATCTGATGAATTATTAGCACTATACAATATCAGTGAAGCACAAGTTAAATGGATTCAGAACCGGCTGAATATCAGATCTCAAAAAGTGACTGTCAATGAGGAATCATAACTGAATGAGGGGTGGTTCTGGTGGGGTTCTGCGAATACAGCCATGGTGAGGCCGACCCTGGAATATTGTCTCCAGTTCTGGCATCCATCTTTTTAAAAGAATGTTGAATAACTGGAGAGGGTGCCGACAAGAAATACAAAAATGGTTCAAGGGCAGGAGAAAATGCCTTAAAGAAAGATACTAAAACAGCTCAATCTGTTTTGCCTACCAAAAAAAAGATCAGGGGGTCAGTTGCATCTGTCCTGGCCAAGTGCTGAAAGAACCTGCTATTCTCGAGATGGAGTATTATTCAAATCTCACCTTCCTTCTTGCATGGACCACATTCATATGCTGTCCAAACTCCCCTATTTAACAACTATTGCCTTTTTTTTGTCTGTTCTCTTAACTATTCTCAGGTCCTATTCAGTAAAATAGGCAAAGAGTAATCAGTACACAGAATATATATAAAATTGATGTTTGTCCAAAATTAAATTCCCCTCTCCTGAATTGCAATTGCCGGAGCAATAAACTCACCAAATAAGGCATTTCTGTAGCAATGCCCTGCACATAAAGAAACTCAGGCCAAGTATTTTGGAGGATACAGCTTTCCAAAAGATTTTCGAAACTTAGATCATTGGCTCAAATTCAAATCTGGTTCAGAGTTGGCACAAATCCCAGTGATTTCAGAGGGAGTTGCATTTACTTACATCAGGGTTGAAGGATACAGTTATTAACTCTCAATCAGAAAACAGTCACACGTTTTCTGAGATTTGGTTTTAGATATTTTTAGAGGGCCAGTTTTTAGCTACTATCCAAATGTTTCTTTGAGGTCTGGGAATTGGAATCCTAGCAGTACTTTAAACATAGGGTTTCTTTCACCCAGTCCTCAGCATTATCCTCCTGTCCTGCTCTGGATGTTGTTTAAGCCTGTCCACACCTGACACACATTGCACTGTTCTGGGGATTACTGGAGGTCTTTGAGAGCGATGATGGCCAGCTCCAGGAATAGTATGTGTGTGTGTGTGTGTGTGTGAGCACGCATGGGTACATCAATATTTTAAAAGACAACCCATGGTTTCTTTTTCATTTTGACTTGAAGACCATGCTCATTCCAAATGTTGAACAGCTATTATGTGTTTTGTTTTAACCTGGTGGTGTTTCTCACAAGACACCATCTGTCTCTCTCCCCGTTTCTTACATACTAAACATTAAGGCTGTGCCTATGAGGTCTTGTGTGTCTGCAAGATCCCTGAGGCACAGCGGGGATGCACAGGTTGCACCATTCATTAGGAGAGTTCAGTCTGTTCTTCCCACTACATCCAGCCCACTTCATGGGCTACAGTGAGAAGGGGAGTGGGCACTGACACCTGGCCATCCTTCCTGCATCCCTTTTATGATGATATGCACCACTGGAGCATGTGAAAAGAGGAGTTCCAATGGTCACCAAGAGACTATTGCACTTGTCCCTGATAGACCCATTGTGCTGGGCTTGCTAGGGAGAGGAGCTCTTTGCACCATCTTCTGCGTGCTTCTCTTCAGAGAATATCTGGCCCTGAGATATACATAGGAGTGATGGGCAAACTGACAGCTTTGGAGACTAAGGGCCTGTATTCTTCCAACGAGCAAACATTCCATGGACAAGGGTCTTACAGGGAACCATTTAAAATCAGTAACTCTCCAAGGTACCTACCTAAGACAGTCTAACAACCACTGTGCAAGGTGGGTGAAGACCCATGGGCTATTTCACCAGGAAGAAAAGGGAAGCAAACACCATGCACAAGTCCATCTAAGGCCCTTGCCTTAAGCACAGTTTAGTGTTTGAGCACAAAAGACATAAATTGCTCAAAATACAGAAACTCAACTGACACAATGACAGTCCATGCCAAACACTGAAATAGGGAGTGGCTCTTTCCAAGAGCATGTCTACACTAATGCTGGAGGTGTAATTTCCAGCTCAGATTGACATGCCCATGTGTGCATGCTCAAAAGCAGTGTAGTCACGGCTGCACAAGCATCAGGAGAGGTTAGCACTCTAAGTACAGTCCTGTCCGAAACCTTAGGTATGTCCTCATGCACATCCACCCTGACATGACTCTGGCTGTCAATTCCCCACACTCACAGTTAAATCGATACAAGCCCTCCTGGTGAGGATGCGCACCGCCAACAAGAGCAGATTGTGTACATTAAAAATCAATGTAATAATTGTGGTGGCTGCACGTCAAGTTATTTCTGTAGTGTAGACATGCCCTGAGAGAGCTTTTGGGAATCGCTGCCTAAAGGGGTTTGTTGCAGTGAGGAAGGCTATTGTCTCCTATTGTTTGGTTCCTCCTGTGTTCAGGGAAACAGGACTTTCTTTGTAAATAAACCAGTTTGCGCCAAAAGTACCAGCCTTCATCTCAGTTTCTCCTCCCACTTGGAAAAACCTCAAGCCCCCAAATGTTGGCCAGCCACTTGAATAAAAAAAGAGTAATGATACAGAGCACAATACTCGAAAAGCTTTATACTCTCTCCATTCCTTGGAGATAGAAAGTAGCCTCCGATAGTGAATTGTCCTACACCATTTTTGTTTTATCAGTGGAGTATTTAGAAAAGAGTTTTAAGAAGATAAGGGGAGGGGGGAATTTGCTACCTCATTTTTCTTAAAATTCAAGTTAAAATCCATCAAAATCCAAATCTTTACCCAATTTGGGAATTGTATCGGCTCTTTTCATTTCTTCTTTTTCATGTTTTCAATAAGTCATTTATACTGGTGTCTACCGGAGAACATTTCTTTATTTATTTGTGTAAGTTAAATACATATTTATGCATCTATAGACTATTTGACAGGAAAACATAACCCGACCGATACCACTGAGGGGAAAACTTTCCATTGCCGGTGCTCAGGGCAAGCACAGACCTAAATCGGAATGGACATGGGCAAGCACTTGAAGAATTATATTTACTGTCTTATCTATCCCTTTCCTAATGGTTCCTAACATTGTTAGCTTTTTTTTGACTGCCACTGCACATTGAGTGGATGTTTTCAGAGAACTATCCACAATGACTCCAAGATTGTTCTTGAGTAGTAACAGCTAATTTAGACCGAATTTAGAATTTTGTATGTAGTTGAGATTATGTTTTCCAGTGTGCATTACTTTGTATTTATCAACATTACATTTCATCTGCCATTCTGTTGCCCAGTCATGAATGACTACTATTAATACACTACAGTTGTTTCAAATCAGAGATCTGTAAATACGTGGATCAGATTGTGTATCTGGAACTTTCAATTATGCTGTACTTTGAATAAATGTATTCAACATTCAAATTAGTCACCAACTCACGTAAAGCACTAGAAAAAACAAGACAATGAGTATAAGAAAAAGAATATGTAGATTTCTAAGGCCAAATTCTGCTCTCATTTATACTGGCATAAATCTGCAGCAACTCCATTGCAATCAGTGATTAGTGAAGGGATTAAAGCTGGTGGCCTCGAGGAATATTTAGAAGTACTTTTGACTTTTATTTATTCTGTAGAAGTGCATCAATTCGATTTTTAACGCTATAACTATTTACAATTTACTTAACACATTCCCAAATTAAACACTAGAGTCTAGTTTCAGAGAAAATTACAACTATTTTTCTTAGCCTGGCAAGCTAATGTACAGCTATAAAAGTGACTCAAAGACAAAAAAGCAGACTTGATATATCTACTACTATCCATAGATTCCAAGCCCAGAAGGGACCATTGTGATCATCTAGTCTGACCAGCTGTATAACACAGGCCATAGAACTGCCCCAAAACAATTTCCAGAACATATCTTTTAGAAAAACATCCAATCTTGATTTAAAAATTGTCAGTGATGGTGAATGCACCACAACCCTTGGTAAATTTTTCCAGTGGTAAATTTTTTACAAGGACAGATGAGAATTTTTTTGGTTGCAAGGATAAAAATGAGCACAACATTGTAGCTGAGCTATTTAGTGGCTGGTGATTCATTTGATGTTTGGCAATTCGGCTTCCACAGAACTAGCACAAGAGAGGGAGGCAGCATCCCAGGAGAGGGGAAGGGAGTGGCAGCCCCAGTGCAATTGAGCACAGCCCTCTGGCTTTTCTAATTTATACTGAGAGTGAGGTAGGTGCCTAGAGGGCCCCACAATAGGGGGAACAGAATGATGGCATAAAGGCACCTTTGGCCCACACTGGTCCCAGAAATGAAGCAACTCAAAACCAGGGCCCATTTGCTGCAGCGTAGGTGAATGCTCCTGCAGGTTACAGAGTCATTTCATTTGGTAGGTGTAAAAGTAATTCACTTTTAACTTGGGTTTTGAAAATAGAAGTAACCTGACTATAGCTACCTTTTCATGTTAGTTATTACATAGTTAAGTCTACCATGGTATGATGCTTAGTATTCTTAATGCCAAGAATTAAAGCATAAAAGACTATGCCCGCAAAATAACCTTCAGGAGCACATCCCAGGGCTCAGCAGCATGATTCTCCTTAAATAGAATAGAGCCACTTGAATCTATTAACATTACTGAATATAAACTCAGCTAACAGCATGCACCTTACTCTCCATCACTCAAGTGCCAACCAAAGACAACAATGGCATGGTTTCATCAGGGTTTGCTTTTCTCTTTCTAGGTCTTCTTGCAAAGCTCCTAAGTTTTCAGATGGATGCAATGCCTCCTACTACTGAAGCACCCACAGATTATTGGCAAACATCTCCAATAGGGAGATGCACCTACATCCTTCTGGCTTTGGCTTGTTCTCATCTGCTCCATTTTGGATGTTGTTGCAAGTGGACTTGCCCTCTGGTTCTTCTGCCTTCAAACTCCACAGGACCCCCTGACCGTTTGCATCCTGAACGTGGCTGTTGCACATCTTCTGTGCTCTGTTGGCGATGCACTCCTGACCCTTCCATCAAACATGCCTTCTTATATATTGTTTTCCCCTCACTGGGTGGTAATCACAGTAAGTGTGACCTGCAGTTTGGGAAACAATGCCAGCTGTTAATGGGGAGAGGGCCATGTCACTGCTTTTCCAAGCATAGGTTAGGCACCTCCGGCCAAAACACTCCATCTTTTGTGCCTTGGCATGAGTCCTGGCCTCTTTGCTGACAGGAGCTGAACATGCATTCTGCAGTGAAAATGAGGCTGATGAAGTGGGCATGCAGGAGTTTACTGAGGGCTATGAGATACATAGAGCTGTCAAAGAGTGTTCATCTTTATGAACATCCTGTACCTCGTGGATTTTGTTTCATTTATGGCCATGTGTAATTTGATGCTGTGTAGGCAGATCCAGCAAAGCACATGTGCACCTCACTCCATGCTCTATGGAGCTCTTACAGGTGCAGATGTGATGGTATTTGGTTCAGGCATTGCCTTCTGGGTGTTGGATTACGAGTTTGAACTCTATTATATAATTACCATATTTATCTTTTCTGAGAGCAACCGCGGACAGCAGATGTTCAAGCTACATCTCCACAATCACTTTCAGAAGCTCTTGTCACAAGTCAGAAGCAAAACAGCAAGGGGGAGACGGGAATATCTCCACTGTTTTATAACTGCCAGAGTTGATCAGAGATAGTGTCTATAGTCAAGAGTCTGTTAGAAGGTAATGAAAAATGCAGACCTATGACTCTGCTGCAGACGGAGTTTGCTTCCGTGATCTGTGCTGCTTTGGGACAGGAAGAGGACTCATTTAAGCTGTTCATTCACTTGGAATGAGGTGCATTGGTGTAGAAGAACCTGAACTGGAAATTTTGCCCGAGTAGAACACACTCCGCATCTAACCTCCAAGAGAAGCACCTGAACAGACTAGTTTTCAGTGCCACACTGCTATGGAGTTTGGGCACAGTTCCTAGAGAGCAGAGCTTGAAGCTCTTTCATTTTGTCATACTTCAGGTGATTAAACGTGAATTAGAGAGCAGAGGTTTATTCCTGCACTAGAAAACACAGGTACACCACCATTCATTCTCTCCAGTCACTCTCCCACTCAAACACTTTGGTTACTGTAAGGCTTGAGGTTTTCAGCTAACAAGTTGTAGGTCAAAACTCATTCAAATGACTAACAAGCATACCTGATCCTCAAGCACAATGGGCTAGTGTAAGCATCCGATGGCTCAGGAAGCCTGATGCCCTCTTAATGATTCTAATTCCAATGAGAACAGCACATTTGCTTTTAGAATTTCTGTCTCATCTGCTACCTACCTGTAAGGACCCCCCCTTCTTCCTCCACGCTACCCCCACCCCAAGTGTAGCCCTAGCCTCCTTGATGTAAGTAGATTGATTAAAGTGTCTCTGCATGTATGTAACGACCATTATCACTGTTGTTCTCTCCGGAGGGAACAATGTCTGCATTTGTAAGTGAATAGATAAAGAATTTAAAATGTACTATGTACTCGATAAGGAAGTGTATATAATTGACCACTGTAACACCAGGAAGTTGAAGCTGATTTATCAGGCTTCCCGGTATCGTGAATAAACCTCTTCAGTATTGTCTGTGCTGCCTGATTCTTGGACAAAGAATCCTTCGTGCTTTACATTACTGTGCTTCACTTGTGGTTAGTACCTCACTGCTAGAAGGATGTGGGATTTTAAGGTTGGTTAATACACAAGACTTCTCACAGGACATGGATATTGCTGGATACCATGATTAGAGATACAGTCAAAAAACATGTAATACATGGAACCAGTTTGGAAATGCTATCTTGGGTGGACTGTCTTACTGCTTTGTACAGTACCTAACACAAGGGGTTCCACTGTGATAGCAATAATAATAGTGATTTAGTGGCACATAAAGGAACACGGCCAGTCAACTCCAGCAGCTAAGGTGCCACCAAAAGCAAATTAATGGCTTGACAGAAATAACAAAAGACTGCCACCAGTACATTGTGAAGAGTTCAAAAACCATGTTTGAAAATAAAATACACGTCTTTTCACAACAGCAATAGGAAAGTGGTTAAAAGCCCATGCAGTTAACCTGTAAGCAAACAGCACTTGATATTTACACCCACTGTAACTTGAACACTGTTATGCATCTGTTTTTAAATCCTCTTCTAGTATAAACTGCTCTTTTAAACTCCAGTTCTTCTCAATGGTGTCCTTTGACCAACTGGAGCGTTGATCTTAGTATACTTTATGGGGCCTGGATTCAAAGCAGCCCTGGAACTGCTGAAGGCAGTCATTGTTTGAGTATACACATTTAGAGATTTGTTTTGGACAACAGGAGGGAGGTGCTAGGAAAGAGGAGGTCTGCACTAAACAGAACGGGGCAGTGTACTTTTCTGTAATCACTTCAGCAAACAGACCAGACATTTCCTTTAGAAATGCCTCCCTCTGCATGTCTTAAGTCACAAGAGCCTGGAGTGTTTCCATGGAGTTTGTTGGAGAGTTTGAGTATTTTCACCCATAAGTTAATGAACCATTCAGCCAGTGCCTTCCAAAAACCCATATGCTAACTTACTTTCACTTCTATTTCTGACTGGTAGTTTGTTCTTACGCTCAAACTGGAAGCTCTGAGCCTGACTAGGTGCTCGGCTTGGTGACAAATTCTCCCCTCCAGGTCAGCTGCAGAATTGCTCCCAGGAACCTACTGTAGCAGGCCATCTAGTGCTCTCCTGACCCTGCAAAAGGGAGGCATTGATGGAAGGGTCCATGCAATGGATACGTGGGCCCCAGTGCTCCTGTACCCACCACCCCACCATGCAGGGAGCCTCATGGAGCTGAGTCCCTCCCAAATTCAGCTTCCACTTTCCATAGCAGAACCAAACTCTTCCTAGTGTCTGAGGATCTTCCACACCCCTGGAGATGTGGGTTGAATCTGGACCCAGAGTGCTCAATCAGTTTTAGGATGAGTTTTGTGCCAAGGGAGGAGAAGTCACCTGACATTTGAAAACCTTTCATAAGCCTGCAGAATTATTTCTCCATCTGTTTTGTCCCTTTCCGTCTGGCAACAACAATAAGTCCCTTTCCTTCAGTTGAAGTGGAACTGAAATTAAAGTAGCTGCTTCTATTTAACAATTTCAAAAAGCCACAACATGAGTCTCTGTGCACTAGCCTTTTTAACAGCAGCACAGCATGTGGAACAGAACTGGTTTATTAATGTTGTTGAAGAAATGCAAACAGAGGAACAAGACAAAGGTCCCATCACAGCGGTGGATTCCACCTGCACCTCAAGAAGGAGTGGTAATTCTTTAATGAATATATTTAAAAAAAGAGGGATTTTCCCCTTCAGATTTGATTCCTAAAACCTGACAGTCTCCTTAAACACAGATTGCCTTCAATTACAAAAACAGACAAACAAAAAACCAAACTTAAAATCCTTTTACTGACTATCATATCACTATGTTAACAGTGTAAGGGGAAAAAAAATCAGGCAATCCTGGTGAAAAGCACATAGATAGGAAAGATGTCCCTGAGATTTTTCCAGAAGATAATCTTTTACATGGCATACCATGAAGATCCTCCACAGACAAAGGCCAAAAGAGACCACGATGCCACGATGCCAGCAATTCTGCAAGCGGGAAGAAAGTTAAAACGTTATTAGACTATTTACGTTTGGGGTTAGTAAGAGGATTGTGAAAGTGAGACTCCTCCCTGAGCTAGTCAGAACTAATATTCTCTCTTCACCAGCACCACTATCACTGGGTTAACAAAGCACTGCAATTTTAACAAGCAAATCCCCCTGCTGTTCCAGAATTGAACTTTCAACACGGCTTTATGAAAGAAATACCTCCTTCCCCACCCATGGCGTTCCAGTATTGGGCTTCAGAAATCAACTTCTGCCAGTTATGACAGCATAGTGGTTTTGTGATGGCCACAAGGAAACGTTTTCTTGATGATCCAAGTCAGGATTAGAACCCAATTCTCTAGATGTGGAAGCTCATTTTTAAAAAGTGACCATTCTAAGCTACTGCATAAAGCCTGCTTCTGAATGACATGTTTTCATAGTGGATCTACAGTGTAACATTACATAAGAGTAATAAACTGTTTCTCATACAAAGACACAGAGCAAGCTAGTTCAGGAGAGAATATTATTCCTGACTCACAGCAGAAGGCCCATGAGATCATCATCACTTACTGTAGCAAGCAGTTCACTTGTGGTGAGTGCCTCCAGTGGTGATAGAGCGAAATCTGCAGATTGGGGTGAGCTTTATAATCTCGCAGAACAATCCTGACACTAAGAAATAAATCACAATTTCATTATATTAGTTATATCTTGCATGCGGCTCTTACTGCATTCTGAGGCTTGGGACATGAATCCCCGCATCTAAAAGTCAACAGGACAGGAGCAAAAGGGCATTGGGGGCAGGAAGAAGAGAGGAGGAGAGGATGAAGAATTAGAATTTTGATCACTTACTCCTTAAATTTATTGGCAAGCAACAGGAACTGGTTCTTGGTCAGTCGTCTGACATCAAACCTGCACAGAACTTTTAATTCTTGATAGATCTGTTCTTCATCCACCCCAGGCCATCCCTGAACACTGGCAATCAGAAGAGGTGGACGCTGGCTGGGGACATCTGTGCCAGAGAAATTCTGAAAAACAGAGAAGTGAAATTCAGCCAGAGACACTCAAATTTAATCCTCATCTGACTGTGGAAACACTAAAAGTGGTATTTAAAATCATGAATAAGGATCAAATGATGTCATGGGGGACACAGAAGTCACAGAATCAGTGACTTCCTGCAACTCTCATGACATTTTCTGCTTCAGCTGGGGCGGGGGGCAGACAGCCCTGGAGCTCCGAGTCACTGTGGGCAGCAGGGAGGCAGGGAAGAAAGCCATGGAGCTCAAGCCACCACAGGTTTCACAGGCCCAACAGGCTGGTGGGGGGGTTCACAGATCCAAAGATCCTGGCCCTGGCCCCCAATTCCCAGCCTCTGCAGGCAGCAGAGGATACCCTGCCCTCCTGCTTTCATCTCTCCTCAGTCAGCGCTATTTTTTACATAGATAGTTATTTTTAATAAAAGTCAGGGAGGGGTCACAGGCTTCTATGAATTTTTGTTTATTGCCCATGACTACTCCCTGACTTTTACTAAAAATAACTGTGACAAATTCTTAACCTTAATCAAACACAACAGGGGAAGAAACATGCAAAAAAAAAAAAAAAAGTGACAGTGACTAAACAATACCCAGCTGTACAATACAAGAAAGCATTTTTTCATCTTTGGACTCCTGTGAGCATGAACCAAGAGAGCAAAAACCTTAAGTCACCAGAACACACGTGAAAATAAAACTCCAACATACTGGACATACATAAAACATACTGTAGGAATCAGAAGCCTGGAAGTAGGGATACCTTAATCCGTATGAGTACTTTTTGAGTGCCCCTTGTATTTCCATCTCATTATAGGTGCTGAAATGGGGGAAAGAGGCATCTTGACTGCAGTGAAAGGACTATGTCCCTTTGTAACTGGTGACAAAATGCATATAAAAATTCAGCACATCTGGGTTTTTTTTAAATGTTATTTGGATTGTCACTGAGAAGTCTTCCACAGATGCAGATCCAGGCAATAGCTGGCGTTTTCTTTCACTCATGTAAGCGAGCCTCTAACCTACTAGCTTGTGCATCTGGTCATTCAGATGCAATGAGGATAAACATGATGCACTTGAAACTCACGATTTTTGAAACGCCAGCTCGAATCAGATTCACCTGGTTCAGATACTTGGTTAATACTCGGAGATAGCGAGAGAAAGAGGGATCAGTCTCCAGTGTGTCACTATGTTGTAAAAAATAAAATAATATAAAAAAATTCAGTGACCTACACTATAGGAAATGGCGCAGTAATACAGCTTTAGGGAACTCATGGCTAGAGCAGACCTTTAAGGGAACAGGAACAGGGGAAGTACGAAGGGTTTATTTATTTAGAATGTGAATATAGCGCTGGTAAAAGGAAACAGATTAACAACCTTGTGTACAGAACAGATACAGCACATACAAGGCAGCTCAAGCTTACCCAACACCACCCTGCCAGCATGCCTCCATCATAACAGAGGGAGAGATCACATATACTGGGGGGGAAGGATAGCATTGTTTCAACACCCATTTAACCCTTGGTATACTCAACTGAAACCCACACATGTACCAAACAGTGCGGGGGGGAATAAACGTCCAATAGGAACCTGAACGAAGCCATCAGTTCATTTCACCACAGCTGTCAGGTGGTGAGAACATTTGGTCACTAGCAGCCTTAGCAGGATTTGAAACAATGACCCGAAGGAGGAAGGATACACAATTCCATTACCAGCCCTCCAGGCCATCAAATCCCTCAAGGTGATTTTTTTTAAAATAAGGTTTTGGCCTTGAGACAAAAACTCTAACTTGCAGCTTTATACAGTCACAAGCTAATTACTTGGAGTAGTGGCATTTTGAATGATGTTTTAGTCAAAAACTGGACAAGTTTGTTTAAGAGAAAAAAATCACAAACTGACAGCTATTTTCCAGAAGAGCTATGAATGCAAGTCATTCCCAAGGTGAAGAAGTTCATAAACACCACTCACCGTGGCATTCTGCCTAGAAGCAAGTGAGCTATTTTCAAAAGAACTAAAAGGAGAAATAACGAAGAGGTGACGTTACAAAGAGTGCAGAAGGAAAAGCTAAATAAATGTTCAATTCTAAAGAAATAGAGCAAACAAAAGCTAATTACAGACACACCTTTCTACACCAGTCTCGCGTTGGGGGTGTCGTGGGGGCTGGCTTGAGTGGGGGGGGGGAGGGCATTTAGTATATTGTGTGACATCATCATGGCAGAATCATAATAATCCATGTGGGATATGCCATGTCAGGTACTGTTCGGAAGGTTATAATATGCTAAGTAAGATAATAATAGTTATGTTCATGTGTAATATGTGAAATGAAAGTTATAGATATATTTGAGATATCTGTATTTCAAATTGTGCTGCCTGGGCAACACTCCAGACAGGATGGCTGCAGAACAATGGCCTGCATAATGGCCCATTAAGACATTCCCAGGTGCAAGGGGCCCAGAGGGAGAAGCCAGCATCACCAATGAGTCACCAGAAACTGCTTAGGTGACTCTGGACTCCATTTTAGCTCCTGTAAGTTTCACAGGCCATATGGCCAAAAGACAGAGGGTATATAAGATCAGACCACAAAACCCATTTTGTCTATGATCCTGTCCAGCTGCAGACACACACCTACCTCTGGATCTATTCATCTTGCAACTGAACCAAAGGACTTAGACCCATCCAGATACTGGATGTGTACCAGAGGGAACTATACAAGCCTGCAACTCCACATTTCTTCCAGAAACCTGATGTAAATGGACTTTTAATCATTTGTATATCTGTAATTTACTTTAACCCTTTAACATTTCTCTCATGGTTTATTTCTTTCTTTTACAATAAACCTTTAGTTTAGATACTAAAGGATTGGCTGCCAGCATGGTATTTTAGGTAAGATCCAAACTTGTATTGATCTGGTGCTGTGGCTGACCCCTTGGGGTCAGAGGGAACCTTTTTAAGCAAAGAGCAGAGAGTTTAAGTAACTGGTCTCTTTGCTGGACCTAGTGCTGATTTGGGAGCCTGGAGTTGAAATGCAATAAAGGGGGCTGTATGTTTTTGTGTACTGGCTTCTGTGAGGATTCAGAAGTGCAGTTTGTGGCTGGTTGGGAAGCCGGGCCTCAGTGTCATCTACCAGTGCGGGGAGAATCTGCTCTCCCTTTGCAGCCTGCCCTGACCTTGGCATTATCAGTTGGCTACCCTGGGCACGGATGGGTCACAGTGGCATAGTCGTAGCAGGATTCACAGAACCAGAGCATTTGGGTTTGGGATCAGAACCTCACGCTATATCAAATTTTAAAATTTGGAATTGAGAGTGTTAAAGATTAAAGCTAGTCAAGATGAGTAAGCAGAGATCATATGAGGCTATAAGCGCGAAGCAGCTTAAACAGTTATGTAAGGATAGAAAAATCACCCTTAAAGGGAATATCTCAAAGCAGAAAATGAGAGATCTGCTCAGAGACAATGACCTGGAAATAGGATCTCCGACTGACTCTCCCACAAAGGGAGCAGGTGAAGAAGATCAGCAGCCAGCCTGGGGAGACCAGCGTCTTCAATATGAGAGAGAAATGGCAGAACTTCGGTGGCAGGAAAGGCAAAGAATGGATGAAATAGCTGAAAAAGAACACCAAAAACAAATGGAGCTAATAGCCGCTAAAGAGAGAGCTGATGAAAAAGCTCACCAAAGACAAATGGAAGCTCATCAAAAACAGATAGAAACAGCCAAAATCCAGCTCCAAATCCAGGAAGGGAAAAAGGATCTGCTGCAGCCTTCTTTGAATCCTTTGCCTCTCACCAGCAAAGATCTGGAAATAATCTGCCCCATTTACAGGGATGACGAGGATATTGAAGAGTTTCTGTCCACTTTTGAAAGACTCTGTAGTATTCATCAGGTTCCTAATGAGAGAAGGATGCCTGTTCTCCTCACCAAATTGACTGGAAAGGCCAGGAAGGTATTTAATGAAATGGAGTTAGATGATGCATTAGATTATGGAAAATTTAAAAAGGGGGTGTTGCAAAGGTTTAAAATTACCCCCGAGTCTTACAGGCTGAAATTTAGAAATGTTAAGCTGTCTGTTAATGCTACCTATGTGGAAACTGCTCATAAATTGCTTGGGTATTTGAAGAAGTGGATTGAGGGAGCAAAGACTTGTAACAGTTTGAGCAAAGTTGTTGATTTGTTTGCTAGGGAACAGCTCCTAGAAATAGCACTCCACTAGATCAGAGCAGCTGTTCTGGATAAAAACCCCAATACCATTTTGGAGGCTGCACAGATTGTGGATGCTTTCATGGAAAACAGGAGCCAAGAGGGACATAAGCCTCAAAGGAAAAACAACCCCTATTCGTCGCAGGTTAGAAGGGAGGATGGGTCCAGAAATAAAACTAGCCCCAACTTGGCCAGGAAGTCTTATACCAACCCAGAGATTAAAAGCGCTCACCCAGGGGGAAAACCTGCCATGTGCTTCCAGTGTGGACAGACAGGCCATATAAGGCCAAATTGTCCAAACCATGGGGACAAGAATAATTCAAGGCCAGCAATCCCCCGGCCCACAATTAATTCCAATGCTGTCGCTTTAAGTACAGAGTCTGGCCAGGTACAGGAGGGTCCCGCCACCTTGTGTTGGGAGACGGACACTGCAGTAGTTAATGCTACCACTTTTGAAATCCCCAGTGGGGGGAGTGAGGGCTGCCTCACTAACTATGTGAGGGCAGAGATGGGAAGGGGCAACGAGGAATTTGTAAAGAGTGCCAGGGTCAATGGGATTGAGTGCACGGCGTGGAGGGATTCAGTCTCAGAAATTACCTTGGTTAGAAAGGAATTGATCCGGGAGGAGGATTATTTGCCGGATAGGAGTGTGAATTTGGTGGCTCTTTCTGAGTACAAAGTAAAGGTGCCCTTAGCAAAGGTCCACTTGGAGTGAGAAGATTTTAAGGGTGAAATGGTGGTGGGGGTTCGGGAGCTGATCCTGGCGGATATTTTAATAGGAAATGACATTGTAGTTCTGAGGGGCAAGGTCAATGTCGTCACTAGAGCACAAAGAGAATGTGGCTTTGATGTAGATGCCCTACCTGGTAAGTAAGAGGGGGGATCTTCTCCAGTGCTACCAGCTGGGAGAGAGAAAATCTCCAGTGTTCTGTCTGTGGAGCAGGCAGAGGGTGCCTCACAGCTTATGCTGGTGGAGGATTTGTCAGTTTGTCAGTGGTTCTGGATTCAACTAAGACCCAGGAAGGAAGTGTTCTTAAACCTGCGTCTGGTGGGGGTGTGTCTTGCCCATGGGGGAAGTTACCTCGTTCCCCAAAAATTTGTTTGGGAACAGCCATGTGGGCTGGGACAAAGGGGAAGAAACCTCAAATTCTTTGAGTGTTACAAGTAGCAGTTTATCTGCTGAGGGGGAAGTAATCCCCAGAGTACTGTCTGTGGACGAGGCAGAAAGTACTGTTCAGGGTGTGAAAGCAAATTGATTAAGTCAGCTCAGGATGAGTCATTGCCTGTAGCAAGCAACAGCTTAGATGTTGGGAAAGGTGGTTCAGTCTCTAACTGCCAAAGTTTCCCAAATGTGGATGGATTCACTGACTCTGTTTTAGAAAGGTCCCGTTTGGATACCTTGGAAAAGGTTCCAGATGGGGTGAAGATATTTAGAAAGCTCAAACAGCCCCATAACCAAATGGCTGTGCTTGGTCATTATAGTGGGGAGACAATGAGGTTGGAACCTGAATGTCTCCAGGCTGTTAGCTCTGTAAGTGAACAGAGAGTGCCTCCATTTCAGAGGAAAGACTGGGCACCTAAAGCTACACAGCAGAACAGATGTGCTGTTGATCTCTGGGGAAAACAGGGGGGTGGTAAGCAAACTCTCACCTCTGAATGCTTTGGATGTATCTTGTAGTCTCTTAGTGAGCTCAGGTACATCTGATGCTATGTGGGGTCAGAGATTGGCAATGAAGGAACATCAGAACCCTGTTTATGAGATGCTAGTGAAAATGGTGGATTTCTCTTTAAAACCTAGTCCAGACTTGAAAGGGATAGCAGTTAAGCATCTGGAAACTAGTAAACTAGCTAGTGTATTTGTTAATGCAGATGACATGCCGGGCAGGGGGGGAAAAGATCCACCCATGGCTGTAAGCAAGGAGAATTCCTCTTGGGTGTGGCCAGCTGACAGTGGGTTGGGCATGCCTGGAACAGCTCTGACTTGGAGTCACATGCAGAATGAGTTTGTTGGGGCTCAACGAAGAAATGTTTCTTTAGAGGGGGCCAGAGTGGGGGGCCAAAGCCTAGCCCCAGCAGGAGGGTAATGTAGAGGTAACAGAACAACCAGTGGTAAAGTATGTGTCACCACTGGGCTAACTACGGACGGGTCACAACAAGTATTACCTAATGTTGAATGAATATGGTTACAGTGTAAGGAAGGCAATTCCTGATTTCAAACAGTTAAACCTTTAAGAAATGTCAGGTTTTACCTGATCCACAGAGAAATGCATCATAGGCCGCCTCATGGGGAAATTTCTTGTCAGCTAAAATTGTCCAGAAAAAATGGGAAAATAAATTAAAGTATTTCTAGAACACTGTGCAAACTACTTTGGGTCAATATAATCCTTCTCTTACTAAGCATCAGGTTATCCACCAATTTCTTCTCATCTTCATGTTTCCTGCTACGTCTACTCCTCACAACAGAACCCTTATACTCCTGAGGACTCTGCTGCTGCCCCAAGAGCTTTCAAAACGACACTGCCAGGGAAGCACCAGGTAGACTAGCAGCTGAAGAAAAGATGGCATTGCCTTTAAAGGTTTATTAACGCAAACTTACATTTAGGAAAGGTCTGGATTGGGGTAAAGATGTGAACAGCCAGGTACCCGTGCACATGTTCATTATGCTATTTACAACCTCATTCATACCTTGCATTTGGATTCCCATGGAATAAAAGAGACTCTTTCTAACCTGTTTTGAAAGTTTGTTTCCTTGCACAGAACATACCGTATTTTGAACAGTCACTTGCATGGGCAATCACTGGGCACATGGGCTTGGTGGGATTCAAGTCACTGTTGAAGAAAATATGAAATGTAAATTTTCATTCCTCCCCTATGCCTAAGGGTGGGGGAAAATTTTCAGCAACACACTTTTGCCCCATCGGTGTAATCTCTATGGCTTTCCATTTTAACACAACTACCAAAGAGATTTCTTAAAAGAAGTTTCTCTACCATTAAGGAATAAAGTCATACATTACAAAAGCAATACAAGCAACCATTTCATTCTTTAACTTTCACCATCAAAAAAGGAAGTCATATGGCTCAAACCCCTACATGCTACTTTGAAAACTTATCCGAGAGTTTCAGTTCTTAGCTCTTGACTGATATTTGGCAGGAAAGAAGGGAAAGGGATGGCAAGAAGAGGGTGAAGAGCACTAGGAGTAGTCCAGAAGTGTCAATTTGTGTCAGAGGGATCTGCATAAATCCACACAGAGATCAGGAGCCAGGAAAGTTTGTGGCATGGAAACAAAGTATATAGAGTTCACAAATGTAGGCGCTTTCTATCCTGCACAATGCACTCAAAGTAGATTTGTGTTTGTGACTGCCTCTTCTAGACTCAAGTATCCTGAAGGCTTTCTGCACACCTCCCCACGCTCCCAATTTATATATTCTTATGCCTGGCCAAAGATTACAATACAATCAGAAGAAATAATCTCTTAACTAAACTATTGCTGCTTCAGACTTCGAAGGTTGGTACTTTTCCCTGCCTATTTGGCTGTGTGAATGCCCTAACTCCACATGCGGCTCCAACAGACAAGACTTCCACGGATATCTAAAAGCAGGCTACTTCAAAGCTCCCTTCCTCACTCCGTACCCCCAGTACGTAACTCATGTTTGGTAAAGACAGTTACACATCAGAAGGTAGCACAGAGAACCCTATTCCAGTTATGAAAAAGATCATTTAACATCTGACTGAGCAGGGAGGAGAACATGAGTTTGGGCAGCAGGATTCTCCTAATGTTTTGAACTGTAAAAAATAGCAGCCCTCAACCCACGCCAATCACACTGCCTTTACCAGCTTCCCTTACACCAGTGACTAGATGAAAGTAAGGACCCATGCAGCTGCATACGTTAATGCTCTCCTCACTAGAAACTCATTCCCACATGCTGCACAGTGGGCATATCTGCTGATATTGCAAACCCTCCCCAGAGTGTTCAAGTTTAGCAGACTTTTACTTGCATACAAAAATGTGAATAAGGATCAATAAAAACAGACTACTCCAGGAGAAGGGCTGAGTGGCTGGCTCTGGGGGGAAGGCTGTTTTGATGCAGAGCTTTGGAGAGGGCAATATAGAGGGTAAAAGTTAGGATTCTTGAAGTCACCCAGAAAAAGAGAAAATTCCCCAAGAACTCTGGGCATCTACAGTTTGAAAAGAGTCTGAAAAGCAGAACTTCCTGGGAAGAGAAGTTATGCGAAGTTAATGTTATAAAAAGATACTTGCCTAAGGGCACTAATATCCTCTCTTTATCCCAGAGCAGATCCAGCCCATATAGTAACAACACCCGGCTCTCACCACATCACCTGGCATGGTGTTTTGTCTATGGAGGGAACACATCTCTAGATAAAGAGTATTATAGTCCCCAGTCCTTACAGTCTACCCATGCTGCGAACACGAGTGACATTGGTGATGTGGACACCTGTCCACTCGGAACCAGGCTGAGATGCCAAACTCATTCCACTTAAGACCCTGTGCAGCAGGGAGATAGTTATAAAGTTACTGTCACGCCCAACCCTAACCCAAATTCAAGATCAGGGAAATAATGGTAGAAAGCTCCAGAGCTTGTTATCAATTCTCTAAGCCAGCTGTTCTCAAACTGTGGGTCAGGGCCCCAAAGTGGGTCGCGACCCCATTTCAATGGAGTCACCAGAGCTGGCGTTGGACTTGCTGGGGCCAGAGGCTGAAGCCTGAGCCCCCCATCACCGGGGGCTAAAGCCCTCAGTCTTCGGCTTTGGCCCTCCCACCTGGGGTGGTGGGGTTTGGGCCCAGGTTTCAGTCCCCCTTCCCGGGATTGCATAGTGATTTTTGTCAATAGAAGGGGGTCAGGGTGCAATGATGTTTAAGAACCGCTGCTCTAAGCAATCCTATCATCTGGAATTCAGGGCTCCTGACAACTATGTCTGTGTATGATCTGGTTTGCCATATATGTTTCTACATCAGAATGTAAGCCAGTTTCCATCCTTGTTTAATAATGGCTGAATAATTCAAGAGGAATTTTAAAAAATTTACTTAGCTATTAACTTGTAAGGTGTAGAGGTAAAACTTCTTCCTCTGATGTTAAAGCCAAGTTAGAAAGGAGGGAAACTGGTTGAACAATCTCAACCCACAACGCAGCAGAAAAATATAAAAATATCACATGACTGACTTTTGAAATACCCTTCCCAAGATGATTCATGGATCAACTGATAGGGCTTAAATTCCCAGAATTCCCTGCTCACCTGCACAGGATTTCATAAACCCCCAGGAGGTCAGACGCTCGAGGAAACTGAAACTCCTGTAAGAAAACAAGGCAAGACATTTCTGATGTGCTGTGATGTTTTGAAGAAAAGGAACTGGGGGGAATGGGGGTGTGTGTGTCAGAAAACAAAACAGCCAGATCATCTGAAAAGTGCTGTGCAAGCTTTCTACCTGCACTGTTGTTCCATTAGTGCCCTTCAATGGGCAACTACCAACAGCACTATTCAAGACCTTGGACCCTGTACCATTTCTTTGGAAGAAGCAGACTCACTGCAGAACTCTTCCCAATGTTAACTCAAAGATGAATATAGGATGTTGTGCTGGTCAGTACCTGGAATGTCAGTCCCTGCATGCCAGGACTTCTAGCTCCAAGTTCTAGCTAAGTTTTAAAGTTTTACAATACCAAGTCCTAAAAATAATGTATTAATAGATATTGCAGTCTCCTCAACTCCTCCACCCTCAAATTCTGGAACCATATTCTAGCCATGAAACACAAGTCATTTGGAAGCCAGTCAACTTCAAAGGAGCCACTGAGTTACACAATACATTCTATCCAGTCCCCCTGGCTTCTTCTCCAATTCTCAACTCCTGCTGACCTGCAGAGTGAGAACCAGGATTAGGATTCAAACCCCAAGTCCAAGCACTAATACTACACGCCACTGCACAAAAAACTGCCCTTGTTGTACAAGAGTGAGCTTCATCACAGTGTGACAGACACTGGCTCTTAAGGCTCCTGAAACCTCAGAACAGAGAATAGATACGAGCATTGGAAGGAGATCATCCCACAGGAACAGTGCAGGCACCACCACTCTCACCACCAGAGAAAGGAAGAGGTTGCTGGCCCACCTTCTCAGCAGAAGAACAGATCAAGGGGAAAGAGGTTTTAAAGGTGATAATGAAGAGAGGATAATTTCCAGAGTCCTTCCATCAGCGAAGCAAGATGCCTTAGTGCAACATTAACATTAAAAACTGGTTCCTGCTCCATAACCAGACAGTGATCAGGACCTTCTTCCCATCTAGATGTGAGGCAAGTTTTATTTCCCAAAACAGACTCATATCTTACCTTCCAGATGGACTTTGTTACGTTCTTGGTGTCTATGAGGACAGGAAACAGCCTGTGAATGTTTCTTTTAAACTCTTCATAGCTTTCTGAAAGACACAAACAAGAAAGAAGCAAATATTCAGAAAAAAATATTATAGAACTGAGGAAAAGAAACTTTGTACTCTAGGAAGTCAACAAAGTTAAAGTTTTTTTTCTGGTCTTTTGCCCCATAGGAGAACCAAACTGGAAGCACTTCAGAGGGAACAGGTCCTGCTCAATATGTGGGGAAGCCAGGTTAGTTATCTAGCATCAACCCAGTCACGCACTATGCAGAGTGAATGATGATCACTGAACATCTGCGCTGGATTTCTCTCCAACCATTGAAAATACTGCTTTGGGAAGGAGTGGGCCAGCCTTTGATTGCTGCTAAAGATTACGCTACCTGGGAGGGGCTTGTAGAACTTGTCATGAAGATGCAGAAGGTCCATGAGCATGTTGTGTCCCACCACTGGCTATGGGAGGAAACATAAAACAACAGTCGATCAGCATGTTCCTGCAGAGGGTAGGTCAAGTGACCAACTTCAGACCTAATAACCCCTGTATTAAAAAGGTTGGGCCATAGCCATACAAGCCTCCTTAAAAGCTGCACTGCCTAGAACAGTGTCCCAGTGAAGCCAATGCCATCCCCAGCTGTGTTTGCCCTCTAAACATGAGGGTGAGGAGAACATTTATTGGTAGAATTTTGTTTAGAAGAGATCTGAGGAACTTTGGGGGTTGGAGGTGGGGAGGGACAGCAGCCTTTAAAAAAATCTGGTTGAGCCAGCTGGCCCAGAGAGGTTTTTTTGGATTGTCAGATCAACAAACTTATTTTGGGATCTGAGCACCCAGGTGGGGTCTTTCTGCCCTATCCATTACCAGCGATATAGTTTCAGAAATTGGATCATAGTCAACAATTCTGCTAGGAACACATGAATTCCCATCCAGGTGGTCCAGTATGCTGGCTGTGACAGTGGCCAGCACCCGATGTTTTTGAGGAATCTACAAATAGACAATTATGTCAAAGTAAAATAACCTACTCCCAGGAACGTATCTGACTAACTCCCAGATGATGGCTTATGCCTTGAAACATAACATGTTTTATTACTTCTGAACTTTTAGATTTTTAAAAAAATTGTTTGAGATGGACAAGTCAGAACAGAGCCTGGATCACTCTCTTGTAGGCATGCTTGCTCTGCAGGCTGTCAGGAATGCAATGCAGTAAAGTCTGATTTTTGGATCAATAAAGTAAGAAGGTTTTAACAGCACACGCTTACAGTGCACCCACTTACATAACAGATCTATGTTTCATAGCCATTTTTCTAGCCACAATTACACTTTAAACACTAAACACTTGTTTTACTGACAGCTGCGAAGGGATTCATTAAGCCAGTCTGTGCAGCCACTCATTGCTTTGAATCGGTACACTCAGCTCTGTACAGAATATAGAATCATAGAGTTGGAAGGGACCTCAGGAGGTCATCTAGTCCAACCCCCTGCTCAAAGCTGGACTAACCAGGACTAACCTCAGCTAAATAATCCCAGCCAAGGCTTTGTCAAAACGCAGTTTAAAAACCTCTAAAGATGGAGATTCCACCATCTCCCTAGGTAACCCATTCCACCCTCCTAGTGAAAAACTTTTCCTAATGTCCAACTTAGACCTCCCCCCCTGCAACTTGAGACCATTGCTCCTTGTTCTGTCATCTGTCACCACCGAGAACAGCCTAGCTCCATCCTCCCTGGAACCCCCTTTCAGGTAGTTAAAGGCTGCTATCAAATCCCCCCTCATTCTTCTCTTCTGCAGACTAAACAAGCCTAGTTCCCTCAGCCTCTCCTCATAAGTCTTATGCTCCAGCACCCTAATCATTTTTGTTGCCTTCCGCTGGACTCTCTCCAACTTGTCCACTCCTTTTTGTAGTGGGGGGCCCAAAACCAGACACAATACTCCAAATGCGGCCTCACCAATGCTGAATAGAGGGGAATAATCACTTCCCGTGATCTGCTGGCAATGCTCCTATTAATACAGCCCAATATGTTATTAGCCTTCTTGGCAACCAGGGCATACTGCTGACTCATATCCAGCTTCTTATCCACTGTTACCCCCAGGTCCTTTTCTGCAGAACTGCTGCCTTGCTCATCGGTCCCCAGTCTGTAGCTGTGCATGGGATTCTCCCATCCTAAGTGCAGGACTCTACACTTGTCCTTGTTGAACCTCATCAGATTTCTTTTGGCCCAATCCTCCAGTTTGTTTAGGTCCTTCTGTATCCTATCCCTACCTTCCAGGGTATCTACCACTCCCCCTAGCTTAATGTCATCTGCAAACTTGCTGAGGGTGCAATCTACCCCATCCTCTAGATCATTAACGAAGATGTTGAACAAAACCGGCCCCAGGACCGACCCCTGGGGCACTCCGCTTGTGACTGGCTGCCAGCTAGACATGGAGCCATTGATCACTACTCGTTGAGCCCTATGCTCTAGCCAGTTCTCTATCCATTTTATAGTCCATTCATCCAACCCATACTTCTTTAACTTGCTGATAAGAATACTGTGAGAGACCGTATCAAAAACTTCCTAAAGTCAAGGTATATCACGTCCACCGCTTTCCCCACATCCACAAATCCAGTCACGTCTTCATAGAAAGCAATCAGGTTGGTCAGGCATGACCTTTCCTTGGTGAATCCATGTTGACTGTTCCTGATCACCTTCCTCTCTTCCAAGTGCCTTAAAATGGATTCCTTGAGGACCTGCTCCATGATTTTTCCAGGGATTGAGGTGAGGCTGACCGGTCTGTAGTTCCCTGGATCCTCTTTCCTCCCTTTCTTGAAGATGGGCACTATATTTGCTTTTTTCTAGTCATCAGGGACCTCCCCCAATTGCCACGAGCTTTCAAAGATAATAGCTAATGGCTCTGAAATCACATCAGCCAACTCCCTCAGCACCCTCGGATGCATTGCATCTGGCCCCATGGACTTGTATATGTCCAATCTTTCTAAATAGTCTTGGACCTGTTCCTTCAGCACTGCGGGATGTTCATCTCCTTCCCATTCTGTGCCCCCCAGTGCAGTAGTTTGGGAGCTGACCTTGTCTGTGAAGACAGAGGCAAAAAAGGCATTGAGTACATCAGCTTTCTCCACATCCTCTGTCACTAGGTGGCCTCCCCCATGCTGTAAGGGGCTCACACTTTCCCTAATCTTCCTCTTGTTGGTAACATACCTGTAGAAACCCTTCTTGTTCCCCTTCACATCCCTTGCTAGCTGCAACTCCAATTGTGTTTTAGCCTTCCTGATTTCATTCCTGCATGTTCGAGCAATATTTTTATAATCCTCCCTAGTCATCTGACCAAGCTTCCACTTCCTGTAAGCTTCTTTTTTGTGTTTAAGTTCACCAAAGACTTCTTTCTTAAGCTAAGCTGGACGCCTACCATATTTGCTGTTTTTTCTGCACATCGGGATGGTTTGTTCCTGTGCCCTCAATAAGGTTTCTTTAAAATACAGCCAGCTCTCTTGGATTCCTTTTCCCCTCATATTAGCCTCCCAGGGGATCCTGCCCATCAGCTCCCTGAGGGAGTCAAAGTCTGCTTTTCTGAAGTCCATGGTCCATATCCTGCTGTTCCCCTTTCTTCCTTTTGTCAGGATCCTGAACTCAACCATCTCATGGTCACTGCTGCCTAGGTTGCCACCCACTTCTATTTCCCCTACCAAATCTTCCCTGTTTGTGAGCAGCAGGTCAAGAGAAGCACGGCCCCTAGTTGGTTGCTCCAGCACTTGCACCAGGAAGTTGTCTGCAACACTATCCAAAAACTTCCTGGATTGTTTGTGCTCTGCTGTATTGCTCTTACAGCAGATGTCAGGGTGATTGAAGTCCCCCATGAGAATCAGGTCCTGTGAACTGGAAACTTTCCCTAGTTGACTGAAGAAAGCCTCATCTACCTCATCCTCCTGGTCTGGTGGTCTATAACAGACACCCACCACAACATCACCCTTATTGTTCTTGCTTCTAAGCTTAACCCAGAGACTCTCAACTGGCTTATCTCCAGTTTCATACTGGAGCTCAGAGCAACTATAGTGCTCTCTTACATACAGTGCAACTCCTCCACCCTTTCGCCCCTGCCTGTCCTTCCTGAACAGTTTATACCCATCCATGACAGTGCTCCAGTCGTGTTGCATCCTCCACCTGCTACCATAGCAACAAGCCAATCATTCCAAAGGTGGGAATGGGGATGGTAAGTGTCACCTTCTTGGCTTCAACAAGGGACTCGAAGAGGTTGGTGAAACCCTGGGCCGAGAGAAGAATGAGATCCTTTCGGCAGCAGTCAGAAGAAGAGTTCTCCAAATGCCAGCGATGCCGTCGACTCACCTTTTTCACGATCACCTGCAAAAAAAAGTTACAACTCTGGAGAAAAAACCTTGCACAAATTAAACCAATCTAAGCAGATTGTCTGATAGCCTGGTTTTAATACTGGAAACATTCCATTTTCAGGCTGCCAAGACTATGGAGACACCTTCAATACAGAAGGTGAAGACTGTCTCTCTTCCATCACAGAATGGTGATCAGCTCCCAGGCCTGGTCTACACTGACAATGAAGGTCAACGTAACACGGCTTACGTGGACCACCTAAAGTATGCATCTCCACTGGCACGTCAGTTCCGCCAACCTAAATTGCAGTAAAATTCGACTTAATAAAAACACCTCTGCAAGTGGTATAGTGCTGAAGTCGAATTCTATGGATCACATTTGTGTTAGTGTAGGCACAGCACAACGTAAATCGATGTAATTGGCCTCCAGGAGGTATCCCATAATACTCTGTTGTGACCATTCTGGACATTTGCACTCTGCTGCACCATAGCCATGTAAACAGGAAATAGCTCTTCCCCTCAAGTCCTGGGAAATTTTGAATTCCCATTTCCTGTTTATTCAGTGTGGAGAAAGCTTTGTAGCTGAACTGCTCATGGCGACTGCATGCCCCAAATGCACTCTAGCCTGGAGTCAACCTGAGGTCTTGGCTCTCATCAGCCCATGGGGTGAAGAGTCTGTTCCGGCTCAGCTCCAAGCCAGCGAAAGAAATTTAGATATCTATGAGAAGATATCGCATGCTATGGTGGAGAAGGGCCACAACAGGGACATGTGGCAGTGCTGTGTTAAAATCAAAGAGCTATGGCAGGAATATCAGAAAACTAGGGCGGCAAACAGTTCTGGCTGATTACCAAAGACATGCCGCTTTTATGAGCTGCATGCGATTCTCAGCAGTGACCCCACCCCACTGTGCCCCCATGCAGCAGATACCTCCAAAGAATCCCAGTCCAGGATGAATGAGGAGGACTGTGGATAAGGAGGAGGAAGACGAGAACAGGGGGCAGGAGAATCAGGTATCCATTCTCCCAGAGAGTGAGGACCTGTTCGTTATCCCAGAGCAGAACAGCTGGGCACAAGAAAGCATTACAGACCAAGATACTGGGGAAGGCACATCTGGTGAATGTGTATAGCAAATCGCATTTGTGGTTATGTTCCCCAGTCCAACTTCTTATTTTTGGGAAAAAAGGAGTTTCTGTTTTTGTGGGGATGGGCTTCCGGGGGGTTGGTAAACTTCAGCAGAGGGTTACCCCCTGAACAGACTATTTATGTACACAGGGATGCTCCAAGAATCCTCCGTGCATATCTCCAGGAAACTTTTATGTATGTACTCTGCAATTATTTGCAGAAGGTTTCTGGAGAGGGCAGCCTTACTACTTCCACCACGGTAGGACACTTTTCCCCACCACTCTGCTTTTAAATGAGCAGGCATCATTGCGGAACACAGCTTAGCAGCATAAGGGCCAGGCCTGTACCCCGATGCTTGCAGGAAATCTTCCCTTTCCGCCTGCGTTACCCTCTGGAGACTGGTATCACACATGGTCACCTAGGGAAGATGGCACAAGTTTACAGTACCTGACCAACAGTCACTACTTGTTATTCCTCTGATGTGGGCCCCTACACAGACAATTCCTAGCCATGATATTGTTGGCATGGGTGTTATGGGTCTGGGAACTGGTGCCCCCCTTTTTTTTTCTCCAGCAACACTTCACCCACAATCCCTCCAATCCCTTTTTACCACCTCCTCCCAAACTGGGCTTTGGGATAGTAAAGGAGAGCCCAATGATCCTCCTCCTTGATTATGTGTGGACTGGTGAATCTATACAAACTTCCCTGTAATGGACACAAGGGCCCCTTACTTACCACGTCTGGAACGCCACTCCAACCCATGCAATAGGTACAGATTGGTATGTGGGTCTGGCTTTGCCTTGTAAATTTGAAAGGGAGTTCTTTTTATATTGCAACATTTCTTTTGCTCCATGGGATCAGCTAAAAATCGCAACCCTGTGCTTTGCTTGCATTACAGTGGACACTTCGGCTTTCACCCCATCTTGAACTCCCCCAGAGCGCCTTTCCCAAATTAGGAAGCGGAAAAAAATAAACTTGGGATGACATGTTCAACAAACTAATAACGCCTCCACGGCTGCTGACACAGAGCTCAGAGCCTGAAGAATGTCCTTGTCAGAAAAACTAATCTAGGACATGGAACACAGAAGGTCAACACAGGAGCAGGAGCGTGCAACACAACAGGAGATGTTGAGTATTATGAGGGATCAGTCTGACATGCTGAGGCATCTGATAAAGCTCCAGAAAGAGCAGCGGCAGGACAGAATCCCTCTGCAGCCCCTCCACAATGCTCAACCAACAAGCACTTTCTTACCAGCCCCCAGCCCCAGGCACTCTAGGAAGAGGTTGAGAAGGGTGCAGTACGTGCTCCACTCCATTCTGGTGGAGGGGAGCAGAAAGAGGTGATGGCCTCTTTAAGAACTGTGAATGTGCGTGTTTTGCTGTCTGCACAGTCACACTTTGCTCTGGATGGCCAAGCAGCCTGATGAAAATGTGGGGATTATTGGTGGGGAAAGAAGGGGAGGGGGCTGATGGTGCAAGGATGGGGGATGAGAAGGGAAGGCACAGCACTGACAGAGATGTACATTATTGCAGTTTATTTAAAAAACAGGTTTTCAATGCTTCCCTGAGGCGCAGCACTCCACGGTTGGTTCTTAGTGTAGCACTGGAATCTGGCTGCTTAAAATTAGCGGCCAGACTATCAGCCTCCATGACCCAACCCTGGGGGCACTTTTCCCGCTTTGTTTCACAAACATTATGGAGCACTTAGCAGGCAGAGATAACAGCTGGGATGTTGTGTTCACTGAGGTCTAACCTAGCGAGCATCTTTCCTTTAAGAAGCCAAATGCACATTCCATCACCATTCTGCACTTGCTGAGCCTATTATTGAAACACTCATTCTCGCTGTCCAGGTGCCTGGTGTATGGCTTCATTAGCCAGGGAAGCAAGGGGTAGGCAGGATACCCCAGGATCACTATTAGCATTTCAACATCACCAATATTTATTTTTTGGTCAGGGAAGAAAGTGCCCGCCTGCATCTTTTTTTTTTTTTTTAAACCGACTTGAGTTCCTAAAGATGCACACATTATGCACCTTTCCAGAGCACCCCACACTGGCGTCGGTGAAACATCCCCTCTGATCCACAAGGGCCTGCAATACCATTGAGAAGTATCCCTTCTGGTTTATGTACTCTGTGGCAAGACGGTCCAGTGCTAAGATAGGGATATGTGTGCCATCTATCGCCCCCACCCAGTTTGGGAACCCCATTACAGCAAACCCATCCACTATGTCCTGCATGTTTCCCAAAGTCACTGCTCTTCTTAGCAGATCTATTAATTGCCCGGCACACTTGCATCACAGCAGCTCCCACGGTGGATTCCAACTGATCGGTAGCAGTCTGAGGTTGCTAACTTCCACAGAGCGATGGCCACTCACTTCTCCCCTGTCAGAGCAGGTCTCAAGCAAGTATTCATGCGCTTCAGGGCTGGGGACAGCTCTGTGCAAAGTTAAAGGAAAGTGGCCTTTCGCATACAAAAGTTCTGCAGCCACTGATCATCATCCCACAGCTTCATAACGATGCAGTCTCACCAGTCAGTGCTTATTTCCTGGGACCAGAACCGGCGCTCTACCAACTGAAGATGCTGCATGACAGCCTGCAGCAAACAAGAATTGTTTTGCACTATGGCTTGTAGAAGGCGGCCTCCATAATACTGCAATTTTCCATGCTGTGGCTCCTGTCTCGACCTTGAAAGGACTGCAGGATAAGTTGTGAGGTGTTTGTGATGCTTACAATGATAGTGCAGAGCTAAGTGGGCTCCATGCCTCTCTGACAACAGTGTTCATGTGGCACAGACTGAAGGGTTTAGAAAAATGGTGCAAAAAAGTGTTTGTCTGTTTGTGTGGGACAAGAGGGGAGTGGAAGGAAGCACATTGCATCATGGGAAGACGACAACCTTCCCAAAAGCCTCTGCGTCTAGTAGCACTGTGGGACAGCTACCAACAGTGCACTGCTTTGATTGTCGACCCAAGCATGGCTAGTGGGGACGCAATACCCCTATGCAACGAGCGTGGTGTGATCACGCTTCTGTAACTTCTAAAATTCGGTGTGTGAAAGTAAATTTAAAATAAACCGACTTCACTCCACAGTGTAGACATAACCCCAGTTGATAAATGAAATTAACTCTGAAGGAAGTTACTTCCAAGCCTCCTTGGCTAGAAGGATGGTGGCCATAAAAAAGAATGCCTGTTTCAGGATGTGAGTGGGTAGGTAAGGAATTTAAGTGGCTCTTGCTAGTAAAATGTATTTGATTGAAAACACTGAAATGAGCAGCCCTCTATCCACAGAACAGATATGCAGGGACACCAGCAGTGCAGGTTTCCCCACACCAAAGGGCATCAACACTAACCCTGAGGGAGTTCAGTAAGTTTGTCCCATCTATAGCCTCTGTTTGAGAATAATAAGAGTGCTAGTTGCAGTAATGATTTTTGTGATAGTTTTAAGCTTCCTCCCAGCATCTGGACTGAGACCGCTCACTTCATGTATAGGCCATCCAATAGCCATCATTTTTATTCAATAAAGAGCATGTTGAATTCAGGCTGATAACCTAGATGCGAAAGGCTGTGTATCATTTCTATTATAACAAACCAGCAACAGAATGAGTGAATAATGAAGGGGCAGTTTAATAATGAAAAAGCAATGACTGAAGAGCCAATGTTCACTTTTGTGGGTATAGAAGGGAGGGGGGTTGAGAAACCTGGAAATTCTGAGAGTCATTTCAGACTCTCCCTAAGAGCGACCCTTCTAGAAGAAAGGGCTTTGGAGTTGTGAGAGAAGCAGAGGCCCAAGCTTCCCAACCCGTGGGAACTGCTAAGACGAGTAATGACTTTGGGAGCTGCTGTTATGTAAGTGTGCCGGGCCACTAATAGATCTATTAAAGCACAACCAAGATTTCAAAGAGAGTCACAGAAGAAAGAAGAAGCACACACACCTCCGAACAGAAGTCCTGTCCTCCAGAGGTCTTCATTTCCAACTTACCTTCTGGTCTCCAAAAGGCACTGTCCAAACATCTGGAAGTGCCTGTCTCAGAATCAGCTGTACCTCAAATATCTGAAAACCTGAGACCAGAAACAGAGAAAAAGACTTAAAGGTGGGAGGAGTTTGCTTGGTTAAATAAGAATTTTTCAGTGGAAGAATAAAATATCGGTGTGGAAACCAAGATAAAAAATTTAACATCTAGGGCATACGCCAATCCAGAAAAGACAGCTGACAAAATGAGTCATCCCCATTTCAAGTGATTTAAGGAAATATCTTTGTATATGTATCTTAGTACATTTCCATGCAAGGGGCACAAAATTGAGCCAGAGGAGCTTAGAACAAGAAAAGCTGTCAGACTTACTGGTCCCAACCCTGGAAATCCACCTCAGTTCCAGAAACAGACTCACTGATGTCAAACACCCATCAGAAAAAAAAGTTTCCACAATAGAGCTCATCATAACAACAACAAAGGAGCAACAGCACACAGAGATGAAAGCCTGGCAGGAGACAAAAGGCCTGGCAACAGCAATGGTGGGATGGGTATGGGGTTTTTTTTAAAGAGAAAAAGCAAAAGTGTTACAAGACCGGCAGCTGTGTAAGTGGGCTGAACAAGCATCATCCCCCCATGTATTTAGAAAAGGCAATGTAGACATGGAGCAATCACAAATGAGGAAGGAATCCTATTTCATACCACTCATATCATGTAGAACCATAGAGTCTCCCTCCTCTGCTGATGGCAGCCAGCATGTTACATCATCAATCGCCTTTTTCACTTTATCCTTGTCCAAAGTGCTGAAATGAAATCAGAAAGAAATAGTGAGAAAGCTGCAAAAGCAATGCCAAGCAAGGCTTCACTTTACGGAGGAGGCCCCCTTCCCTCCTGCTGTAGTCATTTTGTGGAGCAATCAACATCATCCTATGACTGTTCACTGGACTCTGTAGATATTCCCCAAGGGAACAGACATGGCAATGAAACATTCTCACAGATTATCACGTTTCAGTATTCCTATAAAATGTAAATTGAGTGCAAAGTGAATGTGAAATACTAACAGAAGTCACTATGAGAGCAATGGTTTTGGAAGAGCTTTACCTGCGGACTTTCCAGTTTCCAGCTAAGAGACTTTGCTGAAGTTTCTTCTTCTGTACCTCATTCATATATGGGATTCCATCTTTCAGAAACTGAATGGGGGGCGGGGGGAGAAAGGATTATTTATCATAGGATTTTCTGGTGTTAAATTGGAAAAATAGTATCAGAATAGGAAGCCTCAAAACTGGTATTTACTTGTGAAGTCTGTCTCATTTCTAACATGATGGCCTTCCCCCATTTCTTTGTCAAAATGCTTCCCAATGTTTTCTAAAAAAATCCAATGCCCAAAATTCACCAGTACCCCAACATGCATGTGTATGCAAAGGAAGGGAAAGATTCCAAAGGGGTCATAGATAGAGAGAAGGGAAAAAACTGAATTATGAAAGATTTTGCATGAGAGATAAAATTGAAGTCCTGACCATTTGTGGTTATTTAAGAGCTGATAGAGAAAGTACTCAGTGTCAGGATTCTAATCCAGGTTTTCAGGACAAATTCCAGCTCTGTAATTACATTCAATTTAATTAAATTCTCCCCCACCACTTCAACTTGGTATTGTTTGCTTCATTCCCTGCCATGAACTGTTGGCTAGTGCTGCTGCATACTTATGCTACTACTTTCCACCTTAGAGATGGTGGAACATCCTAGACAGGTAAAGTTTTATTTAGCTACGAGTTCAAGTTTCTTTGAGATTATCAAAGGATGGTAACTTCAGTACCGATTGTCTCATCTGAGTACCCAGGCTCCCCACTCCTACACTAGGTCTTACATCTTCTTTGCAACTGAGTAGGCTGAACTGCATTGAGTAGTTAACAAAGTGACACTTGACAGCCACAAAAATTCTACTTCAGTGTATGCGGCTTGGGGACATTCACCCATCATATAGCCCCCACCGGGATAGCGTGATCTGCAGACTGCAGTCTAGGTGAGAGATTGGATAGTAAGTAGGAAGGGAAGTATGTGACCTATCATGTTTCATTTATTCAAAGCCAGGCTGTGCCGGGATACCAGTAAAGACAGGCATTTATGCCTTTGCTGAGGAGGAGACTGGAAGCATATGAAGGCGCTCTGCAGTCAGTGGCAGCTAAGGTAGGTGTCACAGGGCAGTAGGGAGGTGCCCAGTGACTAAATACAACAATATGAAGCAGCAGCACAGGGTCCACGGGTTAGTTAAGGGGTCGGTTTGGTGACTGCTCCACTCAGTCTGTTAAGATTTTTACTCTTAAGAGGGAATCCCTCCACACTGCCGAAGATGTGGTTACTGCCCCACAGTCATAGAACAGCTCAGTGTCCAAAGCCCTGTATTGCTACTGACAACTAACAGAACAAACCCCACCCAAGTATTCAAAGAAGTCATTGTACTGAAAGAGTAGCAAGAAACTGCTTACACAAGGAATTCAGAGTATCGGGATATTTTTCTTTAATGCTGCCCCATAACTACACTATAGAGCCTCCTCTGCTCTAGTCACTTACAACAGAAACAACAAACCTTGTTATGGTCAAAACCGTAATGTGTCAGGAACTGAATGCTAGACGCCTGCAAGGAGAATTCAGAGTCCATGACTCCAAATGTTGTGGGGAAGAGGAAGAAGTTATAGGAGTGTGCAACATACCTACAAGGAAAAAGAAAGATGTCTAAAACAGGATCAGAAGGAAGGATTGCACAAAGAAGCCTGAGACCCTCCAGCATGGAATCTCAACTGCATTATCTCAGTCATAACAAACAGCTATGAGCTTATTTAGAAAGGATAGTTTATTTTTTACTTACTTGTTTGATTTTTCATTTAAAAATATAGACAACCCTGAAACAGACAAAAACACAAACTGAAGTCTTAGTACTGAAAGCTGGGTGTTACTCCTTAATTAAATAGAGGATGTGTGAGTTCTCCTCACTACGCCATTTTAGTCATTATGAAAGCAGCTGCACTAGAATCTTGCTGATCTCCGGATCACTGCCAGGTTACAAAGGGGTGGCATGAACACTTATCTCCAAGTAGTTAAACAGAAATAAAATGTGAGGGCTCAATGGGAAGGCAAGTTAATCTTGAGTAAAGAAGGCCTGGTCTACACTAGACTGTTTTGTTGACCAAAGTCTGCTTTTTTCGACAAAACAATGCTGGTGTACACACTGCAATCACACACCCCCCACTGACAAAACTGCCCTGTTTTTTCAACAAAATAAAACCACCTTGACGAAAGGCATAAAGCTTTTTTCACACAACTTAAATTGACAAAGTGTCAGTGTAGACATCGCGGTTGGTCATGTCATGGTAAACAGCCTCCAAAAGTGTCCCACAATGCCCATCCTGACTGCTCTGGCCATCAGTTTGAACTCTGCTGCTCTACAGCCACCCACCAACTCCTCCTTTAAAGTCCCAGGAATTTTTGAAATTCCACTTTTTGACCATGGCGGCTCCATGCACCATATACTCTCCCACTTGGAGCACACCGGAGCTTCTGGATCTCATCGGCATTTGGGGAGAGTCAGCTGTGCAGTCCCAGTTCTGCTCCAGCTGAAGGAGCAGATACCTACTGCCAGATTTCTTGTGCTATGGCGGAAAAGGGCTATGAACAAGACACTGCAGTGCTGAGTGAAAATCAAGGAGCTGTGGCTGGGCTAACAAAAGGCTTGGGAGGCAAACAGTCACTCTGGTGCATAGCCAAACACCTGCCATTTCTATAAAGAGCTGGAAGCTATCCTCAGCAGTGACCCCGCCTCCACCCCCAAGACACCCAGGGATATCTCCACGTGACCGGGAACAGCGGACACTGGACTCAACCCCGACAAAGAAGTCGTTGACAAGGAGGTGGAGCTGGATAAGGAAGCGGAGCTGGGGACTGGGTCATTTGGAGATATGGGGAGTCAGGATCTCTTTGCGACCCCAGAGAGTTCCAGCCAGTCCCAACCCTGCAGCTCTAGCATGCAGGATGCAAGAGGGGGAGCTCTGACAAATGTTTTTTGGAGGTGATGCTGCTTCTTATAGAAGGCACGGGTGTGCTTTGTCCCCTAAATAATAGAGGTAGTTGAAGGGATAGAGATGCACAAGCATAGCTGTGTTTCCATGTGCTTCCCATTCCCTTGTGCAGCTAGTCAGTGTGGCTGAGAAGCATGTTAATGCATGCTGAGATTTCACAGGTATCCTCCATCCTCCCCAAACACATTCCTACCAAACTTCAGGCCCATCTTGTTACCCCTTTCACTCCACGCCCCCAGATAGCTATGAGATCAACAGCTGGACCATCCTCCTTGCTTTCTTTCTCTCCTCCAGCCCGGTGTTTTGTTTGTGTGAACTTTTTTCATTTAATAAAGACAAGCTTTGAGAACAATAAGCACTCTTTATTTCTGTGTTGCACACGGTACTTTACCTGTCACTGACACACTGCTCAAGCTGCACAGCAGTCATAGCATGGCACAGCGCCGCTGTTCACAAAAACACCTTATAGGTTCTCATTTTCAAAATGACCCTCAATGCCTCTCTGATCTGAATGGCACTCCGTTGTCCCCTCTAATACTCCTAATATCTGGCTGTTCATATTCAGATGCAAGGTGATCTGCCTCTGCAGTCCACTCAAGTGCAAACTTTTCATCCTTAGCGTCATAAATTATGGAGCACACAGCAGGTGGCAATAACCACGGGAATATTGTCCTCATTTAGGTCTAGCTTGCCATAAAGGCATCTCCAGTGAGCTTTTAATCTGCCAAACATACATTCAACAGTCATTTGGCACCTGCTCAGCCTGTTATTAAAGCACTCCTTGCTGCTATCTAGGTTGCCCGTATAAGGCTTCATGAGCCATGGCATTAATAGGTAGGCTGGGTCTCCCAGGATCACTATGGACATCTCAACTTCCCCACTGGAATCTTTTGGTCTGGAAAGAAAGTCCCTTCTTGTAGCTTCCTGCACATGCCAGTGTTCCTGAAGGTGTGTGCATCATGCACCTTCCCTGACCAACCCACGTTGCTGTCAGTAAAACACCATGGTGATCCACAAATGCCTGCAGTACCATAGAGAAGTACCCCTTTCTATTGATGTACTCCATTACAAGATGGTCCGGGGCCCAAATTGGGATATGTGTACCATCTATCACCCCGCCATAGTTCGGGAATCCCATTGCTGTGAAGCCATCCACTATTTCACGCATACTCCATAGACTTACAATTCTTCACAGCAGAATGTGATTAATGGCCCTGCACACTTGCTACAACACAGCTCCAATGATGGACTTCCTGACTCCAAACTGATCAGCGACCAAACAGTAGCAGTCTGGAGTTGCTAGCTTCCACACGGTAATTGCCATGTGCTTTTCCACTGAGAAGGTAGTTCTCATTCGTGTGCCCTTGTGTCACAGGGCAGGGGCGAGCTCCGCACTGAGTTTCATGAAGATGGCTCTACACATTTGAAAGTTCTGCAGCCACTGGTCATCATCCCAGACCTGCATCATGATGCGATCCCACCACTAGGTGCTTGTTTCACGAGCCCAAAAACAGCAGTGCACTGTGTGCAGATGCTCCGTGAATGTAAACAGTAATCCGGTGCTGTTTGTTTGCCTGGCACACAGCAAGTCAGGTGCCATGGATTCCTGTTCCAATTGGGAGCTCACGATATACTTCATGACCAGCCGTGATGTGTTCAGAACACTGACAGCAACAGTGGAGAGCAGTGCAGGATAGATTGTGGGTGCTCAGAAAATGGGGGGCCATCGAAAAAATGTCACAAAACACAGTCGAGAATGCAAGGAATGACAGGACGGAAATCAGTGCACGATGGGACGTTATTGCCACCTGCTGTGTGCTCCATAATTTATGTGAAGCTAAGGATGAAAAGTTTACACTTGAGTGGACTGCAGAGGCGGATCACCTTGCATCTGAATATGAACAGCCAGATATTAGGGTGGTGAGTTGCACAGTGGGATAACTGCCCACAGTGCACGGCTCTCACTGTTGATGCTAGAGCACCAAGTGACACAAGTGCTATGTGGACAGGCGCAAGCACTGTAATTACAGCGTTTTTTTAATCACCGACGTAACTTGCATTGACAAAACTTTCTAGTGTAGACAAGGCCTAACAAGCATCCCTTACTGAAAAGAGACTGAGCAATGGAGGAGAAAAGGAAAATTGTTGAAAGCTACAAACTGTGCTATAGGTTTACAGGCCTTTTTATTCTAGAAGAGTTGGGGGACCTCGTTACAAGAGAGGGATCTCCTTATATAGCTGAAGCATGGTTTTCATTTTGTGTGTAGGTCCCATCTACACAGATCTCCTCCAACCACGATAAATGCTCTGATAATCTAAGGCTTTAAAGGTGACCTGCAAAACATTTTTAAAGATGGAGTTTGGGACTTTAATTAATGTCATTATGAAACATATTCCCCCTATCAATACCCAAAAAAGGAAAAGTCCTACTCGTTAGTTTTTAAGCATTAGAAATATTAGAAATGTCAGTTCTGGTCTTTCCTTGGTATTGATGTAGATGCCTTGGAGGATATGCACTAACAGCTCGCACAGTCCAACTAGAAAAGGTGGTTGAATTTACAGTAAAGACATGCTTAATTCAAAATATTAGTCACTGAAGTTAAATAAGTGCTAATCAAAAAAAATTACACAATCTAACTAAATATCTTTTCACTTCATTTCCTTAGCTTTTTCAGTCTCTTGTGGGGTCAGAATTTCACTAGTTTCTGAGTCATCATGGAGTCTTTAGCGAAGGCAATCTTGACAAGTCCTGAATTTCTAATGTAAGAAGCAAGCAGAAAAACTTGAAAAAGAGAGCAAGACAAAAACCCTAAGATTTCTTTGTGTCATAAAAGAAATAAGGCACGGGAGCATTTTTGCCCTAGCAGGTCACCTTTAACATGTTTCAGGGACAGACATATCTGTACTACAAAATTAAACCATGCTTTAACTGGGTCACCGAACACTGTTGTGTAAATGGATGACGGCAAAAATGAAGCTCCTTCCAGAACGCTCTACCTCTTCAGCCAGCAGGGGCTTCACCGGCGAGGGTTCAAATGTCTCCTTCACATCCCTATATTGTCCAAAACACCCTGCAGCCCAGGAAGCAGGTGCAGAGATCATAATCTAGCTGGCCTTTTATTTAGAGACATCATCTAGATTGATACGCCCTTGTTTCTGTCACCCCAAAACCAAATTGTGCTTAATGCTGGTACCCAAGTCTCATGAGAAGCCCTTACCTAAAATGCCAGAGGACAAAATGATACTTTGTAAAGCAACATATTTCACTGTCAAACCTCAGAGAAAATCATAGGCGTAGTTTGACTGCTATGTTGGAGGGGAGGCAAAGCATGCACGTGCACGCTGAAGCCAGTTCTCTTGGCTCACTGGCTCTCTCCCCCTGCCTGGAGTGGTACCTGGGCTGCCAGTGCTGCGGGGATGGGACGGCTTAACAGGGGAGCCCCATCTGCTGCTGGTGGCCACTCCTGCACTGCACTGGCTGCTGCAGTGATGTTGCTGCTCTGGTGTTGCTGGGGTTGCCTCCCTGCCAGGGCTGCTGCTGCCCCCGAGTAGACACCACATGCCAGGCCCATTCCCACATCCCCTTCTCTTCCTCATCCCCTCCTACTTCCTCTCCCCACTGTCCCCTGCCCCATCCCATTGTCTCTTCCCCAGCCCCCCTCCACTCCCTCTCCCACAAGCACTCGTTGTGCAGGAAAGGGACAGGCACCTGGCAGCTACCCGCATCACAAGGGAAAGCTGCTCCATCCCACACCCTGCGAGCTGAAACTTGCCAGGGGAGGCACGATGTGAGAAGGACAGAGCCCCCTCCTAGGCAGGCCGAGCAGAGCAAGTCCTAGTAGTGCAGGGCAGCTCAGCGCTCACAGAAATGGCAGGGGAGAAAAGTGGCATGTGACCCCTCATGATGCCCCCCACGCCTTGTTACTGGTTGGGGGGGCGATGTCCCTCCCTGTACCTCCCAAAATTACACTCATGGAGAAAATATTATATTCTAGTACTTTCCATTTGAGAATCTGAGTGATTTATTAACATTAACCCTCACAAAACCCATGTGAGCTAGTTATTACCCCCATTTTATAGGTAAGTAATTTGAGACACAGAAAGGTTATGTTTCTTGCTTACATTCAAACAGCAAGTCAATGACAGAGTCTGGAACAGAATCTAGAATGACTGACTTCCATTACATTTTTCTTTATATATGACAAATACTTTAACAGTGTTTTTAAAAGTAAGTTTGCAGCAATATAAAGTAGACTAAAAATTCTTTCATAGCCAGCCTGACTTTAAACTACTTAAGATGTATGTATACTGATAATATTACTCCTTAATAAAAAGGGATCCAGCATGGACAACAACCAGTGCAAACACAGCAGACAAGCAAAAACAGAATTGCAAACCTTTATCCCGCCCAGAAAGTCCTATAATCCTCTAGTAGACTAGATGCTAGGTGTTAGCAAAATTTAACTAGCATGGGAAATACTAGTAAGTACTTAGTAAAAAGTGGGACAACAATGAGCAAAAGATCTCACCGAGCTGATTGACTGTGAACTGCTGAACACTCTGTCTGGCTTTCAGATACCACTCGGCAGGTGAATCGAAGAGACTATTAAACGATCACAGGGGAAAAAAATACTCCCATGATGTACTGTTTTACTTTCTCACTGCAACTCCTACCACTATTTTAAGTCACTTGATCATATGAAACAACATTTTGGGTGGGACATCTTTACCTGGGCTGCTTGCCTTGTGGAAAGACTGAATGTAAACCTGTGAATTCCATATCGAGGCCTGTAGAGACAGAACACAAAAAAAGATGCCAAAATGCAAGATCTGCCTTTCTCCAGTCCTTTGTACCAACTTCGAATAGACAACAACGCAGTTAGAGAGATGTAAACTCCCACTTTGAATTTATCTGTCAAACCCCAGGATGACAGGAAGATCAAAAGAAACAGCAATCAACACAGTACTAAGAAAATTAAATTGTCCTGTCTTCTCTCCCTTAATCCATGCATTATTCAGCCAGATAGCAGTTAGGTAGGGAATTACTTCTACAAAAAAAGAGTCTGCCTCACAATTTGGAAGTTCATTTGACGTTTACTCATCCCAGAAAGTGGCATTAAAACATATAGTTGCATTAGACAGTATAGGATGTTAGGGCTAAAAGGAGAAAGCCATGTTTAATCAGCACCACTGTGGCTAACACAAGCACATCGAGACCAGCAATGCATACACAAGGTGGGGTCATTTTCCATCTGTGATTCACTACCTCTCTCAGCCAAATTCAAAGCTTTACTTCTGGGAGCACTCTAAAATACCAGTTTATATTATAGCTTTTTTTGGCTTTTCTATATTGATAGGTCAAGCTTATTTCACCATCAACTAGAAGTATAAGTTCCTAATCTGAAACTGTATGTTCACCTACTTGTGAGGATGAGGTAGTTAGATGATTTTCTATACTATTCATAACCAGTGACAATCACTGACAGGAAAGATTGTAATCAGAGTGTTTGTCCAAGGAGGTATGGCAGAGGCAAAGACCAGGAGGTAGGTAATGGACAATTAATAATAATGCATTCTAGTGTTCATAGTTACAGTGGAGATTAAAACTTGGATAGACAAGGTGCTGTCCTAGATTAGGTCTACACCAGGAGCACTTTGCTGGTATAGCTATACTAGAAACACATTCCTAATGTGGATGCAACTTATACTGGCAGAACTGTGCTCTTGCTGGCATAGCTATTTTATACCAGCCCCACCCAGCAAAGTAAATGATTTAACACAAGTACAGTTTTGCTGGTATAACTGTGTCTACACTAGAGGCTTCTGCCAGCACAGATTATGTAGGCCAAGCAGCAGAACTCATCATACCCTGACCAACACAGTTCCACCTGCAATACTTTGTAGGATAGACCTAGTCCTAGTCTCTCCGTTCACCCCAAACATCAAAGTACAAGCTGTTTGGATGCCTCAATCGTACATTCCAATACTTTCAAGTAATTTGAAGCTTAATCTTAAATCTGAACTTTAGTGGAGTTTTTTTTTTTTATTTGTTATTAAGATAACTACCACATCCTTGTAAGGTTGTATGTTTTTTAAGTTACATATATATATATATTCTCTCAACCTTAAATCCAGTTTAACAGTTATTGAATGGAAAGTAACTTGTGCTTCATTTACAGATCAGGAAAAAAGAGAACATTTCAAGGACAAGGTAGTGACGGTGAAGGGAAACAAATTACATTTTTTCCTACTGGGACACTGCACACTAACAGTGAATGGTGATATGATATACACACTTCAAAAGATGAACATCTTAAATGGAAAACTGGAAAAAACCTCTGCGGGCTAGTCCACACTACAAGATATAGCTATACTGGCAAAGCCTTGATGCAGAGATGCAATTTACACTAACAAAAGAACTCCTTGTGCTGTTAAAGATGCTAGATCACCTCTCTATAAATGACATAAATTATGCCAGCAAAAGTTATTTTGCCAGTGTGAGCTGTGTGTGATTTTTTTCACATTACTAACCGACATAGCTATGTCAGCAAAGCTTGAGGCACTCTACACCACCAGTTCTCTGAATGAAATAAGCTATACCAGCAAAAGAACTCAGATACATAGCTACAGCGGTAAATCTTTTATCCTGTAGACAAGGCTTAAGACTGAACTCCTTTCCCAATCTCTTGTTGTAATCATAGAACTGGAGGGGACCTCAAGAGGTCATCTAATCCAGTCATTCATGATGAAGGGGCAAAGTGAGACAGCAGCAATCACTGGAATAAGGATGGAAGGGGAAAAGGATGCCTAAGTGGTACAAAAGTTATTCTTACTAGTTACCATGGTGCAATCCTTTCCTATTTGATTATAGGTGGCTCAACCTACCATTCAAAACAAAATGCCCCCCAAAAAAAAATCAATAAAGGGGCAGAAGTAGTTCTGCTTCACTACTTTTCTACTTCTTTGACAGCACTTCTGCACCTTTCTAGATGCATCTCAGAGGTTTCTCTGAAGGCTTTCAGAAAGGAACCACACACATCCTCATCAGTACCCAATCTATGCAGAGACTCAACTCTGTGCCTATGCCTCTCTCTGCAGTATGCGTTGTGGAGAGAGAAAAACCCAATTTCCCTTGCCAAATGCGGCAAGGGAAGAGGGCTTGGGGGAAAAAATGGTGATCCGATATTTATCAACAGGGGGCCAAGCACCAGAAAAGACCAGCCTAGGAGTCAAGACCCGATCTGGCAGCTGAGCAGTCATCCGGGTATCTCCTGCACTGGTTTGGCACCATATACCAAATGCAAGTAAGCAGGTGAAGTGATGCCTCTGATGTTTCAGTTACTTCAGTGGCTTTAGGATCTGAGCCGGCTGGGAGGCCCCGGGCAGCCGCGGGTCGGCGGCAGCAGAGAGGGGCAGGTAGCATGACTGCCCCGCCCCGCCCTGCCCTGCCCTGCCCTGCTCGCTGCAAGCGGCCAACAGCCCCCGACCGGGAGGCTCCGGCCCGCAGGGGAGCCGCCCTCACCCAGGAAGTCGCAGCCCAGGACCAGCTCCCGCAGGCGGGTCAGGCTCTGCGCGAACTGCGCCGCCCCCAGCTCCATGCCACTAGCGCCCACGTGCTCCCGCGCGGCGAGGTCGGAGACTCGGAGCACCCCGGCCCCGCACGAGCGCGCCCGCTTGATTGACCGGAGCAGCAGCCAATCGGCTCTCGGTTAGTTACGCGAGCCCCCTCCCCCCGTCGTCTTTCCCGCCACGCCCCCTCCCGACTCTTAAAGAAACCGCACCGCCGAACGAAGCAGGGCTGCCCTGCGATCTGCGGCGCCCCCTAGGGGTGTGGCACCCTCTGGAGGAGCGAAGTGATGCTTTAGAAGGCGGCCGCAGAGGGGATGCCTGCCGCGGGGGCACAAGGCGGCACGGAAATCCTTTGGAACCAGGGCAGGAGGCGGGGAGCCGCTCCGAGCTCCCAGAAGTTGAGGGCCCCCCTTTCACCCCATGTGGAACACAGCTGGCTCTGCCCCCTGCCCCAGCTCCATTGGCACTTCTTTGGGAGGGATGGCCCCAGCTCCCTGCCCAGTGTTAGGGAAGGAAGGAAGAAAACAGGTAACAGGACAGGCAGTGATTTGCTCAGAAAGCTAGCGGGAGAGAGCTAGAGTTTAACCACGAATCTTAATCCTATTATAAACTGTCTGGTTGGGCAACCTTCTCTTCTGATCCACATTTAAACTGTTCGATGCTATAAACTCATTTGTAGGGCCCTACCAAATTCACAGGCCGTTTTGGTCAATGTCGCTGAAGGGGGGGGGCTGTTATAAAATTGATCAATTTCACATTTTCAGGTGTTTACACCTGAAATTTCATGGTGGTGGTATCTTGGGGGACCCAACCCAAAATGCAGTCAAGAGGGGTGGGGAGGGGTCACAAGGTTATTGCATGATTGCCTTCATTACTTCTGCTCTGCTGCTGGCAGGGATGCGGTCTTCAGAGCTAAGCAGCCAGAGAGGAAAGCTGCTGGCTGGGCACCCAGCTCTAAAGCCAGTGCCACTCCCAGCAGCTGCACAGAACTGAGGGTTACAGGGTATGGGGAGAGAGGGTTGCTATACATCTGGTTTTCCCAGCAGTCTCCCACCCGAGAGAGAGGTGAGAGGCGACAGCTCGAGCCACAGCCTTCTGCCTGGGTCTGGGAGCTGACAGCTGCAGGAAGCTCCAAGGCTCCAGCTAAGAGAGGTTCCCGGACTGACCCACCCCTGCAGGGGAAAAGGAAGTCACGTCCCTCCCCATCCCCAGTGGGGACTAGCAGCTGGAGCCTTGAGTAGGATAGGAGCCCCCAGCTGGGCACCAGATTTCATAGGAGTTTTTCAGGGCTATCAATTTGGCAGGGCCCTACTCATTTGGCATCTTTTCAGTTCATATAATAATAATCAATGAGCAGAAAGGAGTTCCCCAACCTCAGCCATGGTTCCAAAACTCAGCCTCCAACCCATTATGACAGCACCTTCTCCCAATAGAGGGAACCAAATTATTTTACAGCTAACTACTGGTACATTATATTGCAGCTGCAGAGATCCTGACTGCCCCCCTTTAAAAGGCATGTACTGTAATGAGAGCTTTTTCTTTATAATACCACATACCAAATTAACTCTCTCTGGAAAACAGGCGAGCCGCTTTAACCAGAACCTTACTAGCTGCTGGAAAACAGTAAAGGCAGAAAACACATAAAGCTTCTAGTTTTGGAAGCTAACCCCATTGACACAAACTGGAAAAAAATAAATTATGCAGCATGAAGGAAGTTGAAGATAAATTTGTCCTAATGTTGTAAATTCAAATAACATCTACAGTATTTTAAGCTTTATCCCTTTTACAATCAATTTTAAAGCAGCGTTGCAGTTGGTTATGCTCACGGGCCTCATTTAATTTTTCCAAGATGACTGGAAAAAAAAGTTAAGATTATGCCAATATTTTAAAAAAGGTAAATGGGAAGATCCAAGTAACTATAGGTCTGTGAGTCTGCCATTGACCTTAGGCAAAATCATAGAAAGGCTAACATAGAAAACAATCAGTAAAGAATTAAGTTGATAGCATAGGTCATGCTATATTTTGAATGATTTTAAGTTTGGTTTTTAAAGATAACACTGCTGACATACTATACTTCCACCTCTATGAAGGGGTTAATTTAGTATGAACAATTTTTAAAAAGTCAGTACTCTAAGAAATTAATGTACTGCACATGGATTTTAAAACTGTCTACTTGATACATTTCAAGAGGTGAGGAATGATCACCCAAAAGGACCTATTATTGCCCCAGTACTATTCCACTGTCTATTAATGATTTGAAAAATATAAATTCAGTGCTGGTAAAGTTTGAAGTTCACCTATTTTTGCATAGTAGTAAATAATGATAGGTGAGTCACACAGATCAGCTTGCATCACTTGGTAAACTGGGCTCATTAAAACATGTGTTTTAATAAAGCCAAAGGCAAGATCATATCTAGGAAAAAGAAAATTCCAGGTCATGCCTGCAGCATGGTGGACTGTAACGCAGCAACTCTAGGGGCAAAATACACTGTTGGCAAAATTTGGCGGCAGTCACAGAGTAGCTTGTGTAACTCCCGTCGACTTTGTAACTTCCCTTTAGCACGCCATATCCACTGTGCTGCACCGACAGGAAATGCATTCCCATCGACGCAGAGCTAAGCTTTTTTTAGAGGTGGTTTTAATAGATCAACTTCCGGATTGAGTGGGTCTTCGCTGCCACTCAACTGATCTGGAAAAATCCATCTCACGGCAGCGAATTTGCCACCGTCAGTGTGTATGTAGCCTAAAAAATATTCAGCAACCATGGCTGATAACCAAGTGAACACAAGCTCCCACAGGGATGCTTTGGCTAAGAGGGTCAATGTGATTTTTGGATGCATAAGCAAGATACTATGAAATAAGGAACGGTATTACTTCTGTATGTAGCATTAGGAAAATCATTAAGTGTCCACACATAAAAAAGCATGTTGAACTGGAAAGGATTTAAAAGGGTTACAAGACTGGCTCGGGGAAGTTCAATATATTTTGCTTATATGTCAAGTCACCTCTTATAGGTACCTACCTGGGAAGACGATTCCAATAGTAGTGGGCTCTGTCTGCTAGATTAAAGGCATCCAATAGCTAGAAGCTATGTAAAGTCAGATTAGAAATAAAGTACAGGCTTTTTTATTTTATTTAAATAAAGTGAGAATTAACCATTGAAAAACATACCAAGGGATGTGGTAAATTCTCCGTTACTTGAAGTTTACATCAAGGCTGGATGTCTACAAATATGATCTAGCTCAACCACAAGATATGGTCCTGAAGTAGTTACTGAGTGAAATTATGGCCTAATTAGATTTTCATGATCTTTTCTGGCCTTAAAATCTTTGAATAGATTAGGGGCTAAGTCAACAAAAAGAAAAAATCAGCATCACTTATTTAGTATTATAAAATGCTATGCTCCACATTGTCCCAGCTCTGGGCATGAATTGCTTTGATACCCACTCCTATATGAGACCAGTTGTTCAATATTCCTTTACGAGTAGTTTCCCCCCCAATCTTCGTTCTATTGATAGATTCTTCGAGGCTCACCCACGACGACACCACCATCCGTCAAAGCCTTTTGGAATCGCTGGATCTGGTTTTAAAGAAAGGAAACAGCTTTAAAATATGAAGGTTTAAAGTCGTTTTCATCGCCCCGCCCCCACCCCCAAAATTAAAGCAGGCAGTACGGGAATAACAGGGGTGCTAACAAATTAGTGTTGAGATGCAGAGCCACAGAGGCCCCCTGAGTTGCAATAGCAGAGGATGTTGCTTGTCAGAGATAAGGTGCTCTCTGGTAGGATATCCACCTGGCTCTGAGTTGCAAGAAGAGGGGATTGTGTAGTTCTTTTTTAGTTAAGTTACAATGCTTGAGCCACCCAAGGATCACTCTAGTGTTCAAGAGCAGTAAAATTCATCTAAAGAAATCAAGTGCAAGGAGATGGGCACTTGCCGAGTCGCAGCAATATTCCCACGGGCTAACAGCTTTAAAGGTCACAAAGTTGATTCCTGCTTCCAGACAGCGTTGTGCCACCACACGCCCAATATTTTCACATGCTGCCACTCCCTTGGGGCTGTACAGATGTCTCTTTATGGCCCATTCACGGGTGGAGGCGGAGACAACAACATTCCCACTGGAATGTTCAACAAAGGCATCCACATAGTGCTGTGTCCGCTCAAGCCGTAGTCTGGATGAAGGAAAAATAAATATCATGGAACATGAAAGCTAATCAAAGAATGAATCACTCACTGCTCAAGAACTCCATTTCATTATATTGTTTTAAATTGTGTCACACTGTGAAAGAAAAACAGCTTCAGTATTATGCAGCAAAGGAGATGTACGTTAGATAGGGAAAAAAACTTTTTAACTATAAGGATAGCTAAATGCTAGAATAGAATTCCAAGGAAGGTTGTGGAATTCCCATCATTGGTGGTTTTTAAGAACAGGTTAGACAAACATCTGACAGGGATAATCTAGGTTTACTTGGTCCCCTGCTTTCAGCACAGAAGACTGGACTTGATGACCTCTTGAGGCCAGCCCTACATTTCTATGATTGTTATAATTTCAAAAACAAAACTTTTAGGAAAAAAGCTAAAAGTTGTTAAGTTACAATATATGTGACTATGGCATAATTTCTAAATTTTAAAACAAGGAAAATAGTTAACAACATCAAAAACCTTACGCTGCTCACTTATCAAGTAGAAAAAAAGCACTGCAACAACCTTAACACTGACTCATGGATTTTTTAAATTAATTTTGTTATCTAAATATTTTCTTTTAAGGGACACTATTAAGGGAAAAATCAGATACCAGGATTCTGAACCTTTTCTTTTTTTGCATACCAGTGTATAGAAGCAAAAGACACTCTGAAGAGGTAACTAGAACCCTGAGTAAAACTTCTCAAACATGATTGAAGGCTGCAAAAGTTATTGCTTGTTCAAAAGTTTGCAAGTTCTCATTTAATACTTTCAGAGATGTTATTCTCATTAATCGTTAATTTATAAATATAATTTTTGTCCATTGATGTATTCAGACTTCTATAAGTGGAATCTTAAAGCGATAATTCCCACACAACATTTTTACTTAGACTCAACTGAAGATTTCACGCTTTTCAGATAACAAGATATTTCTCTGGAATTAAAAGCTCATTCACAACTTTTCTATTTCATTTGGAATCAACATTAGAAAATTCTAACATTAATATTTCTATATATAGGTACACTAAAACATTGTGGCCTAAAGTCTCAGGCATGATTAGTGATTTTGGTTGCCCAACTTGAACACTTTAAAGGCCCTGACTTTCAGACGACAGGTGCTCAGAACACTTAAGGTGTATCTTGTTTTCTGAATGGTGTGAAATCTTCAGTTGAAGAAAATATTGTAGTGTGGGCGTTTATGATTTTAAGGTGACATTCTTACATGTATTTTGTTAAGCCTGTACTATTGCTAATAGATTTCTAACTCACCTATGCCAATACTCTCGTTTGGGCCATGTTGTTTTCCAGCCCCGTTCCTTCCTTGCCAGAGCCAGCAGCTCCAAGTTACGAGGATTTCGGTTGGTGAAATCTGGGGCAACAACCTCATTTTCTTTTGTGTCCACTTCACCCTCAGTGGTTCTGAAGCTGGCTGCAGCAGATGTGAAACGAAGCCCTTGGGGGAAATCAGGAAAAGAAGAACGAACTAGAAACACTAGAATATACACAGAATATATAGATTGAGTCTACAAAGCCTGAAACGTAGAATTGGTGATCTGAAGATTTGGGGTGAAAAAATCTTAGCAGAATTGAATGGTTTTCTACAGCATGTAAGCTGAGTTTAAATTGAATGCAGAAGGCATATCACATTTCTAATTATGGGCTGCAAAAGTGAGCTGACAATTTTTCTGTGCCTATGCTCATAACACAAACGTATAAATGACAAAGAGATTCTCTAAGGATTAAGAAGTCATTTTTAATGAAAATAGGTAACTGCAAAGGCAACTGACTGACTAACTGGATAAAGACATCCTACACATCTCTGCGAACATATCTGAAGCCTGATTTGCAACACTGCTTTCTAGCTGGATACTGGTATGTGCAGATTGTAAATGAGCAAAACTGGATAATTTCATGATGCAGAAAAGCTTCTAATAGAAACTGATCACTTTTTATAATGAATAGTGCCCTTCATTTTGAAGGATCCAGTACAGTTCAAGCCTCTTTGGGTGAAGTAGTTGTTTAACAGTGCACAGCTGTGTAACAATGTTGGGCAGTAACCAAAAGTTAGAATATTCAGATGAGGCTACAAGAAGCATTTAGGTAGTCCAATCCAATTACTTAATTTTAAATTTATCTAGGAAATCAGGGTTTAACATCCCTTCTTTATAAAAAATGTGCCACTTCAGTAACCACATATAGGAAAGACCTTGGCATAATGTCTACTCTAGAAACATAAGTCAACCTATATTAGGTTGACTTACAGCCGCTGCAATAATTACTGAGGTAGTCCAAATCCATACAATCTTCCTTGGGTTGGTGGTGCACATCCTCACCAGGAGCACTTCCACCAACTTAAGAGGGATAGTGTGGAAAGCTGACAGCTGGATCTCTCAAGTCTGTTTGCAGCTTCCTGTTGGGAGGCTGCCTACCCCACAGGCTCCTGGCAGGCTGCCCCATCCCTCTACTCTCCCCTGAGAGCAGGGAAGCCACTTGAGGCTTCACTCCCTGCTGGGAGCCTGGTCCAGCTGCCCAGTCCAGCCTGGTCGTTTTCTTGTCATAAAATTGACAAGACAGCGAACAGCCTATGTAAGGCCTGCTACTGCATCACCCTGACTATCCGGACACAAGCCTAATGCCTCTCATGAAGGTGGATTTATGCTGTCAGTGAAGTAGGGCACTTACATGGGTGGTAGGAAGGCTGTAATGTAGACACTGATGTAATTAGGTCGACACAAGCTGCCTTATGTCAACTTAACCATGTAGTGTAAACCAGCCCTGACAGTCTAAGAAAGGCTTCCCCATGTAGGCAAATTACACTATTATGAGCTGTTATAGGGTGTCTTGCACCATCTTCTTCAGTACTTCTTAGTTCAGGGGGGCATCAAACACAACAGATGACTAGATCGACAATTAGTCTGACTGTGTATGGTGATTCTTGCATTCCTATAAATGTATGAAAGGCAGCACTGGGTTCTCCCTGACTCAGAGGAAAGCTTCATTTCCTAAAGCACCCCCGTTTCCGTGAAAGGCTCCCTGCCAATGCGCTGTCCCAGGCCAGGGCTGACCGGCCTGAGCTCAGGGAGGCTCCTTGGGCAGAGGAGGGTACGACCAGTGCAGGAGGCTCAGTCCCACCTAAGAGCAAAACCCTCCCGCCCAACCCCCAGGGCAGCTGCGGGCAGCTTCCTTCCTTCCCTCCCTCCCGGCGGCCCAGCGCGGGTGACCGGCCTGTGGCCAATACTCAACGCGCTGCTTTATTTCATCGCTCGCCCAGGGCCCCTGCGGGACCGGGGACCGGGGCGGTCCCGCGCGGGCGGGGTGCAGCCCGCCGTCGGAAGCGAGGATCGCGCTGGGGAGGGTGTGAAACCACCTTCTCCGGCTCCCTGCAGTCTCCCGGCCGCGGCCCCCCACAGCAGGCCCCGGCTCCTCCTCAGCGCCATCGCGGGTCGGGCAGGAGTCGCGGTGAAACGTCTCCCGCGCGCGCGCGCGCACGGTCAAAGCCACCCGCCAGCCGCCATCTTGGCTAAGCCAAGCCCGCCCCCATTGGCCCACCCTGAACCTGCGCGCGCACACGCGCGCGGCTCGTGCTCCGGACCGGAAGCAGAGCGGACAGAGAACTAACTTCCGCCCTCACCCTGGCGTCTCCGGCAAGAAGCAGGCGGGTTCCTCCCCCCGCCCGCCCGCCCGCGGCTGCGCAGAACGGTTTGCATGCGGCCCTCGTGGCCATTGTCTTGCCGGCAGGGGTAGGCGCCTGGCTGTGCAGGTGCAACCAATAACCCCCCCGCGCCGAGCCCAGCGCCGCGTTCCCAGCCCGACGGCCGTCGCGGGGTCGGGGCACGTGTTAGCCTTTGCATTCTCCCCACTCAGCTCAGGTTCCTGGGGGTAGCTGAGAAAGGACAGCCGCTGCCCAGTATTGCTGTCAATCACACCTGTATCATCTGGGGCCAGGAACAAACCAGATCCTTAGCAAAAAGGGAGTAAGTGAAGTCGCCTGAATCCCTGCCATGTGTCCAATAGGGAACCATCTGTGCACAGGTGTCGTCGAGCCTGTCTTTTATTTCCCTCTCCTTGCTAGTTAGGCGACATATTGAATCAATTCACCAAAAAGCTGGTGAAAGTTTGAAAGTTTGCTAGAAATTAAAAGTATCATATTTTTTAAAATTTATATTAAAAATAAATCAGATTTGTATATACTTGTAACTAGTTCTTTATTTCTCAGTTTTTCATGAAACCATGTACAGCTATGCATTCTACAAGTATTAGCCTTACAGGGTAAGATTTAAGTCTTATTAGCTTATCTTTAAAAATTGAGATAGAAATTACCTTAGTTTTCATTTACCCATTAGCCTGATAGAAGGAATATCTAAAATATATACAAGAAATACTTGGGGCAGACTGAGGGATTGTGTAGATCGAGAAAATCTTATCATAGAAGAAGAGAGTAAGGAAGTGATGCTTCACGGTAGAGAACCACATTATTCTTGATTACCTAATTTTCAAATTTAAAGTACAGAATCGGAAATTCTATGTGGCTTTTGTAGACTTCAAGACAGCTTTTGATTCTATTAGACAAAGGCTCAGGACAGATTGGTTCAAATTGGGGTTTACCCAAGACCATTAAGTCGCCTGAGATGGCTGTATGTGACCTCACCAAGGCCACAGTAACAGAAGGAAGACAAGGTGTCTCCACCAGCATTTTCAGGAATTTCAAAAGAGGTTAGAAGAAGGGGTTCTGGCTTTTTTGTTGTTTTATTTTTATATTAATAACATTAAAGGAAAATTAAAGGAGCTCATATTTTCCCTTGTATTTTCCCTTGAAGAGTTAAGTACCCTGTCACGTTGCTGTCCTACACGGATGATACAATTTGAGTTTCCCATACACAAAAGGGATGCCTCGAACGTTTTCATGGTCACTACTAAGATCTTGATTTGTATAGACAACAAAAACAAGGTAATGGTGTTAAACCCTCTAGCCAGATTAGGTTTGTAGATAGTGGTCACAAACTATAGAAGACTTGGGGCCCAACTTCTCACTAATATGGAAAATAGAATCTTATTTTCCTCCTGAAATCCAAAGTGGTTACACTACAACCATTCTTCGGTTGATGGAAGTGTCAGAGAGTGCTATACGTTTGGTTAGTTGTGCAATTAGCTACAACTCAGTCTCATGGGGCACGAACAGGTAGACTACAGCCAACAGACAAGCTGTGCAAATTGTACAAAATTACTTTTTGAAGAAGATACTGGCTCTGCTGAACTGCACGGTTACACCAAGGGCTAGGGAATTACCCGCTGCCCCTGTGCCTTGTTGCTAAAATTCAAAACGAAGTTAGAGCAGAGGCGGGCCCTGTTCCCGATCCTGACGCACAGACCCTGTCCCTGCTGGGCAGTGCTGCTGGGCCCGTGGAAGGTGGGGCAGAGCCATGAGCGAACAGTTAGCACTGCTCAGCTCGCCCCCGAGTCCAACAAAGGCCAGTAGGGAGCAGGGTGGAGTGGCTGGCCAGCCACCACCAGGTCCATCCAACCCCAACTGCCACCGGCCGGCCAGAGCCGGCAACAGGAGCAGGTGCGGCACAGCTCTGACTGTGCCCAATGAGCGGAGCAACACGCACGTGGCCCCCGAGCTCTGCACTGGCAGCACAGGGCTCGGTGGTTGCGCATGTTGTTCGCTGCAGCCCCCTGTGTTGGCTGGGCCAGGCAGCTCCTGCCGAAGGGGGGCGGGTTGCAGCCTTTTTCTCAGTGTTAGACGAAATGGCCAGTGACGCGAACACGCGGGATCCCAGAGCGCGTCCGGACAACGGGGCTGGGTCCTATTGAGCATGACCCCATCTGAGCTTCGCCATCTGCGCGCGTGTGTGAGGGAGGGAAGGGAAGTGGGGGTTGGGCTCCAGTTTCCGTGTCCAGGAGGGCCCTGCCCGGAGACACGCATTGATGTTCTCGTGCCGGGTGGGGCAGGGGCCGTCTGAGTCTCTGCAGCGGGCTCTAGCCCTGAGAAATGGAGCTACGTGCCCATTCTGGACCCTGGCCTGGGCTGTGTGGCCAACAAGCACCACCACGTCCCTGAAATAATTTCATCTTGCCCCACACAGGGGAGGGGAGCCGCCTCAATCTAGATCAGTGGTTCCCAACCTGTGGCCCTGGGGGCCAAAAGTGGCCCGCGGCTCCCTTCTCTCTGGATGCAGAAGGGAGCCACTGCTCAAGGACCCATGTGGAGCATATTCCTGCAGGGCTAAAGACCAGTGCAAGCTCCTTGCTGCAACCAAGGAGATGGGAGATCAGCGCTCCCCTCCCCCTGGCTGTAGCAGGGAGCACGGAAAAATGCTATGCCTGCGTCCCAGGGCACTGGGGGTCCCTGCTGGGGCTGGAGGGGAACACTGCTCTGTCCCCCAGCTGCAGAGGGGAGTCACTGCCTAGGGACCCAGGAGAAGCGTACAGGCTACGGGATGCATGTTGTTTCCCTGCTGCAGTCAGGGGGATGGGAGATCAGCGAGGAGGCAGCCTCCAGCTCCTCATCACTGAACTCCTTCTGTCCGGCTGCAGTGAGGGCGGGATCCTTTAGGGTTGTAAAAATGACATCTGTGGTGCTCCAGGCAAAGGGGCTGAGAACCACTCATCTTCTTCTAGAGCCTGCCAGAAGGGCAGGAGACACAGAGTCTAGCTCCGCCCCCTGACCCAACATGCAATGTGCCTGACTCATGGATTTGTCGGCCTTCGCTAAGCTCAGAAGAATCCTCCAATCACCACCCTGAGCCTAGGCACCCTTTGTGCTGCATTGCAACGGGCTTCTGGATTGGACAGAAGATTTTGACGTCATCGCTACTCAGCTCATCGTTCCTTTTCGCCTGAATTTGCTCCCCCCTCGCCCGCCCCTCCCCACCATCGTCCACCGCGCGATTAGGGCCTGCCCGAGTACCCAGCAAGCTTTGCGGCGGGCCGCGCGGCACCACCGGCAGTTGGTTTCCCTGCAGCCCGGCGCCTGTGCCCCTGTCCGAAGCTCGGCGCGCGCGCGCGGCGCGAGGGGAGGAAGATGGAGGCGGGGCCGCTGGCCGTGTTCGGGGAGCGGAGCTCCGGGGAGGCGATCCGCGGCCAGAACGGTAACGGCGGCCCGAGCGCGGAGCGGGGCCCTGCCCCTCCCCCCACCGGCCGCCGCCATGTGCTGCACCGGCCGGGCGGGGGTGGATTGTACCGCGGAGGGGCCGGGCCCCGCCGCCGGCCGCTCTGAAGCCCGCGTGTGTCTACGGGACGGGTCCGGCCGGGGGGGGCTGGGCCGGGCCGCTTTGAAACCATCGCGACGCGCCTCTGCCCGGCCCCGCCCGCGTCTCAGGTCGGCGCGCTCAGAGCCCGGCCCGGCCGCGGCAGGTTGCAGGCCCGGCCCGGGGCCGAGAAGCAGCTCGCGGGCGCGTCTCTTCTTTCGAGCCGCTCCCCGCGGCAGCCCCCCTTGGCGCGGCTGCTTTGTTCGCGGCAGGGGGGCGCTCTGGGCTCTTGCTCTCCCCGGCCCGCTCGCCGTTTTCATGAAGAGCCTGGCCGCCATGTTTGACACACGCCTTCCGCGGGGGAGAGGTTTGGGCCGGGGGTAAAGCGCTGCACGCGCTGTGTGTGTGAGAGTGTGTGTGTGTGTGTGAGAGAGCCCCGTCAGCCTGGGCTGGGGAAATGGCCAAGGAATCAGTCATCGTTTGCCTCTGAACAACGTCGTGACCGTGTTAGTCTCCCTTCTCCACCCCGCTCCCCACCCTGGTTTTCCTTCCCTACTGGGTAGCATTTAGGAAAAGTGGCCTTTGTCCTTACCTTGAAGGCTAAGGGCTACAAAGGGGTGAAACTTGATACAGGTGCTCTTAAGCTTTTGCTTGCATGAGAGTCCATTCTTGGGTGCCTCCTACAAAAGAGGATTACTGTTATTGAATATAAGCCTGTGAATGGCTTTCAAAAATTAAAGCTTGCTGCATATGCAAGTTAAGAGTACAAAGACTGTGTTTCTCATCCTCTGTAGCATAGAAACAGTCTCAGTATATTAGGATCAAAAATAATTTCAAGACATTTTCTTAATTCCATCCAGTCACTGATAGTTACGAAGCAAATATTAATATGTGGCCCATAGTGCTAATGTAAAATCAAGATGTGTTAATTAAACAACTGGGTGGGTAGATGCACTAGTGTTGTTTGCAAAGAATACAGCTGTGTATAAAGCTTTAGACCTAGATCCTCAAAGGTATTAGGTGTCTAACTCCCATACCTCTGAGGATCTGGGCTTTAGCTCATTTAGGGAAGAAACAAGGCTGGTGCATGACAAAGACAGACTTAGATGTAGCTCCAGCATACCTCACCAACTCAGCAGCCCACTTTTGCCATAGGTGTAATTATTTCTTTGAAATGTTGGTATCCTGTTTTTGAAGTGGATATACTGTGTGGGTAGAAACATCAGGTGTAGAAGAGTGGTACCTATCATAGTAAAGACTACTGCCATTCCAGTAGTCTTCTGGTAGTGTCCTTAAATTAGTTGAGGTACATTGCTGCCTATTTAGCCTATGACTAGGGAAGCCTCTGATATTAAGGGCATATTTGGGAAATAGCATGTAAATGTTTTTGTGGGGTTTTTTGTTTGTTTTTACAAAGGGCTGATCTCTGCAAACAGAAAATGAACGAGTTTGGTACCTTTAAAGCTTCAAAGAAAGATCAGATTTGAGCTGGACCCTTCCCATTTGACTACCACTCTTTCAATTTACAGATTGAGTGGCTATGCTTATGGGATAGAGAAAACACTGCTAAAGTCTGAAGGAGAAGATTGACGATATCTTTTTCCTATATGAAATGGCAGAACACAATATGAAAAGATTCTAAATGACAAACCAAATAACATAATTTGTTTCTTTAACATAGAACATTTATTAGTTATTTCAGTAGCCAAAAAAACATCCTTTGGCCACCTTACTTGTTCCAGTCATGAACAGTCATTGTTCCAATCTTGCAGTCGGGTATCATTATGGACCCTTACACAACCATCTCTTTTTTTCCCACTTCCCTAGTTTGATTGGCAAATTTCTTTGCAGGATTGGGGCCTAAATAAGGAGTCATTTATTTCAGGTTCCTGATACTGAGAATCTGCTGACAGTTTTTTCAAGACCAATATATTTTCTATCTGGGAAGAAGAAATTTATTTTATTTTTATTTTGCTTGATTTATACAGTTATGGCGGCAGCTTCTATTGCCAACATTGTGAAGAGTTCTCTTGGTCCAGTTGGTTTGGATAAAATGTTGGTGGATGATATTGGTGTAAGTATGCATGTCCTTAATTTTAATTTTTAAGAAAAGGGCTTTCATATTACACAGCTGGAACCTGTTCTGTTTCAGTTGAAGGTATGTCTGTACATTTGTCAGTTTAACCTCTTTCCATTTTGCCATTTGGAAAAACATCTTTAGTTTATTCTTTTCTGAAGTTTTAATTGTAAACTGTAATTAACTGTTACTTTATCCATGATGTACTCCTTTGTAACAAAATTATACTTGCTCATATGCAGTACATTTGTGTTGAAATGGTTTTTCTCACATGGATACTTGTACTGACATTGTTTAGAACACACACAGAATGAATGAATAAATCAAAGCTTATTTTTGCAGCTGTTGACATGCATGCAGTTATTGTCTTTAAATGGTTGTACATGTATTGGAATTAGGTACTATTGTAAGTAATTTGCATTGGCTAATGTTTCTAATAAGATAGAACTACTTCTCATTGTCAAACACTTAGACCAGGAGAGCAGCTGATTTCATTCTTTCTACTATACTGTTCTTTATGCTATCTTTGAAAGCCAAAGTGAAATAGCCGTATGTCATTGAGTGGTAACTTAATGTGTAATTAATAAAAGGTATATTGCACATTAGCTTAAACTGAGATTTGTAAATAACTTCTATTTAAAATGCTTTATTAAAAATAGAGATTTTCAGGCTACATTTAAGAAGTCTTCCTTAGTTCTCATTCATTTAACATGAAGAATTCTACTATCTAAAGACTCATGCAAATTCTTGTACGCTAGGGCCCCAGTCCTGCAAACACGAGAGTTCGTTGGGATTGCTCATGTGTAACTACGTGTGTATGGTTGTGGTATAGAAGACTTGGTTTAAAAAAGACAAAGTAAACTCTTGAAGTAAATGGTCATTGTACATGGTATCACACAAGGCATAATTCTTCCACACCATTGTCATTAAAATGTCTTATCATATTTTACAGTTTCATGAAGTTTAAAAATAAATGAGTATGAATATCAATCTTTTATTTGCTATGTTCTGAAAACTAGGATGTCACCATTACTAATGATGGTGCAACAATTCTGAAGCTGCTGGAGGTAGAACATCCTGCTGCCAAAGTTCTGTGTGAGCTGGCAGAACTGCAAGACAAAGAAGTTGGAGATGGGACCACCTCAGTGGTATGTAGAAAGTTTTACAGGCAAACATGCTGAAAGTCATTATCAAATGCAGCTTTTGGCATATCATTAAAAATTCTGGCACTGTGGGGATTAAATCTGGACCATGGCATCATGTGACAACAGGTTTCAGTTTCATGCATCTGCCCCAGTACAAATTGTTAAAATTGCTTTGAAGCTGTTCATGAATCAGGAGGAATGAGGGAGACTGCTGTACAAAAGGTAATGTCTCTAAGCATGCTTGCATTCTGGAAAAGGGTTATTCTTTACTTCCTGGCTGCAACTTGAGAATTATCATCCCTTCCCTTCCTGAAGTCATATTCGAGAGTAGCTTCTGGGTGGGAAAAGTTCATAATTCTCAACCACTGAGGAAAAAAATTGAAATGTAGATGGACGAACCAATGGAATAGAGCTTAATCAGCTGAAAGCTCACTCCAGACAAGTCAACCAGGAGAACCCAAAAATCAGTTCAGGGTTAACTAGTGAAATGGAAAGAAGACTTAGAGACCCCGAAGGATTGGATTAAAAAACATCAGAAGATTAAATTGTTTTGCTCATTAATTAATTTTAAATGATGGGCAGCTTTTCATAGCCTTCACCTATTGGTTCAATGGAGCAAGAACTACTGTTTATATTAAGACTTTCCCATTTTCTCCGTGAACCTTTTTCTTTTCAAACAGGTAATTATTGCTGCTGAACTTCTGAAAAATGCAGATGAATTGGTCAAGCAGAAAATTCATCCCACTTCCGTTATTGGTGGCTATCGTCTTGCTTGCAAGTAAGATAATCTATTTCAGCAGAAATATTTGTATTTTGCACATCTAGTGTTTCATTATACATAGTGAACACTTACTTTACCTTAATACTATATTCATAATCACCAACAAGACAGGATTTTTTTCTTAATGTGATAAGTTATGAAGACTTGTGGTAATGGTGATTTGTCAGCTTTGTTCTAGCTCAGGATTTAGCCTGCATATCCCTATAATAGGAAATGCTAGTTACTTCATGTAGGAAGATTGAAACATTTGATTGATAAAATATATGTGAACTTAACATTTAATGACGGAAGAGCTAGGGAAAGCAATATTCAGACATCTAAGTTTTTTTTCCCCCAAGGAATAGAAGGAAATTGCTCTTGAAATGTTGGTTTTTATTCAACAGGGAGGCTGTTCGCTACATCAATGAAAATCTTATTATTAACACAGATGAACTTGGCCGGGAGTGCCTTATTAATGCAGCTAAAACATCAATGTCCTCCAAAATCATAGGAATGTATCCTTTGACTTGGTAATAATAAACTGGAATCTTAATTTTTAAAAGATGAGAGATATTGTGGAGAACTTGAGTATCTACACTAAAGCCCATGGCAGTAGTTCTTATCCTTTTTCAGGTAGTATTGACAATTCAAGAAAAGCTGTTTCCTTTTTGCAGTCTGTCTTTCCCATTGCAGTGCAGTGATGGTTACTTGCTTATGACATCTATTTGTTTCATTTGAAAAACTGCTCACTAATTCAGGATTCTGATGTGACTGGGATAATGCGAGCAGAAATAAGCTGGGTGTGTGCAAAGCCTTGTGTAAACAGTTTTGTTATGACATCTATTTGTTTCAAAAAACTAAGTTACCATATTGTGAAAACATGAAATAATTTGATATTTTTAAAAATTTACTAGTAATCTGTTGGTTATGTGGATTTGCCATTTCCTCTGAGAGATCCAAAATAGTCATATGTGACTAATAAATTTTATATTTTCAATTGAAGCGACATCATTAATTACAATTGAATATATATATTTCTTTTATAATCTACTTGGAGACTTGTCAATGTCAATTTCAGCTGATGTTCCAGGTGAATACACGCAAGTGTGATAAATAATGAGGAAGACATACAAATAGTAGAAGTCTATAACTATTACTTGTTCCTTCTGTATAAGTGCCTGGTACCACATGCAGATGTTAACTGCTTGTTGACACTATAGAAAAAATTACTGGAACAAGTTGTAAAATGCTCTGTGAACAAAGGGAAATTTTTGTATAGACTTTGCTTGGGAATAGGAATCAGGAACACGTGAGTTCTAATACTGGCATTGCCACTGATTAGTAGTGTGACTTTGGACAAAACATTTAATCTGTCCTAGTTTTTTCCATCTGTAAAATGAGATTAATACTTTGATTATTTTAAAAGCATGTTGATATATAGCAGCATATAAATTCTGTTCTTAAGATTAAAACCAATTTGTATTATCCTCGTTGTCTCTTTCTAACTCATTTTAGCCTTAACAACAGTATTTTAGTGATGGTGACTTCTTTGCCAACATGGTGGTGGATGCTGTGCTTGCAGTTAAATTCACAGATCAAAAGGGTCAAGCCAAATATCCAATCAGTTCCATTAACGTTTTGAAAGCACATGGCCGTAGCCAGAAAGAGAGTGTTCTTATTAACGGTTATGCACTGAACTGTGTGGTGGGCTCACAAGGTAAGCTCAGTTTTTGTTTTATAAAGCCTTCAGTGAGCAGAATGACTGAAGTTTGTTTATTAATATTGCTGTTATGTGAATGTTTTTAGTGATGTGAAAAACTGGCTAATAAGCTGTTGTTTAGAAAAATTAAAAACAACCCTTGAAATAACTTAAAATAAATACATTCTAAAAGAAACCAAACCCAAAACCATTCTCTTAAGCAGAGTTTTTTGCCCCATAAGTGAGATGTGACAGACTCCATGTAGTCCATTGGGGCTCTGCTGTTGCTGTTATGTGACAGGAACTTGGGTATTGTAGTGATGAATCACAATATAAAACCCAAACACAGAAAAATGATGGTGGTTGCTTTGATATATTGCATTGTACTTCTGTTGTGACACCACTTGGATAATGCTTCCCACTTTGCAGGGTCTTATACTATGTGGTATATTTTTGTCATTGAAACTTTATACTGGTTCGCCAGTTGAGGGAAGTGTTTTTCTTAAATTTTGTAAAATTACTCTAGCAGTTTAAATCGTATAATATTTTAGTAGTTTCTAACTACTCATCACTAGAAAAATAGCAGACACTTAGGTCCAAATTCTCCCCAGAAACTCATGGGCAACTACTAAGGACTTCAGTGAAACTTACATTGATGTCTGAAATCAGTATTTGGCCCTGAAATCTTGTCTCAATGAGGATTTTTTAAATAATACCTAAGATCATACAGATTTTTAAATGTTTAGTCTGTCTTTCATTGTCTCTTTCTTGTGCTTGAATGACAGAAATAAGCTAAACACTTACCTGGTGTCTAATCAGTGTCCAGTAGATCTCAGGTTATCAGGTGCTAGTACAGCACTTATGTTTGGAATGTATACACCGCAGTGGACTGTTTATTTAAAAAATTCTATTGCAATTTAAGAGATACAAGGAAATATTTTTGTTGCCCATAAGCTTTTAAAAGCTTATTTTTTAAAATCTAAATATTGTGCAGTCTTTGACTTGACCGTCTCTTCACTCTTTTTACATCAGTTACTTTGTCAAAAAACCACATGGGCAGGTAAAGCTTGTGAGGTTTTGACCTGTCAGTGTTGAAAGAATATGCATTTAAATGACAAAGTCTGGAATACAGCGGCTGCTGTTAAATTGCTAGTAGAGAGAAGAGGAGATTCACTGTATTGCTCAGCCTATCTAGCAAATAAGTGAGCAGCAATAAATGTCATCCAAGGAAGTTCCCTTCAGCCCTCCTTGGCTTGAAGATAGTTGACTACAATGCAGGGCCTCAAAGGTGGACTGTGTAAAAGCAAGAAAATTGGCTACTGTCACTGGAATTAGGTGACCATATTTTGACATGTTCAGCTCTGTTGAAATCAACATGTTTTTATTATCCTTTAGTGGGGGCATAATAGGTCCCTGCTAAATACATCAGAGTTCTCTTTAGACTTACATAGTGATTACACTGAATACCAAAGGGTAAGTTTCATTATCTGTGATACTAATCCATCTTGAATTTCTAGCTCAATAATATAACAAACTGGCAAGCAAGGAAAAGCAGTCAAGGAAAGGTGCTCCTCTGTGCCTTTAGTATGAAGAGGTAAATTAAGAAAGCAGTTAAGATTGTCTGCATATTGAAGAATGTCTTACTGTGCTTTTCATTTTTCCTCTGCTTACTTTTCTAAGTTTCCTGTCTTAACATTTTCCCAAGTATGTTTGTGAAAAGAATTGCAGGAAAAGAAGCTGCCTTAGATGTGGAATTGTGTGTATTTTAGAAATCTAAAAAGTCAAATAAAACACCACAACTATTTTCATTTTATTAAGCATTTTTAATTTAAAAACTTACTTGTAGCAACATTGAGTAAAATCCCATTTTTATATAGGAATGACCAAGAGGATAGTTAATGCCAAGATTGCCTGTCTTGACTTCAGTCTGCAGAAAACAAAAATGAAGCTTGGTGTTCAGGTGGTGATCACAGATCCGGAGAAACTGGATCAGATTAGACAGAGGTATGATAGATTTTTAAAGCAAATGAGTAAGTGGAATTTTTCAAACTAATTTTGATATTTTTAATTATATATTGGGTTTATGGGCATGCCGATAAGCTCTGAAGAATGTAACAGGCAATAAAATTAACTACAGAAGTAAATAATGTCATCTTTTCAATATAAAATACCAGTGAATGATGCATTTAAGATTTTTACTTGTGATTTGTGTTGGTGCAGTTAGATGGAAATTGGACTTCAATTAAAATGCACAAACAATTGTAGAGTCTTTTCATTAAATAAGAAAAAAATATCAAAACATGTTTTGAATTTAAAACTGATTTATTAAACAAAGGAAGCTAATGAGTTGAACTGATTTCTTTCTGCCCCTACGTCCTTCAGAATTTTAGAATGAGTAGATCTCATTCTCATACATCTAGTTTTATTCATAGCTCAGAAGAGGAAACAAGACGTCATGCTTTTCAACTCCCAGTTGTTTTCTTAACTTTGAATGTACTAGCTGTTGAAAAAACTTGAAATGAATAAAATATTCTCTGAACCTGTGGAAGAGGGCTACTGCTGTGAAAAGATTGTTCAGCACTTCAAATGCTAGTGTGAAGCTAGTGTCTTCCCATCAGTTCAGTGGTTTCTTTCCTTAAAATTTAGGCAGCCCACTTAAGACTTTTTATTTAATTTGAATGATTGTAGTAAGTTACGGTCTTAACGTAGGTGATCATAATTTCAAATCTCATTTCAAATTGGCTTATTTTTAAACAGAAAAATATATTTAAATACAAAAAGTGTTTATTTTTTAAAAAGTCAATTTTTATCCTCTCTGACATATTCATGTGATGGTTCCTTTTCTCCCCAGAGATTTTAGCTTTGCACTCGTGCTAATTATTCAGGTGCTTGTGTATGGGTTAGCCATTTACAGTTGAGGATTTTTAACCCCCCTTTTATAATCTTTGGTTATAAGTAAACGTGCTCGTTACCTTTTTCAGAGAGTCAGACATCACTAAAGAGAGGATTCAGAAGATTCTGGCCACAGGTGCCAATGTTGTTCTAACTACTGGTGGCATTGATGATATGTGTCTGAAATATTTTGTGGATGCTGGCGCTATGGCAGTGCGCAGAGTTTTAAAAAAGGATCTTAAACGTATTGCTAAAGCAGCAGGAGGTATGTATCTATTGGGATTTTGGTCGTAGTGAAGGTTTTTAGTAGTATGTAGTGTTTCCAAAGCTGTTACTAAACTGTTGGCAACCAGTTCCCTGAGTATTATTGAGCACCATCCACAGTGATAAGGAAGTACATTTAGAATAGAAAACATGTCAGGGTGTTGCAGCACCTGAAAGGAGCACCTCACTAAGTAAAGAGGAACTGCTGAAAAATTGTGACCACTGAAGACGTGTAGTGCAGTGAGGAGAGATGCTGGGTAGCATTGGAAGGGCCTCTGTCATGTTGGGGGACATGACCATACTATATCTAGGAGTCTCAGTTAACCAGACTGAACTGTAATATGGGGATTATGGAAGTTTGGTTAATCTAATTTCCAATTTTCTGTAGTGATTGTGAATTGTTTAAAAAGTTGTTCAGTCCCTAGTATAAAATTATTCAATCCCAAAATGCCTCTTATAAAGATCTAAAAGAAATTTTGATAGTTCAAGAAAGTCTTGCTAGAATCTTGCATGACAGTTTGTAATGTTTTTAGAAGAGATGTGGAAACTTGTATTAATACAGAATAGCTGCTGTAAAAATAGTCTCTGGGTTCGTTTTTACTCTAAGGGTGACTTTACTCAGTTATTATTTTATAAAGTAAGATAGGACCTATAGGACTACTTATTTTCCTGACAGTGCTAGTTGGATTAGAAATGCTCAGTCTTGCACTTATGCTTAAAGTTACTACCACTCCGTTCGCCCTGTAAAAGTAAACCCATTTGTTCTGTGAGATTGATAAATAACAAGTGCTGGGATTGTCCACACTAACTTTACAATTGTGTTTTTGTTTAAAAGCAATCATTTGTTCAACCCTGGCTAATCTGGAAGGTGAAGAAAGCTTTGAGGCATCAATGCTGGGCCAGGCAGAAGAGGTGGTTCAAGAGAGAATTTGTGATGATGAACTGATTTTAATCAAGAAGTAAGGACATTTTTCTAGAATACATCATGCCTTGGTATTCCACGTTTTGCTAAATCTTTAAATCTAACTTCCCATTTATTTACTGCCATGCAGTCTCAGTGCTATGAGCAGTTATACGCGTGGGATAGAGTATAAGAAGTCCATTGTACATTTGATGAAACAACTGATGTTTCACCTTTTTATTTCGAGGGCTGGACATCTTTCTCAATCATACCTCTTACAGTCAATCAACCTGTTCTATTATTGCATAGTTGACTTAAAGAATGTCTTTGTTAAATAGCTTACAGAAATTACTTCTCTAAACACTTGATATGCTGAAGTGTAGAGAAAATCCAGAACAATGTAATAGTACTATGATCATGCTCACTAGTGATTATAGTGATAGAGAAGTGGTTATATTGTGTCTCCTGTGACACTACCTAGAGTTGAAAATGCTGCATACTAAAGTTTGATTTAGTAAAACTAGCTCTGTATAATCTCTTGGTGCTGATTTAAACCTGTTTAATGGAAGGAGTTAATATCACTTGAATATCAAGAGCAGTAATTCCTAACTCAGTGCATTTTTCATTTTCCCTTTTATGATTTTGGTATGCTGCAGTGATAATGTTAATGGAAACTTGTTAGTGTCTTGATCTGTCTCCTCATGAAACATGTCTGAACACTTAATCAGTTTCCCATGGTTTCTGGTATGACCTTCCCAGTCTCAGTTTTATGAGACTAATAGACAATTCTAGGATGTTGAGTAGGTACCTCTAACCATGTCACTTCTCACAACTCTGACTACTTATTGCTGTACTGATGGCAGTTACAGGCACTCAGTTTGTATGATGAATAAAGAAATCCAGCACTGGTACTGACAGGAAACCAGCAAAGGAATTGAGCTGTAAAAATTAAAAAAAAAAAAAATCTAAAATCTAATGGCAGTAAATGTGTGTTTAAAATGCATGCATTTCCCTGACTGGGAATGGCATTTTTGGTATCTCATGCCCATTGATGGGAAACGCCTTGCCTTTCATGCTGGGGATAAAGAATTTTCTAACACTGTGAGCAAATCAAAATGCATTGGCCAACAAAGAACATCTGGGACTGTCTGAGAGGGGTCTATGTGAACTGATATGATAAACTGTATGTTATCCACTGATGTTGCAAGAGAGAATATAATCCCTTTAGGACTAAGATCCTAGATTAAATGTTTGCTACAGTTAAGATTCCTCAATGAGATGGTAAAATATCAAAGCTTTTTCTCAAGAGGAGTTTTTCTGAACTGCATGAAAATAAAAGCATGAGTTAACTGACTTTTCCTCATTTTTGGACAGTACCAAGGCTCGTACTTCAGCATCAGTTATTTTACGAGGAGCCAATGACTTCATGTGTGATGAAATGGAGCGATCTTTACATGATGCTCTTTGTGTAGTTAAAAGAGTATTGGAGTCCAAGTCTGTGGTACCAGGTGGTGGTGCTGTAGAGGCAGCACTTTCAATATATCTTGAAAATTATGCAACCAGCATGGTAAGTGTAGTTTACAAAATAACACTTATGGCTTATTGCATAACATTAAAACTTTTTGCTCAGGTGGTTCTAATGCATAAACTTAGCTTTTAAGTGTTTTGAGCTTGGTTTTGCCAGATTTTGGGAGCAACTGTTTTAATATACCAAAATATTAACTTCAGTTTTCACAACATAATTAAGAAATAATCAAGAGCTGGGAGCAGAACATCTCTTCCTCTCCATATATCTATTTTTTCCCTACTATAGATTGTAAGCATCTCTGGCCTGGGATCTTGTCTACGTGCCTCTGGTGCTCTAAAGTTACGGCTGCATTTGTCCTCTTGTAATGCATGAATTGCCTTGATGAGTTTGAGAGCAAACTCTTTTTTCCCCTTTTAGGGTTCACGTGAACAGCTTGCTATTGCAGAATTTGCCAGGTCTCTCTTAATTATTCCAAATACCTTAGCAGTAAACGCTGCCCAGGATGCCATAGATCTTGTTGCAAAGTTGAGAGCATTTCACAATGAAGCGCAAGTTAACCCAGAACGCAAAAATCTGAAATGGTAAGTATCCATCCAAAAGATTAACAGAAGTGAAAAGGAGGGATTGTGTTTAAAGGGAGGGCTGTTTTTGGAGTTTTGTGAATACTGATTGCTTGTGTAGAAGTCCTGAGAGATAGAATAGTGTAAACTTACTTTCTTCTGTTCTCCTCCTATTGTGTAGTTTAGCTGTACTACTTGACCAGAACTACTATCTTGCTCCAGGAAATTTTATTTTCCTTCAGATAAGCATAGCTGTAATCCTCAAAAGTTCATGCTCTAACTGTTGCCAAATTATGTGTGTTAATATAGTGCCTAGGATCCCATTGTGCTAGGTGCTGCATAACAGACTAAAGACTTGACTGTCAATCTTTACTCCATTTCTTGTTTGCAGGATTGGTCTTGATTTAATCAATGGAAAACCTCGTGATAACAAACAAGCTGGTGTGTTTGAGCCTACTGTAGTCAAAATAAAGAGCTTGAAATTTGCAACAGAAGCGGCAATTACTATTCTTCGAATTGATGATCTTATTAAGTTGCATCCTGAAAGTAAAGATGATAGAGGCGGGTGTTATGAAGATGCTGTTCGTTCTGGAGCACTTGAAAACTAGTCTGGCTTTTATTTATGTTAATTGTTTAGCTTACACTTCTTTCCAACATTGTACTGAGTGTATGTTAATAAAATGGGGTAGTTGCAAGAGAGCTTGCTGTCAAGGATTGTTTGTGTTCTTTGTTCAGCACAGTAAGGCCATAACTGAGAGGTAAAGGAGCTTAGAGTTGTAAGTTCTATTTGTAGCATCCTCTCCTACTGAAGTGAATTACTTCAATGACTAACTTCAGTCACTGTCTAAATGGTAAACTTAATTTTTAATAAGTTTTATTAGCAAGCTGAAACCACTCTGCATGGTAGATTAGCAGTGGGAACTGCTATGTTCATCTTTCAATGCACACAGCTATTCCCATCCCCCCTCCTATACAAAGAGCAGCAACACCCCGTTTTCCAGCTGTTCGTTCCAGTGCATATAGAAGAGTAACCAGAATACGACAACCAGAGGCACCTAGGGGGTGACCAAGGGCAACAGCCCCACCTTCAATATTAACCTGAAAATAAATGTAAATAGAATTAGTCTTTTGTCATAGAGAGAATTACTCAGAAATAAAGCAACAAGGCAGGTGTGAATCTTTCATTGACTCAAGTTGGAAGGTACACTAAGTCAATAAACGATTGCTTCATCTACCTTGTCTCACATAACCTGTGACCAACATGGCTCCAGCACTACAGCAACTAAGAAAAAGATCTTTTCACTAAACTGAGACACCTGTGACTGGTAGTTCCAGCTTTGTTTCCTGAAACATTATTTCCACTAGTCTTTTTTCCCCTTTCTGGAGATATTTTCTAGACATCTGTGGCACCACATGAAAAATGTTACTATCAACAGTTTAGATCCAGACTGACCACTGCAAGAATAGTGAGGACTTTCCTTTTGAAATGGTTCCAGTAATCCCCCTTCTTATACTTAATGGTCTTATTTCCCCTCTGACAGTGGTTTGCAGAGTCTTCCATTTTCAAACCTTGCCCTGATGAATTACATCTGTGCACCCAAGTTCTCTCCCCCAAAGGAAACAGGCCCTAAAAAACTGAAATGTGGGCACAGATGCAAACCAGAATTACCTAAAGATTCTCACTGAAACTCAGCAGTACCTAGAATCATGCCAGCATAACTATTACAGGAGCTAGCCAAACTTTAGTTGCTGAGGCACTAAAACTCTCATACTATCTTATCTTCCTGTAGCACTTTGTTTACTAAAAAACCTGCTTTAATCCACAAGACACCCCCCAGGTAGCTTGTCAGTAAAGTAAGACAATTCCCCTATCCCTCAACTTCAGTGTAATGCTTCTGCTGTCAGCTCAGCTGCTTGTGGTCAATGCACAATGATCATTTGGGCTGTGCACATAGCATTAGACAACATATACAATATAGGCATTATGAAAATATAATTCACTCCTGAAAAAGGAGTTAACTAACCCAAAGAATTGCTAAGATGTGGAGGGAGTTTTCCCATTACATACCTTCTCTGGATTCAATTTCAGTTCTTTAGCTATTGCTACAGCTACCGATGCAAAGGCTTCATTAATTTCAAACAAGTCAACTTGCTCCAGTGTCCAACCTGCTTTATCAACCTAGGAAATAACATTAAATATAACTAAAATGAGGAGATTAGACTTTAATGGCCAGGGGTGGGCCTTTGTTCCCCCAGAACTTACTTTGGTTTGTGACTAAGGAGATTGTTGTAGTATAACAATCTTTTCTGTAACTTTACCCACAAGTTTAGTGATTGATCTGAATGAAGCAATTTAGTACAAGTATTGTCACTTATCCAATAGCATCCCTTGATTACAAAATGTTACTCCTTGGGGCAGTTGTGAATGGTTTTAGCAGCTTGATGATAACTGTAGGTGTAAGCTGTTTGCCATAGTGCGCATTGGGTTAGCTCCAGGAGCCACCTGTGGCACTGGAGAAATAGGGAATTGTTGATCTTCCTCTTCCAGTCTCCATTGGTATTAGCAGCATTCCAGGCACCTACCTGTAAATAGTGCTGCTAACAAATAGCACAACGGGACATTTTAAAAGCATGCCAGTTTTGACAACCCTTCGCATCCTAGAGGCTAGATTTTTGAGAAATTATTTTCTGCTGATATTTTAAGGGAGCAACTAACTTTACATAAATAATTATATGGACTGTGGTGTGCTGTAAAATGTAAAAACTGTTTTCCTTACTGGCTTTATACTATAAGTAATTGCACCTGTTGTAACCACAGTGGGTCCAACATCCAGAAAAAAGGAGTTGAAAACATCCTGTTAAGACAAGCTTCTGACACCCTCACTTAATTTCTAAACTAGGGTAAACTTGTTTTTTTCTGCTTCGAGAGTCTCATTAAACTAGGAACAGGCTTTGACGTGTTCTACAGAAGTCCTATCTCCCCCATTCACCTCGTATCACTGTTGAATCTGCTTTGTCAGCTGAAAACACTTACTGCAGGGGCATTTCACAACCATTTGTAAGCCTCTACCACCTCAGGATATACAATCAAGAATCAGGACCCCATTTTGCTAGGTGTTGTCTAGACATGGATTAGAAAGACTCACTGCTTTAAAGAATTTGCATCTCTTTAGAAACTTCTGCTATTGCAATGCTAATATGCAGGGGTCAGTCAGTATTTTACTATAATGCAGCAGTGGCTTTCAGGGTCCTCAGCTCTTTCCTACCAAATAAGCGTATTAAAAGTTTAAACTTGTAATAACTACACTGAAAGGATCTGGAATGTGCCTGTTTTACAGAAGTTACTGCATGGCTATGAAGTGGCAGAGCCTGTTATCCCCTCAAAGATGTTTACACACTAACAGTCAGTACTCTGTGTTCTTGATTTAGAAGCTTTAGTTTCTTTTTCCACTAAATATTACGCTTGGAGGCTGTGGGTGAGAAAGTAGGGCACTAACAGCCTCCATATCAGTTCTGCAGTTTTCAAAGACTGGAAGTGTAGAGTAAGAGGATGGTATGCTTCAGACCGATCTACTTTGGAAAATATCGTTAAGACTTCACATTCTGCAGCTCAACATCTATACATAATTCTGATATGTCTGGGCTATTTCGCCTCCCGTCTGCAGTCTCCAGAGGCAGTTCAAAGCTGTAGCATGGTCCATGCTAGCCATGCTCCCTTTTCTGCCTGCTGTCTGATCTTCTACTTTCAGGTGATGGATCACTTTGCGCCCGACTTTTCTTTGCAAATTTATTTCATCTGTTTTTTCAGGAATAGCATGCAGCCTTTGTTCTCCCTCCTGGATCAGGTATCAAGCAGTAGGGTGATCTCAGCCATCTGGAGCCAGCATCACAGCCTCTCCCTGTGAGAACTCCTCTGCCCCCTTCTCTGGTATGGCAGAGCTGTCATGCAAACACTCAACTAAATCCATGCAGTATTCTATTTGAAAGGCAGCTTACAGGCTCTTCTCAGTCAATCTTTCCACTGCCAGGGCACAAGGCTTTGAGTCACACAGACATTTTGGGTTTCCACCCTTGCTCTATGAAACCACAACCCCAACACAAAAAAGCCTGATCTGGAGATGCAGAGTAGAGAGAGACTCCAAGGATAAGTTCAGTCAGCCAGCTCAGGGTGAGTCCAACAGCAGAACAGGACCAGAAAGAAAAACCCTTAAGGGGGCCACTGGTTCCTGTCCCCCCCAACCCTTAAAGTCTTAAAATGGTCCTAAGTTCCTGAGGGAGAGAAGCAAGGCTCATACTCAGCTCCTTCCCGGCTCAAATCAGGGAATTCCAACAATGAAACCCCACCCCCAATGAAGAGGGAGTGGGACCCTGAGGGGGAGGCCATTGAGAGAGAGATATCCAGAGAGCTCTACATATGTAAGGTGCAAAACGCCACAGAGGGCAGCAACACCTACAAAGTGGGCCAAAAAGTTCACAAAGGAAAAGAAAAGGTTTAAAAAACTTAAGTCCTCTGACTCAAACCCCTCCTCTTCCACTGAGGAAGGTAAGCTCTTAAATTCAGGACATGGACAAATTGTTCAAGTATTTTCCCCCTGAAATGTTTGAAAGCATGTGCAGAAAGGTTTAAACTTGTCTTCTAGCACCTGCTTGGCTTAGATCTAGATTGTGGCTGCAACCTTTCTGCTCTTGAGATAGGCAGGAAGCTGCAGATACTCCCTGGACTTAAGGGTCCCACCCCATCCCTTCTTCAACTAGTCCCCCATCTCAAATGATCCCATCAGACATGACCTGGCGTTAAATGAAATCTTGCATCTCCTGGACGTAGGAGAAATAGAAAGGGTTCCCTCAGAATAAAGTTCCTTGGGACTATACTCCATCTTCTTCATTCTCCAGAAGCAAACCGGAGAAAGAGAAGGGAATAGTCGAAACCATCCAGGATTTCAAGTGGCTCAACAAATATATGAAGAAAATGAGATTCCCGATGGAGACTATAAGTTCAATTGTGCTGTCCCTGTCCCCAGGGGACTCTCTCATTTCTGTGCATCTAGCAGATGCATATCTCCACATTCCCATACAACCATGCCATTGCGGAATGCTGAGATTTGCGTACATCACTACCAGTACCAAACGGTCTCATTTGGCATTTTGTCAGCCCTCAGGTTCTTTATCAAGTTGCTGGTGGTAATAATAGCTAGAGTCAGGTCTTGGGGCACTCATCTGTATCCCTTCCTAGACGCCATCTTGATCAGATCTCCAACCCAGACAGCGGCACACAATGCCACAATCCAGACGGTGGATGTGTGTCAACCACATGGATTTGTGATAACACCCCAAGAAGAGCACCTTGACTCCCTCCACAAAGACAGTTCACCTGGGAGTGGAAATAGACACTTCTGTGGCAAAGGTCTACCTATCCCTGGGCAGATTCCATAAGATCCAGAACTTGATATCCATGTTGATAAAGTGTGCAAGGCTGACCATAGCTCAATGTCTATGGCTACTGGACCTGGTCTCATGTACAGGATTCACCCTATGGGCAAGGCCCAATATCAGGTGCCTCCAAGTCTTTCTCCTGAAAGTATGAAACCATTCAATGGAACACATGCAAGATCAAATACTAGTTCCAGACTAGGTGCTGAACTCTCTGAGGTGGTGGAAAAAGCTCAGAACAGCCTCAAGGGCCTTCCCATATGCCCTCCAGACCCACAGGTACTCACAACCAAGGTCAGCCTGGCAGGATAGGAAGCTCATCTGGGACACAGGGCAGAGCAAGATACCTGAAATCCCAGTGAACAGCACCAAAGCTTCAATCTGTTGGAGCTCAGAGCTGTCAAGCTTGCCCTACAGAAGTTCCAGAACTATCCAGAAGGTAAGTATGTTTTGGTCCAGCTAGACAACACAACCAAGGTGAAACAAAGAGTGCAACTCTACACACAGAAGTGAGGGAGCTAATGTAATGGACAGGCAGGACTCTTCCACTCGGGCAACACAGGTAAAATGAGAGCTGAACCAAGAGTTAGACTGGCTCTGCACCAGTTAAGGCTCGGGGGATGCACATCTAAAAGGCTCCCCCCTCCTCCCCAGCCTAAGGGGAAGAGCCACTGGATCCAGGCACCAAAAAGATTACAGGGGAAACAAGTGGGGGGAAAAAAAACAGGGACAGGACTGAGCGTCACAGGTTCAAAAGCAGGGATCCAGAGGGGGAAACTGAGCAGAGAACTCTGGACAGCACCCACCACTCCTCGAAGGCATCCAGGGAGTCAATGGGACAAGGTCCAGAGGAACTGTGCCCGGAGACATGATGTAAGGGAGGATTGGAAGTAGTTCCCACAGTTGCAGAGCATCAGCCCATCCAGCTTCCTCCTCCTTGTATGGTGGATGGCCATGTTGGCCAGCGCCAGGAGGAGGTCTACAAGGAGGTCTCGCGACTTCATAGGACCAGAGTTGGGGTGTGCATAGATCAGGAGGTGTGGGGAAAAGTGCAGCTAGAACTTAAGGAGAAAGTTTTGGAAGAGCCAGAAGAGGGGCTGCAACCTGGTGCATTTAATGTAGACGTGCGCCAGCAGACTGGCCCTGCAGATGCAGGGTCAACAACTCAGAATGATGCCTGATTCAGGAAGTCTTCACACTCTGATTTCACACTATTTCACCAAGGAAGCAAACCACAAGTACCTGGGGACAGATGCTCTTTTACACAGATGGCCACAAGTCCTGCTGTACATATTCCTGCCTTTTCCACTTCTAGGAAAGGTAACCCAGAAGGCAAGAAAAAGCAGAGGTGATAGTGCAAACTCCACCCTGGCTAAGGAGACTATGGTTCTCCGATCTGATAGAGCTGAAATTAGAGCCACTCATGAAACCAGACATCTTTTACCAAGGCCCATTCCTCCATCTAAACCTAGACCATCTACAACTGACAGCCTAGCTATTGAGAGGGAAGTGTCAGCTGTACTAGAACTATCCTCCAAAGTTATTGGAACTCTATTTACCTTCAGGCAAGCTTCAACACCAGAAGCCTATTCCTCCATCTAAACTAGGTTTAGTTCATGGGATTGAGAACACAACAAAACCTCAAGGATCCTGGTAGCCTAGTTATCATGGGCTTCCTTCAGGAAGGTGTAGAAAAGGGACTTCAGACTAGTGCCCCAGGTGTCAACTATAAGTAGTGTCCTGTTCCAGGATCCACTGATTCCTTGATAGAGAACCCCCAGGGATGGAGATCTTTCAGAGCTGTCAGAGTGGCTAAAACAATGATTAGACCCGTCTTTCCTAAGCTGGACCTAGCACTAGTGTTAAAAACCCAATCACACATTCTTTGGATATATTGATGTCAGTGGCTCAATTCTATCCATCTGTCAAAACCTGTTTGGTTGCCATCATGCCTGCTAGATGAGTTTCTGAATTGCAACTTCATCTATGTAGGAACCACCCACTGTGTGGTTGCATGATAACAAGGTGGTGTTAAGAATCCCAGAATGGTTCTTGAATTCATCTTTCCGTGCCTCACTGGAGATTGGCCTCCATTCTGTCCAAAACTACAGCACCAGAGACACACTGTGGCACACCTGGATGTTCAGAGAGCACTAAAGACCTATAACAAATGCACCAACCAAATCAACAAGATCAGGCTCCTTGTTCCTCTCCTTTCATCCAAAGTGCCAAGGGCTGAGGGTATCCAAGCTTTCATTAGCTAGATTAGCACTGTGGAGGCAAACAAGGCATCAGGTGCTCCTGTTCCAGATGGCATCAAGGTGCACTCCACAAGACCTATTGCAACTGCATAGAAAGGACTTGTGCTTCCACTACAGAAATCTTGCAAGGCAGCAACGTGGCCATCCATTAACAGCTTTATTAGATGCTATGAAATGGACTTTCTGTCTCTGCAGTTTTGGCAGGAAGCTGCTGCAGGCAGTGGTCAAATAACAGCATTGCTATTTTGGGCAATTAACTCTGGGGAATCTTCTTCATCTCCTTCTATACTTTTCATCCCTCCCCCCTACTTCTGTTCACTGCTTGTGATTTCCCACATGTATCAGACCTATAGGAGGTGATGACCTGCAGAATATTAAAATTCTTACCTGATTATTTCCTTTCTGCTATCAGTCTCCCCCAGAATTCTACCCTCCCTGACTGGCTTCCTAGCCAAGGGACAATATTTAATTTTGACAGTTATGCTTGTTGGCTGTAGCCTACTATACATCAGTTATTGGCACTGAAGTCATTTCTACTAATCATATTCTACAAGTATTTACACAGCTTTAGAATGAATCATCTGGTAATAGGCCAGAAAAGGGGGTGTGGTTAGCACAGGCTGTGCTACAGCTTTCAACTGCCTCAAGATACTACCTCACCTTTGTCTTCTAATATCCTGGGACCAATATGGTTACAACCACACAGCATCCAGAAACTGCAGATAGGAGGGGAATAGCCCATATGTATCAGGATTGTGGGGGACACTACTTGCAGAAAGGAAATCATCAGGAAAAATTTACCACTTCTGATATTTCTAATAGGTTAAAAAAACCCCAAAAGGTCATAAATCCAATTAAAGAGAACCTTTGCTGTTCACCTTTAGATCAGTTACTGCACTGGTTCTCAAAATGGGAGTTGCAACCCCTCAGGGGGTCATGACCTGGTTATGTGGGGGTTACGAGCTATAAGCCCCAACCCCAGCCAGGCGTGGGACTGTGAGCCCTGGTGGAGGAGCAGAGGGGGAGGGGATGAGCAGCGATACACAGATACTGCTCACACACACACACCCCAATGTTTCTCCGTGCCCCCTTAGGGGGCTGGGGAAAAGAGTGAGAAGCAACACCAGGGCTCCCTGCATCCAGGTTACTTTCCCCACCTGGGCAGTGCTGTGAGGTGAGCATCAGGAGCTGCTGCTCTCTGCCCTCCCCTTATGCATCCCAAGCAGGAAAAGTGACCTGGATGCAGGGAACCGTCCCAAGGGTGCGTGTAGGAGCAAAGCAGACCAGCTGGATGCAGGTCTGTTTCCTCAGGTGGCCACAGGAGGGGGTTGCAGGGGTGGAGGTGAAGAGGGCACAGTGCAGGGGTTAGGAGTCCTTGCTCAGAGATTGAAATGGGTCACCAATAAAAAAAAGTTTGAGAACCAAGTATTTCAAAGTGAACCGTCATACAGTAACGTTTCTTCTGATAGGAAAAGCTATGTCTGGACAGTCAAGGAGAGATTTGTCTTAACCAAGTATTTCAAAGTGATTTTCTTCTAATATTGCAGAGACAGGTCCTATTCCCATGATGGAAGGATCTAAACCTGCCTGAGCCCAAGACACAATATGTGCCAAAGGAGTAAGACCTCTTCTAGCAGCTTCCGATTTCTTCATAAGAATTACCGCTGCAGCCCCATCATTCAGACCTGCAGAATAGTGAATAATTGCTTTATGTTTATTATTTTCAAACGTATACAACTGTAATAGACCCATCACAGGAAGCAGAAGATGGGTCCCTCTCCTAAAGAGTTAGTCTAATTATAGGTTTGACAAACAAAATAGGACTGAAATAGATACCAAGGGTGGGGTAAGTCAGTGAAACTCCACTGGTTTTGGCGGAGATATGAGAGTTTACATCAGCAGGCCAAATGTTACTCGGTTTAGGTCCATACACATTTAGGTTGGGGGGAGTTGTGTTAAAAGTACTTACTGTAATTGATGCTATGGAAACATGGTTTTAAAGAGACAGTTGAAAGAAAAGGGTGTGCTGAATAGATTTTGGAAGAGCATAGTAAGCATAAGCAGCAGCATGGAAGAAGGCACTGAGACCACAATGGAAAAGTTTAGTCCCATGATAATGGTGATTTCGTAATATTGGGTGTTTGATTTTCCTATTTAAGATCTATGGCTTGTATTGAATGTGCAGGAAGACCACTGGGGTCCACTAGAAGGCCTTAAGAGGAATTTACTTTAAATTGGATCTGTAACCCTAGAATTTGACAAAATTACAGCCATTTTGTTTGTCCAGCCATTGTTAGCTGAAAACCAAATACCACATAGCTAGTAATGATTGTTAGGACTCTGAGAGGCAAGACCAAACTGCTGAATGATTGCAGTTTTGCTAATCAGAATGGGAAGATGGGACAAAAGAGTTAACAGACCATGAGAATGGAAGAGAGTGGATAGCGACCTTGATTTTACGTGCCCCTGACATAAAAGTTTTATTGTTGTTATGACTAGAAATACTTTGCTGATAAGATATAATGAATAATTTGCTGAAGCTAGAAGGATTGGTTACCCAGTAGGGTTACTATGAGTTGTGTGTTTTGTAAGAGTTAGCTATAAAAGATTAAATAAAAGTAAACACCTCGGAGCAGTCCGAGGGAGCTTTTCTTCAGGTAAGAGCTGACACTTAAACTCCCCATCAGCTGGATGAAAGGTGGGTCCCCCAGAAGCCCAGCTGGTGATCACTTGAAACTGGGTTTGGAATGCTCGAAGCCTATTGCATATGTGTGTGCTCGAGACCTAATAAAAGTAATTCTAGGTGAAAGCACTCTGGTTTGTATCAATCATTTGTCAGACGGAGGAACTGTGTCTCCATTGATTTATTTCTGACACCGCTGGAGAGAAACAGTTAAGTTACCACTGCTTTGGGCTCAAACAACCCTGGGTACAGAACAAGCAGAAACACTAAGATAAGAAATTAAAAGAGGCGGCACACAGGAATGATACAGTTAGACTAAGAAATGGAAGTATGAGGGATTAGGAAATGTCGATACTGATGAGATGTGTCAGTGATAAAAGCACTTCTGACTTCATGCCATGACAGGCTGTTCAGGGTTGAAAACAGTGATTCTGGCATTGATGCAAAAATCAAGTCTCCACTGCAAAACATCTCCCTATAGCATTATTCAGGGAGAAAGTGTACGTGCATATTCAAGTTTTACATGTGCACTTGAACTCAGTGCTGTATGTCCTTGTACAGTAGTACACACTATATGTTGCAATCAAAATCCTGAACTGCTTGCAATTACTGTCTTACTGCATTTTGTTTTAGCCAGCTACAAACCTGAGGCATTAGCTGCAGTTACTGTCCCAGTTCCATCTGTCAGAAAGCAAGGCTTTAACTTTGCTACTGTTTCTGAGGTGCTTCCATGGCGGGGATGCTCATCTGTTTTAACTTCTATAGGACCTGCAAAATGGTCAGACATGAATTTGAGATCAATTCCGTACAATTTTATCTTTGTAAAGATGTTCTAAACCCGGGGTGGGGAACCTTTTTTCTGCGAAGGGCCTGATGGTGGTACGCGGAAGACGGCTGAGTGTCCGCCGCCGAAGAGGGGCAAACTGTGCCAGGGTTTCGGCGGCGGGCACTGCCCACCCCCCCCACCCCGCCCCAACGGAACCCCGCCGCCGCGAAACCGCGCTACCGCCGAATTCCCCCCCGCCGCCAGGGCCGGACCAAATGGTCCCGCGGGCCGGACCAAATGATTTCGCGGGCCTTATACGGCCCGCAGGCCGGACGTTCCCCATCCCTGTTCTAAACGGAGAAAAATAACCTCTAAAACAAAGACTACAGAGAGTAACTTCTAAGTAGTGGCCATTCAGGAATATATTACACGTAATTGGGAGGGAGGGTTATTCATAGCTCTCAGGGTTATTACAACAATACACAAGAACTTCAAGTTTATTTTTTAGCTCCATCATTTCCTATTGCTTTAGAGGCCTATCTCCTTCCAGCAATATGTATGGCTACTTTACACACGGGCTTTCTGAAACAAGCCCCAACTGCTAAATTTGCTGGCCTGTTCAAAAGTAATTCTCCTATTCCCTAACCATCCTTCTGCTAAGAAGGCTATTTTGGGAACTGATACTTGTAGGGTTCTCATCATTTTAGAGAGTCAAGCCACATTAATATTATCCAAGCTGATGTCAAAGAAGCCTTCCGTCATTTAGCTTGGGTTTTTTTCCTCCTCCCTTTACTAACTGCAGTTAACACTTAGCTTAATAGAACAATACGTAACTCCAAACTATTTCACAAAATCTATTAAGTGCAAAGAAATGGAGTGATATGCTCTTGGATTTCTTCAACAGAATAATGAATGTAGGGATGTAAGATGGGGAAGTCTCCCTCCCACCCCAAAGTGGATCCTGGGATCAATCAACTGCCAAGGTCTTCCTATACAAAGAAAGGCACCACAAGACTTCTTAAGATTAAGAAGTGGCAGGCTTTAAGAAAACCCACAAACTGAGTATAACAGAATAACTCTAGATTATTTTCATTACATATTTAACCAGTTATGGAGGTTTATGCACTGAATATCATGGTGAGTGTAAACATGTTTTAAATTTCGTGTAATATGGGTCTACCGTAACTCTGGGCCTGATTCTACAACTGACTCTATGTGGGCAGAAGCCCCACTGAAGTCATGGGTCCACCCACAAAGAAAGGGTTGTGGGATCAGCAACACAGTAATTACATTTCACATATTTGATTAGAGTTATATTTGGAAATTCTAACATACATCAGTATTCTTCCCCCTTCTCTCATTTAAAAAAAAAAACCAAAAACCCAACAATGGGAGAAGCTTCCCCTATTGTTAAAAACTGAAAAGAGGAGCCTTCCTGCCTGTAAAACAGGTTTTCCACAAAGACACCATTCATTAACTATAATGGATAGTCAGTACCAGATACTACAATGTCTGCTTTTATTTATTTAATTGCCCCCACACACCCACATGCCCTACCTTTCCTAGAAGGCACAACAACAGGAACAATCTCTTTATCAAAATAACCAGCTTTCTGTGCGCCCTCTGCCCTGTTCTGTGACTGTACAGCAAATTGGTCTTGTTCCCTTCTGCTAACTTGCCATTGCTTGGCCACATTTTCAGCTGAAACAAAACAAAATACCAGTTTTAAGAAAACATTAAATCATTTATTATTAGCAGCAAGTTTGCTAGGCCTTGATTTAAAATTCCAGCATGCAAATTAGACAGTGTTTGCTGGTAACAGTCAGTAGTTAAACTTACAGAACAGCATTCATTCTGAGCTCCTGTTTTCACTTGCTCATGACTTTCTGCTACATTCTCTTTGGGGGCTGAACATTTCCATATTTAGTCTCCATCCAGAGTTGCTTTAAAAAAGTTATGAGCAAACAAAATCAAGTGTTCATTATTGCTCTAGACAGTAAGTGTTCAAATACTTCTGCAACTGTACATTAGAAAGACAGTTCTGTAGAACAGCGGTTCTCAACCTTTTTTTCCCCCCCGAGTGAAGGGTGGGGGACTTTCGGCGGCGGTGGGGTTACATGGGGGGGAACAATGCCCTCCGCTGAAACCCTGCTGCTGTTTGCCCCTTTTCGGCGGCAGGGTTTCGCGTGGGGGGGGGGGAGGGGGACTTTCGGCGGCGGGGTTTCGCGGCGGGGGGGACTTGCGGCGGCAGATTCGGCAGCGTGGTACGGCTCGCGTACCATCCAGCCTTCTTCGAAGTACCACCGGTGGTACGCGTACCACCGGTTGAGAACCGCTGCTATAGAAGGTACACTATTTTCATAATTACACAGAGGTTGAAGACTCAATATTCAATTACCGCTTCCAGTGCAGAATTGTTTCCTACACATTCATATATGTTCTCTAGCATCCTGTCCTTGTACTTAGAAGTTTGTGGAAAGGGAATTTTAAACTTTAATTCATGGAGTTTAAATTTCAGGTAATATCTGTTGCAAACCATTACATCAGTGTTATCTGATGAAGAGTATCATGGGACAATATGCTGGAGAGAGAAACAGATCAGGCAGATCAAAAAAAATTTTCCCCTACAACTGACAGTGGGTTAGGGTTAGCTCAGATAGTAAATATCCTTTCCAAGGCAATTTTGTAATATGGTAACACATAAAAGGGAAAATGCATGTGAACTTGTAGGTATCATGGTCCAATTCCTAACTACTGCTCAATTTCTATTGCCTTCAAGTATATCTGAATCATATTTGACAGTTTCCAGAATTTGTTTAATACTGCATCCCCACCCCTTGCTAATTTACAATTAACTTTTCAGAACTAGAGTAAATGGTGGATTCTCTGTAACCTGAAGTAACTTCTGAAGTAGACCCATAACCTCTGGCTGAGTTACTGAAGTGGCTGGATGCTGTTCTGTGGCCTGAGATGTGCAGATTATCTAATCATGGTGGTCCCTTCTGACTTTAAAAGTCACTGAGTCTAATTGCCACTACTTACCTGTTATACCCATGTGACACTGGTAAAATGCATCTGTAAGACCATCACAGATTATACTGTCCTGCAACGAGGCCTCTCCCATTTTCACTCCAGCTCGCATATGAACTAAGTGAGGAGCCTGTAAACAAGATATTTTGAAAGAAATTTAGAAGTTTAAATGGTACTGTTAGTTATTCCAACAAAGCCCCATTTCATACCCAATCCCTTCATCAAAAAGTCTGACCTTTATCTGACGGCCAGAAGGAATCCGCTCCAATATAATGAATAAAAAGACCCCAGAATGACAAGCAAAGGAGGGGCCACCTGTTAGTTTTGTCTTATTTCCCACCACCGGGCAGCAAGTGAACTCTCTCATTCCAAGGTTTACAATCTGAGAGTGAGTCAGCAGAAGGCACTGGGTGGCCCAGCCAAAATCTACCCTTGGAGAACAGACAGTTCACGTAGGAGAAAAGGAGTCTTCAGATTATTCCTGCATCTGGGCCTCCTGCAGAGCAAGAAGCAATACTGCCATTGCCTGTTGTCAGGAATAAACCATTCATTGTCATGGGGTTGGAGGGAAGTTAAAATAGGTTTGAAATACATATTAAAACACAATGTAATCAATCTTGCCTCCAAGATTTCCATTCCCTCCCTATTTAAGCCATTTATAATCATTGCCAACTAAGGAAGTTGAGAAACGTAAGACACACTATAAATACAACCCCAGACCATGAATAAAGAGACATATGCAAATTCAGCAGAATTTACAAAATTATCTTCATCTATTTTCTATAACAATTCCAAATACATGCCCACCACCAAAAACTATCAGTATCTATCATCCTAAATAGCAAAGTTTAAGAAGAAAATGGTTGTCAACAAGTCTAACTTCAGTTCAGAAAGGTTCATTCTGATCAATCAGGGTTCATATCAATACTAGTTTAATTTCTACTCACTAAGGTCCCAGATGGTCCCATTTAAATCAGATTACTTAGGGGAGGAAGAGTTGCAGGACTGGGCCCTAATGGCCTGATCTACAGCCCACTGAAATCATTGAAAAGATTCCCACTGATTTCACTGAGCTTTGGATCAGGCTCTAAGAGAATATATCTTTGAATTCCTCGTTTTAGATTTTAAGCAGGCAGACTTAATAGTTACATCAATAGTGTACACCAATGGTTCTCAACCTTTCCAGACTACTGTACCCCTTTCAGGAATCCGATCTGTCTTGGTTACCCTAAGTTTTACCTCACTTAAAAACTACTTGCTTACAAAATCAAACAAATACAAAAGCGTCACTGCACGCTATTACTGAAAAATGGCTTACTTTCTCATTTTTACCATATAAATCAATTGGAATATAAAGATTGTACGTACATTTCAGTGTGATACTGGAGCCTGTTTTTCACTTGTGAGCCTTGTCTGAAGCCCGAGCCTCAGGTGGCAGGGCTGAAGCATGTAACTTAGCTTTGCGGGGCCCCCTGTGATGTGGGGCCCCAGCCGATTGCCCTGCTTGCCACTCCTAATGCTGGCTCTGCACTTGCAACCCCCTAAACCCATCCTGTGACTCCCCAGGGACTGCAACCCCAAGGTTGAGATAAACTGATCTGGGGGGTACTCAACTCGCCTAGAAGTCCTCTGCATACCCCTAGGGGTGCACCACTTGTGTACACAATATTATTTTCATATCACATGCAGTCTCATAACAGGGTCGGTTTATTAGATCTGTCATACTAAAATTCCTAAATCACATTTTGAATTTCACTAAAGGGTTAATCCAAGTGATGGACCACTACAGCTATCTCCTGACTTTCATTTTATATCATTCACTACACACATGCATGTTTTAACAGATGACATCTAGAAATATTCCCACTAGAAAAAAAAATGGTTCCTCAAATGGATAGCTGGAGGATGCTAACTGAGGTGAAGAAATCCTTGACAATATTGAAATTTCAAAAGCAGCATACAAGAACAACTCTGCCTCACAACCACTAAAGAGGTATTGGCTGGGGGAGAGGTTAGAGATGACAGACGTATTAAAAAGAGAAGTCTACAAAAGTAGTGGTAACTTTTAACAAATCTGCAATCGAAGAACAAAAACCCAAATCAAAAAAAATAAATGTATGAGAAATACATAGACCAATTCCACATTCTTACTCACTTGCAGCTCCAGCTGAGCTCATTCGGAGTTTCAGGCGCCCCAAAAAACGACAGAGAAGTCCAAAATATTTAATCTCTGAAGATTTTCCCACCACATTATTTAAGTTTTAAAATCAAAGTCATGAGTGACACTTTATTATTGCCAAAAAGGACTATTGCCTCACCTTGCTCATGCTTTCCATGCCTCCTGCCACCACAATGCTGGAATCTGCTGTCAGTATGGACTGAGCCCCCAAGCATACTGCTTTCAGGCCTGAGCCACATACCATTTGACAGCTCCAAGCTGGAACAGCATATGGGATTCCTGCACCAACACTGGCCTGCCGTACAGGATTCTGACCAGCACCTGCAAAAATATACAGATCTGAGCACATGTAAAGGTAAGCAGGCCAACATATGTATTCAGTTACTCTTGAGAAGTGACAGCCAGATTCCCCCATATTTAGAATTCATTCCCAGCGATAAGTGTCAGTTTACGGGGGTTATCTAATTGAGCTCCTATTGGGGGGAGAGGAAGAACTATTGTTAGGTAATTACAAGGGCTATTTGCAAATGGGACAACTTATGGGAGTTCTCCTGCTTTCTGACACCAGAGGGTTTTGCTCACATGACTTTCCTGGCTAGAAATGAAGAGCACTCTTCTAAGTCGGATGCTGTAGTGGTGTGATTTCTCAGCTAAGTTTAAAACAAAAAAAAGGAACCCTCACACACAACTTGGTTCGAATGACAGCACATACATCATAATGCGCTTTAAGGATTTGTTGCAAGCTCTCCCCACGCACTGGTGTTGTGATTCCCTTTGAAGAACTCACAGCAGAGCAGAGCAAACAGAAAAGCAACTCTATTCTACAGCGCGCTGCTGTCATCTTTGTCAGAGGGCTTTATCTACACTACAGACAAGAGTCAGGGGACCAAGCTGCGGTATATAACAGACAGGACCTTTTCCATATTCGGTCACTGGATGAGAGCTTTGGATGGGACAGTTTTATTTGTAGCGAAGACAGGTATAAGATTAGCAAAAATAGATACTTCCACAATTTGCTGTAAATAATTCATATTTACAGCCCTGCTTTCCATTGGTTACAAATTTCAGGCAAATGTGTGAGTTGACTAAACTAGTGCTTTTCTGAAACTAAACAGACATTGGTTATTTTAATTATTACTAGCTTAAGCTTCTTGGGCATTCTACACAAGAATTAAGAATGGCCAAATATTACCATATGCCCCTTAGGAAATGGATAAAACTCAAGTACAGAGCAAGAGTCATAAAACCTTTCAATCTTTGCTCTGTAATCTTTGATGGATAGAAATGGAAGTATTGCATATTACAGAAAGCATTCCTCAAGTCCATGTCTCCCTCCAGGGCAAAGCAGTGCCTGCTCTTTCGTATAAAAGTCACTAATAAAATAAGAGTGAGCTACAGAATATAGGGGACAAAGAATTGAGCTCTATTTTAAATTACACAGATAAAGGCATGTGTATTAGAATTTATATTTCAAATAACCCAAAACCATGTAATGCTCTAGTTAAAAAGCCTCTTAAATGTTCTGCTTGAACAGCTGCATTCCATCCGATCAAAATCATCTGAAGTTTCTCTTTATGGGATCTTAATTTAAGGATTATTTCTACAGTATATGATGTATTACAGACAGATCCTGCACAAAGAGCTGTGTTGTGAGTTTCCAGTTGCAGTTAGACTTAACATAGCAAGCAATGATTTACAAGAGGCATGGGGGACATGAGAGAAGGAGGGTTATAACAGTGAAAGGTCATACTATGTGGTTAGTGTTACATACCCATTTCGTTAATTCCTCTTTAGATTAAAAGAAAATAAATTAGGTATCTACAGCTTTATGCACAGTGTCCAGAATGAAGGCTGGGGTAAGGTCAGAATCTGCTTTCTTCAGTCTTTAAATGCCAACAGTATTAATCAGTACTATTCTTAAAATGAAATTTTAAAATTAATGTATTTCAATGGAAGTGTAAAATTAGGGACTTGATCGTATAGCAGAGAACAAATCCCAACAAGTATCATTACAATATTCCACTAGATGGTCTTTAATTATAACACGAAATAAAAATCTTAGTTCCAATGCCTTTCTTGTCATTCACGAATGGGATTTTTTGTACAAGTGTTGAAGAATTCATTAACAAAATACCTGCTGTCAAGACTTGTCCAAATATAACCTCAGACACTTCTTCCGGATTGACATTTGCCCTCTTCAGAACTTCTTTAATGACAATAGAGCCCAGTTCATGGGCATGCATTGTGGACAACGCACCATTAAAGGAACCTACATAAAAAACAAATGATTAATTAGATTTTTATGTCAGTGTGTCATACTACTATTTTTTTTTAACCCCATGACTCTAAAAAAGAGATTCTGTGAAAATATTGCCCAAGATTTTACTTGATGACTTTCTTTAGAGAGAGAGAATCAGTTTTTGCCTTTGTAGGATTCATTTTGCTCCTTCTCAGGTCAGAGTCAATGAAGGAGGAAAAGAACACAGGAAATAAAACATCTAGTTTACACTGATCAGAGCAGCACAAGAACAGAAGGAACTCAAGGATGACACTCAACAACTAATGCCATTATCTGGTCTAGTCTTATCCACATTTTAAAATACACTACATCAGCGGAATATTTGAATGATTTACCTGCAAAAGGACCTTTCTAAACCCATGTTTAGTTCTGCCTAATGTTTTTTAGAAGTACTGTAGTGCTAAATGTATCAGAAAGTCTATCAGCCTTTCTTTTGGTTTATTCTTTGAGGGAGTGACTGAAGTTGTGAGGAAAAAGATAAGATTTTAGGAGTATCATTTCCACTGAATACTATAGTTCCAGAGGGGTAGCCGTGTTAGTCTGTATACAGCAAAAACAACAAGAGGTCTTTGGCACTTTTTTTTTTTTTTAACTGAATACTATGTTTTGGGAGAAAAAGGAAGGAATACAATTTTCAGACTGAAGATGAAGTGGTGATTCCAGAAGTCTTTTTCCCCCCCTTCATCTAGCTAAAAATTTCAAGGGAAGCTTACAATGTAAATATACTACCTAAATATCAGTGAAATATGAAATACTCTTTCAGGTTACCATCCCTTACTGTGTTCTGAGAATCCCCCACATACATATCCCAACTAGTTCTATTTAGGAATTGCAGTCTACTTTGTTTATACATATTTTCTCACTCTCTCAAAAAAGGAGATAGAATCAAATAAGTAAACTATTGGAGAATTTACATTCTATCTGGAAAAAATCATTAATTAATCCATCCAGGGCAGCAAGCATAGGTGGCTGGGATACACTGTTTTATTTATTTTAATATTATTCTGTCTCTATAGATTTGTTTTTTAATTCATTAGCCACACTAAGGTATCATCTTTCTCATCAGCATGCAGGAGGGAAAGAACATTCCCTCAAAAAACTACTTATGAAGAATATAATGGTGCACGAGTCAGAGAGAACACAATATAAAATCATCATAAATATTTATGAAAGTGTTTATGATATTCTAGACCAACTGGACACACTTTATCTCAGTTAACTGTTGGGGTAAGGCCTCTATGCAGAACACACCAAGGACTGCAAGCACAGAGAACACCTAGATAAGCAGCAAACAAGACATTTTTTGTACTGTTCTTGCATGTTATCACATACTCCTCACTGTGCCTCTGCCCTCCATCATGTATAGGTGTTCATGCCCCTCACAACGTATCTTCCTTTTTTGTTGAGACCACTTCCCCCTCACCCTCTCCTCCCCACCATATATGGAGTTGTTTTCCCCAAGATACAGAGGCACCCTCCGCACCCCTTTTTGGTCCAAACTATCTATATAAGAGCACAGATAAGAGGACTAAGCAATATTGTAGTCTAAACAGTCAGGAGGACTGGTGCGAAAAAAATCACAGGAAAGACCACTCTGAGTGAATGGAAAGGACACTGCAGGAAGTTGTCCCTGGTCAGGACAGTGCTGGATGCATAAGTCACACCACAGCTACACTGAGCACAAAGACTGCTATAGGCATAGACTGTGTTGCAGGACACTGGGTATACTTGCTGTACTGCAGGAATCAGCTAACTATGTTGTTAAAAGGAATTCCAATGGCATCCCCACAGAGGGGGGAAGATTGTTAACTTTTTTATTAGGAAACATGAGAAAGTGCAGAAGGGAATGGTTAAAGACGGATGGAAGGAGGATGTGAATACAAGGGAGAGTTTGCTGTGGTGGCCTGGTCAGACAAAAGGAAAGCTAGAGAAAGGAATTGTGATTTTGTGTTATGACTATGGAAAAAAAGTAGAAAAAAATTGTGCACTCCGAAAATCTGTTGATTCAGAAAAATCCCAAAAAGATGCCTTAAGCTGTCAAGTAAGTGATTTAAAGAAAAAAATTGACACTATAAAAAAAGAAGTTAAAAGCCTGTAACTCCTCTGTGCACCGCATAGCTGCAGCCATGCGCTGGATGGATGATCCAGATCCTGAAAACGAAAGCAATCAAAACTCAGGTGAAGTTAACTGGGAGGATCTTGTCCAAAGAGTCCGGGAATGGGAACTCGCAAGATCTGAGGGTGATCAGCATAGCTGGCCTCCCCCTGATAACTCAAGTTCTGATGCCAGCGCTCCCCTAGCCCCCCTCCCAGTAACTACACGCTGGATGGGTCAGGAAAGTGACAGGACCCGTCAGGACACATAAATACATTCCCCTCAGCACCGAGATAATGCGCAGTCTGTTAAAAGACCTCCCTGATTAAAAACCCAATAACCCAAACCTCGCATTCTGTAAGAAGATCACCCAGATGGTAGCCACTTATACTTTGCACCCTAAAAATCCACACATTCTTACAAAAGCAAAATGCCCTAGCTTGTTTGGGGCTAAGCTTACTGCAGATGGGTACCGTAAAGCACTTGGGCCACTGTAAAATTTGACTCAGAAGGGGTTATGAATGCCACGCGTACTAAGTTTCAGCAAATAGTCCAAGAAGCCTTGGGCAACAGTGCAGGAAACTAGGGGCTCATAGTTGGCTGTGTACAAGGCAAAAATGAAACCGCTGCCCAATGTTGCGAACATAAATGAAATATATATGCAGCCAATGCTGGTATTACAGAGCCAAAGAAAAACCAAGCGTTTTTAAAAATGTTAAAGGAAGGTTTTAACTCTCACCTACAGACAGCCCTCAACCAAGGGGTCAACCCAGGCTCTGACTATGAGTCAATCTGTATTTGGGCTTCTGAGTGCAAAGCAAGACAGGCTAAATAAATAAGTAAGTAAAGTCCCCTTTGTTGCTGCAGTAACAATCAGAAATAAAATGACCTGCCGCAACTGCGGTGCCTCTGGTCATGTGTGGAGGGACTGCCCAATCAGAGGGCAGGGTTGAGGTCGAGGGCAGGGCCACAGCCATTCTGGGTCTGGTAATAACACCCTTCTGTCCCGCCCCAGCCCTGCAACTTATGCCCCCTCTGCACCTCCCCCCTCCCAATGCTATACTTGTTCGGGGTGGGACACTGGGCTGCTGGCTGCCCGAGTCGCCCAGTTCTCTCTGCTACTGCACCTCCTGCTACTGTATCCCACCCCAATCGTTCCTCTGCTAGCCCCAATGCCCATCTAAGTAAAAAAGAAATGGTCAAACTGCTTAATTCAACGAATCACTAGGACATTTCGACCCCCTTGCCTGTCAGTTCTGCAAACTCAAACAAAAACCTCGTTAGACCACACCTCCAAGCATGGATGGGGGACCGGCCATGCACAATTCTTGCGGACACGGGGACGTCTGTCTCCATTACTGATCTCCCCCTCCCTACCACCAAACATCATGTCACCGCTTCAGGGGTGGGTGGCATGCATATCACTGCATATAAAAGCCGCCCAATTCTTGTTGAATCTAATTTTTTTTTGGGGGGTGAAATCTTTTTATGTTGCTCCAAATGCTGAAGGAACCATACTGGGCATGAATGCCTTCTTCAATCTTTCTGCTACTTTAAATCTCGCTAAAAGTACTGTTACATTCACAAAGAAGCTCTCGTGCACGTATAAAATACCCTTGCGCAACAAATGGTCACGCTCCCCTGCTGCTGCTGCTAAACCTGCACCCCCCACTTGGAATGTTTTTAACCCTTTCCACGAGCTTTGTTCCAGGTTTCCCTCTGTCTGGGCTGAGAACAAGCTGTCCTGCAGTCTGGTACCTGAGCACCTTTGTCCTCCCATTCAGGTTATTGGTCAACTTCCTCCACCTACCAAACAATATCCCCTCAAGCCTGAGGCCCAGGATGCGGTAGGTGATATCATATATTCCTTACACCAGCGGGGCTTACTAGTCCCCTGTTCTTCTTCCACCAACTCCCCCATCTGGCCTGTTAGGAAGCCTGATGGCTCTTGGCATCTTAACATTGACTACCGTACGGTTAATCAGTATGCTAATAAAACTTGATCCCATTGTTGCCGGTCCTTTGGTGGCCCTTTCGGGCCTTGACCCTTCTTACTGTATTTTCACTGTGTTAGATATTGCTAATGGCTTCCGGAGCCTCCCCATGCATCCGGATTCTCAGCCTTGGTTTGCTTTTACCTTTGGCCTAACCCAGTTCACCTGGACCCGACTTCCCCAGGATCATCATAACAATCCCACCCTTTTCCAACGGGTTATGGCCAAAGCCTTGTCTGGGATTAACTGGTCCTCTGTTAATTTCACCAGCCTACAATATGTTGATGATCTGCTACTTGCTTCCCCCACCCCCTCTGACCACCTGGTAGCTCTCCAGATGCTTCTGCAAGTTTTAGCGACTGCAGGTTTAAAAGCCAGTCCTCATAAGGCTCAAGTAGCCTTGCCTTCCGTCCAATATCTAGGTTTTAACGTCTCACAGGACTCCAAGGCCCTCACCTCCAATATCAGATTGCCCATTGCTGCAGCCCCTCACCCCACCACGGTGTGGGAGCTGCGCAAGTTCATGGGCCTTTTAAATTTCTGTAGGCAATATATCCCATCATTTTCTTCCTTCGCGCAACTTCTTAATGACCTCCTTAAGGGTGCCCTTGCCTCCTCTGACTCCATTCCTTGGATCCCGGAGCATGATGGCTATTTGGCTGAGCTTAAAACAACTTTTCTCTCCACTCCGACACTTGGTTTCCCCAACCCTTCTTTACCATTTGAACTCTGGATGCATGTACAAGAGGGTCATGTTTCTACTGTGCTCACACAGGCCCATGGTGATAGGCGTCGCCCTATAGCCTATTACTCTACATGCTTGGATCCTGTAGCCTCTGCCCTTAATTACTGTCTACAAGCCATTGAAGCTGCCTCTTGGGCAGTAACTGTTTCAGCCCCCCTGGTTTCTGGGGCTCTTCTTACTATTTATGTCTCTCACTCTGTTCATAACATTTTGGACAGCGGCCCCTTTTCTAAAGTCACCTCGGCACAATAGTCTAAATGGGAATGCACACTTCTTAGCCCCCACATTACCATCACCCACTCTAATCTCCTTAATCCTGCTACCTTTAATGCCAATCTCAGAGAACACTCATTTGTGTCCCCTATCAGAGGACACCCTTTCCCCCGAACACTCAGTTCTTGAGCAACCTTTACCCTCTTCCGACCTTATCCTTTTTGTTGATGGGTCTCGATATTATGCTATGGGACAGCCCTACACTGGCTGGGCCGTGTGTGACCTCTTGGGGTCATGTCTCCTTTCAGGCTCTTTACCTCCCTTCTGCTCTGCCCAGGTTGCTCAATTGGTAGTCCTCACTCACGCCTGTCTATTAGCTGAGGGCTATACCGTACTGTCTATATCGACTGTCACTATGCCTTTGGTGTTGTGCACGACTACCTGGCTTCATGGAGAGCTCGGGAATACCTCACCTCATTCGGTACCCTGCTAAAAAATGGGGAGTATATAAAAAATTTACTAGAAGCAATCCAAAAACCATCTAAACTGGCAGTAGTAAAAATCAAGGCACACACCAAAAACAGTGACCCCTTCTTCCGAGCAAACGGAGCTGCAGATAAGGCCGCTAAAGAGGCTGCAGTAAAACCTCAAAGGGCCTATATGGTGGCAGCGACCCATATCTCTGACCTAAAACAAATTATGTTATCTAAAATACAGGAACAACGTTCTGGGGAAAAAATAGACATGGATCAAGAATGCATGCAAAATTGACAGCACCAATACCTGGGTTACTAAACACCAACAATTTGTGACCCCCGGGCAATTGTAGCTCACCTCGTGATCTTTACCATCTGCCAACTCATCCAGAATCAAAAGCTATGCTACATCACATGAAGGAAAAATGGTGGTGGCCTAAAATGTCAGCTGACGTGCATGACTACTGCAGACGTTGCCTTATATGTGCTAGGTGTAATGAAGGGAAAAAGCTTAAGGTTGCAATGCAACACCAGCCTAGGCCTACAGGCCCAATGCAGAATATTCAAATTGATTTCAAAGGACCACTTCCACCAACTAAAAAAAAATACTGCCTAGTCATGATTGACTATTTTACCTGATAGGTTCTATGCAGTAATTAAAAAAATTCTCCAATATTAACGTTAATATGACTAAATCCCAGTGTAAAGGACGTGCTTGTGATATGCTAGCTTGTGATTTATTTAATGTATTAAAAGAAGATATGCTAGTTATATGCCTTGGTTTCCCCCCTTCTCACACCCTCTCCTCCTCTGCCCTTGCACACCTGGCAAATGTATCTGTCCAGTTAATTGTTGCATCCCCTCTTCCCCCTGAAGTCTCCTCCACCCCTCTCAATTTTCTTCCCATATACCCTTTCGCTATCCCAGCCCATGTTTTTCCTTCTTTTTATTTTACATCTGTTGGTTATGTGACTAACAATACTGTTTATCGAGTAAGATCTTCTGGCTATATGTCTCCCTCCCCCAGTGGCGGCATGCTCATGACGACTTCAGATTGCTGTACTGCTGATTATATTATCTGTTCTTGTTCTACTCTTCGTCCTGTGATTATTACCATCCTTCCCCTCCCGGATGCTGAGGCTGCTGTCCAAGCGTCTGCCACTCAGTGGTGCTTTATCACCACTGCAACGCATTACAACTATGGCCCACTACATCCTGCCAATTCCTCCATGTGCCTTCAAATCAGACTCCTTCACCCTGGGTGACGTTCTTCTTTCTGGCTGTGTCTTCACTGGAATGACAACACTTCCTTGGTGGTATGGCAATCTATATCTGGACAATACCCCCGTCCAACTACCAAAGAAGCTGCTGGCTAAAGCAGTCCTTGCTGCTGCCTGTGTCTGCCACTGTCCATAAGGACATTGTTAAGCTCTCCAACCAGCTCTCCAACCAGATTATAACCCGCTTGGAAAATTCGACTGCTGGTCCGTCCTACAACCTCAGCACCTGGTGGACCATCTCGCAGACAAAGGGAAACAGCAGCAGCAGCTTTGTCTTGTTTCTATCTGTGTGTATGTGTTGTTATTTTAAGTATATGCTTGTTAATGCCGCTCCCCTCGCTGTCCTTGTTTCTTCCCCCCACTTTACCCATACTCCTCCCCCTGCCTATGACCCCCTTGCCCATCACCCTCACTCACAAGATTAATCACAAATATGATTACATTTAAAGTATTGACGGTATCTCACCTCACAAGTTCAATATGTCAAATAGGAGGGAATCTGTTGGGGGTAAGGCCTCTATTCAGAACACACCAAGGACTGCAAGCACAGACAGTACCTAGATAAGCAGCGAACAAGATACTCTTTGTACTGTTCCTGCATGTTATCACATACTCCTCACTGTGGCTCTGCCCTCCATCATGTATATGTGTTCATGCCCCTCACAACATATCTTCCTTATTTGTTGAGACCACTTCCCCCTCACCTTCCCCACCATATATATATGGAGTTGTTTTCCCCAAGATACAAAAAACTGCTTTGGTGATTAGTTTAAACCAGTTTAGTCTATCTTAATAAGTAAAATGTATTTAAAAAACTGCTGTAATAATTGTACTCTGAAGCTGTTTGTTGAGCTCTTCCCAACGCGTTGCTAAATAAATTATCGGTGTGGCTGGATTCTCTGGGGAAGAATTCCTTTTGCTTAACATAACCAATATCTTAAACAATTGGCTACGGGTAACCTAACATTCTAAAATTAGCCTGGAACAAGCATAATAAAACACCCCAAGAACACAGCCTTTACAAAGAGGATATGGTCACATTACCTATCTCCACCCAGATGTGCCCGACAACACTTATTCTCTCACAGGAATTTCATTGAAATGAGAAAGCCCTTGTTCTTCCCTTCACAGGTTTTTGTGTATATATTTCAAATAGTGGCTGGTATGTTATGTGCATGCTACCTACACCCTTGAAGCTCTGCATCATATTTATCTTATTCTTGTTCCCCTACAGAAAGTGCTGGCTTCAGGCCAAATGAACAGGAATTGCTTGCTTTCTCTAAGGCCTTGTCTACACTACAGAAATTTGTCAACATAAAACATGTCGACTTTCAGCCACCGCTATGTTCACACTGCTCTCCTTGCGTCGGTGGAATGCGTCCTCACCAGGACCACTTCCACTGACCTAAGGGGCAGTGTGGGGGGATGGCTCTCTCAGCTTCCTGCAGGGAGCCCACAGGCTCCTGGGCTCCCTGTGGCCTGCCTCCCCACCACTCCCGATCCCAGCCATGCGTGGGGACTTCCCTGCTTGCAGGCCTGGAGCCAGCTGCAGCCTCTCACATCCTGCCCAGTCCTCGCTCTGAGCCGGAGCGGGCTGCAGCAGGCCACTTCTGGGCTCGCAGCTGGGAGGCAGCCTCCTGTGCCCCAGCTTACAGCCAGCTGCAGCCCCCCGTAGCTTGTCCGGTCCCAGCTTGTAGGCAGGAGCTGGGAGGCAGCTGCCCACACCCCAGCTTGCAGCGGGTGGCAGCCACCTGTGGCTTGCCAGTCCCAGCTTGCAATTGGGAGCTGGGCAACAGCTGCCCACACCCTGGCTGATAGCCAGTAGCAGCTTGCCAGGTCCATTTGTCAATTTCACTGCCCCAGGGAGCAATGAAATTGACAAGCATGACAGCCCCCTCCACCCTCTAAGGGGACACAGTATCTATACTGACACTGTGTCACCCCAGCTCTGCCCACAAAAGCCCTACACCTCATACAGAGGTGGTTTTATTTTGTCTGAAAAGCAGGGCAGTTTTGTTGGCAGGGAGGTGACTGCAGTGCATACACTAGCACTGTTTTGTTGACAAAAGCTCCCTTTTGTTACAAAGTTCTCTAGTGTAGACCAGGTCTTAGTCACCAATACAAACCACACTAAAAAATGAACCCTAGTAACTCATCTGTAGAGCTCTGCGCAGATACAAAATCTGTATGTGCATGCGATCTGCAAACTGCAAAAATGGGCCGCAGATTTGCAGGGCTTGATACATCAGCTCCTCTTTTGATTTCCTGCTGTTGCTGGATGAGCCACATTACCTCTCCTCATTCAGCAGGTTATGGTTCTACCAGGCCTAACCCAATCAGAGCAAGAACAACCGGGAGGGAAGCCGGCTAAGCAATCACCAAACCTCCTTACAGCGTGGCTCTATAGCTTCTGCCCTATCAGTGCCAGGCAAGCAAAGGGACTGGGAGGAGTCTCCCTCCCCAGGCCACATTGATGGTCTCTAACTACATTGCTGCAAGGATGAGAGCGATGCCCCTTCTTCAGCCTTCTCCCCTACCCCCGCCCCATTCACAGAAAAAGAAGAGTAGCAAAGGATATCGCACGTCTGTAGCACCCTCCTCGCAAAGCACACCCCCCCCCAAGTACTCTGTAACCTATAGGAAGCACGCCTGCGTGCCACAGAAACTCGGCCACCTAGCTCGTGGTGGAAGAGGGCAACAAAGCAGCACAGCGCCTTAAGCGAAAAGCGACCCTCTCCTGCAGCTTCAATCAGCAGCGCCCGCGGGGCTGCACGCACGGCGGTCTCAGGGCGGAGGAAGCGCACACATGCACTAACTCACCCCAGCAGTGCAGACAGAGGAGCCGCCCCCCGCGCAATCACACACGCCTGCAAAGAGCAAACAGGAACCCCTGGCAACCTGCAGCTACGGAATCAACGCCTGATCTCTCCCCCCCTCCCTCCGTTCCCGTAGCTCCTGCAGGACGCAGCGGGGCGGGACGGGATGGCTCTGCCGCACGATGGAGCCGCTCACCAACAGGGGTTCTTGCAGCAGAAACAAGCACCGCCGCTTCCGAGCCTCCTGCGCTCATGATGGCCACAGCCGGAGTCCCAGCGCGCGCCGGCCCTGCTCCTGCTCCCACCGCCTCACGCCCTAGCTCCTGGCCCGGCTCCGATCTTCCCCTGCTTCTCTTCAGTCCCGACTCCCGAGCAATGAGGAGCAGCACCTTTGGCAAGGAGGAACTAGATTTTGGGAGGGGAAGCAAGCGGGCGGATCACATGACAGACGGAGGGCGTGGTGTTGCGCTAGGACGGGCCACGAGACCGCCTCTCCTTGTCTTTACAAAAGGGAGGTGATGATCTGCCCTAGGTCAGGGGGTGCTTAGCTCTAGGACGGGGCTAGTGTGTAGCACGGATAAAATTGATTTAGGGAGGCTGCTGATTGCTGGCATCATCCTTAAAAGCTGTAATGGGGGCCGGGTTGGGTTACAGAAAAGGATTTCAGCCACAAACCTGTTCCATTAATGCTACAGTTTTGAGTGGTGGTGTCAGTCGGTTCCCTGGCTTGATTGTATTTGTGTAACATGGGCCTACACTAGCCGTATTGGCAATCCCAGTATTAATAAACCATTAGTCAGGCCTCCAAGAGATATGAGATTGAGATTTAAAACAAAAATACTAAATGTTGGATTCTTTTAATTTACTTACTACATTTTCATCTTTTAGGGTTTACATTGTCAAGCTTTTCTCCATAACCATAAAGGCTTTAGGCTTTTTTCCCCAATGAAAGCTGACATTCTCATATAATCACTCTATGGGCTAAGGCTAAACACCAAATATCTTTAGATTTGTGATAAAATGACACAGTCTGGGATGAAATTCTGCCTGCATCCATTGTAGCACTGTACTATATCATTGCAGTTGCACTGCCTTTTGGGTACCAATCCTAGTTCTTGAAACAGCTCCCTGAAGTAGTGGCCTGTGGAAAATTTAGAATGGCTTCCTGGAGCACAGGGAATTGTGGGAAAAGAGGTAACATTTTCCTAATTTGAAGGGTCACTCCAATAAGCTTCCAGGCCCTAGTATCATTTCCAAGTCATTTTCCCAAACTGGGGACTCTAGAGTAAACACTCAAGCCTAGATTTACACAGGTATTTAGGCTCCTAATTTCCACTGAAATTACTTTGAAATCTGATTCCTCTCTGAAATCAGTAGAAGCGAGAAGCCTAAATACCTTTGAAGATCTAGGCCTTGGTTCTCACTCTTTTCTTAGCAGGGAATGTTTTTGCTATATCTTTTGAAAAGTAATTGTGAGGCATCAGGGGCAGCTATCGTAAGATTGTTGAGTATATTCTAGCAATGCTTGTAAAGAGTCAGAGAACGTCACCAGGAGTATGTCTACACTACAAAATTATGTTGACCTAAGTTACAGCGACGTACAGCCATCACTGTGATTAAATCGTTTTTGCATGTCCACACAACACTCCTTGTATTGGAAGTGCATGTTACCACCAGGAGCTCTTGCTCTGATTTAACTGTCAGCGTGGAACATTGTGGGATGGCTTCTGAAAGGCAGCAACAGGTTCTACACTGACACTGCGTTGATCTAAGTCCATCAGCATTGACGCTACGCCTCTCATGGAGGTGGAGTTATTAAATCGGTACTGGGTGAGTTACATCAGTGGGAGCAACATTTTAGTGTAGACACTCAGAGTTAGGTCAACATAAGCTGCCTTACATTGTTGCTGTAATGGTTATGCACACCTACCTAAGGAGGAGTTTTCTTCATGTTCACTGCGTGGAATGCCACTTTTGATCCTGGACCACAACCCCAGACCAGCAGGACCAGGTTGTTGTTAAGACCTGGGACAAGCAATCGTAAATGCATAACTTCAGAATAAAATAAATGACAATTCTTTTATGCCTCTGGTGATGCTGCAAGACCAAACCATGAAGTTAAGAGGTTTGATCACTCTGGAAAAGAGAGTGGCCAATTGTCCTGTTAAGGCTACCTGCTCAGTTACTGGTCAGCTGAATGGGTACCAGTCTGGGATTGAGAAGTCTGCAGTGAGTGCTGTTGTTGTGGCTATGTGCCTGGCCGTTCATCTTATGGTGCAGATACTTATAATCAAGGTGGCAAATGTTGAAGAGATTCAGGGATTTAAATAATTTGGTTTCTCAAGTGCTACAAGAGCTAATTAATGTAACTCATGTGCTATAGTGCCCCTTTACCCCAGCATAACAAATCCAGAAGTAAATTAAGAGAAAGGTTTATGAATCAGTGGTGGTGTAAGCATTAGTAGATCATCATGGCACGTTTCTGGAAGTTTACATAAGGTGGTCAGGCAAAGTGCATAATGCTAGAATTTTAACTCTGGACTATTTAAGAGTGTATAGATGGAAACTTTCTACTTCTCACCTCCAACAACATCAGGCCCTGCTTACCCTCATTTGCTATGGTTCATGAAATTATTTCCAGATGATACAAACATAGATATATGCCCAGTCAATAATACAATCAGCATGTGGAAGCTGGTGGGAGACTGTGCTTGTGCAAGACTGATTTCAATCCCTAGTTTCAAGTAGCCCAGATACCTGTACCTCTCAGCTGCTTTTGTCTGGAGAAAGTGAGGGGACTGAAATGTAGGGCTGAAGTGGAAACAGAAGTTAAAAACGTCTCCTTGTTGAATCCAGGTGCTCTTGTAGCAGTTCTTGCTGGTTGTCCAATCACTTTCAGTTCTCATTTTGTGTGAAAAATCCTAACCTAATATTTGTTTAGCAGCCTCTTGTTGTTCCACACTCTGTTTATTTTTTACAATTGAAAGTGAGTATGTCAAGTGACCTTGAAACAACAGACTGCAGCTGAAAGAACAGCTGGGTTTATAGGAGAGCAGTAGTCCATAGAGCCCAGATAATTGGAAAAAAATCAAACACATCAGTTTAAATAAATGTATTCAAAGGTGTCTAACATTTCTCTACTATGTGTTAAAATTCTATTATTGTTGTCATTGTTACCTACCCCTTTGATGTGTTAGGCACCTCTGCCATGATCATTTTATATGGTGGAAGCATAATTGGGGGTAACATATGCAATGATACGCTGCTGACAGATATGGAATTCATCTCTAATCCTATACAAACCAGCAGCAAGCAGAATATTTTGGGGGGTTGCCTCTGCTAGAGGAAAACGGAGAGAATGTTGGAAGTGGAAAGTTCTGTGACAGTTGGGATGATACAGAACATTAGAACTGGAGGGTTCCATGGCAGTTGGATAGGAGGAGGGGTGAAAGGAAGGTGAAGTGACAGCAGCAGGAGGGATCCCTTGAAGAGGAGGTGGACAGGAACCAGGCTGGGAGGAAATTTTCCTGGGAAGCCAGGTGATGTGCCTGAGCGAGAGAGAGTTCAGAGGAGGGGAAAGTGACAAAAGTGAAAAAAGGAAAAGGGTCAGGACAAAGGAAGGAACCGACAGGGAGAGAAAATGAGAGCAGAGAAAGACAGACAGACTGACTGACAATCATGGGGGTAGATCAGTGCCCTCTCTCCCATGGAGCTGCACAGGAAGGGCAGCTGGGGGGCCTGAGAGCCAGAGACCCCTCCGACAGGCCTGCCCAGGAGGTATCTGACACTGCTGACATGTCAACTAGGGCTCAGTACAACACTGAAATTTTGCCAGCTCCAGACACAGAAGATACATGCCATGACTCTCACTTTATTTAAGAGTCCTAGGAGAGTTGGGGATTATATTTGTATCTATATATTGAAGTATTGTATTTTGGGGAGCAAATGCAATCCCAGGAAAGTCTGAATGAGCTAAAAAGATGGGTGACGACATACCCTCGCATGATGACAAGCAGATAGGACATGAGAGAGAGTATGCAACAAAAGGTTACTGATGGTCATTTACTGCCTGTTGTGTAACCTGCTCCTGGTGATGTTTAATCTGCATAGTAACTTGTATTTGGACCTTCTAGGTGGAAGCACAGAGTAAAAGCAGCAACACAGCCACTGCCTTGGATGCATTTGTTCTAATTTCATTTATAATGCAAAGCAGATCATGGATCGAGTGTACAGGAAAATAAAACACTACAGCTACACAGATGATTATGATGGTTGGCATGGACTCCTCCAGGAGCCTGATTTACTCAGTAATCAGGGTAGACTGGGCTGGATAGTATATAACTATGACAAGTGGAATGGGGTATGCTCCTCAGGTACTCTGGTCTGGTTGGAGGAATACTGGAACTGAAGAAACCACTCACTACAAAAAAAGCTTCAGGTATTCATGGGTTGCTAGCTCATGAAAGGGGAAGAAGTGTGCCCAGTCTCTTCAGGTTCAGTATACAAGTGCACAAGGAAGCCAGACAAATCCCTTGAGCAACAGAAAGCATATCACATGCCCCGGAGATTGAGAATACAAAGGATTCAAGGTACAACAGCGCTTCCTTCAGGTGCTTCCTCTTTGTGGTAGGACCCCTCTGACCTTCTTGGCCCAGTGCAGCTGGTAGTTTAACAATAATCTGTTTACATTTTTTTTAAATGTTGTGACACGGGCTGGATTGGGGGGCATTTATTATATTATTTAACATCAATATGTCAAAATCATAATTCATGAGATATGCCATGTCAGGTACTGTTAGAAAGGCTATAATGTGCTAAGTAAGATGATAATGTTTATGTTCATGTGTTATGCCTTTGCCATGCTGCTTGTGGAAATTTACAGGAATAAGATGGAGTCCAGGGTCACATAAGTCCTGGTGACTCATCAGTTCTATCCCTGGCTTCTCCCCCTGGGCCCATTGTACCTGTGAGTTCCCTCAATGGGCCATTAAGCAGCTAGTGCTGCAGCCATCCTGTCTGAGGTGTTGCCCAGAAACACAGCACAAGTTGAAATGCAGATATATCACACATATCCATAACTTTCATTACACATAACACGTGAACATAAACATTATCATCTTACTTAGCACATTATAGCCTTTTTAACGAGCCTGACACAGCATCTCTCATGAATTATTATTTTGACATATTGATGTTAAATAATATAATAAATGGCCCCCTAATCCAGTCAGCGTCACAAATGTATTTCAGTTTGGGATCCTTTAAAAAACCTGATCAATAAGCAAGTATTATACCTATCATCAGATAAGGGAAAATTGGCATTACATATTTTTATGCCAAACAACAGAGTAGCTAACCTTAGAAAAAAGCCACATAATTCCTGAGGTGCCATAGCACATACAGCGTTAAGTAGTCTTCAACATCTTCTTACAGAGCAGGAGGGAATGACTAATGTGGACATTCAAGGGTAGCACATACTGTATTCCCCTGAAGATCACTGCTGCTATACACATTCTACATTATTATTACTATAATTATTGACTAATTATTAATATTTGAGGCATCACTGCAAGTGCACAATCTACAGTCAATCTACAATGAGCTTCCAGTATCATTAAATGTTATTTTTAGAAGGAGAGCTAAGTCCAGAGAGGGCAGTAAATCAACAGTAAGTCTCTCTGACAGGTCAGTCTTTTTCCATTTAAGGCTTTGAATATCAGCAAAGCTGCTAAAGTAAATGGAACACACAAGGTGAGTAAGGTGAATATTTGCCCCTTCTCAGCCTGTTGTTTTATTGGCGGCTAGTACAAAGAACATGAAGCAAGCATAGGACTTTCAGGACTGCTCATCTCAGTAAACTAGCCTGCTGCAGTATTTTTCCTTTAGCTGCAAGGAACAGAATTGTTTGACAGCCCAGAACAGAGAAAGTTACAACAGACAAGTTGTGATACTACAAGGGCCTTGATGGTCGTGGTGAGAAGCAGGTGAATTTTATAAAAGTGTTCCTACCAAACTTGCAACACTCTAACTCTGATCAGAAAATGGCCAAGATGGGACCCAAATTCACAAAAGGAACACTCAAAAGAACATTGCAATTGCATAAGACAATTATGAAACAGGTAGGTTACAGATCAGAATAAGTGTATAAAAGTGATATTATATATAGTGATATATTTATACAGTTTCTATAAACTGTATAAAAGTGATACCAAAAAAAAAAAGGTACACTCAGCAGTTTGGCAGGTTGTACATGGGATCCAACATAATTAATGAATAACAACCTTTTAGTGAAATACTGTCCAAAGTTGGTACATTTTCCATTAGTTGGAAATCTCATACCTGACCAATCCAATTGGATAGGATGAGACATTAGTATGGAATGGAGGCCTTGATCCACAAAGGTACTTAGGCTACTAAACCTCAGATTTAGACACCTAAATCTCAGGTTTGTAGCCTGATTTTGGATGTTTTAGTAATTTGAATGGGGTTATAGGCTCGCCAATTGATCTGATCAGAAGATAATGAGATTCTTGTCCTGGAATCAGGCTCCAAAAGAGTTTTCTAGGAACCCCAAGGTGCACGACAGGAATGCTCACACTGATAGCCAAATCTGCATAATTTTATAAGCTTTTATTAAGACAACATAAAATGATAGACAAATGACTAATTCAACAAAAATGAATAATCTAATGGATAATACAGTCTTATTTTAGAGACTCGTGATATATATATTTCTATGGTATGCTTTGGATTAATATACTCACACCCTTCCCTGATGATCTGGTTGCAAGAGATGTTCGGTTCCTCAACTCTTGAGTAGAGGGGTGGAGTAGGCAATGCTCGAGAGCTAAGAGCTATAAGGCTAAGACTAACACTACAAATAATACTAAGTATAAACGAAAGAATCTTAATACACTAACTAAAAGAAACGTCAAGAAGGAGTAGCTGACAATCGCCCCAAGTAACATGATTTGCCCCTTCTTATACCCTGAGCAATATGGGTCCTCCTTCTAAGTCCAAACTTGGATTCTTCACCCCCAAATTATTAGGGTACACTTATTCTATAGGCTGGCAGGTTCGTACGTATTAATGACATACCCACATCCTTTCCAGATGGTTCGTTTACCTCACCTATGTTATTTCTGGCCCTTTTTGTGGGTTCTGTGAAGTTTACTTGGGGCATAACCTGAGACAGCGCCCCCTGTTTTGATGCCTCCTGACTTATCTAGGGTAAAGGTTATAACCATATATGTCTTGCCTTTAACTCATCATTACTTATCTGGGCCAAAGGTCCCGAACATATGCATGCTAACTGCCTTAACATTCATACAGGATGTGGCCTGTATTACAGATTAATACTTTAATATGAATCTATGACTTTATTATAATAAAACAACAATACTTACATCTATAAGGAAATACATATATGTGCAAGCAGGCTATCCTGTAGGCTACAGGTTTAGGCACCCCATTCCCAGTTTTAAGATCCACTGTACTGCCACTGAACTCTGTAGGCACCTAAACTCATTTGGTACCTAAGTTTTCAGGGTTAACATTCCCTACCATCCAGGTTTTTGCCTCTGGGCATGTGCAGTGCTTCCTCACTCTAGTCATCCAGCCATCTATCTCCCGCCTACACCCCACACAGTGGAAAGATAGGTGTTTGCCTAAGTCAGATCTGGTGCCAAATTTGGTAGGCATGCTCAGAGGTCACCTACCATTTTGCTTGCCGCCAGAGGTGGTGGTGATGGTGCTGCCCACCTTATAACTCTGAGCCTGGTGGCTAAAGCACTTGCCTGGGTGGTGGAAGTCATTGCTTCAATTCCCTTTCCTCTGCCAGCAAGGGGAAGAAAGAATTTGACTGGGGATCTCCCACCCCGCAGTAGTCTTTTAACCACTGCACTGCAGGATAGTCTGATGTGGGGCTCTCTCAGTCTCTCCTGTCAAGCTGTTCCACAGTACCTAAATAATGAGAGTTTGGAATAGGGGGACTGGATCCTGGATTTCCCACTTTCCAGATGGATACTGCCCCAACCACTAGACTTTAGAGTCACTCCCACACTTTCTCTCTCTGGTCCAATGGCTATTTAAATATTTATCCACAGTGGAACAGTCACTAGACCAGAGAGAGAGAGTGAATCTGTAATCCAATGGTTAAGGCAAAAATCTTTTCAGCAATGTTTGTGCCTGAAGATGGGGAGCAAGCACACACACTCTTTAGTACCTTATAAAAGAATTAAACACATTATTATTCTTTGTTTTTATATACAATAAGATGAAGTGTTAAATTTTTGCATTCATGCTGCATAGATGAGTACCTTTGGGTGGTGTGAGAAAGTCTTGATGAAGCAATCTTTTCCACTTTTGCCCTTCCACATAGTTTGCCCACAAGAAGGCCTGATTTAGCACTGTGACAGAACGTATGTGTCCTCCGGGGCCTGTTCAGCCCCTTTAGTGTATGCTCCAAGGTCTAGGGAATATATTGAGTGAAATTTTTGGACAAACTTTTTTCAGTGAAAAATGCACATTCAGCAACAAACATTTTGCAAATTCATGTCCATTTTGCCAAGTTGTTTCAGTTCAAACAACAAACATACCAAAAACAATTTTCCAAATAAACCAAAATGTTTTCAATATTTTTAAAAATAAAATATTTTGATTTATTTATTCTACAGGGCTTTTTGTTTTGAAATTTTCTTTGGTTCTACTTCAATTTGTTAAATATATTTTTAAAAGTTCAAAATACAAATTAAATGTTTCGTTCAATCGAAAATAACTTTTTTACTTTAAAAAGTCATCAACATTTTTGGTTTTATTTGCCCCAAAACTATATTTTTCCTTTAATTTTTTTGGAGTTGCTAGTAAACCAAAACATCTGTTATTCACCCAGCTCTAGTAGAGAGACTATGACATTTCTCCTTCAGATTTTCCCACCAAAGATAACACCAGACTCACTCAGCAGTGCAGGGACAGGTTCAGGCCAGTAGGCATAGCCTGAAGAACAAACTGCTATCTCTAGGTAAGATCTGAGATATAAGGGTTCAAATTCGTAAACTTCAAATTATGAACCGATTGTGTGGTGGAAGAAAAGTTTCTGAGAAGTAGGTGGGCTGGAATTCCTCTCAGCTATGAAAAGCTCAGAGTAAGCAACTGGCTTCCTTGCTGAATATAACTTAAATCAGGGCAAGCGCAACTCATCCCCTAATCAGGATCACATAAAAATTTTTGGTTTGCTTTCAAATAGAAATCTTTGCAAATTAAAGCTGTGAGGGCTTTTCTATTACTTAAAAAAGGAGCTTGGTGGATAATCTGTTTTATCTCTGAGCCAAGTAATTGTATATTGCAGTGTTGTTGTGTCCATGTTGGTCTCAAGATATGAGAAAGACAAAGTGGGTGAGGTAATATCTTTTATTGGACCAACTTCTGTTGGTTGAAGAAACAAGCTTTCACACTACACAGAACTTGTCTCTTCCCCCAACAGAGATTGGTCCAAAAAAAGATATTACCTCACCCACCTTGTCTCTCTCAAATAATTGTACAGGCAGTTGTGCTTTGAACTTAAGTTTGTATTAATCATTTACTAGTCCCCCAAAATTAAGACTGACTACAGTGATTCAACACATCACTGCCATTTGAGTTAAATTAATCATAATGGTTTGTTTGTGGGAAGTTCCCAGGGAAGATTCTGGGCTTGCTACAGGCACACAGGGAATAAATGGGAATCTGCTAAATATTACAAACAATCCCCTATTAGTGTCACCAATCAATTCAGATCTTTAGTATCATGATGGGCACTATGACCTCAGAGGCAAGTGTTGTAGGTCTTCACAGTTGGCTCTATGGATTAGATCCTCTGTAGAAAATCCATGTAGCTCCATTTAAATCAATGGAGTGACAGCTAATTACCCCATGTGAGGATCTGACCTTATATGCTCTGATTAGTTCCTCTGTAAATACTCAAACATATTTAATAATAAAGTAGTAATTACAAGGGCTGCCAAAGGAGAATGGGTTCAACTACCTATAGTAAAAAGCCGTCATTAGAAACAGAAGGAAAATATGCAGTACTTCTAAGCAAGCTCCTTGGAATGCCTAATAGGAGTGTACAAGAATAGCCTTGTTCCTCCAGTCTACTATTCAAGATAGTCCTTTAGCCCAACCCTCTCTGGGCGAGAGAGAATGTCTTAGGTCACTGAACTCAAACCTGGGCTTGCCTCTGCTCAGATGTTCACCTGGTGGTCATATTGTGGGTCCCTCCATATCATTTCCCTGCTGCCCAGTGGTTCCAGTGATCCTTATATTCTGTTTGCTTACCTTTCCTGTAGGTGACATAAAATACTCCTTCCCCATTGTCCTTGAAAAAGATCTTGCCTATTCCTCATTCCATGTACCTCGTTGTCTTAGAACTAGGTGAGGTCTATTGATTCATTCCTACCCTTTCTATTGGGGAACTTTTCCCCAGTTAATATAAGCAGAGACTGCCTTTTCAAGAGCTGATCAGCCTTTCTTCAGTTCCTACTTTAAGACTTCTTTAAGGTCCCTTCACACTACCAGTGCTTTATGGAAGCTGTACTTACCCTCCTACCTTGACTGCTTCCATTTTCTCTTCTGATAAGTGCTGTAACTCTTACTTTCTTCTCTTACTTTGCTGCTTAGCTCTCCAAGGCTACAGACCATCATCGGAGCTGTTGCTAACTCTTGCAGTTTTTCTCATAATAGTTAATGTTTTTCCTAAAGCCTCAGTTTCTGGAGCCAGGTTATTTCATGGGAATCTCAACTTTTGTTTTGGTTTTAAAGTACGTTTCTAGCCCTTGTGGTTACAGAGAAAAGCTTGAAAACACAAATCAAGTGCACCCTAAAGGCCCCTAAAGCCTAAAGGTTCAGAAAACTGAAGATAAATAAAAAGAACCCCACATTTATTATATATACATATTTTTAAATCCCATTATTTTTAAGACAATCTCATGACTTTGGGCATCTGATTCATTAATTTTAAATACTTGGGGTTGGCAATAGTACATCAATCTTTATTTGGCAAGGACTGTCCTTGTATTTATAAGTTTGTCCAAGGTGCATGGCAGCAGGAGACAAGTGTAGCAATACCATGCTTAGAGTCCAATTGCTCCTCTCCAGCTTGCCTAACCATCCCATGCCAGCTATTCAAGTTATAACAGCAACTCTAGGTTTGCCAGATGCATTTCAGCTGCTGGCTGTCTAAACCTGCATATCATGCAATCATGGAAGAGGTCAGAACCAGCCCAAGTGAAGAACCAGAAGGGAGAGAACACAAGAATAAAAGTAGTAAACAGTGGTTTAAGACCATTTTCTAGCTTTTTAAAAAAATCCCTATTATTAACATATACAGGCTTTTGTTTTGAAATAATGTTTTAAAATTTGTTTTGTTCTAATTGGCCTCCATATTGAAAAGCCAAAAGCAAAACAAAAAATCCAGAGCTGGGTAGTGAAGCAGCATTCCAGTTGCAAGCCTCTCAGCAATAGAATAATTAGGTTAATGTGCAATGTACTGTTATCCACAGAAACTACAACAGGATCAGAAGAGGATGAAAAAGTTAAAAACAACAATGAAAAGGGTCTTTAACAATACCACCCTGAACAGGCCTGATCTTGGAAGTTAAGCAAGGCCAAGCCATGTTAGTAGTTGGATGGGAGGACACCTTTGCAATACTAGCCATTGTAGACTTTTTAATTCTACTCTAATGTCACATGGTACTCTTCTCAAGACATTTTATCTTAAAAAAAAAAAAAAACAAAAAACCTTTTCCACCAAAGCAAGTGCAAAAGAGGAAGGCCCAGACCCACAAAGGAACATAGGCATTACTGAGATCCACAAAACCTCCACTCGGCTGCTGCCTAAATTCACTCAGCACCTAAATTTTCACTGCAAAAGTTCCCTACGGGCCCCTGGGCACGTGCATTGCTGCCTCAGATACCTATCTCATGCCTCAGCCACAGCATGATCCCAAAACCAGTTGAAGCTAGGCATTCTCATACTACCTTTAAAAAACAACAGCAACAAGAAAGAAATATTTTTTCTTTAACCTATTGTAGAATTGCCCTTTCACCCCACACACTGAGGAGCAATATGTACCAATGACAGGTTTAAAGCACAACATATCACAATTCATCAGAGCTTGAAACGAGCTTTATACCATTAGAAAAGAGGGATTCCAGATTTTCCAGTGACATAAACAGTACTTACTTCTAGCCCTGGAAAGTGTTGAGATATCTTATGTTTAAAACTGAGATGTATACATGGAAAAACTATTTTAGGTAATTTATGTATATATCAATTACCTAAAATAGTTGTCCGTTATTTTAAAGTAGGAAATCTTTCCTTTCCCATTGTATTAAGCTCCTACTTCTTGTCCTAATTGTTTTACATATAAATTCCTAGTTTTGTAGAGTATGAGCAGGCTCACTGTATGAACAAATATATGTGTTCCACTTATTACACCTGTGTTTATATTAAGAATTAATCTGATAAAATAACAGCACTCCCAGACTATTATACCTGTTTGATATGTTATCAATTAATATGAAGTACAAGAACTTGAAATAAACATCTGTAAGGCTGGAGGTGTGAGAGTGGTGGGAAGGGTATGCAAGACAGCAAGGAGTCCACAAGTGGCAACATAAAGCTTTAATTTCAGTCTTTAAGGGTACCAACAGACTCAGATAGGTTTTCCAAGGAGTCCTGCCTCATTCAGTGCTGGTCACAGTAGAACGAACCATTTTGATTTAACTGTGTTCAGGATTATTTCCCACACTATCACCCTTAATTTTATTTGTAATTAAAAGGACATTCATAATTTAAAGTGTGGTTATGCTGTGAAAAATAACATTATGTTCTTATTCAACAGATCTGTTTTGTGTATATATTTTCATAATCAGATCTGCCCTCTAGTGACAAATAAATTTGTACTGCTTTTTACTCCTACTTTGCTGCTACAGAGCTAACACAGCAGACAGAAAGGACTGGATGGATTCTGTTATTTCTTGTGCATCATCACTAGAATTGCTCACTGAGTTCTAATCAGTTACACCTGCACAACCCGCTTGCACAGGTGTAACAGAGGGCCTAATTTGACCTTGAGAACCTTTATTAGGTGTTGAGGTAGCAGGGAAGGAACATTTTTATTTATCTTTAATCTAGAAATCCTGGGTAGTCTATAAAGACTTCCACAAAATGAAGTTTAAAGAGTAGCTGTTCAAAGTCAAACTGCACTTTAAGGCCAACATTAGGCAACCCGCCCCCAATTTTTAAAATCAGTAGAAATTTTTTTCTTCCTTTGAACACTAGAGTGGGATCTAAACATGTCCTTGCAGTTTGCTGCTTGAAGACTGCAACACCAGACAACTGAAACCGATTAATATGTTAAACTGGCTAGTCTAATTTTCATTATCCAAGATGAGGAAAAAAAGCAAACAGGTAAATGGAGAAAACAAATTACATTTAAAAAAAATCCTTTTGGTTTAGTAAGCTGGCTAGTACCAACAAGTGAGTGGCTTTGCTTCCCAAAAATGTGTATCTTTCCTACTGGTGGCCCTTTAAAGGCAACACCAAGGACGTGTTCAGAGCGGCCCCAGAACTGCCTGTGGTAAGAGTGAGAAGGGGAGCAAGGTCATACCTTTTATTGGCCCAACTTGTGGTGAGAGAAACATGGAGCTTGCGCTGGCCATGCAGGGGAAATAGTATTTGCTCTGAGTCTGCCCTGAAGGGAGGGAGGCGATGAGGCCGGGGAGCTGCTAGCGCCCTTCCCCGACTGCTCCCTATTTGACGCCTGCCAGCCGCGCGAAGGGGGTGTCAAGGGGCACTGAAGGGGTAAGGGACCGGGCGGCCCCCCTGCTGGGCTCGCGGCCAATAGCGCCGCGTCTTCCGCGACTAGAACGGCGTTGTATTGTCTCCTTCCGCCCTCAGCCTCACTTCATCAGGTGGTGGGGTGTACGTGGGTGGGAGGCTGTATCCCTCCGCGTCCCGGTTCCTCCTCCTCCTCCCCCATCCTCTGCGGATGTGTCCGGCCGCCCCATGCGATGTCCGTTCAACTGTCAGGTTAACACCCCCAGGACAGGCGGCGAGAGGCCGCAGAAAGGCGGCGGTGGTGGCTCGAGTCCGGGACCCCCGCAGGGAAGAAGAGGAGGCGGAGACAGAGGCGCCTGGAAAGTAGTTCCGGGGTGGCGCCGGAGGAGGGAAACTGCTGCCGCTGCCAGCCGGGCCGGGAGCCGAGAGCGGTGAGGGAAGGACGGCGCGAGCCTGGGGTACGGCCCGCGGGTGAGTCGCGCAGCTGCTGCTGCTGAGTCCCGCTCCCTCCGCCGCCGTCCCCAGCGCGGAGTAGTGCTGCTGCTGCTGCTGCCGCCGCCTTTGCTTTGCCGGGCGGCGCGCTCTCTCTGCAGCGGGGGCGGCCGGGCGGCGGCGGCGGCGGCTCCTCCCGGGGGCGGGCTGGGGGCGGGGCGGCCGCACTCGCGTTTCCTCTTTCGGCGCCATTTTGTAGCGCAGCGACTCCGCAAATAAAGAGCGGGCGGCAGCGCGCGGCCGGGGGGGGAGGGGAGTTGGCGGCCGCGGCTCGGGGACGCCGGGAGCTCGGCTCGGGGCGCTGAGGCGGGTGCGGGAGGCGCCACCCTCCATGTGACGGGTGCGGCCCGGGCAGTCGGTGCGCGGGAAGAGCGAGGCCTCCGCGCCGCAGGCAGGTGAGTGACCGAGCGGCCTCTCCCGGGGGTGCCGCCGCCGCCGCCACTGCCGCCGCCTCCGCGCGGGATGTGGTCGCTGGAGCGGGGGCGGTGCGCGCCGGCCACTCGAGGCGTCCCCGCTGCGCTGGTGGCTGGGGGCGCCGAGGCCGGGGGCTCCGGCCGTTACCTACGGGGGGAGGGGCCGGGCAGAAGCACCTAGAGCCATTTTGTGTGAGTCGCGGGCGAGAGCCCGGCCCGCCGCTCCCTGCGTGAGGCCTGCGCCGGCCCCGGAGGCGCCCATTGCCCCCGCCCCCGGTTTGTGGGTGGGTGCGACAACGATCAGGGATGAGGAGCCGTTCGGGGGCTCTGCCTCCCCTCCCCTCCCCCCAATCGCTACGGCCCCGCCACGGGGAGCGCCCCGCTGTCAAATGGCCCTTCTCGCTGCGGCGGCGTCTCCCGACGGGCCGTGTGGGAGCCGACCGAGGTAGAAGGGCCCGTTCGGTGGCGGAAGGGGTCACGGGCTAAACGGAGACCGAGGCGCCGCCGGTGACGGTCACTTGGGTCCCGACTCCCGACCCGGCCTGCGGAGGCTCGTGCACGTGCTTAGCTGTACCTCTGCGCGTGGCGGGGTTTGCTCCCCCCTGCCTAAAGTTAAGCGTGCGAAGGCGAAGAAATCTGGTTCTGTGCACATCCGGGGCCTTATTTTGTAGTTTTTGGGGGGGTTTTTTTGTTTTGTTTTTGTTCTTCGAGACGTTGGTAAGTGTAGTAGTGCTTTCTACACAAATTATCAAGAGCCTTTAGCATAGCATAAAATTAGCTGCCTGGTATTTAAAACAAAAAACAAAAAACCAAAAACCTGCCTGTAAAGTAGTGTTTTAATTAAAACAATTGCTGTTAACTGCATCATTTCATCCCTGTATTTCATATTTCATATCCTTAAAATGCTACAGTGATGACACATACCAGTTTACAATACTGTGTAAGATAAAATAGAACATTATGGTCCTCAAGTTTGAGCACTTTAGTTCAGGTGTAAAATATGGCAAAGTAACTAACGTGCTGTAATCAGTTTGTAGTGAGTTTTAAGAATCTACAAAGAAATTAAATAAAAACTGATGGTGTTGGAACTGGCAGTGTTAATATTTACAAACAGTTGAAATACTAATGTGTTGTGATAATTACTGAAAGCAAAAATAGAAGACTGGAAACTAGAGAAGCTATCGTTTCTGTCACCAGAATGACAGAATTTTGGGGAGAAGATGTCCTTTAGTATGATATTGAATAAATTATTCCACATATAAGCACTGAATTTTTTAATTGTGTTGATTTAAATAGGACATATTGAAGACTATTCCTTAAGAATTTTTGTTTGTTGTTGTACAAAATAGCATATTGTCCTGCTCTTGCAGACTATTACCCATCACCTTAGCAGTGCTTGAACAGTCTTTCAGTTGGGAACCAAATTAGGGGAGACATCATTAGCCATTGCACAATATTTTAAGTTGCTTATTCATTGTGCTTGTGTTTAAAAAAATGACAAAAATCTCATTTTTTAGTAAACGTGTTCTATGTACTGTGCTCAGTGTCTTGGAGATGGTGGTCCATTGGCATGTTTGCTTTCTTACTCATCTTACTTTTGGCATGTTAATAAAATTTAAAATAACAAAAATTGATAAAATAACACCCCCTTCCCCAACCGAGCCCTTGATCTTGCAAATAATTTAACATGCCATAACTTTACTCATTGAGTAAGGGTACCTCAGGCTTAAGTGTTTATGGGATTGTTGCTTTACTGAAATGTTTTGCCTTTTCCCATATCCAGGTACATATCCTGACAAAACAATAAGCAATTTAAAACAGCCAGTCAGTATTTAAAGACATAAAAAGAATTAAGGTCAGTTTCTGACTCTCCTTCATTCTGCTGTAACTGTCACAGTAGTTTTGAGGAAGTAATTACTTCTCAAAATGTTGACGGGTGCTGCTATCCTTCCACTCAATATAGCTAAACCTCTCAAGTTTTAACTGTTAAGATACTGAAGTACTGCTGATGCAGAAAGTCTGCCAAGTTTCAGTAGTAGGATGAAATATATATAACAGTGGTGGCCAAACTGTGGCTCATGAGTCGTATGCGGCTGTTTTGCAGTTAAAGCGTGGCTTGTGGAGCTTCCTGTGCCCCTCTCCCCCATTTTCTGCCCACAAGACTGGGATGGGGAGCTCAGAACTTCTGCCCTGTGGCGATGTGGTAGGGATAGAGGATTCTGGCCAATAAGGGAAGTCTCCGGGGGGGGTCGGGGGGAGGTCAGTGAGTTTGGCCACCCCTGATGTATAATATTGTGTACAAAAAAACTATATAAAGAGAGTTCTCTATTTGGATTGCAAAGCCAAACCCTAAGTTAGGAGGTGTCACATTTGCAGTTTCTTATGCAACATGAAAGCTGTCCCGTTGCACTGAATAATATTATTCTGGGGGATGAGAGGAAAATATACTTTATAATATTAAAGGCTTTATCATAATGCATATGCACCGGGGGGAGAACTAAGAATGCACAGGTCCTGTAAATCTGGCATTTCCTAATTTTTGAGCCACATGGCCTTGCAACCCAAATAAAATAAGTTTTAATGTAGGGTTTTAGTATAATTTTGTAATTCTTGAATGAAAAAGTGTTTAAAAAATTATTTTAGGCATACAGCATCTTTAGGATGGTTTGAACCCTGAACCTTCATTGATTCTGGACTCTTATTACAATAGTTGGCAGAAACAACTTGGGTGATTGGCTGCTGGTAATTTATGCTGAGGTGGAAGCATCCTGGCCTAGTTCTGTTCTGGACAGTGCCCCTGCAGTCTTGTGCTTGGTCCAGAGAGATGTGGTTGTAGGGATGCTCTCTTCACTGGTTTGGCAGCTCCAAGGTGTGTTTGCTACTGCAGCTTTGGCATAGCCACTAGGACCTCTCATTTTAGAATATTCATTTTTTGTCGTTTTGGTTGCTGCCAATATTTTCCTGAGTAACACAAGTAACATGAGGAATAGTTGTCTTTAACAGATTGTAAGTTAACATGACTTGAATTTCCTGAGACAAGCAAAAGGCACATCCCTATCCCTAAGGCTTTCACCTTGCTGAATTTCAAAGATGTTTACAACAATAGAAGTGTTGGAACGACTTACAAAAAATGAGCTTTTTATAATGAAGAGTGTTAGGTAGCCTAAATATAGATTTGCACATCTGAAAACAGTATATGCCTAGTGCAGTTTTCAAAAAATATGAAAAACTTTAAGCCATTGCCTTACTGGGTGCTCGTCTAGAATGTTCTGCAGTTTCTAGCCTATATGTTTATGATTGGTTTAAAAGAATTAGAGTGTTATGCTTGCAAACAGGGTGAAATAAATAAAAAACATTTTAATTTTTTAAAATGATTTTTAAGTACTGGCTTATTTAAAAATAAAACTGGTTAGTATTAAATTTGAAATTGACCATCTATGTTAAGACTATACTTACTAAAATCTGTTAATCACTTACATTAAATACAGGCCATAACATTAAACAGTATATGTTTGCTGTCAGGTTGTGAAGAAAGTGAAACCACTGAGCTAGCGAAAGTCACTAGCTAAGCACCTGGAACCAGAGTTTGATGAAGTGCTAAATCGACTTTTGACATCAGCCTCTTCTGCAGGTACAGATAGTTGAATAAACTGAAATGAAGGGAATATTCTAATTCAGTTTAATGACTAACTCTCTTTTTCAAAGTTAAGAAACCAGTTGGGATTTGAAAAAGCTGTTTTCCTCTTCTAGTCTCTGTGTATGTAAGAAGAAGAAGAGAGGATGAGATCTACTAGTTCTAAAATCTTGAAGGATGTGGTGACCAGAAACTATTAGTTCTATTCACTAACTACATATAATACTTCCTTGATTTAATAAATCACTTAGTTTTAAATGCAAAACATTTTTTGATAAACTTTTGTTACGTATTTATTTAATGAAAAAAATTAAAATGCTCTTTGTGCATTTTAATTTTTGTATTTCTGTGCAAATCGAGCGTGACACAATAGAGAAATCAAGCACCTAATAAATAAGGAATGCATCATTCACTATTTTCTAACGTAATAAAAAAGTAAAAATTAAGAATTTGAATAAACACAAGATATTCTATATAATGGCTTAAATGTGTATGGCTCATGTACCAAAAAGTGCCAATTTTAGCATAAAGGCTATGTTTAGTTACAAATTAACATGTTTTAATGGTTATTAGTTAATGAGACTCAACCTTCTTTAGAAAAATAATTGAAGTACCAATGCGAAACATGATTAAAATTAGTTACTTTATTACTTAAATCCTGCTTGTCTATTTAAATCATGATTAAAATCAGTTATTTAAATTGTGTAGATTTAAATGAATCCACCCTGCTTGCAAAGTTAAGCATTCACAAATGAGGTAATACCAAAGTTAAGGTTACACATGCAACCTTAACTCTGTTCCTTGTGCTTATATTTCACAGTATAGTCTTAACAATAGTTTCTCAAATTCAATATTACAACTATTTTGTAATGTAAGGCTTATAGCAAAAGATTCCGGAGCTGTGCTGGATACTCACTGTGTATCTTATATGTTAATGACTTTTGTGGACTCAGTTGTTTGGCACTTCAGTGATAGAAAAAGCCACATCTGTTTAAGGTGTGGTGGAGGCATATACTGTAATTCAAGAAAGTGTAATCTAACCAAAAATAATTAGACTGTACTGTGACACATGCACAGCGGAGCAGAATTTAGCACCCTGAAGTTTGGTAATAACTGTGCTACCTTGAGTGTTATAAGTTGCTGCAGTGTACTTTCCGCCCATACAAAACTGTAGCTTTTTATTTCCATACTCTTGAAACATCTCCAGCATTCAGTGCCATCTTCACGTTCCCAACAACGCTGTCAGTAATGCTTCTAAAGTTATTCACTTCCATCATCAATAGATGCAAAAAGGAGTATGAATCCTAGGTTCATCTGACTTTAATTCTAAGGCAGAACCTTAACAGCTTTGTGAAAGTAGAATAACGTTTCATAGATGTGGTCTGGGACATACAGAGGTCAGTTTCCTGACATAAGTGTCAGTTAAGGTGTGGTTGGTAGTGTTAATTTTCCAAACAAGGTGTTTGAACAAGTAAAGAAACTGACTAGTTTATTTTTAGTGGAATTAACTTATTAGCTTCTGAAAGCCACTGTGAAAAACATGAAGGAAATTTCTGTTTATTGTCAGGACTTTTTTCTTAAATGTTCTGATTATACTGTACCTTTGAAGAGTTTCATTTCTGATGGGCAGTGCATGGATATTTTTTGGCAGTTGTGTTTCATAAATTCATTTTATTAGGAAGTGCAGAGCTAATAGCACAGTTTCTGTATTTGAATTACATTTGTCCTTTTAAAAAATTAGTGTGTGGTGTGGAGGGAGAGAAGCTCCATAATACATAAGTCTTGCAAAATTGTCCTGACAACGTACCACACAGGTATATAATAACTGATTACTTATTTGTCCAAAATAAAATTTGCTTGGGGCAAGTGGGTGGATAGAGTTTAAAATCTTTCAATTTTTGTAACTGATCACTCTCAAAACAGCATTTTCTCATTGAAAGTCTGAGATTAAAAAAAAAAACAACCATTAAACGTTCTCCTGTGAAACAAATAAAATGATTTTGTCTGCTGTCTGGGGAAAAGGCATACATTACTCAACACTCAAAGGTGTGGGATTTAAGCTCTTAACACTGAGGGTTAGTCTACACTTAAAACAGAGTGGCCTGTGATGCTGTAAGAATGCTTGTGTAGCCATGTTATGTCGATGGGAGAGAGCTCTCCTTCCAATACAATAAAACCACTAAACGAATGGCAGTAACTATGTCATCAGTGGTAGCTATGTTGGGGGGACAGTTCTCCCACCAACATAGCTGCTCCCTCTTGAGGAGGTAGATTAACCACACTGATGAGAGATCCCATTGGCTTAGAGCATCTTCATTAAAGTGCTACTGCAGCTTAGCTACATTGGTGCCAATGCAGCATCTTAAGCGTAAACTTACCTTTAATTATCTTTGTCTTTTCTTAGTTTAAATGTTTGTTGCTCTATCAGCAGGTGGTCTGGTCCTGAGGACAGATAGGAAGGCTGTTTCTATCTGAAAGGTAGAAGCTAATCATTGGTACCTCTCTCCTGTAAAACCAAAACTGTCAAAATCCAAATTTCTCTCGTCAGAAGTCATGTCTGTGCTAGGAGTGCTTTGCCTATGCAGGTATACCAATATACTACATTGGCAAAGCTCTCGTGTGGATTATAGTGGTAAAGCTGTGTTTTCTCCATTATTTGTTCTCTGGGCTTGTCTGCAGGTGAGTTAGTGAGCACCAACTGGGGTGTAAATTCTTGTGTGTAAGCAGTGTGTCGCGAACTGTGCTGGTGCACGCTAAAAGTTTCCTAATGTGCATTGACATAGTACTGTTTGAAACTTTGTGCACCAGCAGGGTTGCACAGGGTGCATGACAGACTGCTGCACATATGAGAATTTACACTCAGCTGGTATGCACTAATGCACTATGTAAACAAGCCCCCTCCCCCCCAATAGATCAATCTATACCAGTACAGTACAATTTAATCAGTTAGGGATCATGCCTCTTCATATCCTGGAGTATTCTGCTGGAAGTCTGTACTACAGACATAGCCATAGACTCTATTTCACAATAAATGTGAATAGTGCTCATTTTAATGAATACCAGATTATAGGACATACATTTTGTTTGGTAAGTGATCCTCTATTTTCATAGTGGTTTTTTACATTGCCTCTAATGATATTTGATCCTAGCGCACTGTTTTGTTTTACCCATTGTTACACTTGTTACTACAAGGCATGACCTTTTAGAGAGACTCTTCTGAGTACTTCAAATTTCATAAACATTGGTATCATAAATATTGATAGCAGTACTATAGAATAAAATTCCAAACTGTCTCAGTAGGAAAGTAAACTGTGCATATGTATGGAGGAAATGTGTGTTTATCAACAGGGTTAATAAGAACAAAATTACAGATGTTTGCTTAATTATGCAAGTGGCTGAATACACTTTTCCTGCTACACTTGTGAAAATAGAAATGGGAATAAACACTTAAAATTGAAAATACATCAGAGTTACGAACACCTTGGGAATGGAGGTTGGTTGTAACTCTGAAATGTTCGTAACTCTGAACAAAATATTATGGTTCTTTCAAAAGTTTACAGTTGAGCATTAACTTAAAACAGCTTTGAAACACTACTGTGCAGAAGAAAAATGCTGCTTTTCCTTGATTTTTTTTTTTAGGAGTTTAACACAGTACTGTACTATATTTGCTTTTTTTCCCCTCCTTTGTGACTGCCTGATTGTGTACTTCAGGTTCCAAATGAGATGTGTGGTTGACTGGTCAGTTCATAACTCTGAGGTTCTACTGTGTTCTTTTAACAGACTATTCTTTTGTTAGTGTGTATTAATATATTAATACCGGTATCAGTAGAATCACCAAAATAAAATGTTACATGAAGTTCTACCTCTTGATGTTTTTGCTGGAAGAGTGAATAGCATGGTCATGTTTGTTCTCAAACAGATGTTACGTACTTCAGCCATCTGATCTCACTGATAATTTTTTAAATCCGGTGGGAATGCGAGGGTGGGCCAACTTCCTGAACTCTAGTAACTGGACCAAATCAGACTAAGTATTATTCCTTTTTTCTTTCTTAGGTCACAATGACTAATGAAGAACCTCTCCCAAAAAAGGTAAGTTTGAATTTTTTTCTGTTTTTCCTTGTTTTGTTTGTAGAAGTGACAAATAGTTCAATTGTTTTTTTGTTTTGTTTTGTTTTTACTTTGTAGGTTCGCCTTAGTGAAACAGACTTTAAAGCTTTGCCTAGAGATGAACTGATCCAGAGGTAAAGTAATAAATGAGTTTCCACTGTATAAACATTTTTTGAAATGGGACTTCTCAAATTCCTAAAGGGAAATGTACTCCTCTGCCGAAACAGGTTTTCATAAAGCACGCCACTTAGAGTACTTGTAATTTGATAGTTGACAGTGGCCAAGATTTTAAAAAGTGACTTGATGTTTGGATGTCCAACTCAAAACACATTAAAGGGATCTCATTTTTCATAGTGCTGCTGCTCCTCCATTATCTGAAAATCAAGGCCCTTTAAGGAGTCTCAATTCAAGTACCCAGAACTGAGGCGCCTGAAATCACTAGTCAAGCTTGAAAGGATTTGTCAGTATCTGTAAATATGTCCCTGGAGTTATCAAGGTTCAAAAAATTCAGTTTAATGGTAAATAGGATATTAGTATTGGTGAGTGGGGAAAGTTAAGCAGCTAAAAACTTCTATGTAATTTAAATTTTTTATTTTAAAACCAGTTTCTGGTCATCTTCACACCCCCATTAAGGCTCTCATGAATTTAGATCAAATATAAACTGATGCAGTGCTGTCTTCCTGAGCATGCATACCTTTCCTGTGCCTTAGCTGCTTAACATCTTTCCCAATGAGCAGCTGAGTGAAATTGGCAAAAGGTGATCCATTTCACTACTGCTATTGGGAATTCTTTAGCCAGCACTGAAACCAACAATCTTGTTTTCTGTCTACCCTTATGAAAAGCTGTTTGGAACAGACACACTGAAACTATTCAAAGGAGGGAACATTAAAAACAGACTGGGGAGAGCAGAAGAGACCCATCATACAGGAGGAAATAATGAAGTCCCTTTCCCCAGGCACTAAGTGGGAGTATTTCAAATTGGTCAGATGTCCTCAGAGTTTGGTTAGCACGAATTTAACTTAAATCTGTTTACTTCTCCCAATGTCAGTCCCTGTGACGAGCACAATGCAGTTGTAAACAAATTTATCTACGTCCACACAGTTGGGATTTTGTGTATCAGCACAGGGATTGGCTTTGTTGATTTAAGTAAATAGATTTTTAAAAAGAATTTTAGTTAAGTCATTGCAGATATTATGTGTAGGTCTTCCCTGATGAAGGGAAGTCACCATGGGTAGGAATACCCGAACTCTTTAGAGCAGCTGGAGGTGATGGGGCTGGGTTTTTCACCAGACTGTTACTGCTGGACGTTGCTGGTGAATGCACCCCACCACAACCACCTGTTCTGTTGTATGGTCTTTGTCCAGTAATTTTTCACACCTGTATCTCACTGTTAGATGGTAAATGACTTCAGAGTAGTCTTTGGCTGTATGAGTATACATAAGTGGTGTCTCACAACCTTGAGCCTTGTTTATATATGTTGGGACAGTTAGTAAATGTGCCAGTATCTTAAGGGGGAAAAAACTAATATTCATGTTTAAATATCTAGTATTTAGGAATTGCCTTGGTGAAATATTTTGACAATTTAAAATGTTTCAGTACTTTGTGGTGTCTTATACAAAAAGCAAGATTTCCACATGTTGTGCATAGATAACATCACTGTTTATGTATACTGTTCTGCTGTTACTTTCGATGCACACATTAACTAGAGAAACTTCACATGCTGGCACTGGTTACATCAGTGAGTAAACAAATCATATTAACTGGAAGTTCCACAACAAATATGGTCTCTTTCCAACTTTTTCCAGGCTGGTTATGTGAGTACTTTATTTTAATAGATCTAGCTAACCCAAATCCATTATAGCCTTGCATGATAGCAGCTCCTGTCTGATTAAATTTTTTTTTTAGTTTTTCACTTTATCCAGTAGTTAACTATTATAGGAATGACATAACCCTTTGCTTACACAGACAGCTCAAGATCAGATGATTGGTTCCAACATTTATCATGGAATCCAGCCTTTAAATCTGCTTTGCTTCTCCCAACATGTCATTCATAGCACTCTTCCTACTCTACAAATGGCATTACAGCTTGTGTAGAGTGTATATGTAAACCACTTGTGACCTGCTTGAGGCTGCACAGCAATCACATGCTTATTTCAACTTATTCATTTTCACTCCTTTTGACTTTTTACCAATTTCATTTAGTACAGAAGAGAAAATAAACATGGAGATGAGCTTTCAGAGCAAACAAAGTTACAAAGGGCTTTGGGATATCTTATGAGCACACTGATCTGCAGCAGATTTTGATTTTGGAATAGTATTTCTTTGCAATGCACTTCCACTTCTTATCTCCTCCTCCCCTTCTAGTGTCATTTAGAGTTTTCAAATTTCTAACTTAAGATTTTCAAAGATTGGAATTCTGTTACATGTTCCTTTGCTAACTGCCTGTACCGGTGACAACACAAATGAGGGGGAAGCTGTGACAAAAGGAGAGGAGTGACTGACAGAATGGAAAGAATATTGAGAAACTATTCAGCAACAAATATACAAGTGGATAAATAATCAAAACACAAATCACTACCAGAAAAACAATTATGCTGTAATATTCACAAGATTAAAATGTTTGTTTACATTGAAGGGACAATTCATAAGATTCTATTAGAAAGATTGTAAAATCATAACCTAAACTTACGTTAACTTCAAATTCTAATTTAAAACCTTATTTCTCTCCTTGGTCTTCCATTTTAACATCTCTATCCCCCTGGAAAAATCCTCTTTTTGCCAGCAGCTCAAAACTATCAAGATAATCCTTAGATGTCTTTTCCCAACAACTGTAAAGCCAGCTACATTGTGTCAAAAAAAATCTACTGTTTCAATAGCATAGGCCAAGTGGTTTTTTAAATAAAGTTTACGTATGTGTGTCGCTACCATGCTTAGAAGAAATACATTTTGTATGGACTGATGACTTTTACTGTTTTGAAAGGCTATGTCAGGATTGTTAAAGTTTCTACAGTAGAATTGGACAAACAGATAAAAGTTCAGAACCCCACGCTGCTACTTCGAGTGATGTTCCCTATATGGATTCTAAATGTGGGTGTGCCTGTGCTCCCTGCACTGGAGCCGGAATGATTTGTAGCAGAGTCCATTGACCCGCTCGTGCAGTGCCTCTGCTTGCATCATGAAAGGGGATGGTCTGCTTGACTCGTTCATGTAAACGTTTTTAAACTGAATTTTAACAGACGTGAATGGTACTTCTGTCAGTGCAGAGCTATTTGATGGTCTTTTTGGAGGTTGATTTGGGTTTGAGTTCTGAGGATGGATATTTTTTCGTGGACAGACCATTCTATTGACTGTCTGGTAGGATAGTATAACCTTTTAATAGAATTGTAGGACTGGAAGGGACCTCAAGAGTCCTGTGCCCTTCACTAAAGGCAGGATTAAGTATTATCTAGACCAGTGTTTCTCAACTGGTGTTCCGTGGAACCCTGGGGTTCCGCGAGATGAATTTCAGGGTTCCGCAAAAAATTGAAACCGCGCCGCCGAACACAGCCGACGGGGCGCGCCGCCGAAAAGGGGAAGATGTCCCGGATTTTTCAGCGGAGGGTATCGCATGGCCCCGCAGAAGTTAAAAAGGGTTCCGCGGCCAAACTTAATTCAGAAACACTGATCTAGACAATCTCTGACAGGTTTGTCTAACCTGCTCTTAAAAATGTCCAATGATGGTGATTTTGAGATTTTTATTTATTTATTTTTTGATGGAGAGTTTGATATAGTAGCTTCAAAACATCCCTTTCTTGACTTTTTTGTCTTCACAGGTCACTGTGGTGGTCTAATTGTTCTCTTTACTAGTCATAAGTAATCTATTCTAGTTGGTTTCCCTCTAGTGGTGGAAGGAGAGGTTATTTATTTTGTACAGTAACTGGAGTTCTTTGAGATGCATGTCTCTCTAGATACTCCACTTTTGGTGTGCATGCATCTCTGATGGGAGATTTTTGATAGCAGTGTCTCTTCGGCTTGTGCATGTGCTCTAGACATCATGTCAAGGAGATAGAGAACTGTATGGATGAATCACCTTTGGTTCCTTCACCACCATGAAGTCCTGAGGAAGGAGGGTGGGTAGTGAAGCAGCCATAGGGGGACATATCTCTAAGAATGCCACTTACCGTACAAGGTAAGTAACTTCTTTGAGTAGCGTCCTTATGGGTGACTCATTTAGGTGACTCCCGAGCAGTATTCCTGGGAGAGAGCTAGATCTAAAACTATTGATAGGATTGCTGTGTCAGCTGCAGCATCTGACTGACATGGAGGCGTATACCCTATGGCTCACTGTTTAGAAACAGTGTGAACTGATGCTCAAGTTGCAGCTTTGTAAATTTCCGTGATTGGTATATTTTTGAAGTGTTTGTGTCTCCCCCCAGACAGTGGCTGCATTGTGAATGTCAGTTGCTGACTGAGAGATTCCCAGCAGGAAAGGCAGTGCTTGAATCCCAGAGATCCTATTATACCACACTGATGACAGCCCTTTAGGAAGTCTCTTGATGGGAGGAGCGTGGGGGAATAATGAGGTGTTTAATGGGAAAAAATCCTAAAACCAATAAGAACTATAAAGTAAAAGGAAACTGTAAACCTAAAGGCTGAGCTACAGCCTAAGCTTGAAGTAGGCATACTGAATACTCTGTTGCAAGGGTGGTTGAGAAGTAATGAAAGGTGGTTTTGCTCTCTTGTGCGCAGCTCTGTATATCCTCCATATGGGCACAAGGAAGTCTAGTGTACGCATATGGGCTGAGAAGCACTGCGACCGAAAATCTCAGAATAAAGGCGCATGGAATGCATGCGCACCTGAAGTGGAACGTGCAAAGGGAAGCTACTTTGAGAAGTCATGAAGTATGAACAGTTGCAGCACGAATGTTGAAAACTCCTGACTGTACAGGAGAAGGAAGGTATCTTCACCATAGCATCTTAAAAGTTCTTAGCAGCACTTTTCCAGAAGATGAACAACCTGCTTAACTGAGGCTGCTTTAATCTAGCAACAGTCACAGGTTTATTATTTTGAATGACTTTTAAAATTACTTTGCAAATAAAACCATTTGGATTAAGCTGTCTTCATAGTGACAAAACCATGTGTAATTGGCACAATCTTTCCTACTTGAGCTTTGACTGGTGGTGGTCTCTGAAATTCTGAGCGAGCTGCCAGGTACAAGTCTACGGGTTAGGGTCCATAACTTTCTTGGCTAATGAAGGCAAGTAGGCATACACTAGACTATTCTTGGAGTTGATCATCAATGCCTTTCCTTCAAGAAGGCTAAGATATTGGTGTCTTTTTAAAGATGCTCTTGTTAGTAAGCTAGCTGTTGTTCAAGAAAGCTTATCATTGTTCAACTATTACTCTGCCTAAATCATCTTTTTTGGTGAATGTTGTTTAGAAGGTTGTGAAGGAACAGTTCTGGCAAAACCAAAAGTAATTGGGATCTCCTTGACCGAGTCATCTTGTGATTTAAACCCTGGGAATAGTATTAGCTCTGGGGGTCCACGCCTAGTATTGGATTAAAATTAGATGTCAATGCTGCTTTTTCTGGAAATATCACTTAACAGCATTAAAGACCATAAGGTGTTTGTTTGCCATTGGAGCCTGCCAGTGGTAGATAGTTATTTCTTTTTTAAAGAGAAAAAGCCTAAAGATAACATGGAACAAATTACTTGTCTGTTCAGAGGACTCTGTTGTGCACAGTTTTACCCTCTCACTAATCTATGTATGAAACCAGTAGGAGGGTTAGTGAGGAAGTATGGGTATAGTGTCAATCATGTAAGATAAGTTATGCTTACAGGCTGGGGAAAGGAACAAGAAGAAATGCCAGAGATCTGTACAGTACAATTTTTTTTAAAAGGATGTTAAAAATTGAGTTTTTAAAGAACTAAAAGGTTTAAGGTCTGGAAGACATGTCCTTCAGTGGGAGACTGAAGGACCTCAATCTATTAACTTTATCTTTAATAAATTAGAGGTACCTAATTGTAGATTTTAAGTCCAGAAAGGATGATTAAATCATCTAGTCTGACCTCTTGTATAACACAGGCCATAGAATTTCACCCAGTTATTCCTGTATTGAGCTCAGTAACTTTTCACTAAAGTATATCTTCAAGAGAAGCATCCAGTCTTTATTTGAAGACCTATACAGGGAGAAGATCCTGATAGCTAGAGAGCACATTAATCTTAAAGATAGTCATAAGAAGATCCAGTGGCTGGCTCAAATGAGAAATAAGGTGCAAGCTTTTTAACACTGAACATAATGAAACATTGAAACAGATTACCAGATGTGGTGGATCCTCCTCACTTGAACTCCTCAAATCGAAGTTTGACTATCTTTAATTTAAAAAAACCACAAACTGTCTAGCTTCCACAACAAGTTGAACTTAATGGAGGAATTATTGGGTGGAGTTCTATTTTTTTGTGTTTGCAGGAGGTTAGGTTAGATTACATTGACTATTAGCCTTAAAATTTGTCAACCCCTCCTCAGGGGGTACTTGTGCCATTTGTCTGGTGCACTGAGAGTCAGGTTTTGTTCCCTGCTCTGCCACTGTGTCTGCTGTGTGAGCCCGGGCAATCTGTTTCCCCTCCCACCTGTTGTCTACTATGTCCATTTAAATAGTAAATTCTTAATGGCAAGGATTCTGTGTTTGTACTGTGCTTAGAACAATTGGGCCCTGTTATGTGTTGGAGCCTAGGTACCACTGTAATACAGATACTTATTAATGATGCATGAAAACAGAATCCAGCTCATTTTTCTAGCTTTACTCTGTATTAACAGGGACAACAAGTAGTAGTTTGTCATGAAAGCAAACCGATACAGCTAATACACACAAATCTGTTCAATCAGAATGTGATATTTTTAGTAACTCTTCTGAGTAAAACTGCACTTTAAGCTACTTCTTGGGAACTCAGCCTTCCTAACCTTTAAACCAAGAATTTTAATGAAAAAATGCTGTTAATTAACACCTATTAAATGTGGTGTTCTGGCTCAAGTTTACTGTCTCAGGAAGTAGCATTTCACTGCAGCTCCTATTGCAGATGAGTTTTTTCTGGGTTTATGGAATAGATGCTGTTATAGGAAGCTACATCCTTTCTACAAACTTACGTTTGGGGAATAGTCAAAAGCAGGAGTTAAAGCACAGTAGGTAATCTCAGTGCAGGATTTTCACTCCTGGGTATTGTGCCTTCCTGACTCTTCAGATTTTTGCACCTCTGTGGCACCTGTAAGTTAGATGGATGGCAGGGCTTTTCCCTACTGAGAATGTTCCAACACTATCTCAGAGGCTTGAACATTCTAGCTAGTTCCTCTTTGGCCAAGAAAGGAACTTTGTATATGAGCTGCGTAATGACATGCAAAGGTTAATTCTCTGTGCAATAAAAGGTTTCCTTGGGCCTGTTTACACACCCTGGCAGGTAGCTTGCAATAAAAACTGCATGACTTTTTGGTAGATTACAGTAGATTCCTCTTATTAGCAATGCTCAAATGCCAGCAGAAAGTTGCTCTTGTCCTGGTATTTGCTAATAAGTGCAAGGCAAGTTTCTAAGTCAACAGCCAGGGAAGAAAACACCGGGCTGCAGCCAGGGAAGGCGTGCTCCCAGAATATCTGCTTGCAGGCAGGGTAGCAGCAGCAGAGGGGAGTAGCAGCCTGGCTGCTGGGGCTTTCCATGTGGAATGAGGGTGCTGGGGGCAATAGGCCTGCACTGTACCTCTTCTTCACTCTCCCACGGTTGGGGCTCAGTCCATCCCAGTGCTTCCTTCCCTGCATGCAGTCCACTGGCAGGGCACAGCCTGGAGAATGCATGGAGAGGTACTGTCATTCTGACATCTGGGCTGTAACCCCCTATCCACAGTCTCTCATCCTAGCCCACAGCCTCGTACCTCTTGTGTGGTCCCTGTGCACAGGCAGGTGTACCAGGCTGCAGCCCCAGAAGGAAGCACTGGAATGGTATGAGCACCAGCCGTAGGCAGGTTTGTGTGGTTGCAGGTAGGGAAGGCATGTCCCAGCACTTCCTTCCCTTGTTTCAAAAGTGGCAACCTTCTTAAAACAAAAAAAATTAGTGGCATGCAGTTGCCAATATCAGAATCCCATTAACTTTGATGCTAATAGGTTGGGATTGGTTCCTGGCAACATATTACCATTAACTGGAAGTTGCTAATATCAGGATTGCTATTAGCAGAATCTACTGTACTTCCTAGACATCAGGAATAATTGGGAGACCTGATTGAGGAACACACCAGCCTATTGGAGTGAAGCTTTCTGGAGATGAATAAACATCTGAAGTAAATCTGTCTTAGAGTATATCTTCACTGCAGTGGCGGCAGGCATTGATGCAGCGGCATCAATTGAATGGGTCTGTGTAGACCTGCTCAGTTGATGAGCGCTCTCCAGTTGACTCAATTGGTCTGTCTCCCCCAAAAGGAGTAAGGCTGTGTCGATGTAGTGCTATGAAGACACCATGCTACATGAAACACAAGCTATGCAACATACTTACGATCTCCCATTGTCTGCTGTCACCAGTGTAGACCAGCCCATAGCCTCCTGGGATTGGTCCTTGTCATCCAAGTGGAAGAGAGAATCACATTTGTTGAGTTGGTATGAGATTGTCAGATGGTTTGTGGCAAGTTGAGTTTTATTTTAAATGGCTATTTTTGTGAAAGTTCAATAGGTATGGGGTCCTCAAGGAGGTCTCCCAACTCCTGAAATTTTGGTAGGAGCTTACAAAAGAGTCAGCAGTTGTGATTGCTAACTATCTACCTCAGGATTTGACTCTTAAGGTGATGTGCCTGTCTAATGGGGTTGTCTAACTCTATTTCGGTAGAGCAGTTGTGAAATTGATAACACAGGTTGTCAGTATGCTTGCACATAAATTGGAGTTTAAGGTGATCTCTTGCAAAAAGCTGGTTGAAATATTCTGGAGCCTCTTGGAAAAATGAGGCTGGAGCAAGCTTGGTACTCAGAGACCTTGAGTTGAACTGCAGGAGTACTAGAGGCAAAAAAATCTTCACATCTAAGGGAATGTCCTGAATGTGCTGCAGGCACAAGAATGAATCCTGTATGGTATTTTCAGATAAATAATAATTTAAGGTAAGTAATTTTTGTTTTTGAAAATTGATATTTAAGTTAAAATTTTGAATTTCTACTAAAGGAAACATTTAATTTAAAAAATGCCTGAGCATAAGAGAATAGGTTGAAAATGCTCCTGTAAATTGGGAGATGGCAACTTTTTCAACAGAAATATTATTTACCAGATGCATACATTTTATTCATAGGGTCAGGTGCTCATGAACAAATTAAGATTTTATTTGGACAAGTCACTCCCTCCTTGTAATTGAATTTTATCTCATTATATTTTTTTCTGACCTTTAAACAAAATGGAAAAACTTGTTTCTCTAGGCAAGGAATAATTGCAAGAATGTTCTCATTTATGCAAAATTCTAAAGTTGTGCTGTCACGTGGACATTACTAAAATATTAACCTTACTGTACACCTTGCCATTTGATAAAGACCTCTTGAAGTCCACTGTTAACTTGGTTGGGAACTTATTGCTTTGAAAATCTAGGTAGTTTATTTAGTAATCTAATGTTAGCATTCTTGTTCTTAAGATTTTGGCCTGGATGCCCAAATACCATGATTTTATCATAAACTTTGTTTGCATCAGAATCTAGAGTTTCTCTTCTTGAATAAATGGATTATTTAAGTATTCCAGGGCTAGACCATCCAAAAGATGACTGACTAATAATTGCTGGTGTGCCAGTTACTTAAACATTTGGTTGCCATTCACTGGTTTTTCAGAAGACAATCCTAGCTTGAACAAGCCAAGGAAACTTACCAACTTTTCACCTTACTAGTTTTGAGCTGTCTGAATCTTTTGATGGATTCTAAATCTGATTGCATGCTTTGCATTGTTTGTGATTTCTTTTTACTTTTTTCCTGATTATTACCAAACTTTGTTTTGGTAATTTTATGTTTATGAACACAAAAATATTTAAATGAGCAAGTAAAAAAGTTCCATGTGTTCATGGCTAAATACATTAATGGTCCAAAAATTTGTTCAGAATAATGTGAACAACCTTCTAAGTCTTTTAGTAGGTCACTTTTTTAGAAGGCAATGGTTATTATCCTTTCTATGGATTTCAGAAGCAGAATTAAACTTGTCTTTTGTGGCTGAAAGTACTTTTTTTTTCATATTTTTAACCATCAAATAAAGGATATAATATATATACCTGCATGTTACCCTTGTGACCTATTCTGATTATGGTACAAATGTGTAGTATGTTAATATTTAGAAATAAGATGCCTTAATATAATTCAAGGTTCAGAAATGTTTGTTTTCCTCCCTCAATAGGTGGAAGCAGTATGAAGCATATGTACAGGCTCTGGAGGGCAAATACACAGATCTTAATTGTAAGTTAAGTTTCAAAGTGATAAATGTCACATAAATCTGTTTAAATACAGTCAAGTGATTTATATGCCTTGTAAAAAATAATGGCAGTTGGGAATGATAATCCGTACAGAAGGGGTTACCTGGTTTGGCCACTGGCCAGGATGATTTATAGGCTACAAGACCTGCATCCTCTCTAGAGCATATCTCCACCTCCCATGTATTTTGTCAGTTGTCTTCCATTGAAGATCTTCCAATGGCGGCTTCATCTATCGATAAATTGTCTATTTTTATCTGGGCATAGTTTAAAATTTGCAGGTGTGTCCAGACTGGCGAAAAATAATGCCCCTTTGAGACAGATTTTGACAGTCTAGGCCATTCAGCCCCATCATACTATCCTGTGAAAGAAAGGCTGTTTTACAAAAACACTTATAGGATGAGAAGTGAAGGGGTTTTTGGTTGCGGTGGAGTTCTAAAATGAATCTCCAACTAAGTCTTGTACAGATCACGTATCTTAAGTTACTCCTTTTGAACATTCACCAGCTATGCCATTCTTTAACTGTAGTTCTTATCCCTTTTGAAAGAGAAGAAGAGGAGAGACTTCCATCCACCCTCAGATTGGAGGAATGAATGTGTCTTAGGGGTAGTTGAGTTACCAACTGTCTGACATTAGTTGGATTGACAGCTAAAATAATTGACACTCACCTTCACTTTGTCTTTTCTCCCCACTTCCAAATCTTGAATTCTTTGTACCACTACTCTTCAAGGTTTCTTTTGCTCTGCCTTTCTACCTTTCTTTATTTCCCTCCTCCCAAAACTCATGCTGCTTGTGGTTTTGTACAGACAAATTGAAAGTAGTGTGTATCATGGTTTCACTCTTTGCTCAGACCACTCTAGACCTATAGAAATGTGTGAAACTGAGTAGATGTTTAACTTTCACTCTAATGCTCCTGCCATCTCTTATGTGCAGGAGCAGTAATACTGGCACTAGTAATCAGTGACTAAAACTGTTACAGATTTTGCACAAACAGTAGTTTACTTTTTAAAATCTTCCCCAAAGCTAGTTTTAAAAACTTTTCCTTAGTACGCATTAAAAGAAATGCTCAAGCAGTTTAAAATAACATTGCTAAATAAAAGTTCCACATCTTGTCATTTCAGTTGACAAATACTATGAGCAAAAAATATTTTCTTGTTATCTGGTGCCTGCTCCTGCTCCCACTGAAGTCAGACATTGGAAAAAGTTCTACTATAACTTCAGTAGAAACAGAATTGAATCCCTAACTTACATTTTCAACATATATAATATAAATGATTTAACATGGTGTGTGTTTTGCTGGAATAAAGCTTATAAATGTGATTGAGTTGCCATCTCTGATATTTTTGTAATGTGAAAACATGGCTGTAGAGTTTTGACATTGCAGCTTGTCTACAAACAATGCTGTTTAGAAATTGAACACAGTTGCCAAGATTGCACACTTCTGACCTCTCTACTGGTCTCTTTCTGAAGACATTTCCCTCCCTCAATACCAATGCAGCTGCTTGGGTGCGCTAGTGAAGAAAAGGTACAGGCAGTGGCTAATTTACACTAGTGCTCTTGAAGTTGTTACTACTGGTATTTAACATGGTAGAAAAGTTTTTTTCCAAAAAAAGGCAGTTTTTACTAGTCCCAACAGTGCGGGACTACTGTCAAATTTAAAATGGACTGTAGAGTGATTTCAGCAAAAACAGCAAGAGTCCTGTAGCACTTTAAAGACTAACACATTTCTGCAGGCATAAGCTTTTGTGGGCTGCAACCCACTTGAGTGAGCCCACAAAAGCTTATGCCTGCAGAAATGTGTTAGTCTTTTAAAGTGCTACAGGACTCTTGCTGTTTTTGCTATATACAGACTAACACAGCTACCCCTCTAGAACTTTTCAGAGTGATTTCAGTATCTAAACTTAGTCTTGCTTTAATCTGTTTTTAAAGCAACCAGTTTATGCTTTCTAAAATGTAATTATTGTCTTTGAACTAGGTCTGTTATAAACTAGATTAACATTTTTGTGCTTTCTGTATTTTATCATTAACATTAGCTAATGATGTAACTGGATTGAGAGAGTCTGAAGAGAAACTGAAGCAACAACAGCAAGAGTCTGCGCGAAGAGAGAATATCCTGGTGATGAGGCTGGCAACTAAGGAACAGGAAATGCAAGAGTGTACTGTAAGTATTCAATGTTGATAAATGTCTTAATGTTACAGGAATGTTTTCAGCTGACTCTGTGCTGCATATAGTTCTCTTATGGGGAAAAATAGGATCATAAGCAATGAAGGAGGTTCTTTATATTGGTCCTCTACCATAGCATCTCCCCAGCAGGAGCGAAAAGTAAAATTCCTGCTGCATTTCTTGTCAGAACTGCTGATAAGATGTATAATCAGAACAGTGGAGAAACCCAGACTTTTCTGTTTTTGAAAATGTGGAGGCAGAGAGAAGGGTCATTGAGGTCCCAAGAAATATGGGATACCTTTACCACATTTAAACCTTTTTAATATGCCATTTTTTATTTCCCCTATCCCCATACTTCTATTTATGAATGAATGAGTTCACGATTTTATTTTTCTTATAAGGAACGTTATTTTTGGTTCAGAGGGATATTTTTGAAATATGCACAGGAGTCATTTGATCTTTTAGAAAAAGTCAGAATAAACTGTTTCCGAGACATGTACGTAGAACATAAATCTGTTGACTTCTTTGAGTGTGTGTGTATATGGCACGCCAATGATCTTGAAAGACTTAATTATCTGGTAGCTATAGATATGAGATTATAAATTTTGATAATCCTGTAAATCCTTATAATAAAGCGTCTTCACCATGAGTAGTGTCCCTTTGTGTCCGGTCACCCGCCAGTGTTGCCAGGAGACCTTGTCTTTGGCTGCAGGTGGTCACTTTGTTGGCCCTGAGAAGACTTGTTTCTCTTCTTCTGTGGCCTGTCTGTTCTGTTAGCTCTCAGAAAAAGTTCACTCCCCTTCTCTTGTAACAAAAGGTCCAACTGAAAGTCCAAAAGAAATGCTCAAATTTATGGTGGTTGCCTTCTCAGGCTCTACTGAACTCCTCTGATTCTTGGCCCCTTTTCCTGGCCCCTGCAGAGCTTCTATTTTGGCTTGGTTCTTCTCCTGGCTGCTTTCAGGGGCTCACCTGTCTAATCACAGACTGCCCCAAACTGCTGAGCTTCCCATGCAGGAGAGTCCCACCTCCTCTACAGCATCTCTTCCTGTTCTGAATTTCTGGCTCTGTTTAAGTAGTCCTTCCTGATTTCCTGCAGCTGGGTCACTAATTAAGTTGCTATATCACCATCAGATGGGGGTTTGCTTGTAGGTCACAGGCAAGACTGAGCCTGATTTGCCTTAAAGGGATGGCCAACCTGTGACAATTCTATGAGAGATACTTGGAATGTTATCAAATTAATGTTTGCAGATATGACACATACACCTAAAGATTATTTTACAGAATTTCTTTTCATATTTTAAAGATGGAAATGTATTTTAACTTCAGGGTGTTGAAAAGTACAAAGAACAGCTTGATATATCCCTTAAAAAAACTATTTACATGAGTCTCCTGTTTCTCAGATGGTTAAAAGGATGGAATCTCCTTCTCTGTAAGTGGAGATACAGTAAAGATGCAATGTCAGCTATACCTTTGTGTGTGGTGTTTTTTTAAGTGTTTTAAAAAAAAAAAAGTTAGGGGAGAGACTAGATATTTTTTAACTCCTTCATATATTACTTTGATTTTTGCAATGCTGTATTTGAGGAAGCTTGGTATAAGTTTTAAATGGGGATGGTAAAAACCTGTTTTGTAATATTGGGAGTGAAGTATTTTCATACATAAAGTATTGGCAGCCTATATATTAGAGGTGAGCAAAGCTAAGCGAAAGATGGGTTGAACACTGGGCTTGTAAATGAGGTCTTGCTGTTTAGAGGAAAGATGGAGCCCACTAAATAACTATAACGAAACTTTGTACATAAAACAATTATATAATCCACATAATACATTTGGTAAAAATAAAAAACAGAAACATGTGAGCCAATTTCCATATATATAACAATTTAGTACTAAAAGTTCATGCTTAGTTTTTCCTGTTGGTTACACACTGGAAATAACAATTCTGCTGTAAAACTACAAGTAAAATGATTTACCAGTCTTTGATCGTGATGATTGGTGTAAAGCATCCTTGTGATACTTATTGGTCAGTCACATCAATTTACAAAAGGGTTGAAAATTATAAAAGATGAGTAAAAGCAGCCCTCGCTATTTAGTTTCTATATATAGGTGTTATGTGTATGCATCTGTGTGTATGCAAAGGGGACAATAACTAGTTCATTCCACCAGACTCAAACAATAGAAAACCCAAAGTTCTTCAGTGTACATTAGTAAATCACGACCCTAAGAACTATATGCTAAATAAGATGTTAGTGCTATTTTAAATTATAGGGTTATGACTGTTTTAATTTTGAAACTTCATTTGCATTTTACCTTGTACTTTAATTTTTTGAATATATTTCTTGCTCATGAGAGTTGCTAGACTTAACCCTTGAGAGTTAAGTACTCTCTCTCCACTCAGCAGATACACTATAGGCAGTAGTAATGCAGGTTTCACTTATTGTTGTGCTAATGGTTCAGTCTTCGTCTACTGAGACAAGAGGGTAGTTAAGTTTATAGTCCCATTCTCTCCTGGGCCTCTACTGAGGCCACCATTGGAGTCAGTTATATTTTTTGGGATGACCCATATCCATTGGAACTGGACTAGCATCACAAACTTACTTTTTAGTAGATCATTCTTCCATTAGTAACAATTTTTTTGCATTAACCTATATAAGATTTGAATTAGTTTATCTGGAAGTATAACCCTTCATCAGTTCTCAGCCAGCCACCAACTCCCTCCTGCCCAACCCCTCTCCAGTTCATTGAGTGGGAAATAGCACTGCGTATTCAGATTGCCAACACTTCCCATTACAAGTCCTTGTTTTTAGTTGCTTATAACTGTCCACATTTTAACCATTTGGCAGAAATTTTCCATGCTCTGTCTGCCTCGGGGTGTAGTGTGCGGTGTGGTTTGTTTTTTTGTTTGGGGGGAGGAGGGAGAATAAGGCTAATAAAGAATATATTTCAAAAAATTTCTGGTGATCTTTTCTTTAAAATGTTCATGCTTTGAAGTAGTAGTGAAATTTGGCAGGGAGGTGGCTTTTGTGTCAGAAATGTATGTTTTGCCTTCCCCATAAAATCAGTCCAAATTTAGCCACATTGTGAACCTTAGGGAAAAAAATTGCACATATTTAGAGACTTGATAGAGCTTAACAGCAAAAATCTCTGAAGATTCCATCTATGCTGAACAGGATTTTCTTAGTGTGGGTCCAAGCAGTGGAAATGAGAGCAGGAAGATTCTCTCCTTTGCACTCTGTTCTCTCTCCTCCATCACACTTCCAGGCAGAGCAAACTGTCTGTCTTGAATGCAGAGGGCATATAAGCCAGATAGCAAGTAATTGGGACAAAGAATGGGGAAAGGGGATTGGGACTGGAGGGTGAAAAGACTGCAAGAGGGAACTGGTGAGGTGGAGGAGACCAGATGAAGGACTCTGGAATGGCGACTTGGACTAGGGGCCAGTGCTAGTGGGGATAGCGTGTGTATGGGTAAGGTGGTGAGTGATGGGGTGGGAGAGGATTGGACTGACTGAGAAAGGGGACTGGAGAGAAAAAGTGGTTGGTATAACTCGGATTGGCTGGGCAAAGAAAGAGGGAGCAGGACTTGAAGACCAGAGTGTGAAACTAGGCCTGGTTGGGGATTACTAGGATGAGAAGTCTGAGGAGTGGGGTTTGGGATAAGAAGCCAGGGGTGGGGCAAAAGACAGGATTGGGACCAGAGTCTGTGCCCCAGAGAGCACGCTTCCTTCCTGAGTCTGGGATGGAACCCAAGATTCTAGAGTCTTGCCGTTTCTCTTCAGTCAGCAAATTTCAGACAGATGGACAAAGTTTCTCATTCCACTAGCGTGCTGGTCCACATAAAGGATGATGACCTGCACTGCTATGTTTTACTCCATTAGCTAAAGTGGCAGAAATCTGTGCAGTGGATCAATGAGATCCAACACTGCTGCTGATCATGTATGTGTTGATATGATGCCCCTTGATGGAGTTTCTCAGTTTGCTTTTTTGAACATAGGAAATTCCACATGAAGAAACTACAGTAAAAACAGTAAGGTTGCAAAGTCAAACACTCAGAAGCCCTTGAAAAAATTGTCTTCTGAGCAGAGTTTAAATAGTGTATGGGAAATCAGGCATGGGACTATGCATTGAACAATGAGAATGAAACACAATATTTAATAACTACCCATTAAGTGAGCAGAGTCCATTTTATGCACTGAATAAGGCAGGGGTCCTGCAGGGAAAAATAATCCATGATAAAGTAATTAAAGAGAGTATCTTAATGTATAGGCACAAGGAGACCAAATTAAGGTTGTCCTGGCAACCTTAATCCTGGCATTTCCTAACTTTTGAGTGCTTGACTTCGCAACCTTAATGTACTTTTAACATAGTTTTCTGTGTAATATGTTTAAATAAAGGGAAATATGTAATAAACTTGGAAAGAATCTTTGAAAAAAGTCTTTGTAATAAATTGGTTGACAAGTTGAAGTTTGTTTGAAAGACCTCCTGTAAACAATTAAAACAATTTTTGTTTCAGTTAAAGTCCAAGTGAAACAGTGTATATCTTAAAGATGCAAAATTCAAATAAAATCTAATCAGTCAAGAATTTAAACTGGTTTCAGGTACTAACCCTGCCCCTGGATCTTTACTGCTGTTTTCAATACTAGTGGTCTTTGTTGGATTTTTTTTTCTGTTCCCTGTTGCTGTATGAAACACTCACTCAAACAACATAAATTGACTATACAGAGAGAACAGTCAAGCAGACTAGACGTGCAGTACTATCAAATGCACAAAGTAAACAAAATGAAAAACCAGATGTTTTTCTATCACTTTTATAAAAAGCAGCTTCAATCCTGCAGACAGATCCTTGTGCCTGGTGCAGAGCTTCCTTGACTCAGTGAAACTTTACTTAGGTACAGGGATTTGCCAGTGCACAACTACCTGCAGGATTGGGGTGTGTAAGTGACAATGATAGTTAAAAATCAAACAGAAGTGTAATTTTTTTTAAAGTTGCTGGTGTGCCTTTAAGCCTGTGAAACTCTTAATTTACTTTATTTTACTCAAGAAAAATGAGAGAGGTATAGGAAGCATACTAAACTGAATTTAATATAAAATGATTCTGTGCTAAGGGCATTAATTTTAATGCATAGATGGATTTAGAATTCAAATATTGTCTGGTTAGCACCTCTTTTTAAGTTTAAAAAAAAGTTGTTGAAAGAATTCACACTTCCAAAAATGCTTTTGAATGAATCACATTTAAATATGGTGGTAATAGTTCTGTAAGTAATTCATGTGTTGAAAGGAAAATAGGCAAATTGAAAGTAAATACAAATTTCACCACTATTCTGAACAGCATTTCATTACTATCAAATAGGCAATTTGGATTGCAGAACTCTGCAACGGAACCTAAATCCAAATAAAAAATCCTGTTTTGTTGAACTATATCTTAAATTCATTTAAAACAAGGTAAATAAGTTTCATAAAATTTCTTTAATAAAAGATAGATTTTGAACCTTCTCTTCCTGATGTTTTTTTGTACAAGAAACCTGTATGATTTGCAGTAATCTCTGATGCTGGTCTTCATAAACGTGGTCGCCATAAACACATCAGGATTTCAGATAATTTGGAAATAGTAAGAACCACTATTTTTGTCAACATTAATGTCATCACTTTAATTTGGCCTTCATTACAGCTATGTGGCAACTATTCAATTTCTACTTTGACTGGAAAACTGAGTTTTGAGATACTCTTCCTACTTGAAGTCACTTTTCAGAAAAATGCAAACAGTGGGGAAAAAAATAGAGGATTTAGTAGCCCAGATGTCTCTCTTATGCAAACCTAAATTGAGATGGTATGAAGAATTAATTAGATTTGGGGAGAAAAGCAAAATTTGTAGCCTTTACATTTGAAGTAAATTTTTTTTTCCCTGTTGTGGGTTCATTTTCCTTCTGATTATACTTTAGGTAATACTCTTATCTGCATGTGAATTTAATGGTTACAATATGGAAGGAAAACGAACTTCGTTTAACTCCATCTTCAGCAGAACAATGTGGTTTCTTTTAATGCTGATCATTCTGAAATCATTGTAAGCTTTTTAAATTATAAATGAATAACAGTTTTTTCTTGTTTTATGCAGAATCAGATTCAGTACCTCAAGCAAGTCCAGCAGCCTAGTGTTGCCCAACTGAGATCAACAATGGTGGACCCAGCCATCAACTTGTTTTTCCTAAAAATGAAAGGTGAACTGGAACAGACTAAAGACAAACTGGAACAAGCCCAAAATGAACTGAGTGCCTGGAAATTTACGCCTGATAGGTAAACAAAACAAATACTCCCCAGTCAAGACTTCCCTGACAGTCCCACTGCGAGAATGCTATGGTGGGACAGCCAAGTACTCGTTTCCACACCAAGACTCAGACGTTTTGAGCCAAAAAGCCACATTCTTATACTGTCCAGCTTGTAATGCTTAATGTAAAACTTACCAGATGAACCTTGTGTTTCAGCTTTTTTCTCCCCCTTTGCTTCAGAGGCCTGATGGCGTCGGACTATTCTGAAGAACTGGCCGCCTCCAAAAAAAAAAAAATTGTTTCCTTTCTAGAACATGTAGACACGTGCAAAGTGGTTCTATTTGAAGAAATAGAGGGAGAAACAGAAGTCTTAAGTCTGTGGCACACGGTGTCTACAGACAGTTTGGAGGAGAGAGAACCTAGAGATTTTAAATCATGAATTGAACATGTAAAATTCCAGTAAAATGTAAAAATGGAACATGCTTCGCTCTTAACCTTGAGCCTAGTGACTTAGAGACACTGTAAGTCAGTTTTGCCAATAAGACTGTGGACTTCCTGCTTGTTCACTGAACTGCTGGGTCAAAACTCAATGAGGTGAATTTTGCATTAAAGAGTTTATTTGCTAACCAGCTTTGAATAGCCATGAGAGATTGCTATTTCATATTGCATCAGTGGTAGTGTACACTTCTGATTGACTGTTTAGCATTTGGGCTCTAAGCATTTCACTGAGCCTTAAGTCAGTATGGTTTTAAATAATGAATTGTTCTCTGGATGGTTGGTAATACTGTGGACTAAAAAATTAGGACTGTACAAAAATATAGGTACTATCTAATTGTAGGTTTTAAATTGTTTGAAAATATATTTGATCACAACTATAGTTTGATAAAGGAAAACTAGTTGTGATAAGTATTTCACTGCATGTTTCAATGCAGAAATGAGAATTTTTCAAACTTTTGTGAGAACTGATCTCACATGCTCTATATATAAGGCACACATAATGGCAACTGTCTTCAGTGTTGGTGTGGGATATTTTTTTTTGTTCCATTGTATGCCTGTTTTTGTATTGCACTTCTATATAAAATGTGCCTTGAAAGAGTTGTAATATAGAACTTAAGGAACACTATTGGTCATAATGTTACACTGTGAAACTTTTGAGGGAATGAACGAGAATGTTACCTTTTGAGATGTCTCGTTCTCTGAAAAGAGGGAAGATGATATTCTTTTAAAAAAACCAAACAAACAAAAACCAAACAAAAAAAACCTTTTTTAAAAAAAATGCATGCATCCTGGCTGGAATCAATCAAGGAGCTTTGCTACTCTATTGATGCCTTTTTGTCATGTTGTCCCAAGTTATTTGCAAGAATAGTTAATATGGGACAGCTCAGAGTGCATGTTTGAGGGGCGTAAGTGTGCAGAGAAATGTGAAATTATGTGGACTGGTATAGTGTTTGTGTATTTTTAGCCAATTAATTTATATCTAGAACACTAATGTTCTGATGACAAAATCAGTCTGGCACTATTTCATGACTCCATCCAACACTGGAAAGTTCAGTGTTATCAGACTATTTAAAAAAAAAAAAAAAAAAAAAAAAAGGTCAGCTTTATAAAAGGTAGTGTATTCTAAGATGGGTAGACAATAACTGCTTATTGTTCAAAATGCAGTTTTCATTAAGATCGCTTAAATTTTAATTCAGCTCACTTAAGTATCTTAAACTGTTGTGTGTGCTATCTTAAATTAATGTGGGGGAGAGAGTAGTGTGTTTATGCGTAGGCTTATTGTTGCCTAAACACTGGATTTACATCAAAAGAAAAACCTTCAACATCTTAATTTCTAAAAATTACACATATATTTGAACCTACCTTGCTGTGGCAGTATTATTTAAGGTTTTAATGATCTAGCATCAAAACAAAGGTAAGATGGCATTAGTGAACTATTGTGTTAATGTGTTACCAACTAATTTGAAAGTATTTACTATAATATGCAGTCAAAAAAGCCAGCCACGCTGATTGCTTGGTTAACTTGGAGTTTATAAATGAGTTAATATATTCAGATACTGAATGCAAAACTGTCCTTAGGATCTAAATGTGTTGTGTGACACTGAGGTGACATGTTTCTTACCACTTCGTTTTAATTTCAAACAGAAGTATTCAGAAATTTCTTTGCTAATTTTTATATAGTCTTGGAGTGGAGGGTGGGAAGGGTTGTGTTGCTTAAAAGCAAGTGATAAAAGAGAACTGAACAATATTCCCTAATTCAAATTCTATGTAATTGGAGTCTAATCCATGGTGCAAACGTATAAATACATATTAGATGCGTGTAGGAAATAGAATGTAAGGAATCAACAATTTATTTCTAGGCTGTTTAAATATTTAGGGAACTTTTTTTTTTTTTTTTTAAATTGTCATTGGGTTCATGATTTTATTTTCATTGGTAAAGGAATGAATCAGACTGCTCAAGCTATAAAAGGGTTTGTAGAAATTTTCATTCATCCTTTCACCAGGAACTGTTCCCATTGTCATCCTAACTTCCTTGTATGTAACCACTCTTATTTCATGGCACCTCACCTCATGGTTGAATGAGCTGATGCTCTCCTTCAAAATCTTAAACTCTTCTGAAATAACATAACACATCTGCTCCAAGTCCCTTGCAAGCCCAAGTTTATCATCAAGCTTGGGACTTCATTGTAGTAGATGTATACAGCATAAGATGGTTTTTTTGGGGGGAGGAAGTGAATATAATCAAGTGAGTGGTTTTTATTAAGCCATTTTAACACCATTGAAACATTCAGTACATATGTATTTTTGTTTGTTTGTTAAAAAAAAAAAGTCAGCAAAAACTTTATTCCTAGAAAGCTTGCTGCTACAAATGTTAGTCTTTTGAAATTTAACAGCTTCCATTTTTACAGGTTTTATAGCATATCTTTACATGGATTTGTTAAATATATAGTTGCAAAACCTATTTCTGTGACTAATCAGTTATTTTAAGATTTACTGCCTTTGATATTCTTGCATGTGTTATCCTCTTTATTACATAACTCAGCATATAAGGTAGGTTGGTTGGTCAAACTAAGTAGTGCAAACTGTTTAGAAAATCTTGAGGGGGAAAAGTAAATTGCATTATAGGTAACTGCAAATTCCTATACAGGTAATAAAAGCAAGGTTTGTGGCAGGAACAGACGACATGGTGAAGAAATTAGCAGGTGTTCTAGAATGATGCAAAGCTTCTGAGGTTGTTAATGGTGCACACTAATATATGCAACAGTTGGCAATGGCTGTTATAAAATATTACATGATTATGGACTTTGAACTTTTGAAATCTATAGTGGTAATAAATACAGATTAAAAGCCTACCAATAGCAGAAACTTGGAAATGGCCAAATCATTGCACGTGTGCCTAAAAGCTTTCTCAATATGTCACATTGGTTAAGTCCAAAGTGGTCCTAGTGAAGCTAAATGTACAGAATAAATAAGCATCCCATAGAAAATTTTTGTTTTAAATTGTATTACTTTATTGTATTAGGTCAGCACAACTCTAAGCTTCAAGGACTTGGCATTGGACATCACATCGAGATAAAGAACAGGTTGCTGCATTTAGCACATTTGCAGGCTTCCAGGACTTTACGCAGCCAGATTTCTTCTGAAGCAGCCCATCTGAAAAATGGGGGAGTCAGTCGGAAGACTTTAAATGGGACAGAGTTGGCAGAATTTTAAAAAATCTAAAGTGTTAAAAGCTTGAATGCTTAAACAGTAGCTAATTGAGAGATGACATGAAGTGACTTTTGGCTAGGCAATAGTTTTGCAGGAAAGAGCTGTGGTTGTGAAGCATACTAGCAAATCTTTTTAACTTTTATTACACAGTCACAAGCTGACCTCCTCAGGCTTGTTTCCTAATATAAGTCCTGAATTTCAGTCACAAACCTGATTGATTGTTTTTCCTGGGCTTTCATTTCCTGTGGAAAAAGAGGATAGCTTCATTATATATGTTGCTGAACCTCAGAAAGGCAAAATATTTGTGGTTGCTCTTCTAGCTTTGTGAGACCAACAGTGTTAAAGAGCTTTAGCTATCAATTTTATTTTGTTATGAAATAAACATTATTGCCTATATATTAATTTGCATATTAGTTCCTATAATGCTCTGCATTGCAGTTAAATGTGAAGATTAAAGATATGTATGTGTTCCTGATTTTGCAGAAAGCAGAATATCGGATCTGCTTTTACCCCCATGAAATTTTTTTAATATGGTGTTTCCTGGCTTTTGATCACTGGACACGGTCAACTTTGAAATCTGGTTAGCCTAAAAAAAGCTGCTTATACTTACCTCTGAATCCCCCTGCCACCTTATATTTTTCAACTCTGTTATCAGTTATCTTCCCTCTCGCTCTGTGAAAGACACAAAGGAGGAGCTGACTGTAGCTATTGAGGAAACAGTGAAGCAGTGTACATAGTGTAGCCAAATGTACAAAATAAACTGAAAAAAAAAATGTTTAATCATTAAGGTACATTTGATATTTCAAACTAGTTAAACAATTTTCAATTGAATGGCTTAAGTCTCTCAAAGAAAGTGTTGTGTTGATCATGAAATTCAGTGGTCTCCAAACCTTGACCCTAGAAAAAGCAGAATAGCTAATAAAATACTTCTAGTACATAAAGTAAAGGAGCACTTTTAACATTTGTAACTCAGTCAGACTACCAGGCACATATTTAACCATTTTTTTCTTCCTTTGAGAATGGACAAATGCCAAATTGTCTTAATAGCCCAGATGTCAATAACCAAAAACATTGTGACCATTCATATTTACAGTAATAGAATTTGCCTTTCGCTTTTACGGAACAGCAACAGAAGATCAGAAGACATTGGAACAGCATGTGGTAACTATAGGGAGACTTTCTGCTATGACAATTACCCTGAGGCACAATGTTCCTTAAATTGTGACATGCAGAAATTGCATCTCCTATCTCTGTTATAATTGTAATTGAGGAAGATTACAGAAGGTTTTATCTTCATTTTGTGATAGATGGCTCTTTCCTTTGCAGCCAAACAGGCAAAAAGTTAATGGCGAAGTGTCGAATGCTTATCCAGGAGAATCAAGAGCTTGGAAGGCAGCTGTCCCAAGGACGCATTGCACAGCTTGAGGCAGAGCTGGCTTTACAGAAGAAATATAGTGAGGAACTAAAAAGCAGTCAGGATGGTAAGGGCTTTATTAAGAAAATGGAAATTGCCTTGCATTTGCACTGGCTTAATTATTTAACCTACTGGTCATGTGGATTTTGTAAATTATCCCGTTACTGAGCACGAGACACATTTTTTCCTTTCCCAGAATTAAAGGGACAATGTCAGGTTAAATACAATTTAAGAATTCTTTCTGTGGTGCTGATAGGCTTACATTTTGTTTTAGTAATCTAAGGCAAACTACCATTTATGCTGTGGTGTGTCTCACTTCATTAAGGTGGAGAATGAAACTATTAGTTTCTCTTTTTGGGTCTTAACGCAATGTTCTGCACTATTTGGACTGCAAATACTGCTGAACTGTTAAGTTTAAAACTCTTAATTGTTTTTTTAATTTCATAAAAATATTAAGGGGATGTCTTCTAGTAAAAGGAAATGTCTCACTTCCTGTTCGCTTAAAAATCAGGCTTTTACCAATACCTAAAATCAGTAGAAATGTTTACAAGGATCTTTTTGTTTCAGTGACCATTTTTTAAGGCAGATGTTTTATAATATTCACAATCCAAATGTTGCAGCATGTGTTAGTGCTTCTGAATCTACAAGTGAAATTGCCTGTGAACTGACTAATTTCCTCCATAGTTGAAAAGGAGGAAAAAATCCTAGACTACTAAATCTCCAGTCTTAACAGTTCAGAATTTTTAACATAGATCAGGAAATTTCTTTAAATTTGTCCTTGACAGTGGCCCTCAAATAGTTTTTTATAAAAAGTTTGGGACTTCAAATGTCTGACACTGTCCCTGAAACCATTTGCTAAAAAGAAAAGCTATAAGTCCAACAGGATTTATTTGACTTTCCAGCCTATACCTGGTTAATGGTTTATGTGACATGATGCATTTGTTTTGAAGATGCAACTTTTCTTGACTGTTTTTTCTAGGTAGGATTATTTTTTCCTTTGTGAAGAAGCTCATTGTCAAATGGTATAATGCCTAAAGTAATAAGGGGAAATGGTTCTTACATTGTATATTGATGCCATAATTGTTGCTGGAATAAAGACTACCTTTTTGGTTCCCCAAATTAATGTATTAAATCACCCAAGTGACTTTTTTTCTTCTAAATGTATCTAGTTGGAAATTGAAACAAAGCAAATATTCTTTCAAGAATTACCTCTGCAGATATCTATTCTTGAATATGATGCAGTGTTAAGAGTTTCAGAATGATTTGGATGTAACCATTGGGGGTATGAGCACACCCTCCTTGCAGAACCAAATGTTTTAAGTGAGATTATAAAAGGCCTGAGACATTAACCAGCCCATAATTCTGTTTTTTACCCATGACCACTTATTTTCTCTTCATTAGTTTCCTTTATAGCTGCAAATAGTACACATTAGTTCTGAAAAATTCCATCTTTTCATGATCCTTTGTTATAAATCAAAATAAAATATGGTCTTCATTTTTTGCTTTGTCATCTTAACGTTAATGTGCAATGTGACATAAGTAACTAAAAATTGCATTGTGGGATTCCATTTTTCTCTTATTGACTCCAGGTCAAACTTGCTCAGTTTACAAACTTGCTTACAAATAAAAACTTTTTTCTTTCTCTGGCTCCCAGTATTGCAACCTTAATCCAAATTATGAAAGGCAAGCTCATTTTTTCTTTGGTTACACATCTGCACTAAAAATTCTACAGTTGGAACTTGGTTAACAATTCTGTTTAATGATGTGCAAGTCATACTGGAATCCCTCTCCCTCCTGTTGTACTTGTTACGCAGGGCCAAAAGGAGTGAAAGTAATCAAAACACTTATTGTCACAACTAATTATTCTGAATACCTATATGTTGCATAAAAATTTGCTTTTAGTCACTTTTTTTACTGTAGCTGCTAAACTATTGTACCTGGAAGTGAAGTTCATATGCAGTATATTTCCTACTAATATTCTACATTCAGATATTTCCTAGCATGTATTTCTACACCTTCCTTTTGTCCACGAATGGATTTCTCCACACTCCCACACAGCTCTTGGGGAAAAAAAGTACGTAAATCGTAGTTTAGAATTCCCTCCTAGGATTTTCCCCCATATAAAACATTGCTGCATCACACATTTTGCAGATGCGACGGCTGAAATCAAATACAGATATATAGAAACTTCAGCATCTAGACCTTTAGTAACAACTGTCAATCTGCTCAGGATTCTTATATGTACTGTTTGAGGATCCAGATATGTGAGCTATTAAGTATGTGCTCCAAATGTGTTTTCTCTATATAGAATTGAATGACTTCATCATCCAGCTTGATGAAGAGGTAGAGGGTATGCAGAGTACCATTCTAGTTCTCCAGCAGCAGTTGAAGGAGACTCGCCAGCAGTTGGCTCAGTTCCAGCAGCAGCAGTCCCAGGCCTCAGCCCCAGGTACCAGCAGGACTCCATCTTCTGAGCCTATAGACCAGGGAGAGGCTGTGGGTAAAGATTGCAGCCGTCTGGCTAATGGACCGAGCAACGGCAGCTCCTCCCATCAGAGGACGTCTGGGCCTGGATTTTATAGGGAGGGTAGTGGCACAGAAGATGACTTCCCAGCATCTCCAGGGAATGGTAATAAGCTCTCCAACCACTCTGAAGATAGAACTGGCAGAGGAGGTTGTAGCTACATAAACCAACTAAGTACTGGGTATGAAAGTGTAGACTCTCCCACTGGCAGTGAAAACTCACTCACTCACCACTCAAATGATACAGACTCCAATCATGATCCTCAAGAGGAAAAAACAGTGAGCATGAAAGGTAACAGAACTGTGGGTTCTCGTCATGTTCAGAATGGTTTGGACTCCAATGTAAATGTACAGGGTTCAGTTTTGTAACACTTTTTCTGCCACTTTTATACAGTGTCATATAAATTGGGAGAGGATACTGTCCAGAAACCGTTTAAATTAGTGCATACTTGTCACAGTTTTGCCTTTTTGTGGGTTTTTTTGCTTCAATACCTCTGCCACTTTGGAAATTTTAACAGTTAATTACGTTGAATGTTGCTAAAAGGACATTTGTGTAGGCTCAAGTTATTTTTATATGAGTTAATGTGAAGTTGAAAATGGAAATTATTTCCACAGAGTATAACATAAATGATGTCTGTACAAATCTGTGTATATTTAGAACCTGTGCTGTGTAAGGGCATTCTTACTCATATTTACACCATATTCAAAATTTGTCATCCTAGCTGTGGGTTTATGACTGCCAAGTTTGCCCAGTACAGTAGTTTTATCACTAAAAAATGGACTTGTTGAAGGAGTCCTGTAGTAGTTCCAGTGTTAATTACAGTTTTTTCCACCGTACATCTGTGCATTTCTCCTTAGGTGACCGAATGTTTGTGTGCATAGTTACTCAGTTTTTAAGAACTGTTGTATCCTGTTTATGCATATTGCTCTGTGACTCCAATATTATCTTACCTGTACTGACCAAACCTAAATAAAGACTTTTAATATGTAATTTATTTTAGTCTGCATTGGTTTCATATGATGTATTTGTATGCAATGAATTTTTGTACATGTTTTCTGTTAGATTATTTGCCCACTGCCATTCTACATAGTATAATTCATGCTGAAGACTCAATTTTGAGACCTTCTGTGGCATTTTAATAAATAAAAATAACAAATTCTTGTAGTTTTAATTTCAGGTTGGCCTGGTGGTACTTACTTGTAAGATTTTGTTATCACTAAATACAGAAGTGACAACACCGTGTATGAAGAGTTAATATTACATAGACTTCATTGTGTCATAAATCAGATTCTTAGTAAATTATAAATTTTTTGTGCGCAAATACACAAGGAGTTAAACTATAAAAGATGAAGGAATTAAGTTACTCATGACGTCCATGTTATAATTAATCTTAATCGGAGTTGAAGCAAATCTTAAACTTCTTAAAAAGCATATCACACTTTATATCTTCAGATAAATGTGTTTTTTCAGATCCACTTCTGTTGCTCAGTGGTGATATATGGCTTTTTAGTTACAAGGTCTTTAGCACTTGGATTTTTGGTGATATACACCTTTGCTTTACCAATTAAAGGTGGCACTATGAAAACAAGCAGATAACTTATCTAGTGTGAATGCATGTCTAGTCAAAGGTAAATTTTAAAGCAATTTTAAAAGTATAAGTACTCTCTAGTGGGTTTAGGGACCAAATAATTGGAGTTAAGAACCAAAGTGCTTTAGCCATATTGTTTATATATATATAAAAAAAAAAAATTGACTTCAGAATTTTTCAGTCTGCTACTTGAACTTTTATACTGCTTGTGCATAGCTGAGGCAAAAATAAAACATGAAATGCTAGCAGATTTGCAGCCTACTGGTGAAAGCACTTGTACTTCTGTTGTTACTGTAAAGCAGCACTTGTAAACCATGTAGATTTTTGGAAACAATCTTTTAACTAGTTGCTATTAAAAAAGACCAACTGTCCACAGTCCATTTTACTAGATTCTTAGAGTAAATGTTTGATATATTGTTTGGTACTGCAATCCATAGAAGAGTGTAGAGTCTATGGCACTGTTTCCCACATGGTGTGCCGTCAGGCCTGAGCAGATGTGCCCTGGAATTTTTTAAAAAATTACTTGTTCTGAATTGGCTCGTGAATATTCATGAGTTCAGTTTGGAGACTATAGTGATGTGCCACAGCAGAGAAAAGGTTGGGAACCACTGGTCTATGTCATACTACTGTGTCTACAATAGCAACATCCAAGAGATGAGGGGATAGAGAGAATATGCTATGAAACAAAACTATTGACGTAATAAACTGCAGTACTCCTATTATACATGAAATACAGTAGATCTCAATAAATTAGTCAAAAGCATTTTCAGATTAAAACTGTATTGAATCCCCATGGCACTTTTGTGGTTTCATAGGCAACTTTTTTTCTTGCCTGTTGCTGTGAAATATGCAGATACTAGGGAAATTACAGGTGAAATGATTGATTCTGCACAGTGCCTTCAAACGTTCACAGTAAACCTATGTAAAATGTCTTTTTCCTCTAATCTTCAAATTACAACAATATGCTGTTTGTAATAAGGGACAAAGCCCACTTAATTTAAAAAAAAACAACACACAAGTAGTTATCTGCTTTGAAAATAAGGCTGATTTTGAATATTAAAAGATTTTCATTTAAATTGCCAATCAGGATGCTGGGGATGTTTTTACATTTTAATCTTTTGAATATAAAGATGACTTTATTACATGATTTTCCCATTTAAGTGTTTTAAAATTCACTTTATTAAAAATATAGAATGGAGTAGTTTGATAGCATTTAAGCTCTTTTCATTCTAAAGCAGATGATAAATTCTAATTTTTATGAAACTTTACTAATGCAACTAATTTTTTCTAGGCCCAGGTTAAACCAATTGCTATTCAAATACCTGTTAAATCATTTTCCTTTTTATTCTCCACTATATGTACTAACTGTTCCAGGAGCCAGAGTTAAAAAAAATAACAGTAGCTAGCCTATAAATTCTTGAAAAAGTTGAACCAGCTCTGCAATCCTTATATGGGTTAATGGGATAAAAGTTTCATGTTTTGCATAATGACTTACTTATTGGAACACATTTGGCAGAATGCAGCACAACTAGGAGGAAACATAGCAACATAAAAGGTGGTAGACTGGCTAAACAGTTCTAAATATTAACAAATCCTAAATAGTGGGATTATAAAACAAAGATGTAATTTGTCAAATTATGCACAGTAATCAACTTCTGTTATATCATTTCAGGAAATCCTTTACACAGCATCCCTAGCAGAAGCCAAGTATGACATCTTGCCGTATACATTTCCCAATGCCCAGCTATTGCTTGATGCATTTGTGGCATAACTGACCAATCCAGAATCTGAAATCTTTCACTTTATTTAAAAACAAAAAACTTTAACTCATGTTTGCTGCCAGAACCTTTTGATGTGATGTAAACTTGAGGCAATGTTTGAGTCTGCAAACAACCTTGAGAGTGTAGAGGTGTGAGTGCTCCTGCTTACTGATCTTGGTGGGCTTTTCAGTTAACCTCCCAATGACACTGGAAATGTCAAACTATTTTACTCGTTGGTTATTTTAACTGATATAGGAACGGGTGTGGGAATGAAGCAGAGTGGCGTGAAGGAAATGAACAGGGTTGGATTTTCATTAGGTGCATGGAAGAAAATGTAGAGGGCAAAACATCATACAAATCCTGAAAGGATTAATAACGAAAAGAACAGAAATAGCGGACATGAGCATAGTATCCCAGTGATGCCGAATGCAATGGGAACATACAAAAACCATATTCCTTATCACTCGAAGGCCCAGATTTTCCAATTTCTTAAGGCTACTTTGCTATCATAGAATCATAATGTAGGGCTGGAAGGGACCTTGAAGTCATCTAGTCCTCCCTACCCCCCATGCTGAGGCAGGATTAAGAATACATAGACCATCCATGACAGGTGTTTGTCTAATGGGTTTTTTAAAACTTCCCATAATGGGAATTCAACAACCTGTCTAGGTAACTTCTTTCCGTGCTTAACTATCAGTGTAGTTGAAAAGTATTTGCTGATACCTAATGTAAAACCCCTGTGCTGCAAATGAAGCAAATTCTACTTCTGCATGTAGGGGGCATTGAGAACAATTGATCACTGCTCTCTTTTTAATGACTTTTTACATGTTTGAAGATGTAACGTCTTTTCTTCCCTTGCTCCAGTATTCTCTAAACATGCTGAGTTTTTTTTGTAGGTCATGCTTTCTAATCCTTTGTTGTTGTCCTGTGTTTTTCCCCCCCAATTCATCCATCTCTCAAAGTGCAGTGCCCAAAATGAGACACTCTAGTCCAGCTGAGGCCACACTAGTGCTGAGTACAGGAAAAACTATTACCTCCACTATTTATGTACAACACTCCTGTTAATGCATCCCAGAATATTTGCCTTTTTGGCAGCAGCATCACCATGCCATATTTGTGACCTACTCTACACCCCACAAATCTTTTTCTGTGGTATTTCTGCCTAGCCAGTTTTTTCCCATTAGTGTATTTGCTGTGCAGTGCAAAATAGCTGTAAACCAGCTGAGGAGTCTGAGGGAAGAATTCCCTATGTAGGGAGATCCCTGCTGGTGTAGAGACCACGATGACTTTGCATGTTCTATCAGTCTCCACCTTCATTGGTGCGAGGGCATGACGCAGAAGTGAGCTCTGCTATGCACCCAATCCTTCACAGGCCTCAGTGCGAGTTAGAGTACAACCTTGCCTGCTGTACTTGCCTGGTGACTGAGGCCCTGATGGCTGCAACTACCTCCCTTTGGCTGCTACCACCACTATGTTCAAGCACACCTCAGCCATAGTGGAGGATGGAGACCAACATCTTTAAATCAAGAGTCAATGTAGTTTGGAGAGGGATAACCCTAGTCCAGTGTTTCTCATGGGCTGGGGGAGGGAGGGGAAACGGGGTTGTGAGGCATTAAAAAATTTTATTACAAACTAAAGCGAGGACTCATGCACCCTGCTCCTGTGCATACCCTTACTCTTCAAGGCTAAATATGCTCTGTCAACCTCTTGGACTACCCACATAAATAATAGAATTAGTACTGATACATTTTTTTCTTTAATAGTAAATATAAAGGCCTGGGAAAAAATTTTGACTTTGAAGAAGGAGCCACCAACCTAAAAAGATTGAGAAAAACTGGTCTAGTTTAGGTACTTGGCCTGGATGTAAAAATTACTGGTTGAAGTTCTATGGCCTGTTATATCCAAGAAGTGAGACTAGATGATCAAAATTGTTCCTTCTGGCTATAAAAATCTGAGAGTATCTTGCAAGTCTAGTAATTTGGTGGGTGTAATGCTACCAACACAAGACAGATGTAGAGAGAGACAAAATTTTAAGGGAAATTTATAAATCAGTTGTCCCCCCTCCCTTTGCTATTTTTAAAAAAAGATAACTTACCAACAAATAAAAACAAAAACATTAAAAGGGGCAAGAATATCTCTCTAGTTAGGTGTTTGTGACGCCCAACGCTTTATTATCTGATTTTTGATTTTGTGTGTGCGTGTACCACAAATGCTGCCTGAGGATCCATTATGCCCCTAAATATACAGCATTAATACTAAATGGAATACATTTTAACTTTGGGTAACATCCCTATGAGTGCTCCACTTCAGGTGCTCATATACCTTTGATGGGATATTTTCATAGCAGTGTCCATTTGGCCTGCACATTCACTCTAGCCTTCCTCATACCCTGTACAGAGGATATATATACATCTGTGCTGGTTCACAGGCCTGAGTTCCTTCTCAATCACTCTACAGCCTGAGACAGAGTGTCTAGCGTGCCACTTAGCTTATATCTTAGCCATACATTCTTAGTTTACGTTAGTTTTACACCTCTGGGTTTAAGGGATCCCTTTTCCCTCTCACCCCTTCCTGAGGGTCTTTCTTGTGGATTACAGGTGTGTAGGGATTGCTGTGATTCAAGCACTGCTTCTCCTGCTGGAGGTCCATCCCAGTTAGTGACTGACACACTTGGTGCCTTTGCTGTTTGGGAGATACCTACATATCTTCGAAGTGCAAGATCTGCCCTTTTTCAAAATCAAATCTGGAAAAAACCCAGGAAAATTAAGTTTTGGCTCATTATGATGGAGCAAGCCCTATGACCAGATCAGATTCAGAGGCAGAGAATGCCCCACCCATCGGCCCCTGAGTACGTTTAGTGCCCGGTCAACCTCCATATCCTAGTCCTGGAGATCTTTGTGGAAGAAAAGTAAGGTGGGTACTGACAAGGCTTCAAATAAGAGGTGTTCTAGAACTCCTAACAGACAGCCTCCATCAAAGAGCAGCTGGCCACCCCAGAGACTGACCACATCAGAGACCCCAGGTCCTACTACTGAGAGCTCTTCAGACTTTTAATTCTTCTCAGGCATTTACACTCCTATGACAAAAAGAAATGTAGCAGATCACAGACAGTGTAGAGAATCTCGTCCAGCACAATTTCATACATAGCAGAGGTGTGCGGAACCACCCAGGAAGAATCCTAGGTATTAGAGGAAATATACCTCTCCACTACCACCGCCCAGTTGACAGCTTCCACCAAGCATGTTACTTTGGTTGAGAGCCATGAATCACTATCCCCGGACACTTCGCTGCACCACATTTTCCTGTCCTACCTCCCACCGTATGGGGATCATTTTTTCCCTTTCAGACCACCATGGGAGCAGATCACATTGAACAGATGGGGGCTAGAGGTTATTACATAAGGCCGTGCCATTCCATCAGCTCTATTACCTTCCCTTCTAATCCCCTTTTCGGGACCCCTCTCATGAGTGCTTGTCATGGTAGGAGGTTTAGTCCTTCCTGCTCCTGGGAGCAATTAAACCAGTTCCCCCTCCCTTCATCAGGAGTGATTTTTAGTCCAGCTATCTGTGGTACCTAAGAAGACAGGAGGATGGAGACCAATCCTAGACCTGAAGAGTTCTGAATATATTCATCAGGACACCAAGGTTCAGGATGGTACCTTGGCAGCAATCATGCTGTCTTTAAATCCAGGAGATGGATTTGTGGCCCTTGACCTTCAGGATGCCTATTTCCATATAGCAATGCATCCCATTCAGAGACACGTCCTATGATTCACAATCAGCAAGGATCATAATCAATACTGAGTGCTCCTCTTCCTCGTCTCAACTCCTCCAAGAATTTTTATCAAAATAGTTCAAAATATTTTCAGTTGTGGCATTCATACAACAATTCAGGATAATGCTCTTTCCCGATCTCAATGACTGGCTCCTCAGGGGCTGGTCTCTTACTAAAATACAGTCTGCAACCAGCAGGGACCTGGCCCTCTTCCACTCTCTGGGACTGAGGCTCAATTGAGAAAAATCTGCTGTGATGCCCAGCCAATGCATTGAATTCACTGGGGCAACCTGGATTCACAAATGCCAGAGTCTTCTTGCCTGTATCAGAGGCAGCACAATGACTGACCTTATCTTGGCCACTCAGAGGGGCTTTCATACCATGGCTTGGACCTGCTTGTGACTGGTAGGCCACATGCCAGTCTGTGTGTTCGTTATACCCCAGGCCTAGCTGTATTCAAGGTGTCTCCAAGCCTGGCTCAGGATTGTCTACACACTCAACAAACACAACTTGACCAAGAGGGTATCTATTCTGCAGGAGGTTCTCGACTTACTCAATTGGTGGATGGATCCCTGCAAGGTCTGTGTGTGGACCAATTCACAAGCCCCAGCCTCCCATAGTAATACAAGGGGGCCTACCATCAAACATTGGCCCCTGCCCCTGACCTGTCAGGCCCCACTCATCTGTCACCTTAAGACCCACCACATACAATTTTGAATGCATGCAAGAGATGGGGTTGCATGGGCCCATTTACATTTTTGCTATATCTCTAAAGCTGGAAAAATCCTGGGAATTTAAGGGCAGCAAGTGTCTTTCTATCTTGGTTAAGACCTTTATCAGCAAAAGGTTCTGGGACTACATGTTCATAGTACACGATTCCAGAGGATACGATGCGTACTTCATTGTTAGACAGTTACTAAAGAAAAAGATGAGCACAGAACTGATAACTCAGGGTAGTAAACTAATATGTGTGGAAGTTAAGGTCCTGCTTTGAACTTCTTGCCCATGAAACTTAGCAAGCTCCCTCAGGCTATGAGGTTTGAAGGGTATTTCCCACATTTTTTTAACGCTTTAGAAAACCACAATTACATGGAGCCTTTGCCTGGTGTGGAGCACTACGGCGTGACAGATTGATGCCCGGGGAGAAAGCAGAATTTCTTGACTGGTATCTGGACAACTGAAATGAGCTGTTTGACTTGCAGAAAGAGCTCGCATATTATTGTCAGCAGGATATCAAAATTTTGAGATGGCCCTGTATCCTGTAAGAGAAGAGATCATGAAAATGACAGCAATTGGAAATATTGTAGAGAGAGGCCCTGATAAATTCATAGAGGTAAAATTTGTGTATAGATCATTTCTGGTACATAATGCTGACATCTATCTGCATGGCTATGCACAGATTTATGTTTTTACAGTAGCCCTTCTTCCTCCAGACAACTATCACAGGCAGAAAAAGAGATATTTGACCCCATCTAGTCAGTGGCTATTGTATACTGCTCATAAAGAAAATATACAGATGTCACTGCGTTATGATGTGGGGAGTTACAGGTAGGCCCCTACTTTCTAGATGGTTACGCCATCATTGAGGTTAATCTTTGAGGTTAATGGGTGTTTTTTCAACAGCTGTATCACCAGTTACCGTGAAAAAGCACAGAACCTTATAACAGGTACAATTTCAGGTTTCTTTATTACAAGATGCTGTTCAAGACCAACAATCTGAAAAGAGTAGGGTATGTAGTCAGGACTCTCTGGAAGCACGAGTGGGAGGTGATGATAGAAGCAGATAGGGAGCTTGCAGATTTCTTAAACAAAGCTCAGTTGCCTTAGCCTTCTGGTGCCTAGAGATGCTCTTTTTGGGGGAAGGACTAATGCTATCTGTCTGTATTACAAACTAACACAAGTGAAGAAATCCACTATTACAATTTCATCAGTCTGTACTGTTTTGTAAACAAAACCAAAGAATACCCTATCGGACACCATGACAAATTTGGACCACTGGGCAAAGTGATGTAAAAGCCACCATTGCTCATTTTTTTTCTCTCTTTGCAGGAGTAATCATTTTCTTTCATGTTTAAATGGCACAGAGTTGAGATGCTTCCACCCAGCTGCTAAACTGATTGGGTCACCCCAACCATTTCACCAGTAGCTGCTTTTTAATCCCTTTTCCTTTCTCTGCTAGAACTTTTTCAATCCTGTAAATCCTGTCCTGCTTGGGGTTTACTTTTTGTGATTCTTCAGAGTAAAAAGATCCAGTAACTGTCTCACCCTCGTAATCTTTTAATCAGTACACAGGTCTTCTGGACCTTGGTTATGGCTTCATCCATTATGAATATCTCATCGGTAAACATTTGTTCATAACCTGTTTCAAAAGCTCCTTTGGTTTTAGAAAGTCTCACATCATCATCTTTTCTAAAAGGGACAACTGATTTTATTTTAAAACTATCTCCGTAAACCATTTCCCACACCTTCAGAGAATTTGAGGGGTTAACATCAATGGATCTGATACGTATAATTTGTGAAAACTCCGGTTGTAACTCTTTATAAATTCTGGTATCACGTTGAAGTAGTGAAAGATATTGTGGGATGTAAAATATCTCCACATCCTAGATTTTAAAGTTCTGGTAAATCGCTCCACAACCCCCATTTTGACTTCATTATTAATAGCAAAATGATGAACGCCAAGTCGCTTTAACAATCTGCTTAAAGGTTTGTTTAAAAATTATTTTCCCCATTCGGTTTGTAATTTTTGAGGCACGCGACCTTCGCTGAAAATAGCTTTAAAGGTCTTGGATATTTCATCGCCCATCTTGTCTTTTGGGCCTCAGGCCCAAGCATATTTGAATAGAATGTCTATCGCTGTTAAGTTGTACTTAAAACCGCAGTTGTATTTGGAAAACCATTGCACATCCACCAAGTCTGCCTACCATTGCACATCCACATCTGAAACAATGGGCTTGTTTCTTTTAAAATGTATTTGAGCTGGTTTGTGTAAAGCTTACGTATCCTGGCCTGAAAGCCACGCTGTTACCTGTCTTCTGTTCAAAGTTTTATTATGCTTTTTGGCCGCTTGAAAAAAAGGGTTCACCACTCCAAAGTTCCCAAATTCCTTGGGGGTGTAATATATTTTCTTTAACAGAATCATCTGCATAGTCATGACTGTTATTTGTAACTTCTTTTACTAACATGAGTATGCTTGGTGAGTCTTGCCCACATGCTCAGGGTTTAACTTATCACCATATTTGGGGTCGGGAGGGAGTTTTCCCTCAGGGCAGATTGGCAAAGGCTCTGGGGGTTTTTCACCTTCCTCTATAGCATGGGGCATGGCTCACTTACCTTAAAGTCTTTAAACCATGATTGGAGGACTTTAATAACTCAGTCGTATATTAGGGGTCTATTACAAGAGTGAATGGGTGGGATTCTGTGGCTTGCGTTGTGCAGGAGGTCAGACTAGATGATCATATTGGTCCCTTCTGACCTTAGAGTCTATGAGTCTATGAGCTGCAAGTCTACAATAGCTGCAAATTTTGCTTGAGGGGAGGTCGCGGCTGTGATTTGCTGGGAGATGATCTCACCAGCCCCTGGCTACAAGTGTTGCTCTAAGCTTTCTTTCCAACACCATTAATTCTCAAACTTCTGAACAGAATGAAGCAAGAGAAATCCAGAATCATTCTCATAGCACCAGCTTGGCTGAGGTAGGTCTGGTTCCCAGACCTGATTTGCCTCTTCCTGCAATCACCTCTTCGTCTGCCTCTGGATCTTCTGATGCCGGAATCAGGGGAACTGAAGCATTCCAACTTCTCCCACATACTCCTCAGGGCCTGGCTCTTGGATGACTCTTGGGTTAGAGATGGATTGCTCATCCGAGGTAGGCAACATACTGCTGAACTGTAGGATCCATCTACAAGAAAAACTTACCTGAAAAAAATTAAGCACCCAGAGAGGACTGTCCCCTTCAGAGTCTCATCTCACTCATGTACTTGACTACCTGTTGAGTATGAAAACCTCAGGCCTATCCCTGAGTTCCATCAAGGTCCATCTTGCAGTTATTAACGCCTTTCACTCACCTGTGGATGGAGTTTCTATATTCGCACACCCCACCATGTCAAGATTCATTAAGGGCTTGGCCAACCCCTTTCTCCATGTCAGAGAACCTACACCATCTTAGGACCTCAGTCTTGTTTAAAAATCATGAGTCTGGCTCACAAAAAATTATGAGATTGGCTTTAAAATTGTGTGATTATGTAAAAAATAATAGATCCGGTGTTCTTTTTATTTGCCTTCTGCTTTTTGGAGTCACATTTTGAAGGTTTCTCCACAACTATGAGGGCTAGAAACTTACTTTTTCTTTAGGAATGAGGGCTGAAATCATCACATATCCACTTGATTTCAGGAGCTGGGGCTTTAAGGAAAACAATTATTATCAAGAGATTCATGACAAATCACAAGAGTTGGCAACACGGAAGCTAGTCCTCACATCCTAGATGTTGACGAACCTGAGCTTTCTATCTTCACAGAACCAGACCCTTCAAAGCCTCACCTAGACTCCTTGTCTCTTTTGCAGATAGAATGAAGGGAACTCCAATTTCCAATCAAAGATGGTCTAAATGGGTCTCGGGTTGTATTCTGTCATACTACAAAGCTTCTGGATTGCACCCTTCTCCTAAAGTGACTGCCCATAGTAATATTAAAAACAGCCCGAGGGCAAAAGGCACCATGATATCTAGCACTGCGTTTTAGCTGGCATGACCAGCCCAGTGTACCCCAACTAACTCACTCTTGTTATAACAGGTATTTAAAAGGTGTCATGTAATATGTCATTGGAAAGCTCATAACTCACCAGCTATTAAGATTGTCATGTAGCTAAAAGCATCTGATGCAAAGTTATGGACATAAACTGAAATTATAAGTCTTAAATATGTTTGCCAGTCAACCAGGAGTCATCCCATTCTAAACAAAGGCCCGTGTATTGTCTTGTCTGGAGCAGCTTGTTCAGCAGGCAAAGACAATGAAGGCACATTGGCATGCCAGATAAATAAAGCTAGCAAGCTAATGATTAGGGGGAAGAGACAGCATGGCTACATTCCAGCAGAGAAGAGAAACTTTATCTGAGCTATAAAGGTGGGTGGGAGAGAGGGTGTCTAAACCTCAGATAATAATCAATTGAAGCAACTGATTGAATATGATATTAATGTATCATCTTAGTTATCTTATGAATGCCTGTAATATGCTGGTGATTAATATAATTGTAAAATATATGTATTAACACTATAGGAGAAATTATGAATACTCACTGATATTAGGTTTTAAAGCGTGTGTCTGAACAAAGGAAGGAACAGTGCCCACCCAGATGGCAGAGGTGGGGGCAGCTATTTACCTGTCTCCTATGTAAATTAAGCATGGTAGAATCAAAACAATGGAAGCCCCATTTACATATGGAGGATGGAAAGCCCACAGGAAAGAGAGAACAGCATGAGGTCAGCTTTCTGGTGGACATAGCAGGTTGAGGAAACAGGAGGACTCCCTTTCTCCTGAAGATCACTGAACTTTGAGAGATATAAGCAAGGACAGAAGCCATTTTAAGCATCCATCACTAGACAGACACAAGGAAACAGAACTCTTGCAAGCTGACAAAGATGGTTCCTTCAACCCAGGGGCGGTTTGAAGTGTGTGGGAACTAAATATAGGTGAGAAATCTGCTTAGGCAAAGATGGTACTGTGCTAGACCAAGTTTTAGGCTTTTAGAAGCATATTTGTAACTTGTAACTCTTTGTCTTCATTCCTTATACTTGAACTCACTTAATCCTATGTATATTTTGTTAATAAATTTATTTCATTTTTATCATAAGACAGCTCAGTGCTGTGTTTACGCAAAGGGTGTATTTACCCCTAAGTTAATTTTTTAAAGTTATTTAAATATTTAAGTTAATAAGCTTATGATGTGGTTTGGTCTCTTTACAGGAACAACAAATCTTATTATTTTTGAGCTGTCCAGGTGAGGGCTGGACACTTCAGGGCACCTGGTTTTGTGGAAATTCAGGACTGGAAGTATGTTGGGGTCATTTTGCTGGTTGAAGCCAGTGTAAGGAGTAGCTCTGGCCCCTTGCTTTTTCTCCTCCTTGATTGTACATGGACACTGTAAATAGTTAATAGGACCTTTAATAGTATAGACAGTAGAGAATCTACCCTTGCTAGACTATGGCCTGTCAATCATCACATGGAGGCTCAATGGTTCAGTGAGACCAGCTGCCAGGCTCTGATGACAAGATCTGAGAGAAGATTCAGTTGGGGCTGTCGCTGTCGCTGGGGCTGTTCGTGTGGGTCCAAGACAGCAGCAGTAACTGCTCTGCTGTGTCTTGTGTGGTGTTAGTTGTGTTAGTAGGAGTTGTGGTAATCTAGGAGGGGAAGTTTAATAGTGAATGTGAGTTATAGGTTGGGTAGGAGTCATCAGGACCTGGAGCCGAAGCAGACGGGAGAACAACAAGGAAGAGAGGCAGACGTGAATACAGCTAGACCAGACCGTATAACAACGCCTGGAGGCGAAGACCAAATTGTGAGAGAAAGTTGAAACGAGAGACACTGGGTTCCACGGGTTATTTTAGTGGTAGCGGGGTCCTGGGGTTTATCCCCATGGTATGTTCTGACCCCTGTTTACTTGTTTATTATTTGTCACCCAATAAATCATATTTGTTTTGGAAGCTGACGTTGTCACTAGACTTTGTTATACAGAGAATTGGTGTCGGTCACGGGAAACCCTCATCTTCGATATATATTAACACCAGAGTGGGGGCTGTGGGGCTGTAGACAGGCTGCCGGGGTAAGAGCTGCTTAACCTGGGCTTTCTAAGCACACAGACACTCAGGGTGTGACCTCCACGCTGGTAGGCTGGCTGTGAGAGGCCAGGCTGGGAACTACAGTAGCGAAGCATTGTCAGGCACCAACAGTTACGTGGAAAGTGGTGGCACAACCCCGCACTGATTAGGATTTGCCTCCCAAAACCTGAAACCCATTCTACTGGAGCACAGTCTACATCTATGGATGTGGTTAAGAACACTCTAATTTTGGACATCTGTAAGTTTAACCCATGGTCCTCTATTGACACATCAGGCAGAGTGGGCGGAATTGAACGTGGGTCTCCCACACCCCAGGTGAGTGCGCTGACCACTGGGCTAAAAGCTATAGCTCTGTTGGCTCCTGCTGCATTTCTTTTGTGGGGGTTTAGATCTGCTAGCTCAGGACCTGAAAGCAAGATAGGTGGGGGGACTCTTAATTTATGAATCCTGTTGGGGCTTAGGCATGAGTGAGGGCTGCTAACTTTGCTGGGTGGTGTCAGGACTGAGGTGGCTGGGTGCATGCCCAGCCGCTGAAATTTAGGTAGCTTGCAGATCTAATGTGGAAATGTAGGTGTTTACAGGGGTAGGCAGAAGCTGAGCAGGGGTGTTGTGAATGACATTGGCACCTAAATGTTGGACTTAGGTGCTGAACGTAGTCCTACTTGTGCATCCCACCTCCGGTGCCTTGAGCTGGGCATCCAAAATCAGAGCACAATTTTTGCCTTAACCTCTCTGTTCTCTAGGTGTAAAATTGGGACAATTGTCACACCTAAATCTCGCAGGGTATTGTGAAGATAAATTCATTCATGTTTGTGGAAACTCTCCAATGCTATGTTGAAAGCATCATAAAACCACACCAGGACATTAATCATTTGGTTTTCAGTGTAGTCGGGATAGTGTTTGTTAAGTCAGGACTGGGGCCACACACTAAATGACGACGATAAAAAGAAGCTGTCACACTGGCTGGATAAGGGGGCCCTTGAGGTGTATTCAGGAGCTCTGATTACTCCCTTCTACACCAATCTTGCGTTGGGGGTGTCACGCTGGCTCGATTGAGTGGGGGCATTTATTATATTGTTTGATATCAGTATGTCAAAATCATAATAATTCATGTGAGATATGCCATGTCAGGTACTGTTAGAAAGGCTATAATGTGCTAAGTCAGATGATAATGTTTATGTTCATGTGTTATATGTGTAATGGAAGTTATGGATATGTTTGATATATCTGTATTTCAAATTGTGCTGTGTCTGGGTAACGCCCCAGACAGGATGGCTGCAGGGATGGCCTGCTTAATGGCCCATTAAGACATTCACAGGTGTAAGGGGCCCAGGGGGAGAAGCCAGGGATATACCCGATGAGTCACCAGGACTTGCTCATGTGACTCTGGACTCATTTTGGTTCCTATGAAATTCCACAAGCAGCATGGCAAGGGCCAGAGGACATAAAAGGCAGGTGCCCGGGATCCATTTTGTCTTCAGTCCTGTTCAGCCTTCAGCCACCTATCTACCACTGGATCAACTCATCTATAACTGAAGCTGTGAAACAAAGGACTGAGATCCACCCAGGTACTGGATGTATACCAGAGGGACTATACAAGCCTGCTAACTCTTGTATGTATCTGATTGCTTTAATCTTTTAACATTTCTCTTATAGTTTGTTTCTTTTTATAACAAACCTTTAGTTTTAGTTACGAAAGGATTGGCTGGCAGCATGGTATTTTGGGTAAGATCTAAACTTATATTGATCTGGTACTGTGGCTGACCCTTTGGGGTCAGGAGGAACCTTTTTGGTAAAGAGCATAGAGTTTAAATAACTGGTCTCTTTACTGGACCTACTGGCTGATTGGGGGCCGGAGACTGGAATGCAGTAAAGGGGGCTGTGTGTATTTGTGTACTGGTTTCTTGATAACCGGTTTGGGGAATCAGAAGCACAATTTGTGGCTGGTTAGGAAGTCTGACTTCAGTATCACCCACCAGTGTTGGGAGAATCTGCTCTCCTTTTGCAGTCTGCCCTGACCTTGGCATTTTCAGGTGGCTACCCTGGGCATGGAAGGGTCACAGAAGCATTGACTAATTACCCATTCACAGAATGAGGCAGGAGTTCAGTATGTGATCATACAATTAAAGACTATATCATAATACATACTCACAAGGAGGCCCGGCGACAACTTTAATCCTGGTATTTCCTAACTTTTGAGTGCTTGACCTCACAGCCTTAATGCTCTGTTAATATAGTTTTTTGAGTGTAATTTTTATACTAATTGCTATGAAGATAGTATGTATAGTTAGCTGATGTAATGAAACATGGAAGTATGCAAGGAAAATATATTAGTTTAAATCCCCTTTAGGGTTTCCCATTGAAACTATTCTTTTCCACTGCACAAACAAATGAAAATATTCTCACTTCATTTGTCATTCCTTCTGAATATTACAGATGAATTCATCTCCTCTTTACTGTGAACTTTACTTTCCCCTTTCATTCACAGGTCAGAAAGGCCAAAGGAGTGCAGCAGCTCTGTCTGTGGAAATAAATTCAAAATCAAGGAGTGTTTATTTTAAAGATGGAAAGTTGACTGCATAATAGAGGATAACCCTACTTATCTGAATGGAAACGAGGGAGACATGGAATTTATTCAGCTAAATGTGAATGTATAGATAATGCACACAAGGGGAAGTAACTCAATTTTAGATAATAGGGAATGTTTGGTTGAACAATTTAGATGAAGATCTACTGTAATTATATTGCAGTCTGACAATCTCTTACTATTGATGCCTTCATTATCTACTGCCGGCTATGCCCTTTTGAGTACAGCTAAACATATAATTTGCAACAAATAGAGTATTCTCTGCACTTAGTCTTTTTCTCTGCTTGTGCAATATCTGCAAACAGAACATTTTCTCAAATTTATTTTTATATGAATATATTAAATTAATACCTTTAATTCCCTACTCTGTGGATTTGATAGTGAGTATATGAACTTGGAGTATTTTTGTTGTGACTGGTCAGTTATATGCTATTGTTTCAGCTCCCCGATTGGAATACTACACATAAATTTATAATTCAGCTTCCACAAATACAGACACAGGGTGCTCCCTCAGCTACCCACTGTGCCACACTGCCTGGCCCATTTGTGTGGTCTCATAGGCACAATATATACACTGTCTGTTTCTTTTCCCTATGTGTATCTTTAAGCTTTAGATCCCCAGCATTGCAGAACATGGTACAGGCATGCATCAGGAGGAACCTGTCACCCAGCTTTCTTTACCACACCCAGCTCACTCTCTGAGAACCCAAAGACACTCCCCCTGAACTTTAGTTGCTGTTCCTACCAATTATATATTGAGCCTATTAGCCCAACCATTGCCCCTAAGTATCAACAATCCCCACCATAACATGTTAATTGATTCCAGTGAAGTCGGTAATCTTCTCTGTTATGCAATTAGCTCAGTGTCCGGGGTGCTACAGCTAGTAATCTGTCACACTCACCTGTGACTTTGAAATGTGCTTTCTGCTAGTGTTGTGCCAGCGGAATTCAGCTCACTAAAATGTTTGCAGACGTGAGCCCCAAAGGGCACTGTTTCTTTGCCTTGTTCTTTTGCCCCAAAGCTGTGCTGCAGGCAGCTCACCGCTAACTCCAGCCCACCTCCAAGGTATTGCTTGTTAGTCACCTATAGTGGAATGGACATGGGCAAGCACTCGAAGAAGAAAACAAGGTTACTTACCAGTAACTGCTGTTCTTTGAGATGTGTTGCTCATGTCCATTCCACAACCCACCTCCTGTCCCCGCTGCTGGAGTTGGCAGAAAGAAAGGACTGAGGGGGCGTAGGGCTGGCAGTGCCTCATATACCATGGCATGTGCACGGGACTCCAGGGGGCGCCGGAGTCAGCTCTACGGGATCTGCTAAGGGGAAAAAAGTTCTGGTAGCTGTGCACGGAGGCGTGCACTCACCTATAGTGGAATGGACATGAGCAACACATCTTGAAGAACATCAGTTACTGGTAAGTAACCTTGTTTTTCCTGGGCTTATAATGCTTGGTTTTAGGATACTTACAACATCCTCGTAATATGTTTTACCCTTTGTTTTCTTCTTCATTCATAAGAGAAGACAGGTGACTAGCAATATTCAAATAACCAAGTCCAGATTAGTGAGCAGCTTCAGAAGGCCTCGGTGTAAGTCTGAGTTGCCACCGGCAAATGATCAAAGCAGGCCTGATTTACAATGTGGACCAGTTTGTGACTGGTGTCCACAGTCACTTTGTGCATGCTTGCTCTTCTTCCAGAGGTGACGACAACTGCCACGTGATGTTCTGAAGCTGTTCAAAGCAGACCATTGTTTCCAGGGAGGTGAAAGCCTGCAAGTTCTTTTGTGGGGTCAGCAATCAGGTGTTTCTTTGGGACATTATCATTGTCCCAGAAATCTTTCCAGTGTGCCTCGGGATTGAATGAAGATGCTTTAAAAGCTTTCACCTGATCCTACAAAGGCTTGCAAGATTTCAGATGTGTCTTTGGAAGGTTCTAGAGATCTTCATGAATTGGTAAGTTCAAGCTGGCCATAGTTCAACTGTACTCACCAGCTGTGTGTGTGTCTTTCTGGTTTTTGGGTGGATGTACATGTGGCAGGGTAATGATTGAATGGGTGTTGATTTTAATGTTCCAGTTATGATTCTCATCCCGGCATTAAGCTGCCTGTCCAGAGATTTGGTATAAGAGCTGCCCTCCCAGACCGGTGCACAATATTTAGCAGCTGAGTACACCAGTGCTAGGGTTACAGTTTGAAGAGTGTGCGCCTTGGCCCCTCATGTTGTGCCTGCAAGTTTTCAGATAAGGCTAGTCCTTGCTTTTATCTTTTTGAATGTCTTTTCCAGAGCAGCTTTAAAAGTCGAGCTTCTGTCCAAGTGTAAAGGGGTTGACTCACTGCTAAAGCACCTCCTTGTGTCCAGGTATGGCGTCACAACTCTTTTCCTATCTTGTGCCCCCTGCCGACAGCTGCTCTGCTTCTCCAGTGGTCCTCCTCTTCCGCTGACTTGGCCCTCTGGCTAGGTCATGATTTATTCCACTCCTTCTAGGGTAACAGAAAATCCAAGAAAATAAAATTTCACTGTCTTATTTCTGGTCTCTGGCCCCAACTCTGGGTCTCATCTTAAACCCCTTTCTCAGGGCTCTCCATTGTCCTTGTCCCCTTCTGCAGCTTCATGCTACCATACCAGTGGCTGGTAGGGGAACCTAGGTCTGTCCAGTACATGGGGTTCCAGCCCAGGGACCCTACAACCAGAAGTCAAAGTCTGTTCATTCCAACTCCTTGCTGATGTTTCCCTGAGCTCTTCCTACTGTGGCCTTTCTCAGGCCTTCTCCTCCACAACCTCTCTAGGTTACCCTTCTTTCAGGGCTGCAACACTCAGGGCTCTCCCCTGGAATCCCCAAACGTGAATTTTGTATCCTGCAACTTGCTCATAGTTTGCAGCTTGAGTTTCTTGTACAGCAATAACATCAATGTTATTCACCTTGAGAATTCTTGAAAGATAGTCATGCTTAGCATGTGACAAACCTCCTACATTAAATTGGTACACATGTAGAGCTGGTCCCATGGTTCTTTGGTCCTGTCCCAGACAAGGACTCTTAACAAATTTCGCATTTCTAATCATACTGGGAGATGTCCAGTAGCCTTTTGATAACATTTGGTGTGTTAATCAATAACATGTAACAGGGGCACCACATGAATGTTTTGCCCCATGTTTTATCTTAAATTACTGAAATGTATGCAAACTTAATTCCACCTTAATGCAGTCTTGTTTGGGAACATAAATCATCCAAAACATTTGGTTTCAGTGGGTTTGCATCAGGCTCTGCAGTCTTTCACAAAAAGAAAATATACCTGTCATCTCCTTTCCTGCTATAATATGACTAATTATTATTTACTAATTTTAAAAATATTTAAAATATTATTATTAGGGATTGTGTCTTTGTTATATGTTTGTACATCATGTACCACAGTGGCACCATGGACTGTAAGCACTACCACAATACAATAATAATTATCATTCTCACTGTGGCTAGTTGCCCTGAAGAGATTTCATATTCTTATATTTTTATCATAAAAATGCCAGGTGGAGGTTGATATAATACTGGTGTTTATCTATCTGCAATTTTAAGGGGAATAAAAGCATATTCACAAGATTCACTATTAAGAAACTGTTTTTCCCTCTAGCAAGTGTTAATAAATATACTGTCCATATATTTTTACTTGTTGTGATGCAATTAAACAAAACTTTGCTGTTATTTTTAAAACAAGGATGATTGTTAAACCCTTGCTAAACTCTTCCTCCTTTACATTGTTCTGTTGCAAAAGTTGTTTTAAAACAAAAAAGTGAAAATGTATTGAGAACTCCCTCCTACCCAGCAGCAAAAAAGCCTGCAGCACAAAGCATTCCCAAGCAGACGCCTATCCAGCTACTAACCAGGCCCAAACCTGCTTAGCTTCTGAGAGCAAAGGAGATTGGGCGTGTTCAGGGACTGTAAGACAATACACAGTTCTTAGCCACTTCAGTGTGGCTAAATGGGGATAATACAGCTGTACAATTCCTCATAAAATAATCTCTGTACGAGCAGTTGGCTACCAGTAGAAGCCTGTGCTGACAGGTTCATGTCTCAGGGAGGGATACTTTGACTCCATGAGAATTAGGGAAAAAATGGATAGAAGAATAAAATAAAGCTGACCTAGGGCTTGTCTACACTTGAAACACTACAGCTGCGCTGCTGTGGTGTTTCATTGTAGACGCTACCTATGCCAACAGGAGGGGGCATCCTGCTATCCGGGTTTTTTCCCCCCTCTGTTCCCTCAGCCCACCACGGCAGACAGCTGAAGCTCACTCATATGGGCAAGAGCACAAGAATCCACTTGGGGAGGCAGGATTGGGCCCCTGGAAAGCCCACCTCCCCTCCTTAGATATTGTTCCCAGGGTCCCTAGGCAGAGCGATGTCAGAGGTCACAGCCTAGCCAGCCAAAATGCAGGAGGAAGAGAGGTGCCTGGATGAGGTTCCCATATGCTCTGCAGGAGCATCTGATTCTGCCCCTCCCCCACAATCCACTCAATGTATCTGTGGCACTTGAGGGAGCTTGTCTGGGCTCCTTGGAACTCCATCCATCCCACCACCCATTTGGGACACCACCCCAAAATTGTCTGCAATGACCCATGCCTATCCAGGCCTTATAGAGAGCCAGAGGAGGGGAACTGAGGTAAAGCTCCTTCTGATTTCCTCCACAGGAGACCATGCCCCACCCCCTAACAAGCTTGAGGTATCCCTGGCACTTGGGGGAATGTGTGTGGGTTCCCCAGGAACCCATCCCCCCACCACCTGTGCATGGCACCCCTTCAAGCCAAGCAGGGTGCACCCAGCTTGGCCTGAGAGGAGGAGATAGGGCTGGTGGATGGAGTCCCCAGATGTTCTTGTGTCCACATATGGAGTTCACAGACTGAATGTATGTGAGATATTAGAAGGATTTATTTACAAGGCACATTTAATGGAAGCAGAGTATTGTTCAAAACAGACACCCAAGCAAAGGCCTGGCTTCCCTGGACACTTAGGGCAGTGGTATCTTGTATCTCGCCTTTTACCCTGCCTACGGCAGGTGCTGCATCTCTTCTGGGGTCCCTACTTGCCTTGTGTGGGCATAATTTTTTGATGCAATGGCCTTTGGCGAGTTGGTCAAATGGAACAACGCTTCATCTGCAGTGGGCTTGAATGCCTTGCATGCTTGATATGAGCAATAGCTGGAAACCGAGAAAGGTGTGGTGAGAGGCTGTCATTGTCTGGCAGGGGAGAACAATGGCATTGTGCACAGCCAACTGCATCCTCTGAATGGCCATTTTCGTGTACAAGGCAAGGCTCTTTCTCGTGGCATTATACTGTAGTAACATTTGCTCTGGTCTATCAATACCTCCCATTCCTTTGTGGAAATGCAGCAGGCACAGAGGCTCCTTCCTCCCTCAGTGTTCTCATTGTGCACAGAGGTCAGGAAGTATACAGGAAGTACACTTCACAGCCAGAAAGGCTTGGCGTCGTAGGGCACTCATCTCATCAGTACTTAGTGCTGAGCTCCGAGGGAACTAAACTGTGCTGGAATCCTTTTCTGTTAGTCTGACTGTACCACAGGCTCCCGTCCCTCCTTGGCAAAGAGCTCTGAATAGTGGGATGCTGGAAAAATACTAATCAACACAGATGTGGTAGCCAGACCTATGACGGGATCTAACAAGCTCCCAAACAATGTTATCAGATGCCCCTAAGTCACAAGGGAAGGAACTTCTGGATGTTTCTTCTCCCTTTCCAATGAATACTGTGAAGTTGTAAAGATTGCAGACTCTGTGAAATCCATGGGCTGAGTTTAATACTGTATTGTGCCTGTTTATTAGGGATGTATAGGAGAACTCCTGTTTGGTGACCTGTGAACCTCAGCAGGGACTCATCTACACTTACATTCCACCCACGTACGTAGACTTGCATAATGTCTCCTGGAGATGTTCCAGTAGAGATCTGACCCAATAAAATTTGTCCGAGCAAGGTCAATGCTTGCCTGTGTCTCTGATGGTTTCACTGATGTGGAGAAAGTAGTGCAGGTGGTGAAACCTATCACTAGCCATCACTCTTTGAAAAACTGGAGTTGAGAGGAGTAGATCTGTGGAACAGTAATTGGGAACACTGCGTTTTCTTATTATTCCCATCAAAAAATGGAGACCCCCAAAATTCAGCATGTCAGGCATAGTTGTTGGCATCCACTGCCGCCCCCAGGAATGGGCTGATAAAGGGTGGGCATGTTGATTTAGGTATGAATCAGCATACGAACGGATCTGCACAACCAAAAGAGACTAAAAGTCCTTAGGTAACAGACTGAAATAATCCAAAAGGGTGAAATCAGTCACATCCATCCAGCATCTCTGCACAGCAGTGAAAGGAAGCAGATAAGGGCTGTGGGGTTCAGTCCTGCTCACATCCATGGATTCCTTTCATGGGAGAACTTTCTCCTAAGTCCAGGCTGCAGCTTTGCGAGGCTGCGGCCATATCGGGGCCAGGTAAATTTTCCAAAATTTCTTGGTACCCTCCAAGCAATGTTACCAAGGCTGAAGCTGTTGCTGTGCCTGCAGTCTGTGAGTTGGAAATGGCTGCTCTGCCACATGCATTAAGGTAACAGTAGAAAAAACTCAACACAAGGGCATCATCAGAGAGAGGGTGGCTATGGCAGTGGGCAAGTGGCAGGTTCTAAAAGGCACAGTGTTCATTTAACTGCCAGATCTGATGTGCAGGAAATGTTGCGGGGCTGCTGCAATGCGGACATACCAGATACTTAAACACTGCAGCAAAGTGGTTAGTGAAACTTTTTGTCCTTTTTCACTGTCACAACTGCTCATATAGTCCATAAATAAAATTTGTGCTGCAAGGTAGCCTAGAAAAAAGAAACAAAACGTATGGTCTATGCACTATTGCTCTCCTACAGAAGATTCCTGTGAAACTGGTAGCAGAAAACTATTTTATTATGCTAATACATTTAAAATTTGGTGTAGTCTTCTTTGTGATAGAATCGTTTGATTCTGTTCTTTGCTAGGTTGTAGAGCACTTCGTGGTTGTTTAAAAAAATACAATAAAATAAAGTTAACAAAAATAAAATTAAAGTTCTGCATACTAATACAAGCAAAAGGAATTCCCTGTCTGATTTTAATCTTGAATACATTAGTCTTACATCTCAAACAAATTTAATAGAACCAGAATTTCTTGAAGGGGAAAAAATCACAAGGGGTAGAAGAGGTAAAAATCAGCAGGGACTAGTAAGAAAGACCAGTTTATTACATTAGTTACAATACCAGTGCACATTGAGAACCATTCTGTTGCCCAGGCATAAATCAAGAATAATTTCCATTGAGTCTGGTGCAGTTATTCTGAATTAACATTAATTTAACAGAGTATATCTGGTTTTTGCTCAGTACTCAATACTGAGAAATAAGTGGATTTTCTGGAGAAAAAGCCTAAATTACTGAAGGGAAAAAGAAAGCCGAGCAAGTAGTAAAATCAAAGAAAACAATAAAGCATAATTTTTCAGCGGAGAATAAAATTACATTTGCAAAATTGGATTGAGTCAAAAAAAATATATATCCCAGGAGTTTGATCAAAGATGGGATCACCAGACTTGTTACTACTGCATTAAAAACTAATTTAAAAAAGGAGTTCCTGGTATCTCCATAGAGCAGTGGTCCCCAAACTTTTTACCCCATGGCCCCCTTTACTTCTGTCCGTGTCCCCTGCCCCCCTCCCCTCAGCTGGGGCTGGGAGTAGGGCCACGGCCAGGGGCTATGGTCAGGGCCGGGGGCCAAGGATGGGGGCTGACGCCATGCCCCAGGCAGGGGGTGGGGTGGGACACTGTGGTTGGGGGCTGGGTGTCAAAACTGTGAGTGGGGGCTGAGGTGGGGGGCCAGGTGCTGAGGCTGGGAGCTGCAGCCAGGGGTTGGGGACCATGATTGGGCGCTGTGGCTGAGCCGGGGATGGCAGAGGCTGTGGCCAGGCCTGGAGCAGAGCTCGGGGTAGAGCAGGGCTGGGTGGCGCTCCCTCCCCGCCCTCCATGGGAGCTGGCCCAGGCCTGGCCATGCTCCCCGAATGTTCCTGGGGGGCACGCCCCACAATTTGGGGACCTCTGCCATAGAGAGATATGAGATATATGCAAACATGCTATGGCCCTGATTTAGGAAAGCACTTAAGCCCATATATTAAATCATTTTGGAGTCACTGGGAGGTAAACGTTAAACACATTTCAACACTTTTTCTTCCTCCTTTGCTCTTGATTTTTGTTGGAAAACTGATGGTTTTGAAGCACAATTGAAAGAAAATAACTAAATTAGTAGTGAAAATGCTTTGAACAGAGCACCATCTGGTGCTGAAAGGAATAGCAAAGAGCTGACTTTCCCTAAACAGGCTCCGATCCAAGTACTAACCAGAGCCAACCCTGCTCAGATTCTGCAATCAAACAAGATCAGGAACTTTCAGCATGGCATGGCAGAAATTTGCCCAGGATGAGATTTCATGGTGCATTTGGGGTTTTTTTCAGACATCCACTTGTCATTATTGTTCATTCTCAAGTCAATGGCAAGTTGCTAAATCTCCAATCACTTTTCTTTCTTTTTCTGTTATGCACTGTTTTTCCTCATCATTTTTGGATGTCTCTAGTCATTACTGATTGGGTAAGATTAGGAAAGTTTTCTGGGACTCTTATACTTTGAAAATGAAATATACATTATTTCTCTGCCTCTATCACATTGGTTACTCAGGCCTGGTCTACTACACTACAGCTGTTTACACTACAGCCTTGCTCTGGCTGTAACTGCCCTACCACACCAACATAATAACTTCACCTCCACAAGAGGCATAGCATTTACGCTGGTGTAGTTAGGGTGATGCACTGTCCGTGTAGACACTGCATTACTTACATCAGCTGTAGGCTGTCATTCTTGTCAATTTTACAGTTCCAGTGAGCATGGGGCTTACAGCTGAAGCTGTGAAAATGACAGGAAAAGGTTGGCAGGCTCCCTACAATGAAATTGAATCATTGGGGTCAGCGCTGGAGCCCCCCCTCGCCTGCCCCAGAGGGGGCAACCCCAGCTGTGAGGTCAGGTGCAGGACTCAATTTCACATCAGGGAACCTACCAGCCTTTCTTATCAATTCCACAGCTTCAGGCTGACAAGCAAGGCTGGTACCTTCCTCCTGTGAATCCCTTCCCTCCCCCCAGAGCAGCTGGGAGGCTCCAGCTGGAGCTCAGCTGTCACCAGGGCTCCCAGTGGGGAGTTCCACAAGGAACTCAGAACTCTCTTAAGTGGGTGCAAGCGCTCCATCTTAGTGAGGACAAATAGGACTGACAGGAGGGTAGTGTGGACTACATGAAAAGCCACAGTAATTACGTTGGTTGTATGGGGACTTAAGTTTGTGGTGTAAACATGCCCTCAATCAATTCTCTCTGGAGTTGCACTATGCTTTGTATTACTCCTGGTTTCCACCTCTCATTCATGGTTACTGACTTCTACAGTAACACAATTACTGGCTGGGTGATCTGGTTGCTGCTTGGAGACCTTTTATGGCTCTGCTCTTTATGAATGAAAAGCCAACTGAAACATTTTAAAGAGACATCATTTAAAAGATTTGATTCTATTATTGCTTTGTCTCACTCAGCTGGCTTAAAATTTTAAAACAGGTACATATTTTACCTCCATTATGTTGTAGCTATTTACTTTACCCTACTCATTAATGGCCTTCATTTGTTTTAGCCTCTTATACAAAGCACCATATACAGGTGGACTCAGCCAATAATGAGCGGAAGGCTGCAATCTTAACATGTGAAGTCATTATTTTATATTCTACAGTCACTGGGTTAAAACCACCTGATCCTGCTCTGCATGGGCAGAGCCCTGGGGCAGCCTGGATCCCCGCTGTCTTCACTGTGCCCTGCTGTGTTTGTGCAGCAGTTTGGTGCAGGATGGGTCCTAAGGTCGTGACTACACACCGTTTATTCCAGAATAAGATAGGGGGCGAACTTAAAATGGAAGCACCCTTCTGGATTAATTCCACGTGTAGACACACTTGCTCCGGACCGCAGTAGGGGCGTAGCACCTCCCAAGGCGGCAGCGCTGCAACGGGTGGATGGGGAGGCTCCTCGGTCAGACGCACCGGTGCAAGGCGCGGGTCCATCCCGCAAAACGAAACCCCGGGCGGGCCGGGGAGCGGCGGCTCTGCCCTTCGCTTCGCTTCGCTGTGGGCCGGGCCCGGCCCAGCCCCCGACCGTGCAGGGCGGCACTCCCGGCCCGGGCGGCGGCGGCTGCTGCAGGCTCCGCCCCACGCTGGGGCTGGGCTGGGCTGGGCGGAGCAGGGAAAAGGGCCCCGGGGGGCGGCGGGAGTGGCGCAGGCGCCTTGTTCGCGAAAGCGGGGCAAGCCGCGGACTCGCCTCTTCCTGTGACCTCCCGCGCTGCGCTGCACTGCACTGCACAGCCCCGCCGCCCGCCATGCTCTGCCGCCTGGCTTCCCGGGGCAGGTGAGGCCCCGCCTGGCGCTCAGGCCTCCGGGCCGCCCGGCCAAGGACACGGAGGGGGGAGGCGCTGCGCGGCGCGTCTCAATGTCAGTCTGACCTGGCCTTGTGGGACGGACCCGGGTCAGGTTTTTAATCCAGTATTACCCTCCCCCCACCGCACCCCAGCTGTCCTCTAACACCCCCCGCTCTGCTCCCCCTTCCCTCAGGCACTCCCACGCCCTGCCCCCCGTACCCCTTCTGCCCCCCTTCTTCTCTTGCCCCCTCTCCCCCACTCCCGAGGTGGTGGCCAGAGGCTTGTTCGTACGTCGGTTTCCAGGCCCTCTCTGCCCTTCCCAGCGCGGTGGGAAGTTCCCTGGCCTGAGGCCCCTCCGCTCAGCTCCCGGGCACAGGGGAAGGGTTGGGTTTTGTTTTCTGGCTGGGCCGAGATGATCGATTGATTATTTATTTTTTTTAGCTCTCAGCGGTCTCATCCTGCCCCGGTGCTGCAAATGCATCTGGGTGGGCTTCTTGAACTAACGGGGGCTACTTACATGAATAAAGCAAAGCAAAGGTTGAGGTGTTGTGGGACCTTCATAGTGCAAAGCCTCCAGAAACAGGTCTTGTGCCCTTTGTATGAACTGTGTAGCATCAGAGGCCAGGGTGAGTGAGGTAATATCTTCTATTGGACCAGCTTCACTTGGCGCCAGAGAGACAAGCTTTTGAACTTACCCAGAGCTCTTTTTCAGGTCCTCGAAAGCGTGTCTGTCTTACCAACAGAAGGTGGTCCAACAAAAGATATTACTTCTCCTATCTTGTGTTTCTAATATCCTGGGGCCGACACAGGTACGACAACACTTGTGTAGCATTAGGAAGCTGGATGTTGCCAACTCTTATGACTTTCACTATTTGTGTTGTAGCTGGTGTTTTTCCTAAAGCCTCAGCTGTTGGAACCAAGAGAGTACATGAGAATCTTTGCTTTTGTTAAAAAGAGAGGTTTCTAGCTTTGGTTGCAGGGAAAAGGTTGCTTGGGGCTGGCAATACTGTTCTTTGTATCTCTGGACCTTAATTACATAGGGAAAAATTCCGCCGATGCTACTTACATTGAGTAGTACTTTATACCATAAGTAATCACAATGAAATTAATGGGACAACTTGAGAAGTGTCACAGAGCAGGGCAGCTGCACCTGTATTCCCCCTCTATGGGCCAGCAAGGGCACCCATGCTCAGGCATCCAGCTACTGAGCTGTTACCTTGCTTGGGTGGAAATCTGTGACTCTCCCTCCTGACAGATATTTCCAGGAGGAGCAGTTCCCTGCCTTCATAGTGTTACTTCTAGCAAAGACAGTTTGCCTAAGCAGGCCTGCTTACTTTCTCTTCAAAGACATTACCCTGCAGTTGCTGTGGTTATAAATTACCACACAGTTCTTCCTATGCAAGCCTATTTTTATTCTTAGGGTAAAAGCATGACAAAGAAAACATTAAAAACAATAAAGAACCAACTTGTGTGCTAACAAGCTTACCAGAGATTCCCACCATTGGCGGGTGAGTCCTTCAAACTCCCAAAGGGGTCTCTTTTGTAGTCACGAGTTCATTATAGCTTCAGCTCAGAATTAACATGCTCATGAACAGTGTAGTCCATCTTTCACATAGTTTGGGGTCTCTGATCTGAAGTTTCCAGGAGCAGGTAAATAGTAGACAATGGGACTCTCTTCCCAGGGCATAGCTTCAAAAGGATGGATGTAAGGTGGATCATTTGCATTCCCCTCACCTGCAGGAATTTCCTAGAAAATCCATTTTACATGCATTGTCCCCAAATGTCCTTTGATGTTCCCAACATTTCCCCCAAGGTTTACCTTAGTCATTCTCCTAGAAAAGTTACAAACAATGCTACAATGGCACACAAACAATTGGATTTTTAATACAATGGACCCCATAGGTATTAAACCTAATTCAGTAAAGTTTATCTGAATTTCATAAGGTTTGTCCAAGATACATTGTTAGTCTGTCATAGTAAGAGACTACTCAGTGTAAGAGTGGCAGGATCTGGCATATGAGACCATCTGTGTAAACTGTATTTGGTTTTTATTTTTAAAGTATTAATATTGAATGTACAGCAAGCTGAGTGTATTATTTTATTTTTTTCAGTAGCACTAAGCTGATTGCAGCTTTGGGCTGCTTGGCCTCCAGGCAAAAGCACACTCTTCCTGACTTGCCTTATGACTATGGTGCCCTGCAGCCCCACATTAATGCAGAAATCATGCAGCTACACCACAGCAAACATCATGCTACTTACGTGAATAATCTGAATGTTGCAGAGGAGAAATATAAAGAGGCATTGGCAAAAGGTATGTGTGGGTGCTGTTAACAGAAGGGAAGAAAGCTACTCAAACCATATATTATGACCTTTGTTTAAAAAGCATGGTGAAGACACGTTTGAGGATTTGGCTCAGTAAAGGAATGTACTCTGTGCTTAGTCAGATGCAGAACTTTCCCTTTAACTGTAATTGCCATTGTTAATGAGCTAACTTTATCTTTGGTTGTCTATGGTACAATTAGGAAGGGACTGGATTTTATGGTAGGTTTGAATGTTGCTGATACTCTAAAGTTAGGTGTGAAGTTACAGTATTGTAAATATAGAGTAAACGACGTTAACTTTAAGGAGTTTATTCCATAGTTACACATGTAACTGAGACCAGGATTTGGACCATTAGGAAAACTGCAGCCATTTCACTGAACTTCGTAAGAAGAAATTTTAAAATGTCTGGGCCTGTTTTCAATATAAATGTGAAATGTATTTGACAGTAAAATTACAGTGCATTTCTGAACCTACCGCAGCCATCTTACTTGAAAAAGAGAGAGAGATTTTTACTTCAAAAGTGAGGGAGTTCAAGGTATGAGTTTATAAGCCAGTTTGCTAAGTCCTTTCAGGGAGACTGGATAATCTTGTAGTTAGTGCACGTGACTGGTAGCCAAGAGATATGGATCTTATTCCTAGCTTTGCCACAGTCTTACTGTTGTGATCTTAAGAAAATCACTTAACTGAGACACAGATAAGTTTATCCCATCTCTATAAAAGTGTGATACTAAAGTACCTGCCTTCCTATAAGGCATGTTAGACTTAACTTATTATTGGGCTGAAACTTGATGTTCTCTGAAGAACTCAATAGTAGTACACAGTATTAATAATACTTTAGATACATAGCAATATTACATACTTTTTTTGCTTGGCTTGCCAAAGTAAACATGTTTAAAAAGTCCTGCGTTGGTTTCCAGTAATGTCATCTGCATGTCTTCTATTTCAGAGAGTTGGCAGCAATAATCTTAAGTACTGTTAGCATTGTTTTCAAATATATTTCAGTATAATCATATTGAGAAGTGCATCTTACATCTTGTTCTGTCAGATTACTGGACTGGTAAAAATGAATGAACTTTTGACAAGGCAGATCAATTTTTTTGTTGGTGATGGTGATGTTTCTAAAGAACACCTGATTTTTTAAAGATGTTTTGTCTAGGGATTCATCTCTGCTATTATAGTTGGCTAACACTTTACAAACTACTGTACACTCATTTGATGGTCATAATCCGCATGTGAGATTCATTTCCAAAAACTAGATGATTTAGGTACACTTTGAGGATCAGTGGGATTTATGCACATAATCAGGGTATTTCTAAAAAATCTCTTGGTACTTAACTAACTAGGGCGTTCATGTAGAATTCATTTTCTTAAAATGTCATGTGTTTATAGTAAAAGCATTAATTTATTTCCCTCTATTAGACAATGCATTATAATATATAATTTTATAACATGTTAATATAACATGTTATAATTAATATAAGGTAAAATCCTAGTGAAAACAAAGCAGTTTGTAGTTTTAACATGGGTTAGCAGGCTAAGGTAAACTCCAGGCACCGCCATAGTCTTTACCTCAACTTGCTAACACGTGTGAAAGTTGCAAACTGTCTTGTTTACACTAGGATTTTATTTCATGTTACCATCTTCTAGCTAACATTAGGTAAGAATATGCCTGGTTTTCCTAGCGAAGAGACATGCTTAGAGTGAGAGAGTGTGCGTGTGTGTGAACGTGTGCATGCAGGCACGCACACAAAACACCATAGGGAGAGTGCTAATTACTTCCACTCACCTCTCCTCAATGCCATCCTAGATGTCCCTTGTGGTGTTTTTGCCCTGTTGTTGGATAAAGTGCATCAGGACTACTGTGGCAGCACCAGAGATCCCACCCCCTCAGATTAGCTTCAGAAGGCGGAGGTAGTGTTATCAACCTATAAGCCAAGGTGAAAAGCCACCATCATTGTGTAAGAAGAGAGGGTCAGGAAGAAGGTTGGGGGAGTGATCTTAAGAGGGGCTGGGAGTTATCCTTCCACCCTGACTTGTGCCATTTTCAAGCTGTGAGCTTCCATATCTCACTTGTGCTGGGCGGACCTCTTTTCTTAGGAAAGCAGAAGTGTAAGGGGCCATACACATCTTCAAAGGTGCTATTGGTACAACTTGTAACACTTGCAGTGTTTCAGTTTTATGACAAAATAAAAATTTCCCCAGTTCATGTAAATAGGAGCAGAATTACTGAACAAAGTGCTCAGTCTAGATGGGTTATTCTGACTATGACCCTGACTGAAAATATATTGACAATATATTCACTTAAAATCCTTTCAGTGCCTCTGTCTTTTATGTTTAAAAAACAAAAAGCTAATTTTTATACAGATATAACATGACTCTTTTAAGAGCCTGTAGAAAATCTGTTTTTTTTTTTTTAACTTTTACATCTTAATAAGTAAACTTGCTATTTTAGCAGACTAATAACTTATATTAATGTGCATTGACAGTCTCCAGCAAAGATATGAAACACGCTGGATATGTTATAGTCGTCTTTAGTGTTAGTTATTGAATTAAGAGGATTTAACAAAACACTACACTCTTGATTTAATCAGAACAGTTGTGGTTCACAGTGTGGTGTTCATTAACAATTGAATCCGAGACTCTTAGTTTTTTGCATACAGGATTTCCAAAAAAGATCATGTATTAAATGTACTGTAGCTAGTCTGTACAGTTTAAGATAAATCAGCTGGAAAAAGACACAGTGAAGGAAACTGGAGTTTAACTTGCTGTGTGTGAAGGAATATACATGTTTACAAAATATAAAAATAATGTTTGACTAACATTAGCACCCAAAACATTAACACCACTGGTCACTTTCTTTTATGGAACTGTAATTAATTCTGTTTTAAATACCCTTTCAGAAATATACTGTAGGTGTTCTTCCAAAACTCTCTCCTCTACCCTCCTTGTTTTTTCAACGTTTGTTGTAAACAGTTAGTTCAGATACAGTACAACTTTAGCATTAGATTCCTCAAAGTAAATGCTACATACAGGCAGCTGCTGCCACTAATGACATTGAAAGTTGAACAGCATTTTACTTGGTTAGAAAGATCAAGAGAAAGTATTGTCAGCAACAGTAGACAGTAGTTTTAAAGAGCCTTTTAAGACTTATTTTAAAGTGCATGTTTTAAATAGCATTTTAAGACTCCCAAGATTGACAAGGGAAAAGTAGGCCTTGAGACACATGGCCCAAGTGACACTCTATGAGAGATGGTGGAAAGAGAGCAAGGTATAAGTTCAGTTTCCCAGCGTCGAGTGGAGCTTGCTGAATTCAAGGCTGGAAACAGTTATAGGTAGATGGGAGGTTCCTGTGAAGCTTTTCAGCAGGGTCATGGTTTCTGCCTTTTTGTGGCAGTCATTTAATTTAAAACAAAATAACTTGTTGTATTGTGCTTCTTAGTGAATTCTCCTACTCTATTTCCATATTAACTACGGTGGTGGGGGAAGAGAGCAAAGAATGCAGAGTTTGATCAGAGAAAGTGTTGGGGGTGTAAATGGATCTGGATCATGCTGTTCCCTTTGTCACATTCTTTCTTTGTAGTCTTGGCTACAGGCTCTCTACTTGTACCCTAAAGAAACCAATGGCTTCAGCTTACTCATTTATAGAGTGGGTAATTTTATGTATTTAAATATTTTTTCAGCTAGAGGGTGAATGCCCTCTCCTAGCCTGTTGGCAACGGTAAATTTTGACACTTTAGAAACCCTAGTCTTCAGAACACCTTTATGAGTTAGACATTTTAGGTTGTAAGATGTACCTATTTTGCACCCTTCTATTCATCTTGCCAGATGGTAGAACACGAGTAAACACTTATGTGGGAACATACATGGTCATTTGATATAGAATTGGCAATTGCAATGGGTTGCCAGGCATTGACATATGATGTGTCAAGATTTGACAGAGCTATGTCCAAACAATTTTGTGTAGAACAGTGTTTACAGTGGTGAGCACAAATACCATGAACTCACTTTTTCACACATCCTAATAACCTGTTACAGCACTATAGATAAGATTTTTTTCTTGCTATGAACAGTGCTTGCTTTATTGATTGATGTGGCAACACTTTCTTCCATATAATTCTGTTGATCTTATGTATCTTCAGGTGACGTTACAGCTCAGGTGTCTCTTCAGCCTGCACTAAAATTCAATGGTGGGGGTCACATCAACCACACCATCTTCTGGACAAACCTTTCTCCTAATGGGGGAGGAGAGCCTCAAGGTTAGTACTCATTTTGATGGCTTACTGCTATGTCAGTATTAACAAATAGAATTGTGACAAACCATGGCCTGTAAAGAAATGTCTTGTATTTAGTTTGTCACTTAAAAGGGAAAAGACTTTGAAAAATTAAGGTCCTTCAAAATTGGCAGTGTTCTATGTCTGTCTGTTCAACAGCTAGCATAATAGGGCCCTGATCCTGATCGAGGCCTTCAGAGGCTCCTGTAATATAGAATAATTAATATTGTTCTAATCTTTTGCATACACTCTAAAATGGAGCTTTACTGAGCAAAAGACTAATCTTTTTTTAAAAACAGACTTAGTTACATATGTAGCTATATATTTATCAACAGTATAAAAGCTGCCATTGTTATGACGTTGCCATTGTAAAATTCATTAACCTTTTATTTTATTGATTGACTGTGGAGGATGAAATTAGCCACCCAAAACTGTGATATTGTCATAAAAGTCTCTCAAACATACAGAGTAGTGTTGAATGCGCTGCAGTCCATGGAAAGAAAAAACTCTCAGGTTACAAAAATCAAGCATTCCAGGAGTTGGATTGGGCCTACTCATTAGCATTAAAGCTTTAAAAGCCCTCATGGAAGAAGTGTAGTTTTAAAGAGGGAAAGGGTTGAGGTTTGATAGACCAGTGCTTTTCAAACATTTCAAACTACTGTGCCGCCTTCAGGAGTCTGAAGCCCAAGCCTCACTACCCAGGCCTGAAGCATGTAAGTTCATTTCTCAGGGCCCCCGGTGGCATAGGGCCCCAGGCAGCTGCCCTGCTTGCCAACCCCTAATGCCGGCCCTGCACTTGCAATCTCCTAAATCCGTCCTGCGATGATCTCCCCCCTGGGGTTTGCAACCCTCACATTGAGAAACACGACTCTAGATGAGTTGACGTACCCTCGGCAGACCTGTGCATATCCCCAGGGGTACACATACCCCTAGTTGAGAACCACTGTGATCGGCCATGTCAGGGAAGTAGTTATGGGTCTTGGGGACCATGCAGAAAAGAACTGGAGAAGGGCATGAAGGAGGTTTTAGATGAAGGTGATTTTCCTTTTCTCCCCCCCCTCCACCCTCCCAAAAATTAACAGTTTTCATTTTATGTAAAATCAGACCGTGAAAGAATTGGCACCTGCATTCAAAACAATCTCTGGGATTCAGGATAGTACATACACTACTTCAGCTTTGCTTGAGTAGAAGCTAGGCATTTGTTGCTGTGAAGTTGTTATGCTTTGAAGAGTCGTCATTAAGTTTCCAGAGGGGTAGCTGTGTTAGTCTGTTTTCAGCAAAACAACGAGAGTTCTGTGGCAGCTTAAAGACTAACACATTTATTTGGGCATAAGCTTTCATGGGCAGAAACCCACTTCATCAGACTAATTTGTTAGTCTTTAAGGTGCCACGGAACTCTTGTTGTATTGTTAAGGTTAAGATTCTTTCACGGGTATTTTTAGTAAAAGTCAGGGACAGGTCAGGGTCAATAAATAAATAATTCATAGAAGCTCGTGGACCTGTCCCTAACTTTTACTAAAAATACCCCGGGGGGGACGACACTTACAATCAGAGTGCTGTTGGATGTTGATCTCTGGCAGCTGCTCCAGCCCTACTGCTGTGGAAGAAGTCAGTGGTCCTGGAAAGTCACAGAACCCGTGACCTCCGTGACAGAGTTGTACCCTTAATCCTTGTATGTAGGGCTGTACTTTAACATCATAGCCGCTCATTAAAATTATAGCCTCATGCGTCAATGTTTGCTATGTCTTCATCTTCAAACTACAAAAAAATTTAGAAAAGTCAGTGTTCATAATGACACCACTGTGGAACTGAGAAACAGGAAGTGGGGAGTAAATGTGTCACTGAGGCTAAGTTTGAATAATACAGTTCAGGCTCACTTGTATACAAGAGCTTTGGGAAATACTTTAGACTAAAGTCTGCCTCAGTTTTGCTTCCGAATATCTGGCATTCCTTGCAGTTTCGTTGGTTATAAGTGATTAGAATGTGCTTTCATAGATGTTGAAGAGAAGAGCTAGCAATGCTGCGTTAAAGCATATATGTACAGCACTGTAAGAGTACGTCTCTCTTCATGTACAGAAGATGCATCATTTGCTCAAAGAGCCTACAGTTGAAGTTAGATAAAGTGGCTTGGGAAGAGAGTAGGTCATGACAAAACTGTAGCTGGGTTAAAAAAAGAATTAGATAAGTTCATGGAGGATAGGTCCATCAGTGGCTATTAGGCAAGATGACCAGGGATGCAATCCCATGCTTGGGGTGTCCCTAAACCTCTGATTGCTGGAAGCTGGAACCGAATGACGGGATGGATTCATTCACTCTGAAGCATCTGGCATTGGCCAATGTCGGAAGACAGGATGCTGGGCTAGATGGGCCATTGGTCTGACCCAGTATGGCTGTTTTTATGATAGTCACAGAAGCTTACAATACAACTGCTTAGATGTTACCTTAGAATATGGGATACAGAGGTTATTGAGATTAATGCATGCTGCAGCTCACAAGCATTCAGTAAAGTCTAAACATGTTCTTATAATCCTAGTGCCTATTTTAACAATACTAACACAGGTGAGCCAAACCAAATCCAGCTATGTATTTGTCAGTATTCAGTTCAGGTGTGGGGACCTTAGTATGAGCTGGCACCTGGTATGTGAGTGTCAGGTGCACTTTGCGGAGATTCTTTTCCCATTCTGCTTTCCTTTTAAACTGCAGTATCTGTATAAACTACTAATGCACAAGATTAACTCTTAACAGATTTTTCCCTTCTCAGAAGAAATGAGAAGGGGGAAGTCAACTGCTTCTCTCTGACATCAAAAATAAATTTTGATATCAGCTGGAAAATAGTGTAAAGTTTGTGTGTGTGGTTTTTTTTTTTTTTTTTTTTTTTAAATATAAATTTAAGGGGAACTGTTGGAAGCCATCAAGCGTGACTTCGGCTCCTTTGGAAACTTCAAGGAGAAGCTGACGGCTGTATCGGTTGGTGTTCAAGGCTCAGGGTGGGGGTGGCTTGGTTTTAACCAGGACCAAGGCCGTCTTCAGGTGACTGCTTGTTACAATCAGGACCCTCTGCAAGGAACAACAGGTTAGTTTTGTTTTTAAATGATCTTTGAAAGAGAAAACAAACTGATACTTATATTTTTGAGGAAGGTAGCTGCAGAGGCAGCTTGAAAGGGCTCTTTAATACATGCATGTTTTTCTTTCTAAGTAAATATGTCTAGAGAGAGATTTCATATGACCATGTCTTTATTAAAAATGATGGAAAGCAATAATGTCCTTTTAAAAATATATTATTTGTGAAAAGCAGCTTATAAACTTTGGAGAATGTAATGGGTGGGATTTCAAATCTTAGCTTCAGTGGACAGGGAGAGTAGGAAGATGGATAGAGGATGAATTTTCAGCTGTATAGGGACTTGAGCTTTCATGGATGATGGGAGGTTTGCTCATAAGGTCTCCTTTTTGGAGAGAGTAACTTAAAGAGGCAGCAGCTTAAAAATTGCCCTCGTCTGAAAACTTTTTGCCTCCCTTTGCAAGCAACACTTAATATCACCTATAAGTGGAAGACTAAACTGTCTGTTTTTAGCTTGTTTACTCTGTGCATTTGACAGCACTTTGTGTATAATTAACTTCCCCTGCATATAGGCTTTTCTGTCAACAGAGTGGGGAGACACCTCTCCTCTTTATAATCACACCATTTTTATTTTTAAACATGCTGAAATTGATGGGGCACACTAGGGCAGATGTTAATACCTGAAATGACTCTTATTTTTCTTTGAATCACTATAGCTGGGGCAGGTATATGCTAATGATAGATATATTGTCAACCTGAGATGGCCCTTAAAGTTTTTCTCAGCCAGGGATAAGCCAACAGTAAAATGTTGGACATGACCCCTTTTAAAAGATGTCTGATTTGCCATGGGTTCGGGTTTTATTTGACTCTATGCTGTGAGGGTAGCAGTCTGGATTCACGCTGCAATGCTGAGGGAAGACACCATAGTACATCCACCAAGATGCATAATTTTTGGTGGTTTCTCTTATTGTCCTTTTTCCCTGCCCCCTTTGCAAAAACTCTGCAAACTCTCTCCATGGTGCCAGAGAGAGAACAAACCCCACATGACTTCACATCACTTAATGCCCTTGTGGAAGGCACTCCGATACTGCAGTGTTGAGGGCCATACAAGAACCTATTTAGAACAGGAGTATAGGGGATGAACTGAAACTCTGTGGATTAGCAGCTGCAAAGATTACCGTTAGCTGGATTCAGCGGCAATGCCTTGTTGTAAATATTCCCCTCTCTCTAAAATTCTCAGTTAGGTGTTTCCTTGTTGGGGTTTTCCAATCTTTAATCTTACAACAACTAGGATGTATGTAACTAACTCAGGTGTTTAATGAAAGTATTTTGTGACTTTTCAACATTCCACTGTAATATGTTTTAAGCACAGTTTCTAGAAGTAGGATTATTGTTGCACCACAATGGAGTATTTTGCAGGATTCCTTAAGGCAGTTTTTTCAGTTCAGAACTTTATTTTTAGGGCTTAGTCCTGCCCTCAGGATTGAGGGTCTTCATAGCTGTGTATCATAAATTAAGCTACTGCACTGCCTCTTGTATGGGAAGCAGCTGTATAAGAGTTAGCAACATGCACCTGTGCCTTGGAGGGTTCCTTGTTGTTAAATGATATGGAAATGGAGAATAAAATAGCTGGAAATATTCTGAAGTTGGGCTTTGAAGTTTTGAAATGTTTCTTATTCATCTGAAAATATTTTCATAGACTCACACAGTTACTTTCTTTTCTTCTCTAGGTCTTATTCCGCTGCTAGGAATTGATGTGTGGGAGCATGCTTATTACCTTCAGTATAAAAATGTTAGACCTGACTATCTAAAAGCTATCTGGAATGTGATCAACTGGGAGAATGTATCTTCAAGATATACAGCTTGCAAAAAATAAAGTGGAGTTCTCACACAGACTCTCTCACACAAGAGCACCTGTTCTACTCTGAAATCATTTTTGTAGTAATGTGTCTACTGGCTTGTTAATGCATCGATCCACTGCTGAAAATACTTTAATGCATCCAATGAAAACATTTGCAATCAAGCCAAGTGTTGCTTGTATAATTCTGTGAAAGGTATTTATACATAGACTTAAAGCTTTAATCTCTTATGCAACAAGTAGAAACAACTCTCTCATTCTTTGTAGGGAATCTAACTCTTTAAAATTTCTTTGTGGTTCTGCTGAACTTTCCTGTATTTGATGGCAGTGAATTTAGGAAGATCTCTAGTTTGGTTTTCCCTTCTGTAATAAAGGACAATACTAATCTACATCACAGTGGCTTTGTGAAGAATAGTTATATATGAAGCACTGTAAAATACTAATTATTAATAAATAAGTATTACCAATACATTTCACTATACCTGCGCAGATTGTTAGGAAAACTTGCTGTAGAAAGTTGTTTCCAAGAGCAGTTAATGATTTCCAAAGGCAAAAGCGATATTCAAAATAACTATTAAAAGTGCCTGGGCCAAGGAACTTCCTTTAGGAAGGGATAGTAGCAAACATTTAAAAAAAAAAAAAAAAAAAAAAAGACTGCACGGAATGGGAAGTAGTGGGGCACTTGATTCACGTGTGATAAAGGGGTTCATTGCACCCTCAAAGCTTCAGTTTGAGTTTTGGTCCCTATCCTTCATTTAGGAGCCAGTGAAGATAGACGTATTTTCCCACAGCTGCTCTCTATTCCACATGGAAATAGGATGGCAGGTGGTGATAATCCGATGACTGAATGTTTTCTGATGCTTATTGATCTTATTTAATTCCTTGTTGCACTTAAGTATTTGAGTAGAAATGTATTCCAGAAATGTTGCCATAAATAAAAAAAATTAAAAAAATCCTATAACTGAATCCATAGTAATACAACTTAGTCATAGTGAGTCCAGTTATTTTCCTCTTGAGTTGCATTGCAAAGGGACCACCCTGCTATCTGCATACAACAGGCGTCACAACAAATTTCCTTGAACCTCCAAGGATGCATAATGCAAGACCAAGTGGGCGCTACTATGCTGGGTGAGCTCTGTTGTTTTGGTCAGTAAATGGGTTAATTGGCTTGAAAATCAATTAAAGATGCAATGTTTGGCCTCTACTGTCTCGGTAAAATAAGCTTATTTCAAGACACCTTTCTGAAAATAGACCTATTCTTGTAACTCACAATTCAGATAATAAATATAGTTTAGCAAGAGAATGCAATACTGGGAGCCAGGATGGATTGATTTAAATAGTGATTTAAATTGTGGTAAGCCTCGATTTAAATCGATTTTAATCATCTTTCCCATTTGTACTTCAGCTATTTTTCTAAAGAAAGGTGCGTTCTTGTTGGTTGATATAACCATTGAAATGTCAGTTTATAATAAAAAGAACCTTTCCACGGGGTTTGGTACATCTTTTTGCCATTTAGGAGAGTATGCTATAACTATGTACATTTATTTAAGAAATTATATAGCTTAATATTTTCAGATTCTTATTCATTGTACACCTCTAGTATGTTAGAAAATGGTGAGAATGTATTGCTTATTTACCACTCCTGTGCCATATTTTAAAAGGTTGATCACAAAAGAATCGGGGGGAAAAATCTTTCTTTATATAGAAAAGCAGCCTTTTAACTCCAAGATTGTAATTGAGATACAGGGATTCAGCATATTTATTCTGTATTTAAATGTATTAAGAGATTATAATTTTAGGCCTTAATATATTTTGTATTAAATTCAGATTCATCTTAAACAGATTTATTCTTAAAGAAAAACTTATTTAAATAAAATTCTGATTTAAATCAATCAGATTTATTAAAAAAAAAAATTGGATTTAAAAAAAAATCTATTTTTATCCACCTTGCTGGGAACACAGTACATGTCTCTCCCCTTCTGTTCCTGTCTGAGGCTTTAATGTTACTACTACAAACTTGAAATAGCACAGCTATCTCTGAAGCTATATAGCTTCAGAAATGAAGATAGGTTGAATTCAGCTGTGGTGTGGAAACTAAGTGTCCTAATATAGTTTTGTTCCCTAAACATTGTTTTTAAGAAGTGGAACATACTACAAAAATCTGGCAGTAATTTGGCTGGGCAAAAAAAAAAAAGCAAAATTTTTGCAATTGTCACTAGTTATGAGACTGAACTTAGGAAAAGCTAAATCAGAAAAATAACAGCTTTATAGGACTGTTGAACAATTAATATTCACTCTAACAGCATAAGAAATCCTTATGTTCTGATTTTTCTTACTGTTTTTTGGTAGAGCCCAAAGTGTGTGAGATGAGAGATCCATTGTGCAAGGTGTTGTACAACCACATAGGTAGCCAGTCCTTGCCTCAAAGGACTTGCAGTTGTGGCTCATATTTAGTTCAGAGGCTTTAAATATTTTTCAAATTCAGAATGCTTTTTAGAGAAGACCAGCCCTCTTTTTTTAACTCTACATGTAAATGGCTTTAAAAATAAAATTCCTGAAATATTCCCTTTTTCACAGGTTACTGACAGCAATATTTGAAGTGCCATGTAAAACAGTTGAGAAAAATCATCACAGTTACTAGCCCAGGCACAATCTTTCTGCCAGCCTTTACCACAACAAAGAAAGCTAATTTTACTTGTCAGTCAATAAATTACACACCACAGTAGTGCTTCCCCCACTTCATTGGTTCACCTACCACCACCTTAAGCTGTTAAGTGAATTGCTTGGAACATCAAGCTCATGTACTGCAAGCAGTGCACAAACTGCAGTTTGAAACCTGTCCCAGGAGAAAGGGTGTGTAGAATCTTGCATGTCTAATAAGAAAGCATGTGTTTTGTGATTGTTTTTTTTTAAGCCAGAAACCTGAAGTGCTTTCCACTGTCCATATGACTTGTAAATTTCAATTTAAGAAATAGTTAAACTTAAATTCTACCGTATTTTTGGTAACTTAAGTTCTGTGAAATACTGACCTTATCTGGCCCTTATTTGGAAGCACTGGCATAATATCCAGTGTGGAGTGTAATTGTCTCTGTCCCAATAAAATTAATCAGTAGTGAAGCTTGCAGTAAATGCTATAGCATCATCAAGAAAACCCATACAAATGCAGGAAACACTGGTACCTAGTTGGTGTCTTGCAGAGCAAAATCTTAAGCTTTGTTTTCCTTGTTTGAATGGGGCCTGGTCCACTCTACAAAGTTGGGCTAACATAAGCCACCTTGCATCAACCTATTTTTGCATGTGTCTACACTCAGATCGTCTCCTGGCACTGTAAGCACCCCGTTACAGCGATGCAGTAACATGATCTCCCTGAAGGCATTGAGCTGGGATTGAGGTGGCAGTGTTGACACAGTGGGAATGTGTAGACTGCATCACCTATGGTGATCTTAACAGTCCTCCAGCAGCTGTCCCACAATGCCTGACACTGACTGCTCTGGTCACAGTTGTGAACATTGCTGCCTGAGAGTCACAGACACTAGAAACCACACCCACCTTTAAAACCACTGCCTATTAGTGAAATGCCTTTTTGTGATTGCTCACCCTGGCTAGCACACCTACCAGCTCTCCCTTGGTGGGTGCAAGGGCACAGCCTACCACGTTCTAGATGCCCTCCTGCCTGGAGTAGACAGGAGGTATTGGATCTCCTGCGCCGGTGGGGAGAAGAGGCTATGTGGACACAGCTATGGATGAGCCATAGACATCTATGAGCAGATTGCATGGGCGATGCTGGAGACAGGTTACACCAGGAATCAGCAGCAGTGTCAATTGGAAGAGTAGGAACTGTGGCAGCTAGTCCGGAAGGCCAGGGAGGCCAACAGTCAATCTGGCACCAGGCTGCAGACCTGCCACTTTTACAGTGAGCTGCATGCCATAGTGGGCAGAGACCCACCAGAGCACTAGGGCTACCTCTGAGGAGCCCGTGTCACAGCCCCTGCCATGAACAGCGAGGAGGATAGGGGATATACAATGGAGAATTTCAGCTATGCTGTGAGCCAGGACCTGGTTGAGACTCCACCGCTGTCTAGTAGGTCCCGGCAGTTGAGCACAGGTGAGCCTGATGCAGCGGAAGGAACCTCAGATAAGTGTATGAATGCGTTTCCCACTAGAATGTTTAAATGTACAGATGGTGCCCATCCCCAGCTTAGCAAGACACAGTTTTTGACTTTTCATTAATTTACTTGTACTGGAAGAGGTACTGGTACAAGAAACCGAGGTAGTATTATCTGCTTTTTATTCCCCATAGGGTTAGGTGTGCGGGTGGGGGTATATGTGCAGCAGTTTATGTACACAGGGATGTCACTTAAATCCTGAGAGATCTCAATGAAATGTTCAGGGAGGTATCCACAATCCTCTCTTGAAGGTTTCTAGTGATGGCAGCCTCATTTCTTCCTCTGTGGTAGGATGCTTTCTCACACCGGTACACAATTACTTCAGCAGGCACCACTGCGGTAAACAAGCTAGTGGCATATGGACCCAAGCAGTTTTGAGACACCACCAGCAGCTGTGCTTTCTATGCCTGTGTTACCCTCAAGACCTAGGTATTGGCTAAAATCACCACCACCTGTGGAAAATAGCGCCACTACTCAGTGACATTGCCCTATATGTATACAGATTTAGAGTCACAGAAAAAGCAAAAGTTAAGTTCAGAACTCCCTTCCCTTGTTTCCCCTGAAGTTTTAAACAAGATATGCTTATGGAAATTTCCACTTTGTAGCACACAACACCATGTTCCAGTCCCAGTCTCGGGGAGTATGGCCTGCCAGGTGCAGGAGGATTTAAGGAGGGAATTATCTGGTTGTGTGAAACAATAATATTTCAGTCCTTAGTTCCAGGGTATATAAGTGTGTGTGTATATATATATATATATATATATATATATGAAACAATAGTATTTCACTCCTTAGTGTGTATGTGTGTGTATGTATATATATACATAGTGTATATATATATATATATACTTATATACCCTGGAACTAAGGACTGAAATATTATTGTTTCATGCAACTGAATAATTCCCTCCTTAAATCCTCCTGCACCTGGCGGGCCATACTCCCTGGGACTGGGCCTGGAACGTGGTGCTGTGTGCTACAAAGTGGAAATGTCCATAAGCATATCTTCTTTAAAATTTCAGGGGAACAAGGGGAGGGAGTTCTGAACTTAACTTTTGGGGTTTTTTTTTACTCTAAATAAGACGATACTTCTGTTTTATCTGTGCTTGCTGCCCTTGTGGCCTCGAGCTGTCGCCTGTCCATATGTGGGGAATGCCTTACCATGAGGAGGAGGAGGAAGAAGAAGAGAACGCAGGAGGACGTGTTCTCTGAGTTGCTGCAAGCCAGTGCTGCATCAGACTGTGAACAGAGGACCTGGAGCGTGAATATTTCAAACAGCCTGTAGAGGGCAAAAGCGGATAGGAAAAAGTCTCAGCAGGAAGAGGAGAGGGAGATGCACCAGGACATAATGGGGCGTCTCTGTCAGCAAACTGATTCTGCAGGCTCTGGTTGACCTACAGGTTCAACAAGCACAGGCTTGCCTTCCTTTGTAGGTTTCAGTTTGCAAGTGGTTGGTAGTTTATTCCTTCTGCTATACTTCTTTTATTCAAGCATGGATTATTGTATTATTAGCAAATCACTGAAATGGCTAGCAGGTGGAGCTTTTATACTGCTGCTAAAACTCTTTGGGTCACTGTTTTCATTGAGTAGTTAAGGATTTTAATAGCTTAGAGGTGCTTCTTGTGATAGAAAGCAGAAAACCATTTTTAACCTTTCCAAGTATATACTTTATTTTTTGGGAGGTGGGGGCAGGCGGGGAAGACAATATAGAATTATTAAATACTTTCTGCAGTAAGTATTAATGATAAGAGAAGAACCAAGAAGAAAATTTTAGGTGAAATCTGAATCCTTGTGAATGTTTGGGGATCTTGCAGTTGCTTGTGTTTACATGCCAGTTTGGACTTAAATGGGAGATGTGGATCATATGGCAACTTCACTCAGATAAGTATCGGTTTATATGAATAAGTACTTTCTCATTAGGGTAACAGATTTCCTCCAAATAGTTATGTGGACAAATGAAAAATCTAGGCACAGGAAAGATTATTATTTTTTATTCACAGAATTAGTCTTAGAGCTGTATGTGTTTGTGTGATTCCCTTCCCATCAGGTATTCTCACCCAGTGAAATAGCAAAACATTACCATTCTGCAGTGGCAGCATCTCACATCCATTGCACACTCCTTTTGCACAGACATAAATGATTACATAGGTGCAAGGCAGTGACTCACTGTCAGGAGCAATACCAATAATACAGTCAGGGTAAAATTCTTGGTTAGATTTAAAAATGATAAAAGGAGGCTGGTTTATAATCATCTGATAAATCAAATCCTTTCCCTTCCCTTTGGCTTTTCTTAGACTTGCTTCTGGTTAATAACTTAAAAATGTGCTCAGATGTCATCTTGAGGGCCACAGTTACTGTTTTGCTTCAAAGACCAATGAAAATACTTTCCCCTAGGGAGTTGTATTCAGTAGTATGGTGTTTGGCTTTGTTTTTCAGGATTCTTCAGGTACAATTTTCGGATGTCATCAGCAGATGGGGGTATGTATCCACTTTATTTTTCTCCAGCTGGCTCTGTAAACTTTTGCAGTGATGCCAAGCCTGGAATTCCAGACTGTGTTTTTCAGTTTTTGTAGGTCTCCTTGCCTGCAGATATTCTCTCCAAAGCAGTGGCTTCATGTGATTAAAAATAACCTTAGCAAACCCAGGATCTTTAAGCAAGTTATCTACTGATGCAGACCAATCTGTGTAAACTACAGGTACCTGTTAGAAACTCTAGGCCTGATTCTCTTCTCCCTCCATTTAGACACAGGTGTACTAACTTACTTCAACAGAGTTTCTAAATCACATGAGAGTATGCAAGAAGAGACTTGGGTTCCAGGAGGGAGCAAAACCCTACTTTTGGGGGAGGTGGGGGTTTCTGTTCATAATAGAGAGTGAAATGAAGGTCCTGGGTAGCAACACCTGACATTATTTTTCAGTGGGAAGGTTCCTAAGAAACCTATGCACTTTAACATTTTTTTACTGCATACAAGTGGCTTGGGGTGGTCTAGAAAACCCCAGCTCCTATTCTCCTCAAACAATCAGGGCAACCACTGCCGGAGAAACCACCTGTCAGTAAACCTCCAGGCATGTCTACACTGAAAGCGCTGCAGCTGCGCCACTGTAGCGCTTAGTGAAGACACCACCTACGCCGTCGGGAGAGCTTCTCTCATCAGCGTAGTTAGCTGCTGCCTCTCATGGAGATGGATTATGTCAATGGGAAAAGCCCTCCCCTCAACATAGCACTGTCTACACTGGGGCTTAGGTCGGTGTAACTATGTTGCTCAGGGGTGTAGATTTTCCACACCCCCAAGTGTTGTAGTTATACCAATGTAAGTTTGTAGTGTAGACCAGGGCTCAGTTTGTGGGGAGAAGTGGAGACAGCAGGTCAGACTAAATGATCACAATGGTTCCTTATGGCTCTGGAATTATCCAGTCAGTCAGTGACTGGTTCCTGCTGTACAGATGTTGCCATATTAACCCCTTCATGTCCACCCCCTCCCCCCCCAGGGCTCCCCAGCTCTCCCTCCCGGTCCATTCCCCCGTGCGGGCACTCATGGCAGCTCCCTATCCTGTGCCTGGATGATGGTGGCAAAGCTCTGGCTGATTGTCTGGTTCAGGTACTGGCCCCACAGCAGCAGTGGGGCCCCACTGCCCACTCCAGTTTGGCCCCACTGACCCTCCATCATGATGGAGTGGCAGTGGGGCCAAATTTGGGTGAATGGCGCTGAGACCTGGTGCATGAAGTCAGCCTTGCCTGCTTTGTGTCTGTTGAAAGTTTTGATGGACTCGACGTGTTGCTGCAGAATGTTTTAGTTCAATGGAATCAGCCAGAAAACTTCTAACCAGCTCTAAAGACTCGTGCCCAAGTTTCCTGAGACTTAGTCCAATGCCCTACTCACTGTGCACTCTGCCTCGTGGAAAGCTTAGTTGTAAAAAGATGTGCAGAGTGTGGTGTTTGCCCCTGCAATTCTGTTTATGGACCCCCAGTGAAGCGCTCTGAGGGTTTGTCTGCATACAAGTGCTTTTCTATTATAGCTCTACTGGGAGAACCCCCAGTGAAGATGCAGCATAAGCCAATAAAAGGACTTCTTCTGCAGCACAGCTAACATGATTCAGGGAGGTGGTTTAGCTATGCCAACAGAAGCATTCCTGTTGCATAGCTGCATCTGCACTGGGGGTTTTGCTAACGTATGTCGGATAGGCAGTGTGATTTTTTCCCCCTTCTCTCCCCCCCTTTCTGGCTGACATAGTTATACTGATGAAACTTTGTAGCTAGGACTAATCCTAAATTGTTTGTTCATTCTTGTAAGTGCAAAATGAGGCACAGACAGCCATTTGCATATGTGGGCCTCAAAACACAAAGGCCTTGCTTGATCTTCAAAGGATGCTACCTTCCCATGGCTGCTGTCTCCTGACCTCTGGTTAGTAGAAGGGTGAAAAAGACTTGAGAAAAGTTAAGGTATTTGTCCTTTTTGCTAATGGCAGCTGTAAAGGATATATGGGACAGATATGCCTTGAATGATTAATAACTAATGATTCCTTCTGGCCCCCCAAAATTAGAAAAGCTACCCACTGCTGTCTATCCCAAAATAAGATCCACCTATGAAGACAATAAGAAAATCGTTTATACTATGTGAGACAATTTGTCTAAGGACCCATATATCAGCCACGGCTGGGCATTGCCCTCCCCAGCTATAACACTACTTATTTAGTCATTTTAGTTTCTAATTACCTAGCCAAGAACCTCTCATAATTTCCATATGTTTGAACCTTTCTCCCTCTCAACCTCGCTAAAAGAACTCCAAGTTACCAAGCAATGATCATACCTTATGCAGAGTGTTTTCATCCCAAACTAACTATAAACTATACATTGTGTTCCTTGTAAAGTAAGTATAGTGTGAATAGTTTTTTATCCCAGATTAGAATCTGCACATTTTTGCCTTGTCAGTCAGATCTACATTCTTATATGTGAAAAATGTCCCTTGTTCTACTGTAAGTCCTAAATAAGGTAAAATGATTATGTACAATCTAAATGTATGGAATATGTCCTCCATATTTAGAAAAGGAATTTTGTTGGTTCTCATTGTAAATAATTGTTGTGCTTGAAGTAATAGAAATTGTCTGGCACAAGGAAGAAGAAATGTTAAGATAATATCCCCAAGTTATACCCTGATTTATACAAGAAATTGCCTAAAACGGGGTATCCCAATTCATTGTGGGGACAAATAATGAGATAGAAATTAATCAAACTTAAAAATCCTCTGATATAAGAAGGATTAAAGAAATTTATATACATCAATGCCATCTACTGGATACCAATGGAAGCAATAGAGAAACCAAGAAAGCACCCACTTGGCACATGTCCAACAGGAATCAGAGGATGGCCCCCTCCAATGAGCTCTGAAACTAGGATGTATTAAACTGAGGTCACCGTGTGCTCAGGGAAGTTGACTGAACCCAACACAAGAAGCTTCAGAATCCTAAGAGCAACTAACACCTGGACAGTGGGGAAAGGATTCTCCCCCATTCCAGTGTTGAAAAGATAAGAAGACGTGGTGAGATTTCATTTCAAAGATTGTATTTCCCCTTCTATTCTTTAATATAAATAACCTATAGTTATCTAGCTGAGTCTACATTCTCTTGTGAGGCCTCAAGTAATCAAATTTTAGATTATAACTCCTGTAGAAGTCCAAGCAAATTGGCCTAAAAATGTAAAAGAATTGTGTTAAGCAATAATTTTTAATATTCTAAACTTGTCCCTTTTGGACCAATCTAGTCAAAGGGAAGTAACCATACTCTTCAAAGTGCCTTAAAGAAAAGTGCATCCTTGGAAGTATAATAAATGCATTAGGTATTAAAAGAATTGACAATTGTTCATCCTAAGTAAATGTAATAAGAAATTTTGGTAATTTGAATTGTTCTTTGATATAGCTGCTAAGCCTCAATTCTAGTTGGTGATAATTGCTTGCAAGACTGTTGTGTGTGTATGTGTGAGTGTGTGTTACACACAATTGGCTGTGTCTACATTTGAATGGTGAACTGTTGATTATATATTAATGTGGTTCTGGGTGAATTAATAAATTGTTGTTTGGCTAAGAGTAAGCAAGCGTCCTGATTTGAGAAATGCTGTTGAAATTAAAAGTTGACCTGAAAAGAATTCAGAGTTAAATTAGTTAAGTTAATGCTTCCTATACTCAAGAAAAAGGGGTTATTCTGTTGGAGTCTATTATGATTGTTAAATCTAGTTTGTTAGATTTCAGCTTTAAATTGAAAGCTCCTTTCATGCTTGGACAGTGTGTTGCCAACTCATTATTTTTAGCATGAGTCCTGCAGTATTTAGTGTTTGATGTGGTTTTTTGTTTAAAAGCCCCAACTGCTGGAATCCCAAGATTGCAAGAAAATCTCAGCTTTCATTTTTTTAAAAAAAGTAAGTGCCTCGCTCTTGTCATCGCAGAGAAAAGCTTGAAAATGTGAAGTAAGTGTGCCCTGCAGGCTCAGAAACCAAAAGGCAAATAACAAGAACCCCAAATTCATTATGTGAATAAATCTCAGGATTTCTAAGCCACTCTTGTGATTTCTAAGCCATTCTTGGAAGATGATGCATAAGTTTTGAATACTTGGGGTTGGTAAAACTGGAAACTCAAGTTCTGCTCAGCGTAATTCCTAAGTATTCAACGGAGTTACTCTGAATTTATACTATTGTAGCTGAGCAGAATTTGGGGCATTAAGATGTGTAAAGGATCCTTCTTTGGAGGGAATGTCTCCAATATCTCTCTTCCATTCATCCCTCTCATAAAAGCCACAAATCAGGCCAATCCACATGTTTGGCTGAGAATGGTTGGACTCTCAATTCTTCCCAAAGTCTGTCAACGCAATTCCAGAGAGATTTGCTCAAGGGTGTCAGGAGATGCTCTTTTGCCACACCTCCCCCACTTCTAGGTCTCAAGAAACATTGAAAGACCTTTGAGTTTAATTACAATAGACAAAAACAAAACTGCTGTAGATCAGGGAATCAATGTATATAAACCTTTTAAAACGATAACACAAAACAAACTTTAATGTAGATTTTTGTATATTTGTTACCTAATAATAAATATGTGTTGATCATGTGCACATCTGAAATAAAGCAAGAATAGTAAAATGATATCCTGTCTGTGTGTCTGAACCAAAGCCCACTGAAGTCAATGGGAGTCTTTCCTGTGACTTCAATGGGATTTTGATCAGGATCTGTGTGAACAACTTACTTTCCTAATTATCTAGCTGGGAATTGGAGTTGTTCCTGAACTTTGTTTGATCTTAAACACAAGACATCACAGTGAAGCAGCTGCTATTGTCCATCTGTTCATATATCTGAATCCTCCCTGCTGTCTGCCCGCACTGGGCTGGCCCCAACCCTCCCTGCTGCCCGAGTTGCACACCTATGCGGGGCTGGCCCAAGCCCTCCGTGCCACCAGAGCTGCTCATGTGTGCTTGTCCCAGGTCTCCCTGAGTCGCCCCAGCCCTCCCTGAGCCACGTGCCCTTCTGCACTTTCTTCTGTGTCCTGCTAAGGCACAATTTTTGGCAAAACTGGACATTTGTCCAAGCTGCTGGTCAATTGGCAAGAACAAATGGGACAAATGCCCAGTTTTGCCAAAAAAAAGTCGGGACAGCCGGGACCAGGCTTAAAAAAGGGACTGTCCCTAAAAGGGGACGTGTGGTCACAGCTTTGTGCTGGTGGAGCGGAGCAAAAATTTCCCAAGACTCCCAACATACTGAAACTGGGGGCATGATCCTTCACCACCGAAGATGGTGGGAGCAATCCATCATGGTGCATTGAAGGCAGGGATCAAAAATTGTCATTTGTCTGTTAGAAGATATTGCAGAAGCTGTGTCAGGAGTGACGTAGTAGGAGTTTTCTTGAGGAAACCGAAAATGGTGAATTTCGTGGTGGACTTATTTCCCCATTGGGACTGAAGGTCCTTTTGTTTTTCAAGATCTTTTGTTGTTCAAGGCTCTGCGAAAGCTAGAATGTGCTCTGCCGGAACTCACAGCAAAGAAAGACAACCCTTTATGTCCACAGATGTACCTGTGTGTATGTGGGTGTGTGTGTGACACACTGCACCCCATTTACGCCCTTATGGTGTGATTATGTATCATTCATGTTCACCTTTATAGTGTAATTGTGTATTGTTTAATGCAAAGTATGTCATGTAAGATGTTTTTGGAATGCTCATGGCATACTGAACCTTATAGTTATAGTGATATGTTCGTTGCAATGTCATATGTATGGTTATGAGGCTCTGCTATGTAATATTCCCAAACATGTGTCTCATGGCTTGAGACAGATCCAGGCAAAACTCTCCCAAATCAAAAAGGCAGTTCATCCCTCACTAAGGCATGCATAAACCAAAACAGCTCTTCCAGGAACAATGGACTGGCCTAAGCATTGATAAGGGAATACTCATTGACTCAAGTGGAGAAAGCCATACAGGACGTTGTCTGTCATCTGTCCCTGATAGAGGGAGGCAAGACCCCGGAGAGTGGGGTGAAGGGATATGTTGAAAAGGGGAGACATTTGCAAGCTCTCTCTCTCTTCCACTCCCATCTACAAACAACATCAAGCAACTGAAGTATTGATCACAGTGGGAGAGCCTGGTTGGAGGCTGACCAACCAGCCTGTGGTGAGAATCATCTAAAATTGTAAGATTGCTGAAAGTGTTAAGCTTAAAATGAGGTTTGCCTTTTATTTACTTATGATCAAATCTGACCTGCTTTCCTCTGACTTACAATCACTTAAAATCTTTCTGTATTTAATAAATTTGTTCATTTGTTTTATCTAAAGCAGAGCATGTGCTTTAGTGTGTGTTAGAAATGTCATTTAAAGTAACAGAGCTGGTGCATATTAATTTCTTTGATAAATTGATGAACTAATCATGAGCTTGCATTATTCAGTGGCCAGCACTGAACATTGCAAGATGGAAATTCCTAGGGTTGCATCTGGAACTGGGGGTGGTTGCTGGGGTCATTCTATTGCATAATCCCATGAGTGGCTGGCCAGAAGTACTCACTCACTGAGTTGAGAGTCGCTTGTTTGCAGGAGGGTGTGTATCGGCTGACCCAGGAGTGGAGGTTCGCACAACAAGGCAGAGCAAGACGGGCTCCAGGAGTGAGGGATTGAGTGACACAGCTATACACCAATCCAGATTGCAGAGGGTAACATCACAGAGTGCGTTGTGGGTTGGGGGGGGGTTAACTTTTCTGGGTCTTTAGAGGAAAATCTGCAGAAAATTCAGACTGATATACTTGAACCTGCAGTTGAACAGGATGTCAGATTCAACAGGCTAGAGTAACACTGCTCATGTGAGTTCCATGCTTTGACTCTCCACAGTGATAAAAAGGAATCAGCCTGTTATGGCAATGCACAAACTGACACTCTGCCAGAGCACTTAACACAAGATGGAAATGAAAGTGCCCTGCATCAGCAGTTGTCTCTAAAATTACAGTTAAATACCATCAAATCCACAACAAATGATGGTGCAAGTGCATATTTCACAAATCTTTTAATCACCATGTCCCCTGCCTAGCATGATAGACTTTAAGCTTAGAAGGGACCATTGTTATCATCTATCTGACCTCCTGCACATAGCAGGCCATCTTGCTCACCCACCCACTCCTGTAAGAGACCGCTAACCTCTGGATGAAGTTACTGAAGTCCTCAAGTCATGGTTTAAAGACTTCAAGTTACAGCAAATTCACCATTTACATTAGTTTAAACCTGCAAGTGACCTGTGCCCCATGCTGCAGAGGAAGGTGAACATCCCCCAGGGTCTCTGCCAATCTGATCTGTGGGAAAATTACTTCCCACTCCCAAATATGGCGATCAGTTAGATTCTGCATTTTACTTTAGAGTTATTTGCCTGAATAAACTTAGATCCCAAGAAGGGTGGTGATTGGACGAGCAAGTGTGTGGTGTCTCTTTAAAAGGGCCTGGAAGAGGGAGAATAATGGGCAGGGTGGTGAAGAGGCACCCTGACAATGAAATGGCACATGGGAGAGGCCAACTCATTTAGTTTTGGTGCCTGAACAGGGCCATGAACCTCCCCTCCTCCAAGAGGGCCAGGGAGGAAATTTCATGATTAATGATACAGCAGCAACAGGCTGAGAAGGAGCAAAATCATCAGTTCCAGGAGGCATTACTAGCCACCCAGCAACCCACGGCAGGTGGACCAGTCAGCCAAACAGGAATGGAATTGGCAGCTCCAGACTGAGTTGTCTCTTCGCACAAGGTCTGCTGAGCACTCCCACCAGGCTGTTCCCTGCTGGGGCTCTCCCAGGGCTCACCCTAACTTAACAGACTACCTCCAGTGACTCGCAGTCTCCTTGACAATGTTCAAGCAGGTGGTGGCCACTGCCAACTAGAAGAGTAACTCCTGGACTACCCACTTTGCTCCTTACATGACTGGGTGGCCCAGGCTGCTCAAAGGGCCCTCAATGCAAAGGAAGCCCAGTTTACTCCACCCTGAAGGCTGCTGTATGGATCAGCTCAGACTCTCCCCAAAGGTCTATCAGAGGAAGTTTTGTGAGGAATTGTTCACAAAAGGGGGTCACCCATAGGACACCACCCGGAGACTCTGTGATTTGGCCACTTGTTGGCTGATCCTGGAAAACAAAACTGTGGGAGACCTTGTGAACAATATTGTTTTAGAACAATATTTAAAATTCTCCCCATAGCAATACAAGCCTGGGTCCATCAGTTCTATCTTCGAGTGATTACTCATATGCATTCCAATTAGGTGTGTGCGCGCCCCGTGCACAGATTCCCGGAACCTTTTTCCTTAGCACACCCGCAGGGCCGGGTACGGTGCCCTCTGGAGTGCCGCGCTCATGTTGCGGTATATAGGGCACTGCCGGCCCCGCGGGTCCCCAGTTCCTTCTTTCTGCCTCTGATGGTTGCTGGAACTTCTGCCCCTTGCTATTGCAAGCAGCAGTCCTTAGCTTATCGTTCTTGGTCAACATCCATTACTGTTAACTTTTGGGGTCGTGCCTCTCCCTTACCTGGTCCACACCCCCCCCAGGAGCCACAATCGGGAAATGGGGCCAAAGCTGTAGTTGAGGGCCAGGAGCGGGGTCAGGAGCTGGGGCCCAACCTGCAGCTGGGGCTGGGGTGGGGGCTGAAACTGCAGCCGCAAGGCCTGGGGCCATGGCCATGAATGGGGCTGGGAGCCAGGGCCTGGGACTGGGAATGGGGCTGCAAACAGGGCTGGGAGCCAGGGCCTGGGGCTGCAGGTCCTAGGGCCACGAATGGGTCTGGGAGCTGTGTCCTGGGTCCAGGAACGGGGCTAGAGCCTCGGCTGCGACTGGGAGCTGGGTCAGTCAGGAGTGGGTCATGGGGCCCAAGCACAGGCCTGGGTGCAGGATGTGGCCAGGAGTGAGGCACGAGGCCCAGGGCCGCAGCCAGGAGCTGGGGCTGGAGCTGCAGCTCTGGGGTGGGGCTGGAGCAGAGATGGGGGAAGAGCCACTGGGTGGCACTTCCCTTCCAGTCCCGTGGGGGCTGGCCCAGGACCTGCTGTGCCTCCCCAAAGGTTCCTCCATGCCCCCTTTAGGGGGGTGCACCCCCACAGTTTGGGGACTTCTGCCTTAAATCAATGCTGAGAAAGTTCACTGGGTCAGAGGCCAGAGACTGGGATCAGTTGCTGCCATACCTTTTATATGCAGTCTGAGAAGTACTGCAGGCATTTGCTGGCTTTTCCCCTTTCAAACTTCTCCACAGGAGACCACCCCACGGTATCTGAGATCTGTCACGAGAAACCCAGCCTACCCACTCATCAAATGTCCTTCACTATGTCCTGCAAATGAGGGAGAGGCTGGAGAGCCTCGGTCATTTCATCCCGGCAAACTTATTCCAGGCCCAGCAGAACCAGGCCAATAGTATATAAGGGAGCTAGAATGAGAGTGTTCTAGTTGGGCTGCTGAGTCCTCCTATTGCTCCATAGCTTGGGAACCAAACTTTTAGCCAAATGGCAGGGCCTCCTATGAAGTCCTTCATAGGGTAGGCCCGGTTGATTATGAGGTTTACTGCCTAGTCCGGAAATGACCCCAGCAGATCTATCATGTAAGTCTGCTAAAGCCCTGGAGTGCAGAGGAAAACCTCTTCATCCATTCAGAAGGAGATGAAGATTTAGGACCCCAGTTCCCAGAACTGATTGAGGCAGGGATTAAAGGGTATGGGTTAGCCTCTGGCTAGAGAGAGCAATTAGATACCCTGGTGCAGATGTACCAGGATGTATTTTCCCCATTTCCAGGACAAATCTTCCTAGTGACCCACCAGACTCACATAAAACTTGGGACCCGGCCCAGTCAAAAATTCTATGCCATCCTGAAGGGCTTGAAATCCCAGTTAATACAAGAGATCCACATTATGTTACAGCTTGGTGTGACTGAATCATCGAGAAGTCCGGTGTAGTCCAGTGGGCCTTGTCCCTAAACCAGATGGGATCATTCGAGTCTGTATAGACTCCTGCCAGATCAGCATGAACACCAACTTCAATGCTTACTCAAGTGCTCCACGTTAACCTGCTCTGTCGGCTCTGCCATTCCTGATACATCTCTACATTACAGTTAACTGAAGGCTGTTGGCAGAACCTGCTCTCCTCTTATTCCTGTGCCAAGACAACCTTCTTGACCCCCGATGGCTTTTTTTTTTCAGTTGGTTAATATACCCTTTGGTTTACATGGCAATCTAGCCCCTTTTCAAAGACTAAGGGACCAGGAGCTGCAACCTCATCAATCCTCTGCAGCAGCCTATCAGGATGTTGTGGTTGTCTACAGTTGGGATTGGCCAACTCACCTCAGGGATTTAGCCGCAGACTTTCAGGCCCTATGGGATGCCATTTGAACCACAAACCCAAAGAATTGCACATTAGGGAAGTGGGAGACCACATTCTTAGGGTATCTGATGGGGAACAGTAAAGTTCAACCCTTAATTGGCCCTAGCCAACACACCTATTCCAAAAACAAAAAAACAAGTTTGGGCATTCCTTGGGCTGGTGGGGTATTATAGGTGATTTGTGTCCAAGTTTGCCTCTCTAGCAGCGCCCTTACTGATCTCATCTAAAAAAACCAGCTCCTCACCAGGTCACTTGGTCTCCCCAATGTGACCGGGCATTCTGAGAAATTAAAAGGTTCTCTGTAATGAATCAGTATTGCCTAGCCCTATTATTTCACAAGAACTTATTTTACACATGTACGCCTCACACCGGGCACAAGGAATAGTACTGTCCCAGATGTTCCGCAGTCAGAAACACCTTATTTTGTATATGAATAGGAAATTCCTGGGCCATAAAACCTGGTATTCAGTCCTCAAGGAAGAGTGTCGAGCAATATACCGGGTGGTGAATGCCCTGCACTATTATTTGTTTAGGACTCCCTTTCTTGTCACCAACCACACAGTGCTCTGGTAGCTTCAGACAATGAAATTCTCAAATGCCCGGGTTATCCATAGGTACCTTGTCTTGCTGCCCTTTCTTTTTCATATAGAGCATTGTCCTGGAAGAACCACCAGAATGTGGATTTTTGATCCAGGACAGATGAAAATGGCAAGCCACTCAGTGAGTGCCCTAACAGGCTCACTCAAAGATGGAGATTGGGTATATGAGAGAGCAGAGGAAGTGAGAGGGAGTGAGGGAGCTGCCTGCAGGAGACTTGAAGCATGGAGCAGGCTTGCTAAATGAGCTAACTGGAGACACCTGGCACAAGGATGGAACCTCAAGCAGCAGGTTCCATATAAGAGAGCCGAAGCAGTTGTTTGTGAGGGTTGACTCTGGGAAGGCTACAGGGGAGTCAGCTCTGAGTAGAGCAGCTGCAAGCTGACCCCCAGAAAGGGTCAGCCCTAAGAACTCATAAAAAAAGGACTCTGTGAAGGAGCCCTTTTGCTCCACCAGGCTCTGAGGTAAGAATTGTGCCTCAGGACAGACTTTTGGGACTTCTGAGTTTTACTTTAGTGTTATTTTTCTGAATAACCCAGACCCTAAATAGGGTGGTGATTGGATGAGCAAGTGTGTGGTGTCTCTGTAAAAGGGCCCGGAAGAGGAAGAATAAAGGTTAGGGCAGCACAGAGGTGCTTGACCAATGAGAGAACATATGGGGGGTGGCCAACTTGTTTACACCTGTTCACAAATTTGTTTTGTGTCCTTGTGCTTTGGTTAACTGAATTGCCTAATGGGCACCTATTGGGTATTTGAAAGTTGTGTTGGAATTGCAGGCTGTTACTTTAATTTGTAAGGGTTTTCATGGTCCTGCTTGTAGTCTAGGTGGCTCTGTAGAAAAGTGTGCAGTCAGCAGCCAGCCTAGAGTAAGGTGGGCTGCATTGTTCCTCTTTGTTTTCAGAAGCATCCTGATTTGTGTCTCTCTGTTTTTAGGTCCCTGTGTGTTAGTGTTCTGTATTCTAAGCAGTGCTATGCTGCAACCTGCCAGCAAGGCTATTTATGTGTAACCCTTCTGCCAGACCAAGTCGGCAGCAGCAAGGGCCGGGTTCTATATCTAGGGGTCCCTGTAAATGATGCAACACCAAACTGGCTCGAGCCCCCACCCAGTCACCTGGGAAATTACACACTATCCCCTGGGTGCCCTCCAAAGGGCAATACTTCCCCTCTCGCAAGCACAGAGTCTGAGTGTAGAAAGAAACCTTTTAATAGCAAAACAGAGATAATATCGCACTGGTTTGGGAAACAGTGCAAACAGAGTTCATGAACTCAATGAGTCCAAACCCATCCCAGAGTACAGGGCGTGTCCTTCGCCTCTCCCTTCCTTCTTGCCCCTGTACTGACCATCGTAGTTGCAATATCCACCTCTCAGGTGTGACTCCGCCCCGTAGGCCGCACCGGTCCAACACAGGCTTGTCCAGGCCCCCCTCTGCTGCTATCTCCTATCACCTGTGGGCCTCACTGAGTCCCCCACTGCTGGCAACGACCACGCCGATCTCCCACCGACTGCTGGCACCAACCGCACCTGGCTCCCACCGACCATGCCGGCCCCTCCGCCAACCGCTGGCCATGCTGGGCTGGCACCGACTGTGCCGGCCCCTCCACCAACCACTAGCCACCCTGGGCTGGCACCAACTGTGCTAGCCCCCTTGTTGACTGGGCTGGCACCGACTGTGCTAGCCTCCTACTAGAGTTGCCTATTGCCCACTCAGCTCTGTTAGTGGTCAGGCAAAGTTCAGCTCTTAGTGATTTCAGCTCATAGGTAAACCTTCTGCTGTCATACAGGAAATGTCCCTACTTTCAAGAGACAAAAGACTCCAAGGTGAGTCATTAAGTCTACCATTTAACAATGGGAGGTGAGACTCACTTCCTGCTATTCCAATAGGAAACACCTCCACCTTTTCCAGGCTGGAACATCGGCCTGCCACCCTTGGGGAGCTCTGTCTAGTTTAGGGTGAAGTGTTCTATCATAACAGACTAAACACAGTTTTGCTGACATCTGTTCATTCATCTGTTCAATTGAAGGTCAACATTTCATTACCCGAGCAGTTAACACAAAAGTGGTTTGTAACCCAAACCCAGCCCCGCTAACCATTTCCCATTATGCTCCGCACCTAGGTAAATTATGCTAAGTACTTAATTGTATCATGCAGATACAAAGCCCATGCAAATAATGTGCCCCCCTTTACTCAGACACTCAGACCTTGCTTACATATGTTTTTATCTAATGTCTCTGTGTGTGTGTGTGTATACTGCAAACCTCCACAATTCCATTTTTTATTACACGAATATGAAAACCAACAAGGAACAGATCCTCCTTGAAGCAGTGGCATACCAGGGGGAGGCAGGAGAGGCCAGGTCCCTGGGCATCGGCCTGGGCGGGGGCACTGAGAAGATGAGGGGTAGAGCCCAGGGGCAGGTCGGGGGGTGGGGAGCTGTAGGTGACCAGAAGGAGCTCCTCCCCCCACTATTCCCTGACTGGGGGATGAGGTTGCCCCGCCTAGTACAGGGAGCCAGTGCCGGGCTGTGGGGCTGGAGCTGGAGAGGCGGGTGCTGCATAGCGGGTAAGTGCGGGTGGGGGGTAAGTGGTGTATTTCCCTCCCTGCAAGTACAAACCCCCACCCACCCACGGCAGCTGGGAGGAGGTGCTGTCTTATGGGAGCTAGGGACCCCTCCTGCCCTGTGCGGGGGCGCATGAGGCCTGGGGGGGGGGAGGCACAAATGCAGGCTTGGCCCCTGGGTGCCAGAGACCCTCGGCATATCACTGTCTTGTGGCTCTTCTCTGAGCTCGTTCCAATTTTCTGACATCCTTTTATAAGTGGGGACACCAGAATTGGACACAATAATCCAGTACTGGTCTCACCAGTGCCTGATACAGATGATATTTTCCCTACCTACGCCTACTTGATTTTCCCCTGTGTCTACATCCAAGGACTGCAGTAGTCTTTATGGGTAGTTCAGGGTGGTATTTGTCGGAGTTAGTAGATAAAGTTGAGCAAAGGAAAACTTAGCCTGCATATCAAAATCATTTTCCTAATGGTGCATTTGTGGAGTAGCCTCGCCAAGGGAAGTGGTGGGAGGCTTATAATAGGCATCTTTTAAAACCAGGCTGCATTTTAAACAATAATCTAGGGAAAGATCCTACATCAATAGAGGGATGGACCAAGTGAAGTCATTTTTTTCATCTATAATATAGATATCAAATATATTCTGCTACTGATTTAGGATTTTAAACAATTAAAAAGCTTTTCAGTTTACTCAGAAAACATGCAAAGTGATTTGATGCCAAACTGACTGCTTTTTTGGTTAGATTTCCCTTTGAAATCTTTAAGGGAAAATGTATCAGATCAAAAACTGCCCTCTTTCCACCGTAGAACACTGAAATAATTATATTTACTTATATCAACAATAAGAATTCTGGACAGAACTTTTATCATGTGCTATGTAGATTTGAAACGTGGCCTCTTTTTTAACCCTCATTGGTAAACTTCAATTGCTACTGTTTCAACTGATTACTGTCTAGGATTCTATCTATGGCAATTATGCCTTGCTCTTAAAAAGAAACAGGGATCTATTCTGAGTATATTTTTCCATAGGATGAGGATTTTATGAATCACAAATGACTTTTTTCCACTCTGTTTTATGAATGATTTTGCCTGGTTAAATGTGGCCAGACAGTGTCCACGATAACTTCTTTTGCAGCTTCCCAGTCTGCTGTTATCCTCAGACTTCTGTCCACTAACCTCTCACTGGTAAGTGACTCTTTAGCATTCTTGGTTCTAGATGCTTATGTTCAAACACAGGTGGTTTGTATCCTCCTTACTTGAAGATGAACTTTTTTACTCCATACTATAGTTGGTACTTTTGGGCTCTGATTCAGGAAAGCACTTAGACATGTGCTTAAGTTCCATTGAATTCAAAGTAATTTAAACACATACTTTATGCACCCTTCCTGAATAGATATGCTTTCCTAAATCACACCATTAAGCTCTTCTGCCATATGAGCATGGTTTGAATGAGTCTGCCCTTTTAAACAGGTGTAATGGATCAAATTCAAGTCTCAGTTGCACCTGTGAGACCCAGTTAACTTTCAACAAAATCACCTGGATGTTAAGTCCTGATTCTGCAAAACACTTAAGCACATGCTAAATGTTTTGCTGAATAGGGATGGAGTTAAACGGGGGCTTAAAGGTAAGCATATGTTTAAGTGTTGCGTTGAATCAAGGCTTGAGGTGCTAATCTAATACATGCTTAACTTTGGGCAGAAGTGGTCCTATTTGGGATCACTCATGTGCTTAAAAATAAGCATGCATTGAAGTGGTTTGCTGGACTGCAGCCTAAATGGGGGGAAATGGCCCATTGTATCCCAGGAGTATTTTACAATACTCCAGTGCCATGTGTTTTTGCTATTTTGGCCAACATTTTGACAAGAGTTGTATTGATTTGTTTTTATAACCAACCTGGCTTATAAAAAAAAATTGATTTGGGGGGAAAAACGGCAAGCATAAGTCTGAGATTGTAGTCTGTGTGAAGCTGCTAACTTGCTGACTTGTTTGCAGCAATAAGATTTGTATGAATAGATAAAGTTTCATTATGGATCTGTCCGTGGACTAGATCATATTTTTAAAAAATCATCCTTCATCATAAATGGCTGAGCTAAAGCCACAGAGCTGCATTTATTTTATTAGCTTGCTGACCTTTCCCTTCCCTGGTGAGTTTTTTTTCCCTATTAGCCCTCTTAGACTGTCTACTGAGATGGCAGCAAAACGTTGTTGTTGTTGGCTATTTCTTTTTCTTTTTGCAGTATCTATGGAACATGTGCTTCCCTGTGTATGTGTGTGAATAATATCATATCTGTGATACATGGTATCAAAAGTAGGACCTCATCACGGGCTCAGTCCTGCAAGGTGCTGAGAATTATCGCTCTGATCTTGCAAAACAATTAAAAACATGCTTAACTTTAAGCATATTGAGTAGTCCCATTGACTTCAATGGCACATTGTAGAAAAGCTTGTTTTGTTTAGTACTGTACATACATTATATTCCTGTACATATATTATTCTTTTTATTACATTTTTCTTTAACTTCTGTACCACACTCCTCTCACTGGAGACAACTTATGTTGCAATGAGCTGGCCTGTCGTGTCCCTTTCTGTCACTATTGATCATGAAGAAGGCCAATCTGAAATACAAAACACTGTGATTGCCTGAGAGATGAGCATGTCTGTTGCAATGACACATGTCTAAAGTCCCATGTGGATTTTGTGTCTTTAATTTACTGATCAGTTTACTTGGCTTTCCAGCATCAGTATTGTGCAAAGCAAAACAATTGGTTGTCATGCTACTATGTGCAGGATGTACAAGTTTTTTTGGGTATACAAGGAAGTCTGAGAGAACACCCCAAATAATTTTGGGATGTGTCGAGCAGGCTGTGTTGTCCCAGAAGAAGTGCACTGGAGAATTTATGGGAGAAAATAAGCATCTTTTCTAAAAAATGTTTGGACTATGGGAAGAGAACTAATGGTGATTATGCAGTGCCATTTGTTCCCTCAGCAAGTAACTTATTCTGAATTGATAAAGTAAACCAGAGTAACTGCATGAAAACATGAATTTACCAGTAGTCTAATTTGGAACTAGGATCTTATTAGCTTTTCATAATGGCAAGATTGTAATGAGCTGCCAGATATACTGTTGATATACTAGTCACTTCTAGCAGTAGATCAATCTATCTGTAAACCCCAGCCCTTCTGAACCATCTAGAGGCAGCCAAACCTATACCATTTGAGAACAGTTAACTTGTCACCTCCTTAACATGTAAGGCAATAGGATAACTGTAAGTATGTTTGCCATTAACGCCAGGGAAGTGTGGTCAATTATTGCTGAACTCTAGATGAGAATAAGGGAGGAAGCGTATTAAATCTTTATTTGTTGGTCTTCAGAGTCCTCTCTTTTTAGGACAGATGATGACAAACAATTGTAGAATTTAAGGACATTTGTATAATTTGCCATTATACACACACACCTTTAATAATAAAATAATAATTATTATTAATTAATAACCTAGGAGACCCAGTCATGGACCAGGCCCCCCCTTGTGCTAGGGGCTTTACAAACCTAGAACAAAAAGATTATCCCTGCCCCTCACCATGTCTGTCTAGGCATTATAAAAAAAAAAACCTTACAGCAGCATTAGTTATTGTTGTACCTATAATGCTCTATGTAAAATTTTTATTTCAGCACTCTAGACAATATCATGTCTTGCAAAGGGGCATTTGAAAGGTGCTGTGTCTGGAAATACCATGCAGCATGCATGCCAAGAGAAAGTGATGGGGAAATCATTGATCAGGGCTTGGTGTTGGTGTGCCTAAAGCAGAAGTGATTAATGGCTTTAGTTTTATAACAGACTGTATAAAATGGATGCACTTTGGATAGTCAGGAGAATGACAAATGGCAGGATGAATTGGACAGGCTCCATCTGATGACTGGAGTACAGGGTGGGTAAAAAAATTTTTTAAGTTAAAAATTGACTTTTTAAATTTAAATCAGATTTAAATTAAATACAGGTATATTTTTAAATAATAAAGCCTATTTAAAATTGGAAATTTACAACCTATGTTAAGGCTTAAACTCAATATAATCTATCAAAATCATTTAAATTACATACAAACATAATATTAAATTATACATATTTACTGCCAAGTTTTAAAGAAAGTCCAACTGGTGGACCAGTTTGTTGAACTGCTAAACTAGGTTTTGACAACAGTAACCTTTTCTGCAGGTGCAGAGAGTGTTTTCTTCATTTTAGTCTAAACTAGTTCATTCACAATTAAGAAACCAATTGGGAATTGAAAAAGCAGAAAAGCTTGTTTTCCTCTTTTGATCTTTGAATATGAACTAGGTGTTAGAGGATGAGATCTACTTCTAAAATCTTGAAGAAATAATCAGTGCAGTTCAGTAACTACAGATGATTAATTCAATCAGTTAGTTTTAAATGCAAAACATATATTTTGATGACCTTTTTACCTTATGTATTCAGCACATTTAAGGTAGTTTTATAAAATGTAACAAAGTGCTGATTTGTGCCTTTTAATTGAATTTGAATTTCCATCTAAATGATGTTTGACACAAATTACAAGTAAAAAATTAATCCCCTAGTAAGAAATGAATAATTCACTGTTTTCTAAAATAAGAAAATTAAGTATCTGACTAATGTAAGTTAAGCTTTATAACTGCTTAAGTAAAAATATATATAGATGTAGTATATCCTTTTGGTTAGCCAAAAGAAGCATCACAGTTACTTCAAAGGCTATACTTAGATGAAAAATCAACATATTTTAATGCAACAAGGTGGGTGAGGTAATATATTTTATTAGACCAACTTCTGTTGGTGAGAGAAAAAAGCTTTCAAACTTTCACAGAACTGAAGAAGAACTCTTTTAGGGTTGTTGGATGAATAATTATAAAGTAGTACCAGCTTTTATATCTATTGAATAGTGAACACTGTTTAAAAATGGGAATAGCAGCCTACGGTTCTTGCAATGACATCTCAGTATCCTGAGTTGACTATCTGAACTATACCAATGAAAAGGAAAATAGGAAAAGGAAAATAACAGCAGTGCAGAGGTGTGTAGGGTAAGAATGTGGGATATGTACAGGGCCCATCTTGTTCTGTGTGTGTACAGTGACTAGCACAATAGGTTCCAGGTTCTATTGCAATACTAATTACAAAAAATGAATAATCCTGTTGTGTATATTTAATTCTACAATGGGATGAACTGTGATTCCTAAACTTTGGAGCCTCGAGTGGCTCAATGAAAATATTTCTAAATTAACCTGGCAACTCATTTTATGTTACAATGGCCAGTTATTTTCTTCATTTTGCAAAGTGGGAATATTCAAGCAAGTGATGGACTGGATTTCATTTAGTCTAACAGGGGTGTGCGTAGGAATTTAAATTTGACCCCTTTTGGAGGGGCATGTTTTGTGTCCCTCAACCCCTGCTCCAGGAATCTGGCCCTCATTTAACGTGGTCCACCTCATTCCTGGTCAGTAGACAGTAGTGGTCCCGAATTAACACAACCGTGGATAGCAAGACAGGAACAACACCCTTTCTGATGTCGTTTGAATGTGCTTTGCTGATGGTTTTCCTTTTCAGTGTTTTTAACCTTAATCCCTGTTGTCTTTTTCCTGCTGGGGAAGATTCTCAACTTTAGAAAGTCTGCAGCTGGCCACCTGCCTTTCTGCTGCAATGGTACTGTTGATGGGCTGTCAAGCAGCTCCCTGTGGTTGGAGTTATGGTCAGTGCTATCTACCCATGCGGTTCCATGGGCCAGCAGGAGGGGAGGCAGTGCTTGTTGCCCTATGCACAAGAGTGAGATGCACTGAGCAGTTCCCCATCACCTGTGGCCTGTTCAGCTGTTGATCTCATCAAGCCTGTTTTTTGTTTTAGGAACCTGAAATTGGAAATGCTCCCAAGGTCAGCTAACCTGTGGAAGCACAGATGTAGTCACAGACAACAAGGGGAATGAGCTATATGTACAGTGTGTGGCCAGAAAAGAGGTACAAGAAAAGGAGACAAATCAGAAAACAGAGTTTAAAAAGGAGGAATATATGTTCTGGGCCAGATCCTCAGCTGATGTAAATCATCATATCTCCACTGACTTCAATGGAGCTACGTTGATTTACAGCATGAGCTTGGCCTGATATATATCGGTTTCAACTATGAAATGGCAAGAAACGCTGACTGGAACTGAGTCCAGGGTGAGGCAGTCTCTCAGATAGTATGTCGCAAGCCATTTAGGACTTTATAGGTCAAACCCATCATTTAAAACTCCATCTGGGAACCAAAAGGCAGCCAGAGAAGATCTTGGAGCACTGGTGTCATGTGCTTCTGGCACAATACGTGGCTTGCCAAACATGCTGCCTTATTCTGCACCAGCTTCAGTTTTAGTCTAGTCTCGGTGTGACAAAGGTATGGATTGTGACACTAGGGTCTGCGTGTGAAAGCAGTAGGTTAAATAGGAAAAAAGCTTTCCCTGATACTGCTGCTAGGGGATTGTCTAAAGGTTTTGTAAGACTGGCATCTTTTGTTGTTTGAGATCAGCCCACTAGACCTTTTAATACTTTCATTTCTAAAGTGCAATTCTGGAGGTAGCAAGATTGACCAAAGAAAGTCAATTACATTAATAAATAATTCTGGTCTTTGAAGGTATAGTACATAGTGATGGAAGGCTGGTTAGCATCCTACTGTGTGGACTGTCTTTGATTCAGAGTTTAATTTGGGACAAGATAGGTTCTTACCAACTTCTAATTCATTCTCCTTTAACAGGGAACATCTGCTATACATATTCTCTTTCCTTGAGGTTCAAAATTCCCAGTATGTTTCTTTATAATATACTTTCCATACTATTTTGATTTAAAGGCAGAGAAATGCCGACCTTGTGGCCAAAATACTTTCTCATATATACATGTGTGTGCGTATAAAAAAAGATATTGTGCAAGGTGAAAACTCTGACTCATGTGCCGGTCTGAATCATAATGTTGGAAACAGCGACAGACAAATGGAAATAATAATTTAAAGCATATTCTGTCGCTGTAAGATAAAAAATGTGTGTTCTTCATAACTATTATTTATGGTTTTATTCCAAAACATTCCAAAATCCTACAGTATTAGAAAAGGTCTGCAGCCTGAACTTGCTGTTCTCAGTGCTGTGGAACAAAAGAATCAGACTACACTGAGCCTGGACATCTCTAAGGTTCTCTATACAGACATGAGAGTGAGGAGATCACTCCTAGGCTCCCTGAAATCAATAGAAAAGCTCCCCTTGACTTCATTGGTACATAGGATTGCCAATTTTGGTTGGACGTATTCGTGGAGGTTTCATCACATGGCAGTCTTTAATTAAAGATTAATCTTTAGTTCCTGGAGACCTCCAGGACCATCCTGGAAGGCTGGCAACCTTAGTGGGTACTGGAGGTGGCCCTAATATGGAGTGAGTATTCAAGTGAGTTCCATAGCGTGCAGAGGAATCCTCCAGTGCCATTTATTGTTCTTTTGCACCATAGTCTATTGTATAGTTTGTGTACGTACTTCCACCTTCTCATTTACATCAGAACCTGGTATTGTTGGGTTTTTTTTTTTTTTTTAAAGATGAACGCTAAAAGTATCAGGCTTGTTAATCTTCCCTTTGTTCACGCCATTAATTAGGAGCACAGAGAGATTGAACTGGACTATTTTAAAATGGAGGTTTTCTGTTAGGGGTATTAAGATTGATAGGGCAAAACTGTACATTATCTTGACAAAGTGGTCACATACTGAAGGCCTTTTCTTTAGGATTCCCACTGTCCTGGAGTCCCCATCAATTTCTGCTGCTGCAGCAGCGGGGGAAAAGAATCCCTAGACAAACACCGCGAAGTTGTGATGGAGCTCACGTAGATATCCCCAAGCAAGCATTGATCTATCAAGCTTGAATAACAGTAGCTGTGAATCTGTGGCAGCACAGGCTAGTTGCTCTAGAGCAGTGGTTCTTAACCTTTCCAAACTACTGTACCCCTGAAGCCTGAGTCCCACCCCCACGGGGCTGAGGCATGTAACTTAGTTTCATGGCGCCCCTGTGGCTCCAGGCAATTGCCTTTCTTTCCACCCCCAATACCAGCTCTGCACTTGCGACCCCTCTAAAAGCCCAGGTTAAGAAACACTGCTCTAGAGTAAGTACCCAGGGCCCCAGGCAGGTTTGCACATCCCATGCTGCTGCAGCTTCACCACTATTGTTGCCTGGGCTAGCTAGATCAAAGCTAGTTTGGGGATGTCTACATGTGCTGCTGACATACCTTCAGTATTAGACTCAAAACAGTGCCCATACTCTGGGATAACTGAGAGGCTTGCATCAAACTGGCCTACAGGTGCTAGCAGTAAGCCTCATACACACCTTTTTGAAAAGGTATTTCTTGCAGTGGCAATAATTTATTGGTGGGGGAAATGCATACCTGGGATTCTGACGGTGAGGCCATGGCTGCACACAGGATTGCATTGGTTTAGTTAAAGGTGTGGTTTTAAATTGATTTACTTAATCTGGTTCAAGTTTGTGTGTAGACATTCTTATTTGGGTTTGAGCATTTTATTAACATTTATCTCAATCTGGTAAAAAAAAAAAAAATTAATCTTAACCAAAATAAACCATTGTTAAAGAGAATTAAGATTGTCTACACACAAGAGTGCACTTGTTTAAAAACACCTACATCTTTATAGTTAAACTAGTGCAAGCTTGTCTTTCTGCTGAAGGTAGTAATGGGTGTAATTAATGAGGAGACTCAGGCCAGGGCTACACTAAAAAGTTAGGTCAACCTAGCTACATTGTTTAAGGATATGAAAAATCCACATCCCGGAGTGACATAGTTAAGCCCACCTAACCTCCAGTATAGACTGTGATAGGTCGATTGAAGAATTCTTCTGTCAGTTTAGCTACTGCCTGTTGGGGAGGTCGATTAATTGCAGCAATGCGAGAACCTCTCCTGTCGCTGTAGTGAATGTCTACACTGAAGCGCTACACCTGTGCCACTGCAGTGTTTTTAGTGAAGACTTAACCTAACCATTTTGAGACTGCAGTGTTAGGACATAGTGTTCAGAATATTATGCCAGAATATGCAGCAGAGCTGTGGGGACTCACATGAATGTTACTTTTTCTGGTCATGACCCTCCTCAAGAAGAGCACCAGATTTTGGACCAGGCCCCAATCTCCTTGACGCTGAGGTGGTGATAGGCTGAGAACCAGGGGTGACCACAAATGGTTGAAGAACTTCCAGACAATGGACATGTTTTAATTATCTTTGTGGAGCTTAGCCCACCATTCTGGTGCCATTGTCAGGTTAGCTAAGGGATAATCACTGCCAATACTTTGCAGCTATAGCAGAAGAGAAGGAAAACATTTAATCAATATCTGCTGTGAGCAAGAAATTATGTCGCGTATTAAAGGATTTTAGTCACTAGCATCCTGGTTATACATGATGCTTGATGGTTTTATCATACTTAAATGAAGATGGCAACATGGGAATGCTTTTAAAGTATTACAATTATCACTACTTTTGTTGCATCTTTCTTTTTTGCCCTTTTTCCAAAACTGTATCAGCTTTATGCAATACAAAGGTAACATAAAGGCAAAATTTATGAAGTTACATGTGGGTGTCGGCAAAAGGTCCCAGGTTCTTTGCAAACAAGTCTCACCTCAGACCTGATGAATTCACTACACTCAACACCTTGCAGGATATTTATCCACGAAGAGTAGCAAATAAAGTGTCTACAGAAAGCTTGTAACTTGTCAAGATTCATAGTTATTGTGGGATGTATATACAGGTAATAGTTATGAAATAACGCAATTATATTGAAGGTATGCTTAATGGAATTGAAGTAAAAATTAGTCACCAGGGGATATGTCTTGATGCTCCATTTGGGCAGGAGGGAGTTGTCACCCTGCCCTGATTAGCCAATGATGTAATGCAAGGTTCAATTATCTGGCTTTGACCTATCCCAAGACTTCCAATGGAAAATCATCAGATCACAACAGCAAACAATTGAAACCACTTGGAAGTACAAAAGGAACATTACAACAGACAGAGAATCACCCTGCCAATGACTAAAGACAAAGGACTGTTTCAGTATAGCAGAGCAGATGGAAGGGATGGAACTCTGTAGCTGAGGAGACATCTTGAGGAGCAAGGGAGTTCTCAGGAAAGATTGGATACTGGTTTCTGTGAAGCCAGCCAGCTCTGCAACAGACTGAACTTTTGGCGGCAGGTGGGGATGGAAACCTTCTTTATTAGACAGGAAAGGTAACTAAAACTGGGAAGCTGGGGCACATTGCTTCTTTGAGGGCAGAGGATCTGGGACTTTTGTGAATAGCCAGTATCGGGGCTGAATAACAAAGGGGAATGCTTCAAGGGGACTTGAGGATTGGGGTGCACCTGCAAGGCAAAGACAGAGCTGTCACAGCCCAGAGGAGAGTGCTGGAGTGGCTAACAAGTTGGTGGTGTCAGGGAGCTGACACCCAGCTATCACAAGCAAGACTCCCTCATGCTCGAGGCAGGAGTAACAAGGTGACTCTCAGTCCTGGGTACCCTGAGAACCATCACGGGTGCTATCACAGTATTTGTCTATTGGATGAGCGCTTAGCATGTTGCTAGGAAACAAACCTTCTCCCCACTCCCAAAGACAGAAATTGGTAAGATGATCCCAAGAACAATCTATCTAAGAAACCCTTGAAGGTGGAATGGTGGAGATGGTGGGAGGGATTAATTATGGAGCTGTTCTCATATGAAAAAAGTTACTAATATGTTGTGGTTTAAAGGCAGAGACATCTGTGTGCTGTGGCAAGTACAGCTGTGTAATGTACCTGTCATTGTCATTTCCCCTCTGACTTCAGAGTAGTCGAAGCTCTTTTTTGTTTTCCTTCATATGTGAAGAACATTTAATCACAATTGGGCTCCAAAATTCAACTCTGGTGCAATCAGGTGCAACTCCACTAAGTCAATGGAGGTGCCCCATCTTAGATTAGGCCTGATTTAGTCCTGGATGTACATCACATGGTAGAAATTAAGAAGGGGGAAGGGGACAGCAGGAGCGGGAACTGGCTTCCCTATTCCTAAACCTAGCATAGAGAATTTTAGGGCTAGATTCTGCAAAGAGATCATTGACCTGGGAACCTGAGTGGGGGCAGGGATGTGTCCAGGCAGACCCATTAAGGATCTAGCCCTTAAACTCTCTTCTCAATCACTCACATGCGTGACATGAATGCAGTTGTGCTCTGCAGTAGGTTGTTCTTCAGAAAGAAAAGGTTTGGAGGGTAAACCCTTTACATTCTTTCCTGAAGTTCATTCCTGTTTGTATTTTTGAAGGGGCTTCTATGTATGGCAGCTGTTCTTTGCCTAGCTCTTATAAATTATGTACAAGACAAAACAAGTCACTGCTCAATGTCTGATTCACCCCCAGTGTCCTCTTCACTTTCCATTGGGAAACTATAAGGAGGAAGTTGCTCAGACAAAAAAGTGAGTGAACAAAAGTGGCAGAAAGGAAACAAACAAAAAACACACAGGAAGACAAGCCTTGTGACCGACCTATTGTGACAGATCTATTGTTTGCGGCATAAGTTACCCCATTATAACCATAAGTAATAAATCTGAGACCGTAATTGGACTCCACTTACTAATCTGTTGCCAATGATCACAGTTGAAATGCCCTAAGCAGTGGTGTCTGCAATCCAGTGCTTGTGCAGTTTGGGGAAGGAGAAGAAGGGGGATGGGAGAGATTTAGTAGTCGCCAGGGTATTTTCCATGAGCAGTTCTATAGCTAGAAACAGATGCTCTGTACTGTACCTCAGCCAGAAGATTAATGTAAAAAACATTACAAATAAACCCTTCAAAGCATTCTTTTCTTTACTTCTTGTCTGTCAGTAGCTTCTTTTCTCTCCCCACCCCCATTTAAAAAGAAGGTGGTATATTCAGTCTCTTTCCATCCCAGCCCTTTGAGAATATGAAAATAACCGCCACTAAATCTGAATCAATTTGTTTACTTGTTCCTAAAGACCAATACCTTTTTTCATTATTTAGTCTCAGTCTTTTGCTTTACCACATCTTGGAACGATGGCAGAGACTTTTAATATCCTTGGCACTTTTCCCTTAGCAAAACTGAATAAGTTGCCTGCAGGAATGAAAAAGCTTAACTCACTTTCCAGTCAGCTTGCAGTGCTGTCTGAGTGGCTTTTTCCCCTTCTTAATCAGACCTTCTAGAGGAGGGACTAGACACCAATTTTCCTCCTGCCATCTATCCAAATGCTTCTTCTCTCCCATCCCACACATATGTCGGTGGAGCTGCTGTGATTGTCATGGTATGCCCATCCCTTCTGGATACTTAGGCCAGGAGTACCACAAGTTGAAAGGCAAGTGCTGTAGGGCTTAAAACAACAAGCCCTGTCAGCTATGGCACTAGTGGGTTTCAAATAACACATAAATGTCTAATGGGAAAAGTGTCCTTAGCCAGGCTAGGGAGTAATCTAAGTGCAAAGTCTTAGTCAGCTGGTTAATGACGTTATGAATCACATAGTTCTGGCTGAAGATTCACTAATGGGTGCAAGAGTAATCTTGTCCTTCGAACCTCTCAGGGCTAGCACCTGAGTTGTCCCTCGTCAAGAAGATCCAGCATCAGCAATTCTGCCCTGTTCCTGATTAGTGCTATGGTTCCTGGTGATTTCCCCCTTAACTTGACAGTGGCCCCCTACAGGTGTGTGTGCTGTACACAGTGGTTATTCAAGCTGAAAACAAGAACCGCCTGAGTATAGGGGTATTTGTTGCTGGCCAGAATATATTGGAGCCATTAGACTGTTTTGGAGTCTGAATTTGTCTCTACGCGGGGCTTACTGCCTCTGTTAAACTTCTATAATTTAATCTAATATGCCAGAGATTGACACTTTGGTGTTAATCATTCATTTCCTAGCCCCTTTTCTGCTTGAATGGTCTTTACCAGTTTGAAACTTGACTTCAGTGTTACTTCCTGAAAAACTGCCAGTGGATGTAATTCTTTCATGATGACCTAGTTCCTTCATCTAATAGCACGTAGCTCTTTATTGACATTTCCTGAAGCTCTGGGTTTCCTGGGTAGTGCCAGGCACAATGGTTCCATGCTGGCTGTCAAAGTACCCTCACTCTTTGTGCTTACTGTGAAAATGTGTCTACTCTTGACTTTGGAAGTAGGAGTTGTTCAAAGAATCTGTCCCAGTTCTCACTGATAACTTCACTTTCACTAATACCGTTACTGAAAGCCACTCTAATTTCCATCCATTTGCTGGGATGCTTTTCATCATTCAATTTGTTACTTGCTCCTGGTTAACAGGACTTTCACTGGGTTTACTGCTGGCAATGACTGTTTTAGTGGGAAGTCCATCTTTAGCCAAGAAAGGATTAAATCTGATGACCTAACCTGGATACACTAACCAGACAGTTGATACAGCCTGTCTCATTTTAATTTCCAGTGGTTCAGATCTTTAGTTCCTAAAAGAGAACTGTACTCGATTCCAGTTTTTCTTTATTTTCACATTTGATTTTCTAATTACTCTCCTGCAGTCTGATGTAACCCAAGTGCAAGATAAGATTATATATTCCAGTGAATCCTTCCCAGCATCCATGCTGGTCCAACTCTTATAAGTTTTCTTCTTCTCCACCTTTATATCTCCACTTTTATCTGTGCCTGATACTCCTCAGATTGTTTGCATTCTCTGTGTCTGGTACTTGCTGGTTGTGAATGAAGACTTCTGTCGAATTCTCAGTAGGTTCTCATGCCACCCTCATTACCATAGTATCTGAGCACCTTCCAGTAGTTTAAGCAACATGACTAACATCTGTCACGTGACTTTTTTTTCTTTCTCTCATGCTGTCCCCAGGGAGTGAGCATCATGTGTGCATTGTAAGGTTATTTTTTGGTAGGGTTTTGTTTTGAAGGATTTTTTCCCCCTGTGCTTTTAATACAGTACAGTTTCCCCCTGCTCTTTCCAGTTTCCCACATGGCATAGTTAAGTTCCCTCTAAACCAGACCATTATTACTCCAGATAAACCAAACACCCTATTCAATTTATTGCCATCATAGCCCCTAGAAGCCCCTGTCATGGACCTAGATCTCACTGTGCTAGGTGCTGTACAAACACAGAACAAAAAGACAGTCCATGCCCCAAAGATATTACAACAAAGAAGAGTTAGGAGGAGGAGGATAATGAATTAATTTTGTGGATGTTTATGGGAAGCTCCTCCCAAGCCTGAGGGACAGCATGGGGAAAAAACACAAAGGGGTTGCTTGAAAATTTAACAACTGTGTGATGGAGACTGGCATCACTGGTAGATCAGAGACATGAGATATATTAGGACAGGGGCTATGTTATGAAGGATCTTGAAAGTGAAGGCAAGTAGCTTATGTTTGTAGTAGAGAAGGCGGAGCCAGTGGAGGGATACAAGGAGAGGAGTGACCATCAAAGTGATGGGATAAGAAAATGATATTTGCAGCAGAATTCTGAATGGATATCAGCAAGGCAAGAGTGCATTTGAGAGAAGAATGTTGCAGTAAGCGAGGTGCAAGATGATGAGGGCCTGGATGAGAGTTTTAGCTGTATGGATTGTTAGGAAAGGCCGTATCTTAGATGTTATGTAGAAAGAATCTGCAAGATTTAGACATAGCCTGGCTGTGAGGACCTAGAAAGATGTCCATGTCAAAGATGACACCCAGGTTATGAGCGACAGGTAGAATTATGATGGTGTTCACAGTGATCAAGAAAGGAGGTAGCAGAGAGCTTTTAGGGGAAGATTAGGAGCTCTGTTTTAAGCAGGCTGAGCTTACGCTGATGGATAGACATACACAAGGAGATGTCTGCAAGACAGGCTGAGATTTTAGTTTAGACAGAAGGAGGCAGTCTGGAGTAGAGAAGTATATCTGAGAGTTGTAAACCTAGAAATGGCAGTTGGATTTCTGTTTGCAGAGGTAAGGTCTGAAGGGAGAAGAGAAGGGGACCAAGAACAGAGCCCAGTGGAACCCCCACAGAAATCTGGAGGCAGGTTGGGAAGGATCCTCTGAGGGACACAGTGAAGGAGCAGTTAGAGAGGCAGCTGAAGAAGCAGGAGAGGACAGTCATGGAAGGGCAATATTGCCAAGGAAGGGCAATATTTCAAGAATAAGAGCCTGGTTGACTGTGTTGAAGGGAGCTGTCAAGTCAAGGAGGATAAAGATGGAGTTGTGGTTCTGGGATTTGGCTAAGAAGAGGTCATTAGAGATTTTGTTGAGAGCAGTTTCAGTGGAGTGCAAGGGGTGGAAGCTGTACCGCAGCGGGTTTAGGATTGAGAAGAACTTCAGACAGTGAATGTAAACATCAAGTTCAATGTGCTTAGGGGTGAAAGGGAGATGGGAGCTGGGTGGTAGTTAGAGAGGCAAGTGTGGTCAAAAGTAGGTTTTTCTGAAGTGGAAGACATTACTCTTGCCTGTCCTGTGTGAGGAAGAGAGTGAGAGTTTAAAGAGAGTAAGGTAGGGCATAAAGAAGATCAGGACATGGGGCGGGATCTGGTGGCTGGGGTGGCTAGAGAAGGAGAGATGGAGGAGGAAGAGGAAAGCGGTCTGAGGGGAAGGGAAAGCGAGCTGAGAGGAAGGCAAAATTCACGTCGAATGTTGTCAATTTTCTCTTGAGCGGAATCATTGGGGTCCTGTGCAGAGAGAAGGGGAGGAGGAGAGGGTTTGAGAAGAGAGGCAAAGGTGACTGGGACTGCAGGTGTGGGATTCAGTTCAGTTGGAGAAGTAGATTTATTTAGCTAAGAAGATGGCAGAACTGAAGGAGAGAATAAATTTGTCATGCAGGCAGGCAGCCTGGTTACAAGATTTCCACCAGAGATGCTCCACAGTGTGAGAGCAGGAGCAGAGGAAGTGGATGTTGAGGGGGAGTCAGATCTGAGGGTTGGTAGGGTGGGCCTTGTGATTGGAGAGAGGGGCTAGAATCCAGGGTGGAGGAGAGTGAAACATGGAAAGAATCAACAACCATATCAATGGAAATGCTTATTTTACAGAACAGTGTCATGGAAAAAGGTCCATAAAGTAAGAGTTAACACACAAACCCTAGACAGAGATTGCAGAAAGCATAACCTAGATGGGCACTGAACTTAAACTGGGAGAGTATTGAAAGGTTATCTGGCTTTACAGCAATATAGCAGCTTCTCTAGCTTCTGACCCTTGTCAGTCAAAATAACAGCTTGATAGGAAGTAACCTCCCAGAGAGTGTCTGTGCTTAGAAAAACACCCTTTAGATACAGTGACTGGAGACTTTGCTCTCTCCAGAGACTTTCTTCTAATAGGTGATGAAAGACATGGTAGCATATGATTACATTGCCATTTTGTTTCCTTAGACAAACTTCAGTTATTTTGTCTGGGGATACTATAACTGATTAGACTGGTTGTATCGCCTTGAACCTGTTCTCTTAGGGTGAAATTCACCCTTGTGAAGATCAGTGCAAGGCCTAGGCATCATTTAAGCCTTACTTAAGTCCTCAGAATAGGGCTTACATGGTGCTTAGGCCTGTACAGGTTCTCTATCCAGGAATGAATTTCACTTTTTGTGCTCTCAGACACTTGAAACTGCAAAGCATGACAACTAGCCCCTGAAACTAGCCACTTGTACAATGCAGATCCTCTGCTAACTGGAGGTACAGGTGGAATGACATAACCTAATTATTGATGTTCAGGAATATTCTTTAAAACAGCACCTTCAGTGATCTTCCGAGTGACTTCGTTGCTCTGAATTGCTTAGGCAGTATTAAATCATAAAGAAAGAAAAAAATCTTATTAACTAGAAGGGGCATGAATGACCTGTCAGTCAGCACAATTAGTAGGGTTTTTTTTCATACCAACTTTTGTTTGTTTTGAAAAATTCTCCCACTTACTGCTAACCCCACTTCTTTTCTGCAGCACTTACTTAGCTGGGATGTTTTCACATCCTCATCCTAAAATCAGTGCTACGAACTTTCTAGCCAACAGAATGTGAAGTTAGATCATTTCACGTTTGTTCTCTAAAACATTTGCTGTTTACATTCGGTTGAATAAATCTTGTTTCATTTATTTCCTTGGAATGTGTTAGCTTGAATTCTCAAATAGTTGTTGGCGGGTATTAGAAACTTAAGAACAATAGTCCCAAGTGTAGTGTGTCAAGCTGCCTGCAGTGACTCAAGAGTGTGATTACCAACCTCAGGGCAGACTGTTAACCAGGGCACAAAACACAAATTGACTGTCAATTTTATATGTAGATTTCACAACCGATTATCAAGTTTAAACTTCTCAGGCACCATAACAGCCTAATCATGGAGTCACAGAGAGTCCCTTGGGTACTCTGATCTGTCTCACCATCCAGGTGAGTGTACCTTTGTGATAGATGGTTCCTTACACCAAAATTCACAGCAATATTCAGGTTACTCCCAGTTTGAAAGGCCACTGTCTTAAGACAGGATATTGGGCTAGATGGACCATTGGTCTGACCTAGTATGGCCATTCGTATATTCTTATAATTGTATGGTAAAAATGAGAAAGTAAGCAATTTTTCAGTAATAGCGTGCTGTGACAATTTTGTATTTTTATGTCTGATTTTGTAAGCAAGTAGTTTTTTAAATGAGGTAAAACTTGGGGTATGCAAGACAAATCAGACTCCTGAAAGGGGTACAATAGTCTGGAAAAGTTGAGAACCACTGATTTAGAAGGTTAAAGCAGGTGAACTATATACATGCAAATGAGTTACGATCTTAAGCTTCAAAAGGTAATAGAGGCTTCTGTAGCAAGCTCTATATGTCCTTTAGGGCTAACCCAGGCTAAGTACCTGGGGACCTCTTGCTTATGCCTAGCAAGGATTGCCCTCCAGAGTCCAAGCATAAGAGAGATAATCAGTTACTTTTGTTTGCGGTTTTTCTCTCCCTCATTCCATGTGCTCTGAGCTTCAAACTCAGTTGATGAGAGGAATTCACTTGCATGACTCACTTTCATGTGTGGGGAGAGTAGGACAACTGAGTCTTTTCTCCTCTTTAATGTCCCACAATAGTCCGTAGGGTGTTTGATGGACCCTTGCTGTTGGGCAATATGCAACACCGTCTGTTGCAGAACTTTACACTAGTTAGTCTCTTTCCTGTCTGGTGATTTACGTAGTCACAGTGGCTTACAATACAACTGCTCAAATATTACCTTACAATATGGGATACAGATGTTATAAGTGAGATTAATGGATGCTGTAATTTACAAGCATTCAATAAAGTCTAAACTGTAAACATGTTCTTATCATTCAAATACCATTTTAACAATACAGATTCACAGGTGTACCAGACTCATTCCAGCTATGTATTTGTCAGTATTCACTTGTGGCATGGAGATCTTGGCATGAGCTGGCACCTGGTCTGCCAGTGTCACATAGAGAAAATTGCATGTCATATTGAGATTATCTCTGATTTTTGCCCAAGTTTTGGGGTTCTGAAAAATGTTGGCAATGTAGACAGGCATTCAGAACTGAAACCACTAAAACCAAACCTTCTAACTATATAAATAAACTAATCCCTTTAATAATCTCATCTATCCAACGTGCATCTTCCCAGTTAGTAGTATATCTCTTAACCTACAATTCTTCCTTCTTCCCCTGACAAAAAACTCTTATTTCTCCCTGTCAGGCTGCTGTTTTTCATTTTGAATCTTGTCTTAAAGTCAAAACATGTGCCAGGGTTTTTAAAATATCACCTGTCATTGTTTCAAAATGATCCCTTTATTCAAAGTCACTTACACCCTGCCCACATTACTGTGTGTTTTTTGTTTCAAACAGCTTTTTATTGAATCAACCTAACATACAAGAACAAAAATAGCAGGCTATGCCTTTTCCTCTATTAATACAACATTTCCAGCTTAACAGAGACACAAACCTCCCCCAGCCCAAGAAACCTACTGGGATATAAAACATTTTTCATTGGCAGCAGTATATAAATAGCTCTAATCCATCTATCTAATTTCTGTTGCCATTTGGGTTTATTGCTTTGAGTCCCTACCATGAAAAGTTCTCCTATTTTAATCAGACTGCCAGTTGTCTTGGGTTTTTAAATAAAACCTTGCTAACATACTGTGCTGTGGTTACAAACTGTGTGGCATGGTTTGCATTCATGTGGCACAGTTCAGAAGCAGCATCACAACTGTATTGCAGAACCCTGTTCAAATCCTGCTATGTCAATATGTATCCTGCAGGCTTATGCTGTGCTCTTAGCTGGTTTTTAGCCCAACTCCCCTGACGGTCCTCAGACAGAACTCCTATGCTGGTGTTTAGATGTGACTTGAATCCAGGCTTGCTTGTCTGTCTGGGAGATAGGCTAGAGCACAGGTTGCTCTTTAAGGAGTACTCTGACCCACCCACTTTGCAGTAAGGACATAGCTGCTGCCCGGTAATGTAACTTGTGCCTTGATAGCCCTCTAATGCCATCCCACAGGTCCCTGGGTCTGTATTTTTCCAGCCCTTTTGCCTGTTCACTTCCTACTTGCCTCCTATGCAGCGGAAAGAGCTACCGGTTCATATACATCTGGTTGGCATTGTACCGTTCATTCTACAGGGCTAGCTCCATTTCTGCACCACTCTGCTTGCCTCAGCCAAACAGTCAGAGAAGATGCCATCCCAGGCGGCTGGCCTGAGGAGGATTATGGTTAACCTCTGGTGTGACTACAGCAGGGAGCATGACTTGGGCAGAAGTGCCCGAAATAGCTGTTGGTAGGATAATGTCTCAAAGAGGCTGGCAAGGGTGCGGATCGAGGGGATAGGTGTTTACTGCAGGGAGCGCACTGGAAACCTAAAAAGGGCCTGCCACAAGGTAAAGGTTGGCAACTGCAAGTCCAGAAGCTCCCCATTTATCTGGCCCTGCTATGAGGAGTTTGACTCGTGGTCACCACCACTGCAAGCCCAAAGCCCACCGTCATGCGTGGCAGGGAAGAGAGGGATGGTCTGATTTTTTTACACCGGGGCAGAGGGGACAGGAACGCCACCAGAGGAGACCATTGTGACAGAGGAAGAACAAGAACGGACCCCAGTAGAGACCCCAGTGCTGGAACAGACCTTGTATGGCCACATGGCTCATTGGGTGACGGGAAGTCCTGGAGCCATATTCCAGGATTTTGGGGGATGGGCCCAAGGAACAGCCTGGAGAAGAACTAGCACTGGAGCAGGAGCCCCAGCCAGGTATAACATTTTGGGGTGCAATCCAGACTGGTGAGGGTCTGTGTCACCCCTGCCCGGCAACCTAGGGTGCTTCACAATGCTTTGCTGCTATAGTTCCCACCTTGGCTGCTCACAAGCAGGCAAACAGCATGCAAGCCACACCCTGAGTGTCTGTGTATGGCCACAGTTCTGGCTCAGCAGCTCTGACCCCAGGAGCCTGTCAGCAAACAGCAACCACATTGTGGCTTCCACTAGCCTTGGTTATTACTTGCAGGGTGACCCCAACACACTCCCAGTACTTAATTTCTCCTCAAAAATGTGTGTTCTGTACTGTCCAGCCCTCTCCTGGACAGTCCAGATATTTTAGGTTTGTTGTCCCTGTAAGGGAACAATATATAGCAACTTGCCACCTTAAATGGAGTTACTCACACAATTCACAACACTGGAGAACAAAAAACGTTTGTTTAACTACAAAGAGATTTTAAGTGAGTACAGATATTAAGGCATTAAAGTCAGAAATGGTTACAAGAAAAACAGAAGTTTAATACTAGAAGTGTTTTAACAGAATAGACTTGGTTTAAGGTGAAGTTCTTACCACAGGTTCCCAGTATTCTTGCTGATCAAGTTTCAGGTCATGATCTGCATCCAAAATCCATAGGCTTTCTTTTGTCATCTTAGGTGGAAAAGAGAGAGGGTTAGGAAGAGATAATGTGGGGTATTTTTGCCCTTCTCTTTTATAGTTCAGTCCCCTTTTGAAATGCATTTTCCTGAGGGTTCTTAATGCCTCTCTGACTTGAGCTGCTCTAAAAATTGGTCCACAGTGTATGATGGGAGAACTTGTCTGTCCCTCCTGGGCCACTGTGCAGAGGTGTTCTTAGTCCACTAACAAATATAGCTGAGGTGCTGGTGCCTCTGCACTTTCCTCACTTCAGTCCAGCCAGTGCCAAGTCATGGATCCAGCACAGGCAGATGAGCTGTTGGTGGAGGGCGTTTCAGCAGTGGTTTATCATCCTCAACAGGCAGTGGCAAGTCTCAGAGGGGAGATCATGCATGACAGAGTGGAGACACCTGTTGCATGCTGCAATCACTACAGAATCCTCATATGCAGAACATTGCTTCTGGTGCAGGACACCTAGTACAAGAGTCATGCAGACATGAGATGAGGAACAATGGCTCCAGAATTTCTGTGTGAGGAAGCAGATTTTATACTTATAAAATAAACAGCAGGATCTTATTCAGGGGATAAGACAGTCTGCCATGTTTATTATGAATACAAAAAAGAAAAACATTTTAAAAAGCAATTGCCTAAAACACATCCTCTCTCTCTCTCTCTCTCACTCTCACACACACACAGTTCTGCAGGAGGGATATAATTACCAGTCCCTTGTTGCCCAAGCTAATCACTGGCCAGGTGATTCAGACACGAGGGTGGAGCCAGGCTCTGTTGGTCGCAACACGATGCTCCTTTGGGTTTGCAGAACGAGCCCAAAGTCCAGGTTTCTTCTTTCCATTTTTATACTTCTCCATCCCCATTCGGGTCTATGAATTTTGTGTCAGTCTCCTTGTTTGACGGAATCATCAATTACATTTGATATCGCAAGTGTGACAGCTTTCTCATTATTCTTTCTTTCCTTTTTCACACTTTGTTTTGTTCCTGTCCTTGGGTGTTAACTCCCCTGTTTTTTCCAGGGTTATTTTGATCTTTGGCCATCTGGGTTGTAAAAGTTCTTTAAACAAAAGCATCTTCTCTCCCTCCTGCCCTTGAAGGCTGAGAACCATTATCTCAGGAATTATTTTCAGTCGTCTTATCTCAGCAGACTCAAACTGCATTCACTCCTCATTCATACTCACGAACTATTACATTCTTATTTCATTACATTAGTACATTATTTTATACTTACTTACATAATAAAATCCTTATACCAATACCAATTTTACTAAAAGGAAATAAAAGAAATCTTATTTACCCTCTCATGGCCCCATGATTTACACATCAACCACATTCCTGATACACATTGGGCACTTTCCTTCACTTGTAAATTATCACAATTAGTTCCAAAACATTCCTTCAGAGGTGTTCATAAGCAGGGCTCCAATGTGTCATAAATGTTAAATCACAAAATGTTTAGGCAGGATATTCCCACTCATATGTTCATACAGTCAGTTATCACAGTGGAGCCTGGGATGGCATGAACAAACAATCAATGTGTCCAGAACATCCCTATCTATAATGCCTAGTTTTGCTCTTTCTCAGTGTGAGGATTAACCCTGAAGCTTCAAATAGTATCCATGGTCCGGGCCTACTCTGGTTCAGGCCTACGTCACAGTGCTGTGGCCTACACAGACCTTCATGGAGCTATGTGAGGAGCTTGCCCCAATCTTCTAGTGCTAAGACATGTGAGGGAGGGAGGCCATACCAATCCAGAAGCAAGTTATTTTCATCTGGAAATTGGCTACCTCAGATTGCTACAGGTCCGTGGCTAACTAATTCAAAGTTGGGAAGGTATCAGACAGCACTGCAGTGATGATGGTTGGTGAAGTGATCAATACTCTGGTTTACCCAGAGCTGCTGGGCATTGCTAATGTGCCTGGACTAATAGCTGGCTTTGAGACAATGGGCTTCCCGAACTGTGCTGTGGACATCAATTGATAGGGGGCAGAAAAGCAATGTGTAGAAGAGTCTTTTGGGCAGATCTGGAGAATGACACCACTAAACAGTCCCAGCTCCACCCCGTCTCCCATCCCTTTCTGCACATGCAAATGCCTGCTGTTCTCGGCTTTCAGGACTTGGGGAAGGGTGTGCGCTATCAATAGAACAATGAAAATGATGACACACAAATTGGCAAGATGCTGGCCTTGCCCTGCACCCCTGCAACCATAAATTTCTCTGGCATCTGGGCACAATAGGGGTCATCAACCACATAAGGAGGGAAGGCAGGTGCCTTTCAAAGAATTGACTGACACTTCACCTGTAGCTGCATGTTTAGTGTGAGTCAGATCCAGGGTCATACAGTTTCCCTCATCCTCACAGATCCACCCCTCTGTCCCACAGCTTTCCAGAGTAACATGGTTGAGGAAACGCTATTTTAGGATATGTCTCCATTGCAGAATCTACCCAGGTTGGGGTTCTCCAACATGCACATCATGTACCCACATCCACACCAGTGTTGCAGTTACACAGGTGTGCTGCTAGGATTCTCCTTGAAGACCATGTGGATGGATGCAGGTTCCTGTGCTCTGGTGGCTCTGGAGCAGCATGAATATGAGTTTGAACTGAGCTTACTGTTGAACTGACTAAGTGTGGTTGATTTGTGAAGGTTTGTGAAGTATCTCTCCTACTTTACAGGATTATTAATGTATTGTTTCCTTCTCTGGGCTACTCACTGGCATATGAGGGAAACATATCTTCTGAGTTACAATAAGCAGAGTGTAATGAGTTCAAATAATTAGCAATGGAGTTAATTCAACTCTAGCAAACTGTACCCTGGGTCTATGACTCATTGTATTAGTGGCAATTAAATACTGCCCAGGCTGGCTATTTTACACCTTGTCTAGTCTGGTCTCCCGTCTCTGATGCTTACCTATAACCTATGTGTCAGAGGAAGGTGTAAAATCCATATAATGTACCTTTGCAAAATGCTGTACAGTACCATTACTATACTGTGGCTTTTCATCCCAACATCCCCTGGCAATTAGTTTAGAGCATGTGAATTTATAACCACTGTAATTTTTGGACCTAGCTAATAGGACTGTTGATGTTATTCCTTTAAAAACCTGATCCTGTTCTCATTTATGAGGTCTGATCTACACTACAGAGTCAGGCCAACGTAAGGTAGCTTATGTCAGCCTAACTCTGTGAGCATGTACGCTAAAATGTAACTCACATGTGATGTAACTTGCTCACAACACTGACTTAATATCTCCACCTCCGCAAGGCATAGCGCTTAGGTTGATGTAGCTAGGTTGATGCAGTGTCAGTGTAAGCAATGCAGTGCCTATTTTGACTGTTGCTGCCTTTCAGAAGCCATTCCACAATGCCCCACACTGATAGTTAAATCGGTGCACGTGCTCCAGGTGAGGACGTGCACGGCCAACAGAAGGCGTATAGTGTGGACATGCAAAAGCAACTTCATTACTGTGATGGCTGTATGTCAATGTAACTTAGGTTGACTTAATTTTGTAGTGTAGACTTGCCCTTAACTATTTTCCTCAATGGTTTCTTGTTAAGTTTGTGTGATAAGTTTCAATATTGTTTTCCTCAGTGATTTCTGTTAAATATCACTATCAAGTTTTCCTTACTGATGGCTCCTTTACTATCCTTCAAGGTTCCCCATTTATCCACACAGATAAGTCTACGTTCCTCCTTTTCATTCCCATAACACATTAACTTTGGCCACTGGGCTGCCACCAAATCCTATTCATGCTGAGAAACCTTGAGGACTTTGTTCCACCCACACTTAAGCAGGCCAAATTCATCCTTTGTACAACTCCACTGGCTTCAATGGAGCTCCACCAGGAATAGGTTTAGCCTCCTATGCTGGCTTCCTTTTTCCTCCATGTTCTTTTTGGCTGACTACTTCAAGCTCTTCTGAATAATCCCCAGCATTGCCCACATCATGAGTTCAAAAATCTTGAGTCAGCCCTTCCCTCAAAACCGTGAGATTAGTTTGGAATTTTTTTTTTAATTTCATGATTGTTATTCTTTTGATTAGCCTTCTGGTTTCTGGAGCTCACTTGAGGCACTTTCCCACACCTTAGTCGGCAGCCATGAAAGTTAGACACTTACTTATATTTTACAAATGAAAGCTGAGGCCATATCTACTCTACAAAATTATACTGACCTAACTTACGTCGGCATACAACCACCGCAGTGATTAAATCGCTTGTGTGTATGCACGCTTGGCTCCTTGCGCCAGTGGTGCACAACCCCACCAGTAGCACTTGTATTGGTTGTACTGTCAGTGTGGGGCATTGCGGGATGGCTTCTGAAAGTCAGTAATGGTCGATGTAAGCAATGCAGTGTCTACACTGGCCTGAGAGTCTTACCTACTCCAGATGCCTCTGGGAGCTGAGGTTTTATGAAAAACACCAAAGCTTGTGAGACTCATGGTAAAATCACAAGAGTTGGCAACATGTTATATGCCCCTATATAACAAAAGGTCCTACAGACCCTGATTTAGGAAATATCCCTATTCAGGACAGCACTTATGCATGTACATATATTTAAGCGTACACTGGTCTGAAGAGGGATGACTTAAACATGTGCTGAAGGGCTTTCCTTAATCGGGACCATATAGGGCGGGGATCTCGGAAGCAAAGCAAAAATTCTCTCACAGCTGATCATCCTTAAACTTTTGCTGCTGCTGCTAATGCGACTGTGTGCACACACAGGCTGGGTGAGCAGAGTACTGTTCAAAGTTATACAGTTTGGCGTCCAAGGCATTTTCTTCTTTTGGTGCCTCCACCAGATATTCCCCGTGGAACAAACTTTTGGGGCCATGTCAGATAGCCTTGTCGTCAGGGTGAGGAAACCTGTTGCACACGCAGAAGAAACCTGTGGAAGGATGCCCAAGAGCTGTGGAACATTAGCAGTAACTAAGGCTTGCATCACGCATTTGTGGGTGTCAGAATAGACTCTTGAAGGGTTACTTGAAGGGAATCTTGATGAGTGATTGTTGTTAATTATCTCTTTGTTGCTGCTCATAGTCACAATGTGCTAGGTGCTTTCCAAACAGAAGAGGAGACACAGTCCTTGCCCTGAGGAGGGTACAAGTGGTATGTCTGCACTGCAATTAAAAATCCTGTTAGGTGGGAGGGTCCTAGAGTCTAGGCTGCAGCCCGAGCCTGAACATTTACACTGAAATTAAACAGCCCCTTAACCTGAACCCCATCAGCCTAGTCAGCTGGCATGGGCCAGTTGTGGATGTCTAATTGCAGCGTAGATACACCCAGAGACAGACACACACACACAGAAGTGGCCATTGATCTCATAGCATTTACTTTGGAAAGAATTATGAGCTCTATGGATGAAAAGCACCATATACAAGATTAACAATAGCATTCATGATGTACTACTAGCAGGGCAGTCAAGGTGGTGGCTGATCACTTCTTGATAATATCAGGTTAACATGGCCTATTAAGATTGCGAAGCGGATATATAAACTATTCTCAATGACTTGTCAGTAACAATCAGACATTTCCTGTAGGTGTTGGGGGCCATAGTACATGGGAACCCTGAAAACATAGTTTTGCAGATGAACTCAGTAAGGGTATTGTGCAGGAGTTCTCAAACTTTCTTTCCAGGGACCCCCTTTGAAAATATGACATCCGCCCCCATGCTATGCCATCCTTACTGGCATGCATGGAGGCTCACAGCTCGCGACCCCTCCAGAATAATCTCGTGACCCCAACCCCAGTTTGAGAACCCCTGTGGGACTGAAGTCAATGGGAGTTTTTTGTCTGACTTTAATGGACTTTTGGTCAAGCCTCTGGCTGGGCATTTCATTAGAGCCTAAGGGAATTGGACATCTGTCATGCTGAAATTCAATAGGATTTAGGCTCCTTTGAAATTCCCAGTCTCAGTGCGCAGGAAGCTGTGTGGAGGAAAGCATGGGGATGTTTATCTGACAAATGAGTTGATGCCACTGGCATAATTGCCAGAGTGGAATGGGCAGGAGGTGATGCAGAAGACAAGTGAGGCAGGTAAAGGATGGCTGAAGCTGAGTAGAGCTTGGAAGACAGTGAAATAAAACCCTGGACTTGATGCAGTAAACAAGTAATGAGGGATCTCTTGGGGTCTGTCTACACAGCAGCTAGATACCCATGGCTGGCCTGTGCCAGCTGACTCAGGCGCGCGGGGCTTGGGTTGCAGGGATGTTTCATTGCTGTGTAGACTTCTGGATGTGGGCTGGAGCCTGTGCTCTGGGACCCTCCCACTGTGCAGGGTGTTAGAGTCTGGGCTCCAGCCCACACCCTGAAGTCTACACAGCAGTGAAACAGCCTCACAGACTGAACCCCATGAGCCTGAGTCAGCTGGCACCAGCCAGCCATGGGTGTTTAGCTGCTGTGTAGACAGACCCTCTGTAGCTAGAAACAGACACTTAACCTGAGGTGACAGGGAGTGAAGTCAATCAAGACCATCTCTGAATGATACACAGTTTTTTATGTATGCAGTGTTGTTGTAGCTGTGTTGGCCCCAGGATATTAGAGACAAGGTGGGAGAGGCATTATCTTTTATTGGACTAACTTCTGTCAGTGAGAGAGAGAAGCTTACACAGAGCTTGAAAGCTTTCTCTCTCACCAACAGAAGATGGTCCAGTAAAATATATTACCTCACCGTAGATAGGGTTTCCAGCTGTCTGGTTTTCAACCAGAAAGTCTGATCAAAAAGGGGACTTGGCAGTGTCCGATCAGATGTACTGGCTGAACACCAAAAGTCTGGTTACCATGGGCGGGGGGAGAGGTGCCAGGTCATCAACCCACATCAACCCCTGCTCAGCCAGGGCTGCCTCCTACCTGCATCTCATGGGCAGGCAGGTGGCAGACTCCGGCATCAGGCTGCAGCTCAGTTCCCAGCCCTGGAGAAGAGTGAGTCCAGCTGGGGTGTGGGAGGGAGGAGGAGAGGATTGAGCGATGGGGAAGAGGGAGAGGGGAGAGCAACGAGTGAGAGGGGAGGCGGAGAGGAGTGAGAAGGGGGCGGGGCCTTGGAGGGAAGAGGCGGAACAAGGCGGGGCCTGGAGAAAGAGATGGAGCAGGGCAGGGCCTTCGGGGAGGGGGGGAGAGGTGGGGTAGGGCCTCAGGGGAAGAGGTGGGGCAGGAGGGTCTGGTTTTCGGCAATTGGAAAGTTGGCAGCCTACTCTTGTCTCTCTAAACCATTTTTTTTCTCCTACTTTCTACTGTTGAACTGTCTAACTGATATTATATCAGCTAAATTTCCAGATAGCATAAAACTATTATGCTCCTCCCCTTCATTATATGGAGTTGATTGATTCTGTTGCACATGGTTTTGTCAACTCATTGCTCAGCTGCTGTCACGCTCCTCAGGATTCCAGCAGCAGAAATCCTATAGGCAATGTGGAGAAAGGTCTTCTAGAAAGCCTGATTACTAAACGATAAGAACAGACAAACCAGGAAATATTATCACATGGAGATAATCTTGACAGCATTTCTTTGACTTCATTAGCATAGCACTGGGACATTTAGTCAGCAAGGTGCATACATATGTGCCTAATGTTCTGCATAGATTCCAAGGCCAGACAGGACTACTGTGATCCTCTAGTCTGACCTCCTGTGTAGCACAGGCCATGGAACTTCACCCAAAATAATTGCTGGAATCGATATTATAGAAAAACATTCAATCTTGGTTTACAAATGATCAGTGATGAAGGATGTTACTGTCTGCTGTCAAACTGGGATGATTTATCTAGTGGGGTCCTACAGCAACCAGTCCTGGGGCAGTGACTAGTTAATAATTTCATTAATGACTTGGATAATGGAGTGGAGAGTGTGCTTATAAAAACTACAGATGACACCAAGCTGGGGGAGGCTGCAAGAACTTTGGGGGAGAGGATTAGAATTCAAAATGACCTTGACAAATTAGAGAATTGGTGTGAAATCAACAAGATGAAATTTGTTAAAGAGAAATGCAAAATACTACTCTTCGGAAGGAAAAATCAAATCCCCAGCTATGAAATGGGGAATAACTGTCTAGGTGATAGTACTGCTGACAAGGATCTGGGGGTTAAAGTGGATCACAAATTGAATATAAATCAACAATGTGATGCAGTTGTGAAAAAGGCAAATATCATTTTGGGATGTATTTACAAGAGGGACACATGTAAGATACTGGAGGTATTTGTCCCTCTCTACTGAGCCCTGATGAGGCCTCAGCTGGAGTGCAATGTCCAAGTCCAGGTGCCACACTGTAAGAAAGATGTGGACAAGCTGGAAACAATGTGAAAGGAGAGCAACAAAAATGATAAATTTTAGAAAATCTGAGTATAAGGAAAGGTTAAAAAAACTGTGCATAATTAATCTTGAGAAAAGAAAACTGAGGAGTCTTCAAATACGTTAGGGGTTGTTATAAAAAGGACAGCGATCAATTGTTCTCCATGTTTACAGAAGGTAGGACAAGAAGCAATGAGCTTAATCTTCAGCAAAGGAGATTTGGGTTAGATATTAGGAACACTTTCAAATTGCAAGGATAGTTAAGCACTGCAATAGGTTACCAAGACAGGTTGTGGAATGACAGTCATTGGAGGTTTTTAAGAATAGTTTAGACAAACACCTTCCAGGGATGGCATAGGGTGTACTTCCTCAGCATAGGGTGTCCTTCCTCAGCATAGGGGGTGTTATGAGAATAGAAATACACGGGATTTTTTTAGGGACAAGACAATATACCACACACCACACACCTAAACGAAGCCTCAGCAAGACTTAGACTAGTTAATACAAAATGGGGTATACTATTCAAAATGGAGTTCGTTACAATATGGAGTCATGTCAGATGCTATGTTACAGTGTTAGAGGACACACAATTAGAAGAGTTAAGAAAACTAGTTATTTAAGAAACAAATTCTATAAAGACAGTTTCTATCAATAAAAGAACAAATAGTGTATATTACTAATTCAGTAAAAGAAAAGATTCATTTTGAAAACAATTCTGCAATATAAATTCTTTCTTTACCCCTACGGGGGAAGGAGTAGATGACCACTTGAGGGCCCTTCCAGACCTACATTTCTATCATTCTGTGTGAGTAGTCCCACTGAAGTTAAAAAGAATGTTTTAACAGATGGCCTCAGGGCTTTGGACTAGATGACCTCTTGAGGTCCCTTCCAACCCTAATCTTCTATGAGATGCTGAAAGATGTTTATTCGTTGGCTTCAATGGGACTTACTTACATACCAAAAGCTAGGCACATGTTTTCTTTGTTGAATTGGGACCCAGGTTACAACCAAATTGGTGTTTGGTAGATCTCCTGTTTTTCCCTGGTGCATTTATCTATAGGATTCTATGTGCAGAGCAGTGACAGGCTGCCAGGACAGAACTTTATGTTTTGATAGCCATGTATGAATTGTGCACAAAATGGGAAGGAGGATCTAGTCCTAGGTAATATAAGCAGGCCACATCCTGCTTGTTAAACCATTGCAGTGTAAATGTGGTGACTGAGGCAAGTTAAAGGTCTATTTGCCTTTTTTTCTGAGAATAATATATTGTCCAGGTTGAAAACGCAGACAACACCTATGAAATATGTCCCCTCCTTGCACAAAATTGGTATATATGGTTTAAACTGATAGTGCCTCTCACTGCGCTCAGCCATCAATATTTCACGAAGAACAATTGGTTTTGTTAACTGAAGAGAACTATGCCTTTAAAAAGTCTCTAGCTAGCTAAACTTTTGTATTGCACCCATCAACCTCTGAGTGCATATTACTGGCTGCTTGCTCAGTACTAATGTTTATCTCCTGTTAGGCTCAAGCCACTAGACGGGAACATAACCACACTGATTTTAGAGATGTCGTTATTGCAGCTTGCACAGTAATTTTACCACTAGAGGATGCATCCAGAAGCAGGTGTGATCACACTCACCTGAGCACCTCTGACATTCCATCCAGCAGAGGGCAGGTGCAAAAAAGGTGGCATAATGTTCTAGCAAGTGCGGGGAGTGTTTTAAGCTTTTGATGTACTGGGAGTTTATTTTCTTTAAACGTATTGCTTTATTATATTAAAAGGACCACTTGGTATTCAAGAATCTATTTGGTGCCCAGTTAAATTTATTCTTTTGTAGTTCTGGTCCTTCAAGTTGCATTAGATGAAAGCACATCAAGTATAAATTCGTCATTTAAACAAATCACACACTTCCCTTGTGAATCCTGCTCCTCTTGGCACACGAGGCATGCCTTTTGAATTATAGTGTTTTGACAAATGTTGACAGATATTTATTCATATTCCCCCCCCTTAGATGTCAGCAGGCCAGATTTTGTTTCTCTATAATAGAGCAAGTGGTTCTGTATCTTTATTTTGACAATACAGTTCCAAATGCAGCAAAAACATTAATATTTTTGTCAGCAATCTTGAGGATACTGGTGGATTTCTTCAGGAGATTAGAAAATCCTGGCACAAAACTGAAATGTAGGGCAGTAAATTGGAAATAACTAATCTTTATTTTCAAGCTGAAGATTCTTTGGTAAACATGAGGCTGGTAATACTCCTGAAACGATTTCCTCCCTTTTGATGTTGAGAACAGGGATTGTATGCATCTATAATCAGATCATCCATAATGGTGAACTATAGTTTAGCTGGGAGTCTTGGTCTGTCACAATGTACCTTGACGTTTCCCAGAGGGCTAAGCTCTCCTTTTATTAACATATGCAGTTATTCTGAGTGTAATATCCCCAGGAGTGTACAAAGCTATTCTCACTTTGTACAATAGCCAATACAGATATGTATGGGACATGTCAAAATATTTATTTGCCACTGGTCTGGAGGATGTACATGGCATGGGGAATCAGTAGGTCCTGAGCTCTAATCTTTGCTCCTCCAGTTACTTAGTGTATGGCCTTCACAGGTTACTTCACCTACGTGCCCTAGTTGCTCTATATGTAGAAGGTGGATAATAGCACTATGCTTAGCAGGAGTGTTGTGCAGGTTAGTTAACATCTGTAAAGCTCCATAAAATGCTAAGAATCTGTTATACTTACATTTCACTCTTGGTGCACATTCAACAATGCCTGTTTGGGTCATATACAATGTTTGAACTCTGGAACTTCCATACTAACAACATGAACCTCCTCAAGGGGAATCTCAGATAGGAGTAGATAGATTACTTTATCTCTGTATTTGGCACTGGTGCCATTGCTGCTGGAATACTGTGTCCAGTTTTGGTATCCACAACTTGAGAAAAAAGTTGATAAATTGGAGAGGGTTCAGAGAAGAGCCACAAGAATGATTAAAGGATTAGAAAACCTGCCTTATGGTGATAGACTCAAGGAGTTCAATCTATTTAGTTTAACAAAGAGACGGTTAAGGGGTGACTTTATTACAATCTGTAAGTATCTACATAGGGAACAAATATTTAATAATGGGCTCTTCAGCCTAGCAAAGAAAGTCATAACATGATCCAGTGGCTGGAAGTTGAAGCTAGACACATTCAGACTTGAAATAAGGCATACATTTTAACAGTGAGGGTAATTAACCACTGGAACAATACCAAAAGTCATGGTGGATTCTCCATCATTAACAATTTTTAAGTAGAGATCGGATGTTTTTCTTAAAAATATGCTCTATGAATTTTTCCTGGGGAAGTTCTATGGCCTGTATTGTACAGGAGGTCAGCCTAGATGATCACAGTGGTCACTTCTGGCCTTAGAATGTATACATTTAAAGGAGAAACTTTATTAGTGGGTGGCTCTTGAAGACTCACCTTCTTATGTAGACCATCCATTATGAGGGTGAAGATGTTGTGGACTCACACTCTCTAAAGCAGCTTACTCACAGGCACAAAGCTGAGGGCACATCTCCTTATCATTAAAGAGATTCCATCCCCAACACTGAGCATCTGGAATTACCAATAGTATCTGTTCACTGTTTGCACATGATGATGACAACATTGCAAGATGCTAGTAATATAAATGTCAGTTCTCTTGTTCCCCATTATGACTTGTGTAATTTGAAGAAAAACAACTTTGTGCCATTTTAAGGGTTTCTTGTCTATTGTAGATATGTTCAAGCTTGAAACCAGACTTTCCTTCAGTTCTAGGGAGGCTTCCTCCTGTGTGAGAGTCCAAAGAAAACAAGTCAGGGCATTTGAAGTGGACATGGGACACTTGAAGCTTTCAGCTGCCAGAACTATATAGCCACACACCAAAAAAACCAAGCAAATAAACAAACAAAAAAACCAAACCACCCAACAAAACCCTAAGTCAACCACAAATTACTAAATAAGCTGAGTATGCCAAGAGTAGTGACCAGCATTCCATTTCCAAAGGAAGCATCACCAACTCAGTATGCAAAAGAGAAATTCATTTGGAAACTTACATGGGTAAGTCTGAAGTTCTGCTGTTGATTCTTCCTAAGGGCTGGATGTCTAAAATTGAATGTGTTTAATTAGTTCCAAACTGAGTCCATGGTGACAGTGTCATCTGTTAGGATTAGAGTCATACAGATAACGGATTTATTTGGTTCACTGCTTGAATTGAAACATTGCAAAAAATTGTTTGGGGTCAGTCCAAAATAAAACATGTTTCATTTAAGTATTTTTTTTAACTTTAAAAGTAAATAACTTTTTGTTTCTAATTTTACTTCAAATTTATTTCAAATAAAATTTTTTTGTTAAGATCTTTTGTTCAACCAAAACAATTGGTGAATTCAGCATGAATTCACAAAATGTTTCAGCCAACCTGAAAATTCCTTCTTTTTCCACCAAAAAAAAAAAAAGAAAAAGTTGCGCTCTTGCTAGGTTATGTATGATCCTTAGGAAGGTAACATTTAGAAAGTCACGTATGAATAAATAACCCCTTTGTGTCAGGACAAATCCTAAGCATTAAAAGAAGAGAGGAGCGGATTAAAATGTGGGAACCCATTAATGTGGGAGTTTTTCAGCATGTTTGCAGCCATATTCTGCTGTTAAAAAGCTACTTAGCCTGAAGCAAAGCACAGAAGTGAAATTCGTTATTAAATGACTTTGAAGCAAATAATTCATCACATCATGTGCCTATTGTCATTATCCAAAATTATGGAGAGCACTGAAATACTGTGTATTCACTACAAATAGTTTACTTATAAATATAACTCTTTCAGCTCTGATTTCCATTCACATGGGAATGTGAGAGTTGATAGTTTACTAACCTCTGTTCAACTCACTGCTTTAAATCCAAATTGATTTTCAAAGATAAAATCTGCTCTGTAATAATGAATCAGCTTCTTAGAAAAGTTTGCACCAAATTAGAATAGAAGCAGTTCTTACCCATTTTCTTGCTAATGTCTTTGGAACTGTAGCTCTATTTTTCAAGGCAAGAAACTACTTACAGTCTAATATTTAGAGCAATCTGACATCCAGATCAATAAGAGAGATGGTAGTTCAATAAATAACAGAGTACTGATACAATCGATATAATACAGCTTACTTTTGAATGGAATAATTTATACAAACTTTATTTCAAAATATTTTTGAGTTAAATTATACAATTACATGGTTAACAAAATGAGAGCAGGGGGAGGTACAAGCAAGTAAGAAGAAAAATGTTTTCAGGTGAGATGTGGAAATGGTTGGGGAACCAATAAGGTGGAGAGATACCGAAAGACTTTCATCTGGCAGGGGCTCCTGGGGAAAATGCTATCATACCAATTGTGATGAGACTCTGTGAAAAAAGAGAGGAGACTGGTACTAGATCAGAGCAAGGGGATTAGATACAAGAACAGTGAAGTCAGCTGTAGTAAATCCATGGATGATTTAAAAAACGAACCAATTTTAATCTGTCCCCTGAAATGAATGTGAGCCAATGGAGTTATCTGAGGATGTGGTTCATGTGGTTATTTCTTTGTATGTGTGAGAGAGCTTGAAGCAGCATTCTTGGCACACTAGAATCTGTTGAACTGGGGCTTGTGGAGGCCGTTGAGCAGGGATAAAAAGTTCCTTCAGCAGTAGCAGAGTCAAGGCAGTGGCACAAACAGAAAGAGCTGAAGAAGTAGTGGTGGATCTGGAGACCTGAGAGATGTGGGAGGAGAATGACTCTTTAGGGCAAAGATCACACCACGGTTACAGACAGTGGAGACAAATTGGGAATCTGAATTGAGACGGGAAACCGAGGAAGTTGAGCTGTCTGAGGATCCTCCTTTTGCTTAAGAGAAGCCCTTTTGTCCTTTAAAGATTGAACAGAAGGAAGCTGAGAACCAATCAAAATTTTGGCTTCATAAGTTAGGCAGAAAGGGCACACTGGGAGCAATTATTAAAGGTGTCAAACGTAATGTGTTGAGTGCCAGCATAAAAGTGCTAACTGATTATAAAGGTGGAGGAGAAGTGACAGAAGTGACAGAGGGAGAATGGCTTGCTGGGAGGTAAGGTGGAACTATGACTCGGAGAAGCCAGAGATGCATGCATAGGTGTCGCAGTGGTCCAGAGAAGGATGGAGGGGTCCACAGTTTCAAAGGCTTTACTAAGATCCATGAAAAAGGAGCCTTCCACAGCAGAAAGAAGAGGCATTAGCTACAGTGTGTGAAGAACAGTCATTTCCATGCTATGGTTGGAACAAAATCCAGATTAAAACAGTTCAGGATATTGTGATGCAGGAGGCAATTGGAGAGAGGAAGTGAGCCTTCTTGCTCAAGTATCTTTCAGGGAAATGGGAGGTCAGAGAGAGGACAATAGCTAGTGACAGGGTGAAGGGATGAGTTTGTAAGAAGGGGCAGATAGTGACATATTTTAGAGAGGATGTAGGAGATGGAATCTTGAAGGCCCTGAAACAGCGTCCTGCCAATGACAAGTAAGTAGAGAATATGTGGTTCTCAGAAGACGACAGCAGCCAGATGGTTAAGATTAACATACCAGTGGCTGAAGGAATGCAGCTCAGTAGCAGGTGGGTGGGGTCTTAGTGCAGTTATAGCTGTGCAGCCTATGATGTACATACCAGCCCAACAGGAAAGCCACAGGACATGCGAGTCCAGCATCCTCTTTTGAACACAGCTGACTCTGTTAGGAAACCTCAAATCTCATGAAGCAAACCTAGTTTGTTAAACCTGAAACTTAACACCTGCTCAACTTTGTTAAAAGGAAGCCCGTGAACTTGTAGAGTGAACCCAGGCTCAGTTCTGAGAGAACCTGAGTCCATTTAGGGTTTCATGATGAAACCATGAAACTTGTGGTTTCACCTGCTTCATGAAAACAGATGCAATTTAGCCCTTTTGGCACATGATACCGAATATGAGGAACAGTCAAACTTTAACTCATCACAGGCCAGAACAGGGTCCAGATCAGAGACTTCCATCCTCTGCAACAGTGCTGGAAAGTGTCTAAATGCAGTAGCTTTTACTGTAGACAGATTGAAATCATAAGAACCTCAGGAAGAGGAAACTATGTGCAATCTGTGAAGGAAATAAAGACAAACTTGTGGTGAGTAGAGACTAACTGGAGCAGTCAGTAGTGGAGACAATGGCACAGAACTGGTTTTTAGAGTTTATTATATAGGGAGACATGAAAGATATTTGAAAAGACAATGGAGAGGAAAAGGAATTGTTAGGACAGGGTGTTTGAGATTTTCAATATGAAAATGGGGGTACATATATAGTGCCCCTGTACACCCAGTTATCTTCTTTAACACCAATTTCCTTTCAGGTTTTGATGAATGGGACTGGATTCATTTAGATCCTGCCTGTGATGCAAACCCACAGCCAAACCAGGGCTGCTCGCTCATCTGCCCCTCCAACATATCGTGCTCCATAACCTTCACTTCCTCACCCTCGTGTCCCACCCCGACACCAAGTGGCAGGACCTTCAACCAGCCATGGAGGATTGGCCCATGGTGGGCCCATCCATATTCCACCCTGATCCCACAGAGATATTAATTGGCATCTCTTTCATGGAGTCGTGAGCAAGGGTGTGTACCTGGCATGATTCACCACCTCCCTCGACACCTGCCCCTTCTATGGTGAGAAGGAGACCCTGGTGCACAGCTACATCAAATGCGCCAGGTTGTAGTCCCCTTTCCCTGCACCTTCTGATCTATCACACCCCATCTGTGGCCCCACAAAGTGACAAGGAGGTCTTGTAAATCTTCTCCTGGTGCTGGCCGAGGTGGCCAACCATTGTACCAGGAGGAGGAAGCTGGACACAGAGGTGCTCTGCGACTGTGCGACTTACTTCTGATCCTCCTTTAAGTCACATCTCCAGGCAGAGTTCCTCTGGGCCACATCCACTGGCTCCCTGGATGCCTTCAAGGAGCAATGGGTGCTGTCCTGAGCTCTCTTCTTGGTGTCCCCCTCTGAATCCCTGCTTTTGAACCTGTGACCCTCACTCCCTTCCCTGTTTTGTCATTAGTTGTCTCCTGTAAGTCTTTTTGATTCCTAGATCCGGTGGCTTTTCTGTTTAAGCTGGGGGTGTCTTTAAGATGCAGGTGGACTTGCACCTGCCCGTCCTCAGAGCCTCAATAGGTGACCTCCAACAGAGCCGTGGTGAGTCACCCCTCAGGCATGCAGCAACAACTCAGCTGCACTAATTTACCCTTCACACAGAGCTTGCAGTATGTGTCAGCAGCCTATGCTATAGTAAATCCTGGACCAGATGACTCGCAGGCTCAGGTATTGCCCCAATCCCACCAGAACTGCAGATCAATCTGTGCAACAGCATTACCTGGCCAGGAACCTTCCTGCTGCCTTGCAGTGCACCAGGCTCTCTAGACTCCCATCCTGTTCTTGCTCCTGTTCCTGCCCCAGCCCTGTTCCAGTCTTGTCTTTGCCCTATTCTGTCCTTGCTCCAGCCCTTTTACTGATCTGCTCCAGCCACTAGGCATGACTACTGGGAAGCAGCATCTGACACTAATGCCAGCTCAGCAGTGTGTAACTTTCTTAGTCTCTTCCTAGATAAATTTACTGGCTGGTGCCTCCACTCCTCCTTGCTCCTTCCTGGCAGGATCACCAAGACAACTTGGAAAGAAAATTCTAACCACCGGGTAACCCTGACTTACTTTCCAGATAGTTGCAGACTCCCAAGAAATAACACAAACACTCGTAATGTATGCAACAGAGTAACTGTATTAAACAGGAGTAAATATGACGTAATAGGGTAAACCAATTCTCTCAGGGTCACCGATGCCCTCCCCATGCTTATAATACCAATGAATTTTCCCGAAGTCCCAGTCATTTGGCCTGATATAGCAGGAGAAAAATGCATTATCCTGTTGGTACGCATACTCCATGGGGGGCTTTGCTGACCTGCAAACCTGCTATTTTCTGTAGCAGCTGTAAGCAATTTGACTGACTTGGTTCAGGACCGCCCCGAAGACTCCTACGTGGGATAAGAGGCTAAATTTCTCCAGCAGGCTTAATAGATAGTAAAATCCCCAAATCTTTATCCAGTGGCTTGCAGACACTGTCTGGGAGACCCTCCAGTCTCTAAACTATGTCCCTGACCATCTAACGAAAAGATGGTGCATTCACAGCTCCACAAATGATCCCCAGGTTCAGCGCTGAATCTAGGCGCCTCAGGAACGGCAGAGGGGCTGACAACTGCAGTTGAGGGCATCCTCTTCCTGCAGGAATCAGGTCACTTCTGTTCCCAAGATTTCCCCTCACCATAAAGGGATGCAGGGATCAGGTGCAGATTACAATAACTATACTAAAAATCCCAACTCCTGCCCTAGAGCTCGGATGCAGTCACAGAGGGTGGTCAACCCAGAACTAGCAGCCAGAGTCATGCTTGCCATGGGGTCACTGGTTTCTCTAAGTGGCTGGAGAACTAACTCGTCTGAGATGGGAGTTTTCCCAACAAAATTCTATAAACTGGGAGTCCCCTTGGACAGGGAAAGGCTCAAGCTTAATGATATTGGTTCCAGGTACCCAGAAGCCAGTTCTCAGGGCCTCATATGCAGGCCTGGGACACATGAGCTCACCAAACAGCAAGTCCTAGCCTTTAAGTGGCTGACTGCAGACCTTCCAAAATTACGTCTCTCCTCTCACAGTGCTCCCGGAGGTGGGCAGCTCACCCAGGACCTCCCTTATTGGTCAGACTAGCTGTCTTTCCTGGGCTTTTTCCTGAACATTTTCCCCAAACCCCTTTTTCTCATACACTGCTGCTCCTCTGAGCAGGCACATGGGTGGCCAGATGAGCATGCCTGCTCTACCTCTCCCAAACTGACAAGGGCCCCTATTGCTCAAAATAATGTCTCTCCTCTCCTTTGCCTAGGAGCCAGGACTCTGAATCTGCTTTTGGCCCTCCTGCCTGCCAGGGACCGCGTGCCTCTCCCTGAGTTTCTAGCAGAGAGAAACCCAGGAACCAATGTAAGTTCCATGGGAGTTACATATACATTTCCATTTAGAGTGTCTTGGGGTGTCAGGTTGAGGACTATGATATTGGAGATTTGGGGGCAAATCATCTTCCCAGTGACAATTCTGAATATGGACTGGGGGCAGAGGGAAGAATCCCCCCCCAAGGCCAGGGAGTGACATCTGAATCGTTCCTTAACTGCTCGTCAGGGCTGGAGTAGGCTCTGTGGTCCTAATACCATTGCTTCACTGGTAGCATTGGCCAGTTGGGGTTCCCCTGACTCCTCTCCATACAACCCCCACATGCATGACAGTGTGCCTGGATCCCCTGTAGAGTTAGGGTGCAAGAGTGGACCCCCCTTATGCAGGTTCCTGAAATCTTGCTCACTTATGCATTGGGACCACTTTCAGTGCATCTGAGCCCTTATGTATCTGCAAGGCTCAGGGTGAGACAGGCTTTGCCTTTTGGTAAATAGGCATCTTTAATATGCTGATAAGACAAATAGGCAAATGCTGATGACACAATTTACTACAATTTGAATGTGATGAGTGGAGTTTTAGCCACATGATTTCTATTAAAGTCCATGGACGGCCTAAAACTGAAGCTTTGATAATGTAGCAATTGCCTGTAAAGGACAAACGTACTGTATCTCCAAGTGCAAATCTATTGGAGGACATGATGTTTGGGAGATGGTGTACGAATGAAGCAGCGTCAGCCATTCCAACGCTCCTTCTTTGGAGTGGCAGTTGTTCTGAGTGCCAGGCATGCCCAGGGTGGAGTCCCACTAGGATCAGCAGTTTTTTATGTTTTGCATTTTGGGATTTTGTCGTGTGGTTTGAGGAACATCATCCTGTGGTTTGGGCAGTTGGGGTTGAAGCTGGACAGATTCCTGAAGAGTTATAAACATTAAGCTTGGCTCCTTTCTGCTTTAGGTGTTTTATTAGTTTTATTCTTGGTACATTGCAATTTTTAGGGATCGCTTTTAGTGTATAGAAACTGTCAGCACATTTTGGGGAAGATGCTTGTCTCTTTCCCCTTCCCCCCACAAAAAAGTTCTGGTCCCTCAGTTTCCTTAGCTCCAGTGCCCCCAGTGCTTAAAACGTGGCACTTCGGACCAAATGATTGTCCTTGGCAGAAAGTTTTTTAAGTAGGATAGCGATAGGGGGGTGGGAGGGAGTGATATTAGCACACACCTGCAGTCTCTCTAGGAAATTCTTTTTGAAAGACAATAAATTGAATCTGCTTTGTCCGCAATTAGTTTAATATAATAGAAGTTCCAGCATCAATGTTTTGGCAATGGCACCATCTTTTATGGCGTTGGCTAAAGACAAGATAAAAGTTTTTGAATCCTATCCTGGACTTCTGAATGTGTTTCCAGAGCAAGAAAATAATTCAATAAGGAAGTTTCAAAGCAAGTTGCGCTTTAATCTGTATTTGAGATAATTAATTTACATTAAGATCAAATAAAACATTTTTATATTAACTGCCAGTTCTGTAATAGTTGAGTCACCATGCAACTGTTGTAATGAGACATACCATTAGATTTAATTGAACAATTATTATATTTTGTATCAAAAGAGAGTTTGCATATGTACCAAGATCAAAATGCATATAGTAGAGTTGTAGTTATTACACAGATGTTAAACCTCAACATGTTCTTTATATCTGTGTATTTATTTCCTACACAGTAACTATTCTAGTGGGTTATATTTCATTTTGTCAGATCTTTTGTGGTGTGATACTTAATAGTATGTCTGTCTGGTCTTGGCAACTATTTTTAACATAGCATTTTCTATCTCACCATCTTACTATCTGTTTAGGCATTTATACGGCAATGATTGCTATGGTAACTTAGTTTCTCAGCATAGTATCTGCAAATATCTCATTGATGAGGTTTTCTTGGGGACATTTTGTTCCTATTATCACATTTAAAAGGAGTCTTGATTTAAGATTTGGATCTCCAAGTTCCACATGGGGCCTAAAAGTCACAGATGAAATGAACCATAAGGTTGGATCACCTCATACTGAATTAACCATAAATAAAATATGTATTTGGTATGTTTTATTGTTAGCAACAACAAACCCTCCTTTGGCTCTAAGAGCTCTATCTGTATGAAAAAAAAAACAAAAAAACAAAAAAAAAACCATTCTACCTAGCTTGGATTAGCTACAGGAGATGAATATTTTTTAAACAGAAAAATTGAGGTCATAGCACTGATTCAGAAAAATGGGATTCAGAAAAAAGAGTTTAGCAGTCTCTGCTCAGAGTCTAAGTTCAAAGAGTTGTTTTCTGTGATCTCTCACCAAGCCAGCCCGACAGTGGCTTGCAGAAACAGGCAACAGCTATATTCGCATGACTCAAAGATAACACATTAAATGAGAACAATGGGACTGAGATCTTTGAACTAAAAGTAATTATTTCTAAGATGTTTTCCCACTTTTATCTCTGGCAGGATTGTGCTCAATCAGAGGCAGCTGAAATAGCAAGCAGGGCTTGGCTCAGTCTGGTCCATTGCAGAGGGTTCTTAACATTTATAATCAGCCTCTTTTGAGGACATGGCAGGCCAGGATGCATGGCCGCCCAGTCTCTTGCAGCATCAGTGGAAGCCGCCTTCACTAGGAAGCAAAGGCAAAACCTTTACAGATGTTTCTGTTTGTTCAGTTAGAGAAAACTATCTGGACAAATGTGTTTTCAGGAGCATGCTGTGGTAATGATGAAGAGTGTTTGTGGAAGTGGCATATTTATGGTTTGGGTGCCCTTTGAAGGAGAAAAAGCCAGCCAGTAACGTCATGGACTCATAGACTTTAAGGTCAGAAGGGACCATTATGATAATCTAGTCTGACTTCCTGCACAATGCAAGCCATAGAATCTCACCCACTCACGCCTGTAATAGGCCCCTAACCTCTGGCTGAGTTACTGAAGTCCTCAAATCATGGTTTAAAGCCTTCAAGGTACAGAGAATCCACCAGCAAGTGACCTGTGCCTCATATTGAAGGCTGCAAAAACAATCGTCTATATCCTTATTGATACTGTAGGTCTAAGCCAAGGTCTTAGCATGCTCATCCTTAAATGACTTTATGAGGGAGACAACAAATGGTGGAGTAATAACTGCTGCTCAGTACAGGGTTAACACTCTCAGTAAAGGATCCTAAAGAAGATCACTTAAACTGGTGGTGTTAAGACTGCATACAGACTACCATGTTTCTTATCTCATCCTGCTCACACACTACCCGTTCGGTCAGAAAGTCTTTGCTTATAGACAGGCCTACCAAAAGCAAATAGCATAGCTCAGTGAATAAGACACTGAACTAAGACTCAGGAGATCTGGCTTCTATTTCTGTTTCTGCCACCTACCAGCTGGGTGACTTTGGTGACCTAGTCCTTTATTTCAGTTTCCTCACTTATCCCTTCTATAAACACTGTGCCCATTGCAACGTGGCTATGCTATGGAAGACGGAAACACTGAGAGGAGTGTTTTGGTAAATCAAAATGATTCTGCCAACAAGAATCTAACATCCACATATTGCAAACTAAGCACACACTAGCATGTGAGGGGAACCACAGCAAAGTACCAGAATACCACTTCAGTTTCCTAGAAGATTGTTTCTGTAATATCCAAGCTAATGTTTTATAATTGTATGGCCATATTCTTTCGTCCAAGACAAAAGGTTCCAATGACTCATAGAGGCTCTGGTCAGGCGTCACATTTTTCTCTTGACATTCTGGAACATAGGCACATGTGATTCACTATGCCTTCCCAATCAACCGTTGATCCACAAATCCTGGGATTCTGCCTCTGGCAGAGCTCAAGACCAGATGCTTCAGGGGATGGGGAAGACCCTCCATAATACACTTAACCAATGAAATGATGTTATATATTGAGTTGGGGGAATAGGGAGAATTCCTTCCTGACTCCTACAGGAAATTATCTTATTTCCTGGAGCATGTGATTGCATTACTCTTATCATTATCATAGCTAGCTATGCAATTAGTGGTTATCCAATTGACCAACTCTTTCAATACTCAAGCCACAAATATTTGAGGCAGCAGCCTGCTTAGAGTTTGGTTATATGGTCTTTATCAAACCGAGAAATGAAAATGGTCAGTCTTTGAGCAAAATGCTTTTTGGAAGAACTCCTTTAGCAGCTTCTCCTCTGACGAGGTGCTCAGATCTAGAGAGAGGAGAATTGCTATTGTTATGCAAATTGCTGCTGTCATTTATGAGCAGGGTGCAGAGGAACATCACCCCAGGAGGAGCCTGGGAAAGATTATACCTCTGTGGGGAATAATCTGCCAGAGAATCACCTCTGAGAATCAGAATAGTAAGACTTGCCTATATTCTTTGAAGCCAATAAAAGACCAGTCCCTACATTGAGGGAGAACTTCCTTGAAAGTGCTGTTGTGAATAGAGTAATGTTGCTTCTATCTTCGGGTGATTGCTCATATGCATTCCAATATAGGTGTGTGTGCGTCCCGTGCACAGATTCCCAGAACGTTTTTCCCTAGCAAGCCCGCAGGGCCAGCCAGGAGCCCCCTGGAGTGCCGTGCTCATATCGTGGTATAAAGGGCGCTGCTGGCCCCGTGGGCCCCCAGTTCCTTCTTTCCGCCTGTGACAGTTGCTGGAACTGCTGCCTCTTGCTGTCTGCAAGTAGCATTCATTACCCTAGCTTGTTTGTTCGACTATTCTGTGAAGTTCTAGTGTTAGAGTGATAAGTAGTTAGTTAGAGTAGGTACCCTTAGGGGTTCCGGCTGAGCCATGTCTGGCTCTACAGGCTTTAAAAGCTGTGATATCTGCGCTAAAGCCTTTCCTGTGAGTGATCCTCACGACCACTGCCTCCGATGCCTCGGGGAGCAACATAGAAGAGACAAGTGCTGGATCTGTAAGGCCTTTAAGCCCCGGACGCAAAAGAGAGAGACGCCAGGCTAAAGGCCATCTTGATGGAGTCTGCACTCTGGCCAGCATCTGAACCATCGCGGTCCCCGACAGCACCGAGCGTGTTGTCGGTGCAGAGTGCTCCACCGGCACCGAGGCTGAAGGTGCCCAAAAAGAAAACTCGGCCCAAGGCCGCACCTATGGACTCCTCCCTGCGATATATATGGATATGAGCAACACATCTTGAAGAACAACAGTTACTGGTAAGTAACTTTGTTTTCCCTTGGTAATCATTATTACTGTCATTAGTTATTATCTGTATTGTGGTAGTGCCTACAGGTTCCAGTCCATGATAGGATCCCGTGGTGCTGGGTGTGGAGTTTAGAGACTCAAGACACCATAGGGGAAGATTCAAAGGTCAGAGCATGGTTGGCAAACATGCAGCATGGGGCCCAATTGTCATGTCACCAAGGACTTTTTAAAATAAAAAGTAACCCTCCCCGCCCCCCCCAAAACATAAAACATAAATCACAGGACTAAACAAAAGTGGAATCTCACTCAAATTGTGTTATTGGAACTTCCCAGCAAAATGACACTTTTCCTTGGCAAATTGTTCTGTGATGCTGTCCAGCTTCAGCCTTGCTGTCTCATCCTTTTCAATTGCAAGGAGAGCTAGGTCACTCAGCTGAGTCTGTGATAGTGTTGAATGCATATACTTTCTGACATCTTACTCTGCGCGTGGCGCATTCAGCACTTGCTACTCCAGAGGGTATGGTGAGAGCGAGTCGACACAACGTTTTTCATTTCTGGTAAAATATCATAAAGAAAATTTGACAATGTGAAATTCAGGTAGCTCTGGACTCCAGGGGAGAAACTGAACACCTCTGTGTCCTTTGTAAAATAGTACCTCTTGGGAGACCTAATCTCATGAATCAAATCTAAAGAAAATGAACATTTTCCCATGAAGGGTATGTCTTCACTTACAGTGGCAAATTTGGCACCGCCGAATGGATTCTCCGGGATCGATTGAGCGGTTCTCCACTTCTGCTCAATCTGGAAGTCAACCGAATAAATCTACCCCCGGAAAAAGAGTAAAATGCTGTGTTGGCGAGAGGGCATTTCCTGTCGGCACAGTATAGTGGGGATGCTGCGCTATTTAGAATTTAAGAAGTCAACAGGAGATATGCAAACTACTCTACCATCTCCCATCAACAGCCGCCAAATTTCATGGTAAGTGTAGACCAGGCCTAAGAGCTTCCTTCTTTGACCCTTCTAATGTTACATTTTGAAGTTGCTAGGAATGGAGAGACCCAAATAGAAAAGCTACCTCTTGAAATGCCTCACTTTGAGATTTTATTTCCCCAATCTTATTATCTAAGACCTTAAAATATTTCCTTCAATGGTTATCCTCTGCTTCTAACACAGAAGCATATGCAAAGTCATCATCCATGTGGCATACACATCACTTCCTGTGGCTTGCTTAGTTTGTTTTCAAAACCCATTGCTTCCCATCTGTTCTGAGTTTCTTTTATAATTTGCTCACAATTTTCTTCAGATCTGAGATTGCTGAGCTCATTCACTGTGTTCTCGAAAGTCTGGATGACTTGGAACGGGTCAATTTTTTTTGATAGAAGGATTCCTGAGGCTATATCCATAATAAGTTAGAACCTATACCACCATAACAGACTGCAGTAAAATGTCCAGTCCATCAAAACCAGGTTGCTTTTTGCTTGACATATGTCCTCAGTACTGATGCATTCAGCGACAGCTTCATCTAGGCATTCAATTATACTCTGAAAATTTTCAATCATTGCCTCAGTGACTTTCATTCAAGCTGCCTATCTAGTCTTGAAAGGGTGCCCTTAGATGTAAAGGTCTCTTTATTCTTCAGAAGCCTGTTCAATTTCATCTGTTGCATCAATTCCGTCAATTTCCTCAGGGTCCTGAAATGCATCATCAAGTTCCGCTTCTCTTTGCACAACTGTACTCTCTTGAGCAAGTGTTTGAACATAAAGATTATTTTTAGATGTAATCATTAGTTTTTCCCATTGATGGTTAGAGTCTGCGAAATATTTCCTGAAAAGTTGTGAAGGAAAAACCTTCAGGTCAGGACTGGCCTTATCTTCAGCAATATGCAGCAAAACTAGGTTAATCTGATGTGCTGGGAATGGATGTATGGTGCATAAACATTTTCTCCCTTGTCTGAAAATATTCTCTCATTTTTGCTTGCAATCCTCCATGAGCTCCAGCCATAACACTTGCCACATCATATCCCTATGCAGACGTATATTTGGGGTCTAATCTATACTTGCAAAATTAGTTAACTTGTCATACAAGGAGGCAGCATTTGTTTCACTTACTGACACAAAGCTTAAAAATGCTCTTAGATCTCTTTTTCCTTTGATATGATCAATATTAATGAAGCAAAGCAAAATGGCTATTTGAGCAACATGCTAATATCTGTGATTGGATGTGCAATGACATTAAAAAAACTGAGCTTCTTTGCAAATATTATGTACGTGCCTCCCAGTTTCTGATGCTAAAAGACTTATAAGTTCATCAGTAATTGTCTTGCTCAAATATTTGATTCTCTTGATGTCACTAATATATTGGGCAAAAGTTGTATTAGGTAGCTTAATGATGCTCAAGTAAATACCACAATTGTTGCTTTTCAACACTTCACACTGACCTTGGAAGAGGAGACCTAAATTAGCTAAAATTTTGATTGTGTCAAGCAATATTTTTGGTACTTCTTTCTATTTCCTTTCAGATGCTTATTTATCCACACGTGCTTTGATACTATGACCTTTTGCAAACTAGAAGGCTGCCACATGTGACTGCATATGTTGTTTCCTCCTCCCATGAACACACATTGACTTTAGCATATTCTTCCAGTCATTGAAACCTATTACCCATGTTGATTTTGGGGTTTTTGTATCCTTGAAAAACCAACAAATATGAGCATATGCATAATCTGAAAGATATGTATATGCTAGCTTCTTAATGTTTACATCTTCATGCAGAATATTTTTCATTCTGCAAAATGAAGATGAAAAATTGAGGTTTGTAGGAAAAAAGGAAACTGTCCATTTGGCAAATCACTTTCAGTGGACTGGGGAGGACTAATCTGTAATAGCATATTGTGATATATCAAGGGCAGAGGGTGATAGGAGAGTATGCGAAGGGAGATATATCAGCTGTAGGATGATTAGGGCTTTATTCCCTGCAGCCTAACTGAAGTCATGAGGGGGCAATTAGGAGCCAGCTGAGGCCAATTAGGAATTAGCTGGTGCTCCATAAAAGGGCTCCGCCCCAAACACACAGGGCACAAGCTGGAGGAAGCAGAGGTGTTGTGCAGTGCGGAGCAGATTGGAGTAGCGAAGTGTGGGAGAGTGGAGGAACTCCAAAAAGGAGGTACTGAGCCCAGCAAGGGGCAGCAAGGACAGAGGGCCTGAGAGGCCAGAAGGACTGAGGGGGGGAAAGTAGCCCAGGGGAAGAGGCTGCAGCTCCAAAATACAGAGCAAGCAGTCTAGAGCTGCTGGTCATAGGGCCCCTGGGCTGGGACCCGGAGGAGCGGGTGGGCCCGGGTCCCTACCCCCTCCCACAGGGAAGACGGGGTGATGGGCACTCTCCTGGTCCCCAACAGGAGTGAAGCATGTGATCCACTAACGGGGAGCCGGCCATCAGCCACAATATGCAATTGCTCAGATGATTAAAACTGAATCTTGAAGTAACTTTTATCAGATGGGAACTTCAAACCTATTTAAGCAGGAAGACAGTTTTGACTTGCTTCATTGTTGACCAACTCATCTATGGGGCCTTTGGTTTTGCTTCTTTCAAGTTCATCTACAGGATTTTGGGGGTTTTAAGAACATCTCTAGGATCTCTGGCTTTTTTAATTTGTAGATCATCTACAGTTGTGCTGGTTTCAAGCAAAGTTTCTCTGGAAATATCAGCTGCTACTACAGGTGCAACTTCAGTGGTCCTGCATGAATCATTTTTCCAACTTAAACCTTGATACAACAGATTCATGATTGCTGAACTGAGATGCAGGTCCTGACTTTTTACTTCAGACTGAAGGGGTTGATCAGGAAGTTTACAAAAAGATATTTTCTGCTGCTTAGGATCTTTGGAGGCAGTTTTTGTAATAACAAAATATATATTATAATTTCTAAAACCAAACTTGTATTTTTGTTTATGGTTTTCATTTTCAGACATCTTCCAGTGGGAGAATAAATAAGTTGGATATATAGGCCTAAATAAAGTGTATTTTTCTGCTCTTAAATTTATCTTTCAGTTGTGGAGGTAATCCTAAAAAAAAAAAAATGATTTTTTTTTTTTTTCTGTGTAGAATCTAGCAGATAAGCAGAACTAGAGTGGGGCTGGCTGGGAAGAGTGAGGTGGGGATAGGGAAAGGCAGGAGCAGGCAGACACATACCTCTGTGTCCCACAGCAAGAGGAGGATATAGAGGTTATGGAAACAAACTACATTTCCCAACAGTTGCCCTCTTCAGCACTGGAGCATGCTTAGGGGTTGTGATCCCTTCAGCATGGGGTAGGAAACTCTTACTACTGCCAGCCATTGCTGGGCATGCTCAAATGCTATTGGATTTTGCAAAGGCATTGCATGACAGGTGGGTTTGGGTCCCCTGGAACCTTTTAAAAATGGGGGTTGCTGGGCTGGGGCAGTGTTAGACACAGAACCCATGCAATTGCTTCAGCCCTGAGACAGCAAGGGCAGCCCTTGTCAAGATGACTGACTTAGTTACTTGTGGGGGTGGGACCCCAGAATCAAGCAGGGGCTGAGGGGGCAGATGGCAGTGGCAGAGAAATAGCTGGTGCAGCTAGGTTGGCTATTCCTGGAATACAGACATTCCAGTATTTCTGGGAACAGCAGGGATGTGACCTTTCCTATTGCACAGGGGGCACCATTTTGAAGAGCGTGCCATCCTGCCCCCACCGGTGTGACTTATGCACAGTGCATGTGAGGTCAGGCTGGTGGGGGTGGAGCGGCATGCTGTTCAAAATGGTATCCCTCATCTGATGCCAGACAAACCCATGGATGGGTTTTCCTTATTTGTATTTTCTCACCTTGCTAAAGTTGGAGTATTCTTCTCTTATAGGTTAGTATATCAATGATCTCAACTTATTATCATATGCTGCAGTTCGTTACCATGGCCCTCTTGTATCTGCAGATGTAACTCATGTACCTGTTATGTACGTCAATTCGTTGCCATGACACTCTTGTGGTTTGATCATGTACCTGTTGTTAGAAATTCTTTATTACACCTAGCACAGTCACAGACACCTCTAATCCATATGCTCCATTCTTTGCAGAACAACCTGAAATGTTAGCCATCCTCTTCCTCATCACTATCACCTTCCCCTTCATCAGCCATAGTCATCATTCTAGCACCTCCCAAGGACTACATCTTTCTCCAACCGCCCCCAGGCTGGGATGTAACTTTTATAATATGATACGCTGACACCACTATGTTTGATGCATATTTAGTAGGAGTTTTCCCGCTTTTCCTTATTTGTATTTTCTCACCTTGCTAAAGTTGGAGTATTCTTCTCTTATAGGTTAGTATATCAATGATTTCAACTTATTATCATATGCTGCAGTTCTTACCATGGCCCTATCTCAGCTCCTCAGTACTTGGGGTTTTTCTTTGGGCCATTTATCTGTTCAAAGTTTATCTGTTCAAAGTTCATAGGCCTCAAGCCTTATGCTAACTTGCTGAAGCTAATGTCTTGCAGTATACAGGCCTCTAGGTTCCTTGCATTACTGCTTAATATAATGGAAAGCAGTGAATATAATAAAAGCAAGCTAGCCCTATGGGCTACAGAGCAGATGGCTTGGCATGGAGCTGGGTGGAGGGGGAGGGGAAGCGACAAGGGGGCAGAGTGGGGTTGGAGATCAGGGACAAGTCTGGGGGAAGTGAGAGTTTATTTGAACGTGGGGACTGATGATAAAAACCTGCCCCTGGGCCTCATCTTTTTGTTCTTCTGCCACTGGGAGAGGGAGATAGGGGGCCCCGGCCCAGGTGGGGCCCAGTCAGCATTTACTGACCTTGCTGACTATTAAACCTGCCACTGGGTGGAAGTGAATACAAGACTGACTTTATTGCATGTTCACATAGGCTTATATTTCTTTTCATAACTAACACCACACCAGGCACTATACAAACAAGTAAACTAAAGACTGAACCTTCCCCTATAAGCTCACAGTCCAGGATTATGACAAGACGGGGCAGTTGTTAAGCACACAGGGGGTGGAGTAAGGGACAAAGTAAAGATGACACATTTGCATAAGTCAGGTTACCCATTGGTTTCTCCAATAGTAAAAGTGTCTGGCTGCAGCTAGAAAAGAAAAGCCAAATCACTCCCAAAGCACCAATGACTGATGGATGTTAGCGTAGCTGGTAGTTATGAAGAAAGATTCATTGAAATGATTTAGAAATTGTGAAATAGATACAGCCAGAAATTTAAAACAAACAAACAAAAACACTAAAAAGTTTTTAGCTGTACAAAACCCAATATCTTTGTGGAGGAAGAAAATGGAACCATGTAAAAATATGAACTGAAGACAGCAGGTAAAATAACTGGGCTAAATCTGAATATTTTTATGACCGGACGATACATTAGCCAGACATTAGCTTATTAATAGCTGCTGTCCAAGATGTGGTCAGAAAAGAAAAAGCATGATGTAAACTGGGGTGATTCATAACAAACTAGATGGCAGAACAGAAGTCTGCATACTGATGAAGACATAATGCATTAACTCAAGCATGGAAGACTGAAATAATGTATGCGAGGAGCCAGTATTCTCAGTGTCATGAGAACTCAGAAATCATGATCCCATGATCAACATAATGTCTGTACCCTGCAAAGCGATAGGTGAGATGAGCACACATGCAGCTCAGTGACCACATTTTTACACCTGGCAACATGGTTTCAGTATAGTAAATCGTTTAAAAAGTGTGGCTGGGGCTTTCCCTTTATTACATGTCCACATTTCTCTGACCACTTCTTTTTGCTGAACAATTGGTAACTTCCATAATTAGATATACTTTCTCTTCACCTGAACTTACTATAGCCTGAACTGGTACTGATTGTGGACAGAAGTGGAAAAAGAGAGCACACTAAGTTCTTATAAAAAAATTACAAAGATACTAGAATATTCCTTCCATAATAGATAGGAACATCCCGTTCTCCATGCTCAGAAACCATGGTGATGGGTGCAGTATAAGAACTTAGCTAAATGGATAGGATGTAACTAGTGACTGACTGTCTGCCTGAATAAATGGGATAAAGTAAGATGAGAGACTGGAAGATTTATAGAGCTAAGACCAAAGGGCAGAGCTGAACTAAACACATCAAGTAGCAATATACAGTGACAAGCTAGATGACAAACCAACAGGGTCATTTGGAGCTGTCAGTTATGTCTGAATCCACTTTCTCAGGAACAAGGGACTATTAGTATATGACCTTAATTGGTGGGAAGGAAGAGATGACAAATATTGGGGAAATCTTACAGAAATGGTCTAAAAACATTTAAATGGCCATAAAAATCATCCAGTTAATTCCCGTTTTTAGCATATGGTCTGTAGGCATGTTTTCTATCTCATGTAAAATGTTCTGAAGCATCTGGTTTGCATGACTTGGGGTCAGAGAAAGTGTTACAAATTGTAGTAATATGGAGAATAATTGCACAGGGCACTCTATCAAAACTAAGCAGATGTGATGAAATGTTGGTCCTATGTGTTTTTTTAGATGAAAAGTTGAGCTGAGGGGGGATTTTGAGACTCATTATGTCACCCTCTGGGATATTGTGCATGTGGTGATGATCAGCATAGAAATTACTTGTTGTCATTTTGATCAGCCAAATCACACATTAAGAGCCAAAGGCACGCAAGAGTTGTGAGGAATTTTTGTACCTGTTAATATGGGACAAACTGCCTATAAAATGCATTTATTTACAACTTCCCTAATGTAAATATGGTAGAGAAACTCAACCCTCTATGGGATATATGTTTTAGGGTGCGTTCAGGGTGAATGTGCTGCTATTTTTCTATGGAGAAGAGGTAGCTCCTCCTTCTGAAAAAGTGAGAGGAGGTGACCTCTCCCCTCAGAGGGAGGGGAAGTGACATCAGGAGGAGAAAAGTGGGACAGAGGAGGACAGAGGCAAGCAGTGGGGAGCCTAGGAGGGGGAGATAGAGGGGAACAGAAAGTCTGCAAGCAAACAGAGAGGCAGGAGGAGGGAGAGGGTAGAAAGCAGAGAGGGACAGAAAGGGGGTGAGGGTAGCCAGAGGGATGGAGGGAAACTGGGACTGACAGAAACCAAGAGTAAGTGGAGAGACAGGTTGAGCAGGACAGACAGATGTGCAGAAGAGGGTCCCTGTAGTTTAAGGCTGGTCAGTCAAGTTAATTCATGTTTGATGACGTGTTCCTGAGCATTTGTTCCTGATCATTGGCTCCAGTCATCTCCTATCATTGATTCCCGTGATCTGGGAGATCCAGAACTGGAGTACCAAAGGTCCTTCAGATCCCATGGGTCTGCACCAAAGTGCTCCCTTGCAAGCAAGCACCACTGGAGTTGAGTCCCTCCATTCAGGAAGTCATGAGAGGTGCTTGAGGCTCAAAGATTGACTTGAGGGTTAGACAGCACCCACTGAGATATCTGGGGAAAGGGGAACCTTGAACTAATAATAATAAATAATAACCTATAAGATAATAGCCTGTGCAGATAAATATAGATATATTTATTTAGAGGGTTAAATTTAGTCAAGTACACTTGTAGTAAGTTATAATAGGTGTCTGGTTTAAATAAAATCCCCATTATGTTACTTGTTTTTACAACCAATCGTATTATCTTGGCTACCATTAAATAACCATTTATCAAGAAGTAATTTACCACTGTGGTGGACCATTACTAAATCTTGCTTGGTGGTTTTGGGGTGGAGTGATCCTCTGACGTATTTCAAATGATAACAACAATAACCCTACTCTCAGTGATCTGTTTACACTAACCTCCACTATTCCTTTCCTAGGGAATGTAGACAGGGAGAGAACAAAGAAACCTCCAGAGATTCAGGCAACAATTACGCTATCTGTCTAATCATCATACATATATGGCCCCCATTATCATAGTGCCTGAGCACGTCACAGTCTTTACGGGGAGGTGAAGTTGGTAAAGGAAACAGCAACATACATAAGAGGCGTCTCCTTTGAATTCATACAGGCACTATCTAGGAATGGCTGACTATTGTGCAAGTAGTTTTTAGTCTGGTTATGCTATGGATCTGGTCCAAAGCCTACTGAAGTGAACAGAATTCATCTGAGTTCACTGGGCTTTGGTTGATGCCAGAGAGAGGGAGGGCGGATGAGTTGTCCAGTAGATGATCACTAAGGGACATTTTACATGTGGTAGTGATAGCAATTCAATGGTTTTTTAATGTTTTTCTCTGTGTTTTGCTTTTTGTTGCCTTTGTCCCTCATTTTCCTATTACTTAGGTTTATTTTGCCATTAGGATATTTTGAGTTCTTTACCAAGTTACTTTTTCAGGGTAATATTCATGCCTGTGCAGAGACGCCCAGCACAAGGCTTTGGCACCACTTAAGTCTTTAAAATAGGTCTTAGCAAAGACTAAAATGGGGCTTTCGGCTGTCCCTCTGCACAGGGGCAAAGTGCACCTATGATAAGCAGTGAAAAGCTCATGATGTATTCTAACCAGTGTTTGGCTGTGAACTCCTCAGGTCAGGAAACTTGTCTTTTATGTATATTTTCCTGCTGAAAAGCCTGGTGGATATGCACAGCACAGTGCCATTTTAACACATTACTAGAGGCTTCTACAGTTAAAGGACTACCCCATGCTGCTTACAGATTGGGGAACAGTAAATCTGGTGACAGATTTCAGTGACATTCATGATGGAAAAGCTCTAAGTTGTTACCTTGTCCATTCCCGGCCAGTGCAGGCTTGTTCCATACAATATATTCACTGTTTATTTTATTTTATATTTTACACCATCAATCTCACACTCCTGGTACTTTACAGATTATAAAATCACAATGTCCAGGACAAAACTTCTAACTGTAACCCTTCTGCCAGATGGAGTCAGCAGCAACAAGGGCCAGGTCCAGTATCTTGGGGTTCCTCTTAAAAATACAAAACAGAACCAGCTTGAGCCCCCAGCCACTAATCTGCAAAAACCTAGCACCACCCCTGGCACCTCTAAGAGGCCATCCTTCCCCACTTGCAAACACTGAGTCTGTGTATAACAAATGAGAACTTTTATTAAAAGGGAAAGGGAGTCAAGCATTAGTTTGGGAAAACATCACAACCACACTGAAAAGCATGTGACCATAAGCAAGCCCGGCCCACAGCACGTTGGGCAGTGTCCTTTGCCTCAGTTTCCCACTTTGTGGCAGGACAGTCTGACTAATGAATGTCCCTTTAACACATCACTCCCCTCTCCCTGTGCTGCATGCCATTCACAGTTGCCTGCCCTCGGTTAGCGAAGATGCAGCGTTCAGAGGTGCGTTCACAGGATTCACCTCCCATCCCAGGGAGGAGAGGGGGTATCAAGCAATGCCTCTGCTGCTCCATCTGCAACTGACTCACAGCTGCTGCTGTTTCTCTGTCACCACAGGCTGCTGTCTTTCTGCTGCTGCTGTGACTCTGCTGCCACTAGCTGCTGCTGTTGCTACTCCCGCAACGTCATATTCAGAGGTTCTGCCATTTAACCTAGCTCTCAGTGATTTCAGCAGGTAGTGGGGAACCTCATTGTCAGTGCAGTCCCTGTGTTGTCTTTCACTATCCCCACACCAGGTCTAAGGCTGAGCTCCTAGACCTGCTCAGCAGTGATGTCAGGTCTAGAAATCACCAACCAGAAACAAGGACTCTCAGTTGAATCTAATCAGTTCTGCCAATAAACGCTGGTGATGGGCAAGTCAAATGGTGTCTAGGACTTTTTGAAGAGTCCACACCACTGGATAGGAACACCTGTCCCCACCCACTCTCATCTTCACTGGGATTTTGCATCCCTGTCCCCTGCCTAGCAAGTGAGGTTCAGTTTAAGGTGATCCCTTCAATCAGGGAATGCAAAGCAGATGTCTGCTGCCCAACACTCGCACAATAAGGATAACAACATTTCATTTGCATTCAAATAGTAGAGTGATTTGTAACCCAAAACAAGCCAGAATTGATCATTTTTGCAAAGCAGCTCCATCGTGCTGTGCACCTAGGCAGAGTAGGCATGTCAATGCACCATAGTCTGCTGCTGAAGTCTTTTCCCCCAGTGCATCACTAAATGTCAGGGAAGAGCTCATTCAGATCCTGCTTACATCACCATTAACATATTAACTGAATTCCCACCTACAATTCCCTTTAGCATGGAACCTGGAGGGAGGATCTTGGGTTGCAGGAGGGAAGTGTTTGGAGGGGACGCCAGATTTTGGAATTTGACCAACTGCAGTTGGGGCAGACTTGTAACTAGCTGATTGAAGAAAGAGCTGGTTGAGGCCAGAGTGGAGGTGATAGAACATTTCCAAATGGAACAGTGTTCCATCAGAAAATGTTGATTTGACCAAGCTGACATGTTCTGTGGGCGTGTGTTGAGTATGTCAAAACTTTTGCTAGCAATCCGGCAGGGAGTCAGGCAGGAGGGCTGTCTGGCTCCTAGGCTTCCTGGCTTGTGGCCTGGTAAGCTTCCTGGGCTCCCAGCTCCATGGCAGTTTGCTTGACAAGGGGGTTGAGTGCCAGGGCTTACAGAGTTCCCAGGCACCACAGCACCCTGGACAGCTTCCTCCCCAGATTCCCTGACTATCTGAGCAGCTGGCTTCCTGTGCTGCCCAGCTCTGGGAGTTGGACAGCCTGGGGTGGCAGCTGCATAAGGAAGCAGGGAGCCTGCTAACAAGCCAAAACATTTCATTTTGGTTCCTCCTGTAAATTTTTTTGAATTTTTTTTACCTTTTGTCCTGACTTGGGATATTGGGTGTTTTCCCACCCCAAAAGTCAAATATTTTTGCAGGAGGGAAGTTCCTTTTTCCAGCCAGATCTCATTCAGAGAATGGAGTTCTCTCATGTTATCACCTAGCACTCATCATCTCAAGCGTGGTGGCAATAGTCGATCTAGGAGGACCCATAACACAGAAGAGTGGGACTAAAAGGAAAACAAAGCAGCACCTACATGCATGGAAGGACTCTGGCCATGGAGAGAGCTGAATTTTGGCACAAGTTTAGAAGCAGTGGAAGCAAGAAATGAGTGTGTGTGGAGAGCTGGCCATAACCCATCAATCCATCTGCTCCCAAGTGCCGGTAAGAAAAGCCAGGCTTTGCAGTGTCTGGAATCTAGTGAACCAATGTGGGGAAGCAAGTTCTAAAGTCAAGGACCTGCATGGAGAGTATCTCCCACCCCTCCACCATTCCATTTAAACCAAGGAGACTCTAGTGATCCCAAATATGACAGTGTTGCATAGGAAAAGAAGAGGTCTCTCTAGTAACCCAGTCTCAAACCACTGAAAGCTTTAGAAGTTAAATCCAACACCTTGAGCTCCACCCAGAAATGTATGGGCAGCCAGTGCAGACCACAGAACACCGGTGCGATATGCTGTTGGTGACTCATCACTTTCTAAGTAGACAGTCATATTCTGAACCAGCTTCCATTCCCTTTTACTATAATATTTTTCTGATAACAAACAGTGATTTCCCAGAACGTGGAGAGGCCTGAGACAACCATAGCAGCCTCATACTGAGCTCTTGAAGACAAAAACAGTACACAGACAGGTGATTCATCTCAGAGTCCCTGTGCCTCTAAACCAGACAGCCTGCAGTCCAGCCAGCTGAAAATAGTTCCTTCTAACCCAGATTTTCTTGAAAATGATCCAGTGAAAATAATGAGAATTCCAGCTTCAGTTGCTTAAAATTCCACCTTGGCCTGCCTTTTTTTCCAGCTTCTTCTGGGTGCTACACTAGAGGTTACTGTCCCTCTTACTGCAGCTATCTTTTTTGCACAGCTTATTTCTTGCCTTATTTCCAGCCATAAAGAAATGTCATCTGAGGTGACATGTCATAGGAACTCACAAGGAAATGGGATGTATACTACTGTTGAACAGAAAGCTATGATATGACTTATTTGTTTTAAATGTGTTCTCACTACCCCCACTCCTCCACGCCTAGGCATGAAGTCAAGCAAACAAATTTTTGGCCTATTGTAGCCTCTTAGGGTGTAGACCCTTCGATACGAAAGGGACAAAACCTCACTGAAATGATTAAGTGCCATGCTTAAAGCCTTAGGAGGGAGGACAAGATTCATTGCACATGGTATAACGTTCTGACAGCAGTTCTGGAAAGTAACTGTAGAATTCCAGCCTGCTAATGAAAATCCTTCCCTTTTCATTTAACAAGGTGGTTTGTTTCTTTCTCCTCTCCCTGCTGAAAGGAGGTGTGGGGCTTGTATAGATGGGTGTCTGCACCCTGCCCTGTTAATTTGGCACTCAGATTTGACAGCTTCGATGGCCATTTTATGGTGGTTAAGAAGGTGGAACAGCGCTGCTGGGTGCTAGTGCTATGGAGGAGGGAGTGGAGGGGGAGGGGAGTTCAGCTATGAGACTCTGGGTTCCTCAGTCTGTGTGATAATGAGTAGAGGGAGACTTGGCAGCAGGGAATTGTGCATTCAGTGTACATAAAAATCAAGGGTCCAAATCATCAGCTGGTGTACATTGGCGTAGTTCTGTTAACTTTGATGGAGCCATACCAGTTTAGACCAATTGAGGAACTCTCCTAAACTATGCAATCTGGATATAATTGCCTTTGCCTGTAATTAACTCTCAAAAGAGCTGCGATGTTGGTGGACAAACATCCCGAGTCCTGGTATCATATTATTAAATGCAAGATTGGTAACTGATAAAGTGTCAGCTGCTCATAATCAAATTAAAGATGATCCAACACCCCACCCCCCAATCTGGCATGATGCAAACGTTATTCAGATCAACACAGCATATTATAGTGCTGCTGCCGCACCACTATAATTAAGGTTGCATCACAATTTCTGTTTAAACACCGACATTTCTAAGTCCTCTAAAATTGACATGCTTAGCTGGATTCTTTTGAAATTAGGTGTACTTCAGGAAGCTGCAATGTAGGGTTTGTGACCCAAATTTGGGGTTATTTGAGCTAGGGGTTGGCAGAGATTTAAGCCCAGAAAAAATAGCCATTTTCCAAAAAGTTTTTAGATGGGTTTTTTTGTGCCAAACTAGAGATCAAATTATTGATGTGATGCTGGTCAACATGATCTCAGTCTGTCGACTCTTACCCAAGGTAGTGCATGGCAACCACTAAATCTTTGGGGGACTAAAATTGAGGATGGTACTAAAAAAAATGTATATATTTTTTTACAGTGCACAGGTACCAATACTGAAAAATGGGTAGAGGCTTTCCATTCTCATCACTTTATATGCTTTAATGTTTGACTCTTGTAAAATCCAAATGGTTAATCATATTGCTTTGAAATTTGGTGTGCTTCATGGGGGCATAGGGTAGCATTAGTGATGAAAATTTGGGGTCATTTGATGGACGAGTTCCTAAGTTACAAGTCTTCCCTAAAAACTGTTTTCCTTCTTCTGTCTTGTACAATTAAACTGAGAGGTATAATGACTGAATGAATTACAGACTTCACTGAGATTGATGGCTGTGAATACTCCCTTCAGTTAACACAACTAAGGATAAGTTAAGCACAAATTCCCTAACCCGCTCTCCAGCCCTAGCTCTGCCAGTGCATCTCAAACCATGAGCACTCCCCAGCTCTGCCAGTGCACTCAACCCATGCTCAAACTCTGCTCGCCAACTGACTCAAACAGAGGGCTCTTTGGGGCAGGGATTGTCTATTATTATAACGGTATGGCAGCATCACTATAATTAAGGGTGTGTCATGACTTCTGTTTAAAGGTTGACCTCTCTAAGTCCTCTAAAGGTGTGCATGCACCCACTGAATCTTTGGGGGGCCCCAACTGAGAATGGTATTTAAGAACATGTTCACTTCTTCACTTGCATAGAGGTGCAGCCTGGAAGCATTACACTGTGTTTGCGCCAAAAAAGGGAAGAGCCATGAGATGGTTTCTAGACAGCCACTTTGTGCTTGCCTGGGTAGTTTGAGGGAATGTACTGACATCACTGCTCTTGGTGAGCACCCTGCCACTGATGTTTCTAGTCTGAACCTTTGTACGTCTGTGCAATTAAGATTTAATAGCTCATGTTGCCTGCTACAAATTGTTTCTTTTATAATACAACGTGTTTATTTTTGGGGGTGGTCTACTGTGAACACAGCAGAATAGCCAAGAGCTAGTCGAACCACATTTTTTGTTGCATTGGATGGGTAGGAATTGGAGACACAGGACTTACGGTGGTGATGGGGTGGGGTGGACGTGAAGACAGGCAAAGGAGGAGGGGTTGCAGCTACAGAGGAATCACGAAATAAGGATAGGTGGTAGGCAAGCCTTGGATTGATTGTTTGAGAAAATCTATATTTTACTAGCCCCTAGAGGTGAGTGTAGATGGGTGGAGCAAGTGACTACTTCCTGATGTTGGGGCAAATTAATTTGTTTCCAAAGACACACAGCATGAAGGTTTGGAACAGACAGTGCAGGAAAAGAAATCCCCTGTTGCCAATGTGTGGATTGTGGATGTTTCCTGGATCATGAGGTTGAAGAAGTTTGCTGGAGACCAAGAAGTCCCCCTATGATATGGGTATTGCTGACTAGAGGCTGACCTGGGTGTGGAGAGGTGGCCTGCATTGGCATTGTGTTTTATCCTCTGCAGTGTCTAACATTGCAGTGATTCATTTGGGTGGAAATGAGCTGGGCCTTATTCCTGTTGTGCATCTCCTACAATGTATGAGAGCAGACTTGGACTGCATCAGAGATTTGTGTCCAGGAGCTGTGACAATTTTCTTTGATTTGTCTGAGCATCCAAATAACTGCTAGAGCAACAATATGAAAGCTATTAATAAAGTGTTGGAAGAACATTAACTGGGAAATTGGAGGGTTTATGGCTGACCAAGAAATATGTCCTGTATGTCATAGAAACATCAAAGAACACATCAGCCCATCCACTCTAACCTAGCTGTTTCTCAGAGATGGGGTACATCTGTCGGACAGCATTCAGAGGATCTTACTTGCAAACAAAACTGTCAGTGTGTTGGGACAGAAACCCTGTCTATGATTTCTAACTAAAAAACTCTACCCCTCAACCATTCTGAAATGTGACCAGGGACACCATTCCATGGTAACATAGTTTTTCTTCTCTCTGAGCACTGCTGGTGTGTCTGGTTATGGGGGGGGGGGGGTAGTAATGGCAACAGAAATATTTATACACCTGAGAGTGAAGACTTCAGCAAGATGTGGTCCCTGCTTATGGTCCCTGCTTATGGTGGGACTAGGTACAGTAGTGGGGAGGGGACCAGGTTGGAGAGAGGAACACAGTGAATGGGTCAGAGGAATGGGTGGGGAGATGTGCTGAGGCAGGGCTGGTGGGGCCCAGCTGGTGTGTGTGTGTGTGTGGGGGGGGATTCGCTGGTACATGAACTGGGGGACATAATATGTACAACTGCCTAAATGACTACTAACTCATACCCACAACATATACTTTCCTATTAAAAAACTAGGAAATTCAATAGCAAAAAATTCCGTTAAGACAGAGTGAAGGTTGCTTGGTGGCACATAGTCCTCTTACTCAACTCAGCATTTTGCAAAGCTCAAACATCTGAAAACCAAGAAATGCACAGGTAAAGGTGCTGCGTGCAACCTTAACTCTGCCCTCTTTCAGCAATGCTTCAGTACTCCCCAGTAACACACATACCTTTACGCTGCCAACCCCACAGTTGCTGAAAATATAAGCTCTTCACCTCCTTTCACAATCCATTCACCCTCACCCATAGGATTCCCTATAACACTATTAAAAGCCAAATAAAAAAAAAGTTGTTCACGTTGCCTTTCCCCTATCCTCTTTGAGCAATGCTTCAGTGTTCATGTAGCACATATTCACACTGGCCCTTGACACTACGATTCAGGTGGTTCCAGACCTTGGTGTACACTCACACACTTAGCCAGCTTTCCAGAAAGAATACCACACCACACGTATACAATCTAAGAACCACTTCATAACCTTTTACAAGTCCCCTACTTATGCACAGGATACCGTGGCAACCTACACTTTCACTTAACCATCATTAAAGCATTAGAATCCTCTTCTATTCCACCTCACTGCTGACAATATCCTTTGTAATAAAGCTCTATGCCTCGCTACTGACATAACCTAAACGATGCTACATAGAAACGATACATCCTGAAGGTACACGTGCACCTCTTCCCTTTCTCACACAAAAGAGAGTGGAAAAGAGAGCTCGCCACATATCACAATCACAGCTCTGTCACATATTCCAGAATAATTCACAGATCTCATAAATGCATCTCTACCAAGCAGAACTAACTACTGCCTCCATCATTCTGTATAGCTATACCTGACACCGACCACGCTTGCTTTACCTGGAGTGTATGCAGATAAATTAGTGCTTAGACTACTTTCATATCCCAGCTCGTACTGACAATACCCTTTGCATTAAACCCCCTGTATCCTGCTAATTATACAATGCACACACATGCACATTGAAATGGTGCATACTGGATCCTCAGGTACACATGCAGCTCTTCTCTTTGCTCACACCCATCAGAGGGAGCAAAATATAGCTCTCATATCTTAATTGCAGCCCTGTCACACAACTCAAATAATCCACACATGTCCTCCCATCACAAACACACCTTTACCAAGCAGGCCTAACTGCTGCCTCCGCCATGTAGTGTAGGTACATCTAACGTTGACTGCACCTGGGGTAAATGCAAATAATTCCCATTGGCTACTGCCAGCTCCAGGGGAACAGATGGGCAGTGACTTTGGCAATCTTCTTTTTTTATTTTTCCTTTAATAGTGTTTGGTGGACTCCAGTGGATGGGAGTGAATGGATTGTAAAGGGAGGTGAAGAGTCAGAGTATAAAGGAGAGAAGAATTTGGCCTCAGATATCTCACACTGATGATCTTACAGTCTGTTACCGTGTTAGTCATACACGTAGGTGAGTGGAATGGTTTTCAAATAAGTCATTATTGTGAGTGTCAGATTTTCCTGGATTTTAAAAACAGGGAACAATATAGTCATTCTGAATAGGGTCTATTAACCTTTGAATACTGTTTTTTTGATGGGGGAAGGTAGATTCAGGCAAGGCTAATGAAAAACTGCGAAAAGGAATGAAATGTAGAGTCTTTGCTCTGAAAAATAAAGGTGCAGAATTATCTTAAGTTCTTAATGGCCCCCATATATCTCCCTTTATTTACAGGGCACATGTCCCTTTTCTGGCTTACATTCCATTTTTCCAGCTCCCATTAACAAACACATTTGGAAATATTTGCTTCTAAATTCTTTAATACAATGCTTTAATGTGTAATGATCTCAGGATCATATGAAATATTCACATTGAATGATCCTTTATGCATTAACTGATGTTCTGTACCTTGTAATGGGCCCTTCAGAACATTTATAAGGTCAGCTCTGTGCCAAAGTGAATGGTGGCAATATTATGGAATTGTAAAATGTTCATGATGGAAGAGTATGACAGCATGCAGTTAACGTACACAGAATCCCAGCAAAAGTTTGATATGAAACGACTGCACTGCTAGTGAAAGAAATGCAATGGTTCTAGTCATGTGGTATTTTCCAACACACAAGCCCAGGCATACAGAAAAAGCTAGGTGGAGACATAAGAATTTCCAAATGTTTTTTTCTTTAAGATGGAGACAGAGATGGGGAATAAATTACATCCAATCTTTTTTCACAATGACTGTAGTGCAGAGTGAAGAGCCCTGGAAATGGAATTGTACAGCATATCTACAGCATATGGATTGGCAGCATGAGCTACCTCCCAAAACTTGTCTTGAACATTCTTAAAATGGGACTAGAAGGGACTAACCTCTAACGGGGAGAGGATAGTTCCGTTTCCATGCCTATTTGGTCCTGTCCTAATTTTGTTCAGACTACCTACAAGTGTTCAACCAGTTATGTGAACACCTATATACTGGGAACAGAACTAGGACAACCAGACTTGTTTCCTACAGGCCACCAAGAAGCCCTCACATTTTCACTAACAGTGTAGCCTGGTTTCAAACCTAGTAGCAAATGGCTCTGAAACCATCCAGTCCCTCCAGGCTAAAAGTTTCCTGTTGGAAAGTAAGTTTTGACTATACTTTCTCTCTCTTTTTTCCCCACCCAGTTAGTGCACTTGCAAGAGCCATAGAATGTTTTGTCACTTATTATGGAAAGTGTTTTATTTTATAAATGTGGGATATAAAGTGTAAAGAAATAAACAAACCTCCACGGATGTTCAAGGTCTGATAAACCAACCGCACACAGATTTATACACATTCATCACCTAAATGTGTGTGTAGTGGCACCCCTCCAAATGTGATCATGATCATTATGGCTGTACAACATATCTATATCATAATGTTCAATTCTTAAAGAATATAATGCACATAGGGCCAGATTGTACCTTAAAAGTACAGTCCATTGTCTGGGGCACTGTGGAACTGCACCTCCTAAACTCTCTGCTTGCACTGAGGGGAAGAATATTTTATGGCATCCCTTTAAGGGGTGCAGCAATCCCCCTCTGGACCCCACCCCCATTCTCTCCTCCATAGCTGGCTATCCTATGGGAGGTGGAGCAATGGCTCTCCCTACACCCGGGCCATTCCTACCCCTGCTTCACTGAATTTTTCCCAGAGGAGAGTAACTTAGTGGCAGTCACTGCACTCCCTTGTAACACAGGAATGACTGTTCTGGCTGGGCCTCACAAGGGGCAGGGGAAAGGCCTGCTCACTTTCTTCCCACGCATTCTGCAGTCTCACTAGATGAGGTGATGATCTTGCCACAGAGAATGGGTTAAGAGACTAGAAATAAAGATGTCATGTCATAAGTTATTTGTCCAGGACTTTGAAGGTAGTATAGTCCAGAAGATAGGATTTGTTTGTGTTTCTGCAGCTAAATATTAGTTGTGAGTGAGGCGGGCCCAGCCCCCAATAGTAGTTTCCATGATTTAGTGAAATTTTATGAAGCACTTTGAAGATATGTTTATTACAGACACTTAGACCTTGATCTAGCCTTACAAAGAGGCCCATGGCAGGTATAACATTCAAGAAATTAAATTATCTGAGTTATTTTAGTATTTACCACAAGCCAGAATCTTGGGACATTTCCAAACCACACAAGCAAGAGCCCCGTAATATCTTATATTCAGTGCATTCTGAGGGCACTTAGCATGTCTATTGTGAGCAATATATGCTCTGCATAGTAGGAAGGTTTGGGAATCTTGGTATTTCCTAGAGAAGGTTCCTTTGATAAATTAATCAGGCAGAGGACTTAGCAGGCTTCCTTGACATGTTTCCTTGAGACCCTCAAGGGTCACTTCTTCCTTGGCTGGCAGAGAGCTGTTTAAAGTGAAATGGAACTGGGCCCAGCTTTTAAAGACAATTGTCAGTCTGACAACATACCTCATTTTCATCTCTTTGTGGAGATATTTTATATAATGTCACACACATAGTTCCAGATTTTGCCCTCAGATAGGTGCATCTTCCTTGCACTGAGATATGGGAGAGCACTTTGGCCCGGGAATCCTGTGAGGGGATCTCAGATTTGTTTTGGAGGGAGGAGACAGATTCTAGGTTGAATACACTTCTTATATTTAAATAAAAAGTCACTGCTCTTTTAACTCCTCATTCAGTTAGGGGAGGCTATAGAGTGCTAGAGAGGAAAATAGGTGTCAATGGGTATTTTTTTTCAAGCTGTCCTGTCGTGTCCAGCAGCTATTTGTCCTTGGTCTCTAGACGTTGATGGAATCAGTTATGTCACACGATGGTGATGTGACTGGTTACATTTGCTTGGACACACACAATTTTTCTAGTCATATAAACCCACTGGCTGGTTTTATCCAAACTCACCTCTGCATATCATTGCTGTTAAATGGGGCCAGTGCTAAACATCTGAATGCTAGCATAGGAGACTTCATCTCCACTTTGTTCATTTGGGTATAATGGATAGTCATTTGTTCTCTGATTTAATGAAGCTATAGCCTTGAAAACCAAACCACTATGGTAGTAATGTGAATGAGCATTATATATATGGATAAACAATTCTTAATGTCTTCTGCAGAAGGTACTTAATTATTTCATTTGGAAAAAACAATAGGGCCCTTTGCCTTCTGTAGCAGAATTTGGTTGATCTCATCATAGAGTTGGATGGGAATACTGAAAGCTAGAGATCTGGGGATGATGAAAAGGATTACATCATGTATTTGGAATAAGCTCTGGGTCACTATGGCCTCAAGATAAACTAGTTTCATGCAAGATTGTTTTCTCTCCATTTTGATACCCTCACTGTGTGCGGAGAACTGCTTAGAATGCTCCATGACACAACTGAGGTAAACACTGTGCAGCCTTTTCCCCCACTGCACACGTCATTCCTTTTAAGACTAATGGGAATACATGTGGGTACATCGAGAAGAGAATCTATTTCTATGTTTGTAGTGTACCAGTGTACAGTGCTCCTTGAGAGAGACATGGTTTCCATTGTAGCTGGAGAGCTGACAAATATTTATGCAGCTCCTCCAGAAGAGTCTGTCTGCAATTCATAAGTCTTTCCATGTAGTGTTTCCTTCAGACTCCTTGACATCTCCAAGGAAGGACCTGATGACTTGAGGATACATATTTATCAGCTGGAATGTTAGACTGCTTTGCCCTTGTGGACAAATTTAGACTGGCAAGAGGAACACATCTGACATTATGTGGCCTCACAAGATAGTCCACTTCCCTTTGCCCAGATGGATCAAAATGGGGCACAATGTGTGGGGGAGGAAGGAAACTTGGGTCCTGATCTTGCAAACACTTATATACCTGTGTAGGACGGGCTCCTGCCCGGTCCAGTCCTGGCGGCCCTTCCGCGGGCCCAGGCTCAGAGGAAGGCCACTGCATCTTCCTACTCGACAGGGGAATGTTAGTTTTACAGTCTTTCGCCCCAGCCCTCAGGCAGGGCGGGCGAGCAAGGAGTCTTTCGCCCCGGCCCTCAGGCAGGGCGGGCGAGGCGATTTCCCTTTTTGGGGATTGGCAAGGATCAGGGGGAGGGGAGGGGGATGCAGGCCCACCCAACTCCACTGCGTCCCAGCCCAGGGCCCTAGCAGTGGCACGGGTGTTGCCACTCAGTCAGCGGGGCTCCAGCCGCAACACGCCGACTGGGAGTTACCCCTAGTACAGCCACGCCTCCGGCTGTCCCTGGGCTCCTTCCTCCCCGGGTTCCCTGGTACCTGTGTCCGTCGGTTCCTCTGGGTCATCGGGATATACCGCACGGGGTAGGCCAGTCAGTCCTTCTGCGTCCACAGGGGGTAGGTTGGGAAGCTCCTCGGCGAGGGGCCGCTCCTCCAGATCGTAGGGCTGGGGGTAGGGTTCAGCCTCCGGCAACTCCTCCAGGTCGGGGCCTGCCTCCAGGGGTTGGGCGTCTGGCAGCTCCTCCAAGTCCGAACCAGCTTCTGGGCAGAACTCCCAGCTCTCTGGTACAGGGGGCTTGTCCCAGCCGCTGCGGGCCTGAGGCTGGGTCCAGCGCTTCGGGCCTGTAGGCCTCGGCCAGTCCAGGGGGCCCGGGGGCCCGACCCAGGCCTTCGAGGTGGCTTGCCAGTGTCGCTCCTCGGGCTTCAAGGCCAGGAGAAGCTTACCTGAGGCGGAGGCCGGGCGTGGCTCAGCCCTTCCCTGTAGCCAGCAAGGCAGCGCGTCTGCCTCCGTTAGCCGCCTTCCTCCTTCTGAGCTGTGGGGCCGGCTTTTTATGGCTGCTGTCCTCCCGGAGGCTCCTCCCCCCTTCTGCCGGGTTGGACGCCCAGCTGGACCTATCGGAGCCCAGCTGTCCGGTTGCCAGGCAGACTGGGCGGTTGGCCTTGCTAGGGCCTGATTGGGTGCTTGCGGCCCTTCCGCGGGCCCAGGCTCAGAGGAAGGCCACTGCGCCTTCCTACAACCTGCTTAACTTTATATATGTGAGTAGTCCCCTTGGTTTCAATGGAGGTATTCTTGCATTACACTGGTTTAAGTGAAAGGAGAATCAGGCCAACTATCTCAGATAGACAGCCATGTCTTATCAATGTACATTATTCAGTAAATTAGTCCACATTTCATTATCATCTTATATTTAAATTGATCTATGTCCTGATTCTTCTCTCACATACAATAGTGTAAAACTTGAGTAATTGTTGAAGTCAACAGAGTGGGATTTTCAAAAGTGCCTAAGAAACTTAGGAGCACAAATCCCTCAGAAAGTTGCTTAAGTGCTTTTGGAAATCCCAGCCCCGGTATAACATGGGGGCATCTGAGAGGAAAATCAAGGGCCCTTGTTATATCTAAAGACTTCCCTATGTTTGCTACGTATAAGGAATATTTGCTCAGCTGTTCATGTTCATGTAAAACGATCCTCGTGGTTTCATTGTTGACACTGTCAGAAACAGTGTACTGTGCCTGTTTTCTGGGGATAGAGGAATTCTTGTCAAGGTCTGAAGTGAGCAGATGTATCAGAGTTTATAAAGCCTTACAGTTGGGGTTAATTGGTGGCCATTTTTGCTGGGATTTTCAAAGGAGCCTGTGGCAGTTTGGCACTCAACTCCTATTGGCTCCAATTGGCTTTTATAAGAATCCCAGCCTTTGTGACATAAGGGTATTGTTGCCTCACCCTTACTTCGTTAACCTTTCCCTTGTCCCAGTGTTTTTTCTACCAGAGCTACTTCGTTTAAAACTATTTGAGGCAGCAAAAAATAAATGGATGATGGGAAGTTCGTGTAAACATTTGGATTTAACATATAAAAAATCAGATGATTAAATCCTGGGAATGTAGGATTCCTCAGGAAATACACAGAAAGTGATGGAAACAACATTTTCTTCTAAGTCTGATAAAGTTTGCAGTGGTCTGTAGAACTCTCCAGCCTGATCAGTGGACTATCAGTTACTCTGTGGAATATCATTAAGAAGGTTTTCTGGAGAAATTCCAGACATTTCTAAAGGAATGGAATGAAAAGCATCTGCCTGAGATAATGCATCCTCTCTTTTGCTTTGAGTTCAGCTATGAGGTTTTATATTGGTTTATTACAGGAATAAACAGTGCATGAAACCATTATCAAGTATGAAAACAATTGTTACTAATAATACTAATTATATTATATAATGAGATCAAAGCCAACATAGTGTAATTGCCTTATGGTGTTATGCTTTGTCGAGGGGACTTCCCAAATACTTTCAGCACATGTTATGGAAACAGGCTATGGGGCAGATTCCTTCTTTGCTGCATATTAATGATTACTTTGATATAGCTAAAGTTGATAAAGTTTGATAAAGCTAAAATTACAACCGTAATCCTTTTTGAAGAAAAATGATAATACCCAGGAAAACAATTTATTAATCCCTGGAAAATCATAATTACTATGTCCTTAAATAGCAACATAAGTTTTAAGGCTAGTCTAGGCTAGGCTTTCAGGGGAAAAACACTGTGTCAGCTCCTTAGCTGGTATAAATCAATTCGCTGCATAGATTTCACAGTATTCCTATGACCTCATTGGAGCTCTGCCAATTTATTCCAACTGAGGTGCTGGCTCATCCTGGGGGTATTTGGGAGACATTCTAGATTTGGCTTTGAGGCGTATGGTGTCACACTATTAAGATTCCTTGATGAAATATTAGCTATCCTACAGAGTATTAGGGACTGGTAATAGGATACAGAGTTCAGTCCCAATTCTGCAACCACATCTGCATAAGGAGAACCCTGTTCCTGAGGGGAATCCCACTGAATTAAATGGGGTTCTGAAGGATCAGGGCCTTGATCACCATCCAAATGTTACCCAGAATGGACAATAGCATTGGATGGTTGTCCATGGCTTATGTTAAATTAGTTAATAGTCTCAGCACACTTCCTAGTGGGCAGGTGTCCATAGAACAAAAGCCAGTGTCTCCATCACTTTTTAAATCAAAATTGGATGTGTTTCTAAAAGATAAGCTTTAGGAATTATTTTGGGGAAGCTTTCTGGCCTGTGTTGTACAAGAGGTCAGACTAGGTGATCACAACGATCCCTTCTGGCCTTGTAATCTATGAATTTCTTTCTCAATAGAAAGGCCCAGGATGGAATTGACAGAGAAAGGCTGAACTATGATCACCCATGGAGTTGGCCACGCCCAGACAAGATTGAAGCGCATTAGATGAGCACACTGAAACATCTTCCACTGCTGCTGCATTTGTTGTAACTGTTCAGTTGGTGGAAGACTTCAATATCCACTTCTGTCAATCTCACGCTTTTTAAAATTAGTAACTAATCTGGGCATGAGATATAGATAATTATCTAGTTCAACATTCATTATTTGCAAAACCTGAAAAAGAAAACCAAACCCAACCTGAATCCGTAAAGGTTGTGCAGGGTATTAATTCTTAATGTGACTAAACAGAAAAACAAGTGAGAATGTAGTCTAAAAATATCAGGCACACACTTGTATGTCTATGCTGCAGCTGGAGGTGTAATTTCCAGCCTGGGGAGAAATACCTGCTCCGGCTCTGATGGAGCTAGTGTACTAAACGTAGCAGCACAGTGCAGTGGCTGACTCAGTTAGCTGCTCTGAGTCCCTGCTTAGAGTTTCAGACAGCCTCCAATTCGAAGTGGCTAACCCGTCCTGCTGCTCACACTGCCACAGCTACAGTGTTATTTTTAGTGCACTAGCTCAGTCAGAGATATCACAGTCATATCTACCCAAACTGAAAATTACATCTCCAGTTCCACTGTAGGCATACCCTTGGCAACAGATAACCTTGTAAATTCTTCTGGGCAGAGGCTATCAAAAGTCACTACCATTGCAAAACAGACTGAATTGTGACGAGTACATTTCAGGATTTAGTTTGACATAATATTTAGTCACTTTTGAGCAAGGTGCCACCCTGGAGTTGAATATACTTCCACTGCAGCATTCCTTCTTGGGGCTGACCTGGACAATGTGCTTGGTTGGGTATTCAGTTTTAGTTTTCCACATGGGTCCTTTTCATAGCTCCCCCATCCCTTGTTTGTTTTTGCCCTGGCATGTCTAATTTAGAATTTAAGTGCATTGGGGATAGGGACTTGTCTTTTTATTTGTATATAAATTGACAGGCACGCCCATGGCACTACAGAAATAATAAAAGCAGCAGCTGCAAAAGCAGAGCTTTGTGGAAAGAGATTGGGGGAAATCTACTGTGCTCAAATAGAAGGTAAAGGGTATGTTGGCTTTCTCATAATCAGAGAGGCTGAAAGACATTACCCATCTTGATTGCCTCATCTCTTTTTCCTTCCACCACTCATGGTCTTCTGAGTCACCAGGAATTTCAGTACCAACCTGTAACTCTCCATCCTTTCTCCCTTGACATCTTTATGAGGCCAAACTGCTTTCAACCCCCTATTTATATAAGGCAGCCTTTCTTACAGACCCTTTGAACCAACAGTTTTGGCCTGTGTGATACTGGCTGATGCTATAACTGTGATTAAGAATAAACCTGTGATTAAGAATAAACAGATGTTTTGGCTTCCTTTCAGCTAGTCACTGACACTGCCCCCTGTCCTGCCCACACACCAGCTTTCCCAGGATGTGGGGCCAGGCTTTTCAGATTGCATTCCCTCATGGTTTGGGCCATGCAGAGCAGGCCTAACTGTTGAGGCAATGCTTCCTTGTCAGTTGGGGAGCTCTGCCTCAGACCCATGGTCATGATGACTGTCCATGGTCCTGAAGTTGGAAACCAACAAGAGTGGGGGACTTCCAGGGCGGGGTTTTCAAGTACATTCAGCCTTGGGCTAACCTTGCTGCTATTGAGGTCAACATGAACTGACTTCCGTGGCAGCAGAGTTAGGCCATGCTGAGTGCTTTTGAAAATCTAAGTCTTAGGCCAGGTCTACACTGGAAACTTTTGCCAGCGTAATAATGCTGGGTGAGCTGTGATTTTTTTGTGACATTTCTTTACTGACAAAAGTCCTAGCATGGACACAGTTATACCGGCATAGATGTACTTTTGCCAGAATAGCTTATTTTGCTCAGAGAACCAATATAAGCTATATGGGCGAAAGAACATTTTTTCCTGAATAGGCTGCATTTTCACTAGGAATAATTGATACAGTTATATCACTGTACCTATACCAACAAAACATTTCTGGAATGGTCTTGTCTCTAACACTCTTAAATCTGACTCACAGGAGCATTAATCCTAATGAGGGCCTTCAAACTGCATTTGTAAGACATATAGTGGCTTGTTGTGTACCTATAAATGGTCTTTTTTGTTGCTTGCAGGATGGAGGTCAGACTATATGATCATATTGGTCCCTTCTGACCTTAGAGTCTGAGTCTATGCCTTAGAGAGATTAGAGAAGTACCTTCATTTAACCCAACTGCCAAGGAAAAATCTAAGGGTATGTCACTGAACAGTTAACCTGAGTGATTGGTACTTGAATTGGCCTATCTTGGGCGTCATAGTCCCCACAGCAAAGACCTAACTGTGTTATACTGACTTTACTATTTCTACATGTGCCCATACGTGTCTGGGGGCATATGCCCTGGTTCTTTGTACTGAGATGCTCTAGGATTCTTTTCAAGTCAATTGTGGGAGAATTTGTCTGCCCTTCGGAAGAGCGTTGAAGGAATATCAGTACTTGAATGATTTGTCCTGTGTCTTCACTGCAAAGCGAGTGGGTTCCAATCTGAGTTAAACCAGAATCTGGGTTCTAACCTATACCCTGAGCTGGGTAAACTAGCCTGGGCTTACAGAACCCAGGCTGGAAGGTTTCTATGTCGATGGTTGAGGGGTTTGGACTAAAACCCAGGTAAGAGTCCAGGTTAACTGTGCAGTGAAATCATACCATGAGATGTTACTGAGAGGATATTTTATAGGTAAAATCCACCTTTGTTTTCACTATTAGTAAAATCTGAGGCTATTCCTCTCTGGCTTCTGTTAAGGCTGAGGAGAAGCAGGGTGGACTATGCTGTGATACAAAAGGTTACAACCTTTAGTTAGACCAGGCAGCACAGACTTGCCACAAACGATTTTCCTCTTACTCTTCTCTGTATTTTCAGCCATTTCCTGAAATACTTGGAGAGGAAGGCCTAAGTGAACAAACTGGACTAAGGACAATTCTGGAATGAAGAATAAAAGCGAATCACATATGCCGTGCCTTGTGAGGCAGAGTGTACATGGAACAGCTAACGGAAGTCTCCAGAGAGAACCTGTGCTGGGTCTTAAAAATCCTACAATGTCATTGGTCAGTTGTGCTTGTCCACTCAAAGAGAGATGATTCCCTCGTACTGGTTTCTTCATCAGACTCTACAGTGCTGCGGGTCATTGCCACTTGTTTGGGAAATTCAACAGTTTGCCTATGGATGCTGCTTACTGTAGCTTCTGTTTTTCCACATAGTGCTGGAAATCATAGACTCCTAGAAATGTAGGAGTGGACAGGGTCCAGTAGGTCATCTAGTCCAGTCCCCAGCACTGAGGCAGGGCTAAGTATTATCTAGAATATGTTCTAAATATATCTAGAATAAAAGTATTTTGTTTCTGCCTGGATGTGTTCTAAATAAAAGGAAATAATATTTTAAAACCCTTTTAACCTTAACTGAAAGTCTAGAAGAAGCCAGTTCTTCACTGACACCAGCCATATATTCTTGCTTACTGGTCCTTGCTATTTTAGCTGTAGTATTGAATCACTCAGAATAGTGCTGGTGTAGAGATCTGTGGTGTGTTGCCAAGATATTTGTATAACACACGTATGAGAATTCATAAACCCACTTCTTCTGTTTCCTTCCCCTTGCAGATGATAAGCTGAAACTCAAAGCATTTCATTACAGAAATTTTTTTAAACTTCAGTTCCCTATATCGAAGGCTTTTCAGGACTACTATGGTCAATACTGCCTATGCTGTTTGGAACCAGGTACATTATGATCTTTACCCGCTGCTTTAAATGGGCTCACATTGCTTTTTCCATCCCATTTTCAGATATCACCAGCCTCTACTGAATCCTTCTTGTCCCTTCTTCACCTTCCCTGAAATGCGGTTGACTTGTTTTCTCCCAGTCTAGTCTGTTCTTCCAAACATTCAATTCAATTCATGCATTCAAACTTCTGTTTTCTGCTACAGCCAAAACCAAAGTCACAAGTTTGGTGTTTGGTTTGAAACATTTGCACACAGATGGCTTGGGTGGGGTTGGAAGTTAATGTACGTTACAGCAAAATGGAGCTGTGGTGAGGAGGAGGTCAATTTTCTCTGTGGTACCCGGAGGGTTCTGTACAAACAGTTCTGATTCTTAGTTCTTGTAGTGGTATTTTTTTAAGGTGGGGAAAAACTACTCCTGAATTCAAGTATGCTTTTCTGGCAAATCCCACTTAGGTTTGAGAAAATGACCATAAAAAATGAAAATTGGACTTAGGGAACTGGCCAAGAATGGTTCTGTGGATTTTAGAACATAAAAACAATGTAAAAAAGTCTGTTAACAAATGAAGAATATATGAAGTGTGGTTTGGACAAACTGTAATTGTACATATTTATTCATGAGAGCATATGCTGGATTTTTGTTCTTAATCTAACACACAATATAGGAAATATACGTGGATCCCAAGAGCTCTAGTTTTAGGAATTATCAGAAGAAGTCCAGGAATGGCTGACAGTAGGAAAGCACCAGTTTCTTCATTGGAACCAGTCCTGCTTTTTCAACCTTATTATCAAGCCTCCTCAGTTTGCACTAATTGCATCTCTCCTACTCCTCTTACTAGGACACCTTATCTTACAGAGGCAGATTGATTGATTAAAACAGGTCATGGATCCACTAAAATCACAGGGCTACACACACACACGCACGCACACACACCAGTTTCCCATCTGAAATACACAAAAACGGATCTAAAAATTCTAAAAGCTGGCATCACCATTGCAAAAACACACAGCAGATATTTATCTAAACCAAATATGTCCCACTTTTGTTTAAAAGGAGATTATCTTCTCCCTTCACTATATATAGAAATGCTAGGTTTCTTTGCTGCCTCCTTCCCATTCACAAATTGATCTCCCAAGCTACCCTCATTGACTTTTGAAATAGAAACCTGAACTTTTATGTCTATTTTATTGTAACATTTTGACATCAAACTTCCTATAACATCTTTTAAAAATGTACTTTGTCTCCCTCATGTTCATTTTCCCTTCCCTCTCTTCTCCATTTCCTTTCCTCTTTTGCACTCCGCCTTTTGTTTTCCTACACTGTATATCTTTGTGTGTATGTTACCTTTGACCTTTTCAGTGTCTGTTTTTCTTCCCTCTCATCTTTCTGTGTTTAACACTTTAAATATTTTTCAAGTATATTTTTGTTTTGATCGTTCTTGTTTCATCTTTTTCTGTTACAAACACTTTGACCAAGATTTTAAATAGTAGGAACCTATTGTTTTGGCTTCTGAGTCCATATTTAGACACCTACACAAGTGGCCTGATTTTCAAAAGTGCACCCAGGACCTTCCACCTGAAATGCACTTTTGAAAATCAAGTCATTTGTTTAGGGGGCCTAAATTTGGACTCAGGAACCTAACTTTAAGTTCCCAATATCTAAAATGTTTAGCATGTTTTTCTAAAAGGTATACTATAGTTCAAACATGAATAATTTGGGGGAATTCTATAGCCTGTGATATACAGGTCACACTAGATGATCTCACTGGTCCCTTCTAGACTTAGAAGCTATTAAAATCTTGGTCTTTACACATTCTTTCTGCTCTTGTTCTGCTTCTTATTTCTCCCCCTTCCCCTTATTTTCCCTTTCAATACTTTCTGTCTTTCCTGCTTAGCAATGTACTTTTCTATTAATTTCTCCTGGTAACCTAACATCAGCCTTTGCCATTAAGCTACTCTCGCCCTTTTCCCACCTATTATACCGCTTTATCTTTGTCTTTTCCTAAGCTTCTCATCCCCCCCCCCACCCCACACCAGCTACATCCCTCATTTCTCTTTCTCTCCATGAATATTCATATCCCAGTCTTATTCTATCCCTGTGGCACTCCCAGCCTAGAGGTGTCTTCTGAGTAGCTTGGCTATGTTAATGCATAGCATAGTATATTACTAAATATAACTTGTTGGAGCAGATGTGTATAAACAGCAACTTGTTGAGGGGAACTAACACTGCACCATGGTCTGGTCCAATTGCATTTCATCCTTCCAGGAGAGCTATAGTTGCTGTGTAAGAAAATCTCTTGCCTTTTAAAAGGGGAGTAAGGCAAACTCATATGAACCCAGGACACCCTCGCCATTGGGCTGTTTGCTGGGGGAGAGGAGGTAGAAACGTATGTATAAGAAGAAAATGGTAACTGAAGTTCACTTTGGTTGGAAGCCAAAGTCGAGTGGCTATACATAGTGACAAGACCTCAGAAAAAGTAAAATCTAAGAACTTTAGACCCCACCTTTGCCACATTCAGTACAAATTTGACTTGCTTTGTGCTCGTATCAGAAATAGGCCTGTGGCCTGATTCTGCAGGTAAGTCAAAGGGCTGCTGGGGTCCATTGCCAGGATGAACAACTTGCTGAAGTCACACAGGGATTCCATGACAGAGCTTGGATCAGAACCAGGAATTCCTAGCTCCCAGGGCTGTGTTTAGCCCACTGCAAACATACCTCTTTCAGGGGGACATTCAGCCCTGCGCAGTGAGTTAGCATCAAGCAAGTCCCACTCAGGCCCTCAACACAGGTCTTAAGTGAGATGTAAGCGGCACATAAGCTTTGTGTCTTATGATTTTCATCCTCAGCAAGTTTCAAAAAAAGACATTTGCAGAAGAATTAAATTAAAGAAATGCCACAGAATTAGTGTATGTTTATACTATATTGGAGTTCTGCTGAAGCGCTGTTGTGTAGCTGTTTATATTGCTTTTTTGCTTTTTCCATTGATGTAGTTGATCCACTTGGCCAAGAGGCAGAAGCTAGATTAATTCTTCCATCAACATAGCTTTGTCTATACCTGACGTTAGATTACCCTGACCATGGCACTTCGGGCGTAAAATTTTTCACAGCCCTCAGTGATGTAGCTAGCTTTGATCTAATTTTTAAGTGTAGACTAGGCCTTAGTCTCTCATGACAGTTGCATATAGTAACTTACATATGGCTTCATTTGGTAAAAACAAAGCTCCACTCAGTTTTTGGTTTGAGGTTTTTAATTCTTGCTCATGCTGACTTTTACTGGCTTCTTAAAATAATACTGGCATTTAAATGAAACTTTTCATCTGCATAGAGGATTAACTGATCTGGTTGGACTAAGTAAGTAAAGTCATGTGCACTTATAAATAGAATAACATATACAAATTAATCTGTTTTTAATCTAAGATAATGAAGTTGCTGTTTAGTCATTCAGACCTCTGCTCATACTTTACTTTTTTAAGTAAAGAGAGAGACATAACAGTGCAAATGTTTTGGCCACATTATGTATCATAACTTATTAAAATGATCTAATTCTAAGGTCAGACATCCTTTGCAAAGTGTTGTATGTGTTCCTATTTCGTTTTTACAGTTTATTTCCTACTGCAATTGTATTTCCCAGAGGAAAAAAAATTTCAAAATCAGAGCATTCTTGGCTGAAAGTCCTTACCAGAGCTGATGGCTGGTTTCGGTGGCTGATGTGAAAGGAGATGGTCTCAGTGCAGTTCCTTGCAAGTCCACATCACAAAAACACCACCATAACTGGCACTGTCAGCAGACTAAGGAGAGGAGCTATGGGCTGAATGGGTATCATTATTATTATTATTATTTATGTGTATTATTGTAGCAGTAAGGGGCCCTAGTCATGGACCTGAATCTCACTCCTCTAGTTGCAGTGCATTATGGAGGCTGGGTTACTCTGGACCATACTGTTATACCTTTACCCACACCAAGCAGTACCTTACTCTGAGTGGTGCCACTGCACTCAATGTGCTACTCACTGTGACTCAAAGTCTGAGAATTTGGCCCATTGAGTACAAGTAATTGTAACTGGGATTAACAGGGCAATTAAAGCTAAGAATATTGTAGCAGAACCGCTTCAGCAAGTCTGAGCATCCCATTAAAGCAATACTAAACTGGAAATAGATACACTGTATCTGATCTCATAAGGCAGCTTTCACAATTGTCCTTGCCCCATTAAGTGGCTTGAGCTGTATTCCTGACCATTTGGGCCAGATTCAGTCTTACATTGCTGCCCTTTCAGGCCACTCGAGCAGCATAAAAGTTGCTTAAATGGCCCCTGTAAGACTATCCCCATTAGAGGAGAGTTCTCTTACCCACATGGAGCTGCTGTAACTTCATGTGGTGTTCCCCCTCCCCTGGTCCCAGAACAGGGGTGTGAAGAGAGGGAGGGGCCAAGGCTGGAGCAGCCTGTGCTTTGGCTAATCTGTGCCAGCGTAACAGTCTACAGAAGGGAATTAGAAGCCTGCATAATTTGCAACAGCCCTGAGATTGCACCCACTTTTGCCAGGAATCAGGCAGGCCCACAGTGCTGCCCAGAATTAGAGAAGTGAAAAAGAGGCTTAACGCCATCTTCCTCTGCCACTGTTATATTCCTACATCCAGTGCAGGGACTGAGCACCACAGAACTTGGCTCGCTATCTCCAATTCAATTGTATTTGTAGGGTATTTAAACAAACAGAAGGAAGCTGACACTAATATAAACCATAGCAGATACCGAATTTATTATGTTTAAGTTAAGCTGTTGTTTTTTCCTTATCTGACATGACCACATTTCATCTTCTAAAGTATTCTCAGCAGAATAAAATGCCTGCCAATTATCAGGCAACAATATTACAACACGCACCTCGAGGATGAGATTTTAAAAGAAAACTGCCACACAATGATTTCAGTGTCTCCTTATCTACATCAGATAACATATGTATTTTTTTCTTTTTTTAAATTGTCTAACATATGGTATCTTTTAATGTACTTCAAGTCATATAGGGGACAACAGCCTTTGAAATATGGGAAGAATAATGAACGGTCAACTCAAAGTAACAGAACTGCAAATTCCAAACCATGTAGAACTGTTTTTAGTGTAAGTAATATGACTAGCTCATTAGATCAGTGCTTCTGGCGCTAATGAATCATAACAGCAGAAAGGTGGGGGGTGGGGTGGGGGTGAAGGCACATGTAGGACACTGTGGGATGGAAGGAATTTTGGATTGACTAGATATTAGAACTATCTTGCAAGGTTAAATATGTTCAGAGATTTCCACTAGCACTCTGTGAAGTTAGTAGGGGAGGAAAGTTACAGGGTAAAATCCTGGCCCTGTTGGAATCCATGGGAGTTTTGCCATTGACTTCAGTGGGGCTAGAATTTCATCCAAAGACTTGTGAAAAAATGAGTTACTAAAAGCTATGTCACAGTCTCGCAAGCTGTACAGTGAAAAGAGATAACACCATGGGCCAAATTCAGTCCTTGTGTAAGAGGGTGGGTACAACAGTACATTTGAGTCAGTGGAGTTACACCAGGGCTAAACTTATTCATTTCGTCTTCTCCCAGCTGTGAGCTTTGAAAGATCTGCTTCAGGGGAAAGATACGAAAAGAGCTTACAATGAACAAACCCCACCCACATCAAGTGTTGAGAGGGGCTGAAGCCAGTATTAGTATTTGTGGGTCTCCCTCAAAGCCCTGCCTCACCTGTAACAATCGCAGTGGATGAGGGCTGCCAGCAATGTGTACTGTCCTCTAATATACCATTGTTGGAGCCATACTGAGAGAGCTTAAACAGGGCAAAACTGCAAAGCATGGGGCAGGCAGACCCCCAATGCTGGTGGTTTTTCTTCCGGAAGATATACCAAGCCAGCAACAAACAACTTCTGATCACCTCACTTTAGTCAGAAGCCAAAAAAACCACAATTCCCTTAAAGCCATCCAGCCCCTCTGGCTTCTACCCAGACAGCCAAATCAAAGATGATGGAGATTACTGAAAATCTTTGCCCATCATATGTAAAAAAAAGTTCTACCAACCCCAAAAGACTGGACACGTGACATACCAGATCAATTAATATTTTAGATCTTACCCAAATACACACTTAAAGCCAATGCTTATTAACTAAACTAATATTTATTAAAAAAAGAAAGATAATATTGGTTAAAAGTTCACATACATACAGATGAGAGTAATGTCCATATGTCAATTTCAAAGTAGAGATGATAAATGAGTTGCAAAATTCTTAATTTGCTAAAATCTCTGGAAATTACCCAAACAGCTCGGGGGTCATCAGTCCTTGTTTAGAGTTTCTTTGTTAGAAATCCAGTCCAGAGAAATGAAGCAGGAAATGAAGACAAAATGGAGATGTTTTCAGGGCCTTATATATCTTCTGCCATGTGAGTCAATGCTCTTTGTCTTAGCTTGTGAAATTTTACAAGCACAAGATGGAATCCAGGGTCACATGAGCAAGTCACATGCTCTTGCATGCTTTGTTGAGTCATAGGAGCAGCCATTGCCCACATTCTGACTAAATGTCTGCAGGAAAACTCACCGGCTGGGGTCAAGCTCCTTTTATGGCCCATTGTAAGAGCTAAGTATCCTTGGTTGGGCCATCAACTGGCATTATCCATTCACAAAGTAACTAGATTGGATACAAACAAGTGTTATCCCAGGAGCAAACACATTTGAAATCCAGATGGAAAGTCATATTTATAACTTCAGATACAAAGATGATACATGCAAATAAACAGGATGATCATACTCAGCAAATCTTAACTTTTCCATTGATACTTTACTTGACATATTTTGTATAAGATTTGTTGCAATTATATAACAGTGGTAGCAACAATGATATGCATGGTCATATTTTAATCATACAATATTACATTTTAATCATACAGCATCACAACCATCTTAAGAAAAAATGTTTCTAAATAAAATGTCACAGTACTGGCCAGTCAGCTGTACTATCATTCATGATTGGTTTCTGCCACTTCTTTCAGGGAACTCTGACTTTTCAGAATGAAAGTGCCTATTAGTTCAGAGGTAAATCAGAGCTGCAAAATGCTTAATTTTCTATGAGACCTTTGGATTCTATGGGTACCCTAGTTATGCTGGGTCTGTTTGTCCTAATACCTTGAGTTTCTTTTCCTATGGAGCTCGCTAAGTCCTTCTTGAAGCCTTTTCTCTTGGTGTTTTTTTTTTTTTTTTTTTTTTTTAAGGCTCTTTTGCTCTTCATTATAGTATTTGACTGCCTCACAAACATTAATGGTGTTATCCTCATTATGTAACTGGGAGGTAAAGGAAGTATTGGTATCCCCGTTTTACAGGAAGGGAGCAGAGGCACAGCACTTTCTGGTGGCCATGAAGATGCAACTGTCAAAGAATGAGTGGCTTTCTTATGGGAATACTACCAGCTGTCAGAAAATGAGTTACTTCGCTGAAGAAGATGATTCTGATCCAGGTGGGATGGAGACTTCTCTAAGGACTTACAGGTAAACAGAGTCATGGTGCATGGGTGGTTGGAAATAGTGTTACTTGAAGAAGGGGAGTCACTAAGTCTGCTGACTGAATGGAAGGGAGATTTCCTTGTGTAAGCCTGGGCCAGCAAGTACAATGTTAGTTCCATAAATTAAAAGGATTTATTTTTAATTAAAAGAGGGAAGGGATAGGTTTATTTTGTAAATACAAATCCAAACACACTTGGTAACTAAGCAATTTGGCTAGGATCTTGCTTATAGAGTGAAATTAGCCATTGAGCATCAGAATAATAGCACATGGCAATACATTACATATATGTCATGAAGTGATTTCATCCCAGTGTGACTGTTATCCTTCTAAAGAGTCAGAGAGGGTAAAGGGAAAAGCTGTTGCCTTTTGGGGGGAAGGGGGAGGGGAGGGAGAGAGAGAGAGAGAGAGAGCAGCATACTCCATATACTCAGACTTTAAAAACTATATTAATCTGCATTTAGATCTCATACTGGCCCTAATATCTCAAATATATTTTGATTCCAGTCTTTGTGCTCAGTTCTACCATGAACATGCAGCTCTTACTAATGTTAAAAAGATGCTTCTGGTTTTTATAAAACAAAATAATTTCTGTGTAACTAACAAACCTTAGATTATTAAAACTCAGAAGTTTTAAAAAAATTTTAACTTACTTTTCACAAGTCATGTTATGTATTTACTTTCTGCATTTGTTTTGACTTGGACATTGAAAATTGACTAGTCAGTTTCACATTCGTTTCTAGTCAGTTTCAGTTTCAGATTCTGATTAATACAGTGTGACAGTGCTTCTGGAATAAACACTGGAGGAAGTGTTTAAATGCAAACACAAAGTTGTTCATTCTATTTATTTATTTAATTTTGTAACAGATATATATCTGAGCCACAAAGTTTGGATTCAGAGCAGAACTCCCCCAAATTCTGGGGAAATAAAAATCTCCAAGGTTGAACTGACCCATCCAAGAGGCAGATTCCAACTGTGGTGTTTGGATTTGAGCTAAGCCAAAGTTGAAGCGGTGTTTGGATCCAAGGTGCTGGTTTGAGTTTCTCTCTAAGCGTGAGGTTCCTACAGTACCTCAGTGACCACCACTGGGTGACACTCTAACAGAGAAGGTGAGGTCTTTATCTTCCTAAGACCTTGCTTTGCCATCACAGAAGCAGACACCTTGCCTCATATCGGATCAATTTTCTTAACAAAATCAGAAGAAATGGCCTTTCAGTGGGAGGGGCTCAGACCACCTGCAGAATGGAGACATCAGTCAGGCTATGTACAGTCTGGATCAAATCTGCTGTTAGAGATTTAGTGCTAGAGTGGAGGAAAATAGCTTTTTTATTTTTATTTTTTGGCCTTCTACACAGCCACAGCATAAGATAAAGTTAAAAGTTTTTGTGCTGCAATTGCTCTGCCTGTGCCTGGCTGATGTGCAAATAGCAGTCCTTTCCACATTGAGTGCATATGTGGCTTGATATCGAGCAAGAGAAAGTGTGTGCCTGCTGAATCTGCTGCTGTTTATGACTCAGCCTCAGTGCCTCAAAGTCCATACAGCAATTAATCTCAAACTGAGTAACCCCATCGTTGACTGCTGCTCAGCAGCATGATCTGTCTGTTGCTGATGACTCCCACCTATCAATGTCAATATTGCACGCTTCAAGAGATCACTGAACGTCACTGGATATAATATAATCTAGACCTCTCTTTTTATAGATCGGACTCAATCCACTTTTTCATTGTCTCTGTTTTGTTCCTGGCTCCATTACTCGCTCATTTGCTAATCATCTTCTGTTGCTCTTGTCCCTGTACGTGTTGATATTAGTCTTTCTTAAATCCTCATCCATATTCGTTCTTTTGTGGGCCAGAGGCTACTTTTTCTCTTTATTCCATTCATTTTATTTCATTCTTTAACTTTCATTTGACATTCCATCTTTAGTTTCCATTTTCCCTTTAGCCTTGTGGGACTCTAGGGTTAACCATAATGAGCTAACTCATTTTGAAAAAAAGGCTGCCTTGTCCACCACTAAAGGAAACACCATGTTAGTTTAACATCAAGACACTAGTTAACATGTTTTCTACCCTGATACATTTTCTCAGTATAGACTGCCATTATTTTTCCAATTGCTCATTCTCCTATTGTTTTATTCTTGCTTTACACCTTCTATTCTGTCTTTCTGCTTCTGTATCCTTCTCTTCTCATCTCTTCATTCCTCCCCTTTCTTTTACGCCTTTCCTTTTGCTTTTACTTTATTAAATCCTCTCCTTTGCCCCTTATCGTACCATTTCTCTCTCTGCTACATTTCCCCTTTCCTCTGAGATGCTTTCCCTGCTCACTGATTGTTATTCAAAACATTCTAGAGCTGAGCAGTTCTCAGAGCAATTCACAGAAAATATCACAAGAATAGCTGTTTGCCTGGGGTTTTTACCAGTAAGAGCATGTGCTGATGAGTAACTGCACCCAGATAAATCCCTGAACAGAGATGCTTTGGTACCAATTGGTTTTTCAGCAGATGACCCAAAGGGAAGGGAAGGGAGAGTGGGATTATCATTAACACTCTTCACTCACCCCTGTTTAGATGGGACAGTGGTTGAGTGTTATTGGCATGATTGAAGAGAACAGTGGGAGAGCAGTCCCATTTCTAACAGCCCTGAATATAGAGGGAAAGGCATGAAAGCCAATGAGGACAATGAGAAAAAGTTGTAGGAGACATGGCTTGCAGCAAAAGGGAATATGCCAAGAAGGACTCTTTGAAAGGAGGATATAGTTACATTCTGTTGTAATATCTAGTGCGTTTCAAAGTAGTTTGAAGATTAGAAACAGAAGGTCAGGTTCTCAGCCTAGCTCCATTGACTTGATTTACGCCAGCTGAGGATCTGGCTCCAAATCTTTATTTTCCAATGAAGTGTTTAATTTATATGTGAGCAAAACAGCTGGTCATGTTGGGCTCAATCCTACCAGATACTGAGCCCTTTGGCTCCAGTCCTGCAAAGCACCAAAATTTATGCATACCCTTACGTAGGAAGGACTACTCATAAGATTAAAGTTTAGCATATGTGTTCAGTGCTCTGCTAGAGTGGGGCCAGAGTGCTCTGTGGCATCTGACCAGTTTGAATCCCATATGTAGTCTCAGATTGCTCCACAGAGGGTTCTTTTGAGACTGCTCCTGTGATCAGGGTATTTAGCAAACTTGGATGAGCTAATCTTTCAAACCTGAGCATGTGAAGTCACTAATGTTCAGTCCTGCCTGGGAGATCCAGCTGCCCAGGAGAAGGAGCCCCATCAAAAAGCACCCCACAAAGACTCTGGGGAAAAAAAAAAGTGGCACCATCAGCCAGTTTCCTAAAGACTGTTCTGGGGGAAGAATGAGTGGAAGGTAATGAAGTTGGGGGGCAGATCAGTACCTGAGAGCGATAGATCTTGGGATGTGTGGAAGGGATGTTTGGAAGTGGTCCTCTAAGAGATGCACATGAGAGGAAATGAGATCTGGTGTGGGTATCTACTACATGTGGACCAATGGATCTAATTTGGGATGGCAAATCCTACAAGGCTATGAGCCCCTCCCCCACTTATTTATGATACTGGTTCATGTAATTCTGTGGTCCTTATGCAGGCAAAATGTCCACTCACCTCAACCTGCTTGGTCCCATCCCCCTGGAATTTTGGCTCTGCAGGATCAGGCCCATCACATAGTTCAGGAAAACTCTTAAGTTTCATGGCCCTCATGAAACTCAGTCCATTTTTTATCATTTTTTGTCCACGCAGCAGTTTCTTGCAGTGCAAACTCAGAGAGCGACTCAGTCCCTCACTCTCCCCTTCTTTGGAGCACCCACACATGCAGTGATTTAAGCTATTGAGAACAGCTTGGGTCAGGTGCAACGAACACGTGGACACATTCGTCTGTAAATTCCTTGCTTGTCTAAAGGACCTTTGGGGTTGGTTAAAATCATATGCACTTGCTAACAATAGATCTTTACGTTAGAGAAGCCAGAAAGGACTGTTGCTTTCATCACATGATGTATTTTAAATTGAAGTGATCATCAACTCAGCAAGAGGTTTTGACACACCCAATAGTTCCAAAACAATATATAACATATGTATATTTAACATACCTTTGTGTCTTGTTCCAATGTGTTGGACACTTTGGACCTGATCTGCAATGTGGTGAGTTTGATCTGTGAGGTGCTGAGTATCCTCACTGATTACTGGGGAGAAAGAATGGGCTTGTGGTTAAGACCCTGAACTGGGACTTGAAAAATCTGAGTGCACTTCTTGACTCTGTCACAGAATTCCTTTGTGACCTGGTGCCGCTCGCTTAGACCCCAATTCAAAAAAGCACTTAAGTTTGTGTATAAATCCATCTCAGTTCAGCATGTCCTTAACTCTCATTGACTGAATAGGGATTTTGTTGATTTCTGTGTGAGTTAAGCTTAACAGCTATCCTACATGGGCATACCTTCCTGGATCAGTGCCCTGATCTGTGTCTCAATTCCCCATCGCCAGATGGAGTTATTTTCTTTCTTCACAGAGGTGTTGCAATGTTTGTGAGGTGCTCAGATATCATGCTGCTGGGGACCACCTACCATCAGCAGATGGGGGAGGGGAAAAAGCGTAAGTCTACCTTCAAAAATTTCCAGAACTGATTTTTTAAAATTCCTTTAGTTTAAAACTACAGCTTGGTTGGATTCAGCCAGTGATTTTGAAAATCCCAGTTTTCTTTTCTTATTACTGACATGGTATTACTTGCAGAATGATCAGTGTGAGGTGCTATGTTTATTTAAGGGATTCAGACCTTATTTTAAATGGAAAATGCTATTCAGCATCAAGTATGGAGCCACGAGGGTGGTTCCATAATATTCTTCAGCATGGGCAATAATGGCCTATGATGACGCAGTTTATAATAAGCATTGTTAGTGTCACAGTAGACTTTGAAATATTTTTAATAAGAGCTGAATGCAGAGGAAGTTGTGATGCTCAGTTGAATGAAAATTTTTGTTTGACATGTTGAGGCCTTGCAGAATTTTCCCATGTTGAAGTGTTTTCCACTGAGCTATCCAATAGGAGAGGGTTTCTTTGGCTCCGGATGGGTGACCAGCTAACTGCGCTACTGTTCCTTGTTGTCAGATTATATTCTGTGGCACAGCAACTCCAAACATGTGTCAGTAACACTGTTGTTCTTCTCTGTCAATACATATTCATTTTTTAATTGTGCTGCTTCCCAGTCCGCCTCAGAGGTTATTGAAATGCCTGAGGCTTTGGTTTAGGGCTGGACTGGCACAGTAGGTGTGAGAAGACTATGGTGAGGTTTGCAGAGGAGGCATAAAGTCCTTAGAAAGGAGTAGGCAGTATTCTTCAAGGAAGTTTTTCCCCTGCACAATATATATGCTATGTGATGCAGTCTGATGCATTCTAAGTACACAAAATTTGAACTTTCGTGGCTATCACAATGTGTCAGGAATAAAAGCCAGCCATAATCTGAAACGATTTAGCAGTTTTGTAGAATGGGGATGAATTCCACCCATGGTAGAGAAATCCAGCTACACCCACACCCCTGTCAGTTCAAACACTGGCAGGTGTAGTGCATGTTACTTAATATTGTGTATTTGTAACATTTTAGTATCCAGGTTTATCTTGTATATTTAAAAAGTGCAGGTTAATGTATCTCTTGTATTCCCTATTTCAGTGTACAATATCTTTACATCCATTTCCATTTGTTGTTCCCCCTTTCCTTTCAGATTTTATCCTCCTCTTTTTCTTTTTTACACTCCATTTGCTACCTGCATCCCTAACGTCTTGTAATTTTCCCCTTCACAATCTTTTATTTCTTCTCTCTTTAATCCTGAACAATCATCCCTTCTTCCTTCCCCTCTGCCCCCTTAATCTCACTCTTCTGTCAATTTCTCCCTTCTTCTGTTCTTCCTCACTTTCTCTTTGCTACACCACCCTTTCAGTTCCTCTATCCACCCCATTCTCATCCCACATTTCATTCGCTCTCTTCACCCCTTATACCCACATCAGCTAAAAACTAACTCATCCACCTAATCTAATTGTCATATGCAAAAGCACTCGTCCACTTACTCTTCTACCCCCAAAACAACCCCATCCACATTCTGAATCTGTTTACTAGCAAATCTCCTCAACTCATTTAGAGTCTCTTCTACTTGTAACGCTCCCTCACCTTGGGAGTGTGGACAAGCCCTAAGACATTCAAAGTGAAGAAACATAGGGTGCATAGGTGGTGGTTGGCAGGTGCAACTCAGAGACTTGGGAGGAGACTTGGAAGCACACATGTAAAAGGGAGTAAATTAGCCATGTGGTTCAAAAAAATGAACAGTTCAGGGGCCAATGTCCATTTGCCTAGCATCACAATCTGGGCTTGCTTTGCATGACCTTGTTTGCTTATATTTTGAGCATGTTGTTCTCTAGTCTGTGGGGACGCGTAGGCACCATTCAGATGTGTGCACAAGAACTGCAATATGTGGATGTGAAAGGGCAGTTGGAAGATTTTTTGGGCAAGACTCTGGCTCATTCTAGGGTCACTTTGGGGACTGTAAAGCTGCCCTAACTGCACACCTCAGGAGTCCCCAGTGTGGGGAAATCTCTGACTGGTGTAGAATCAGCACCGCTCCCCTGGCATAGGAGGTGCACTGGGAGTGCTGTGGGACATGGCTCCTACTGCTGCATTCAGGCAGTCCCTAGCTTGTAGAATGGTCCCTTGGGAGCCATTACAACTAGAGCAGCTTTAAAACTATCTTTTGTCCTCCCCATCTCCACAGCTGCTCTCTCAGCCTCCCCCCCCCCCCCCCCCCCCCCCCAAACTGCACTGAGCAGAGTTCTGGGGGAGCTGAGGAGCTGGGATTTTATTTTCAGGAAGACTTTCCTTGTGCTCCGATGCTCACTTGTTGCACTGTGAGACAGCCCTTGACGTGTCAGATAATGCACACCGGTAGATCAAGCCTCGGTTTAGAAGCAAGGCAGTTGCTCCCAGTCTTAGCAGAGTTCCATTTTCCCTGCTTGCAGATAGTGTGCTGGCCCTTTTCATCCAAGAGCATGAGGTAATTTTTCCAAAGGCAGCTGGAAGTTGGGCTGAGCCAAAGGTTCATGAAATAGTGACTCTCAGCATCCACAGCAAGTTAAATGCCAAGTTGACGATGTGTCTTTCATTATCAGAATAAGTATGTACAGTAATGCTTCCAAAGACATGGCTTTTAAAATATCTCTTTTTATTTGGAGCAACATAGTATGTCATCTGAAAATAAAAGGTCTAATTCTGACAATGTTCCCAAGGGGGCCTCTAAGGTCACACTGTATTTACACTCCTCCCCCTGGTCCCCTTTGGTCACCAAAGCATATTTCATTGCAAAGTAAATCCTCGGTTATGTCTGGATTGGGTGAATGGTAACGTCATGGAATGAAATCCCACCAGAAAGACACATCAACTTGGAATCTGTAAGAGCCTTTGTCTTATTTGTAAGAGGATAGGGTCTTTCATGTCATGGTGTGAGTTAACCAATAAAAGGTGGCATGATCTCAGGAGGCAGTGTGATCTAGGGGGTAGGGTAAGGAAATGGAAGCGTTTTATTTCTGTCTCTGACATTGACGTGCTAAGGATGCTCCCTTGAGATGGCCTGTTTTACAATGATCCCAGCTATGAGGAATCTGTCCAGGCCAAACTCTTGCTGATAGAACCATTATATCATCATTTCATTAGGTATTCTGCATGATACATATGAAAGTATATGTGTATTTATTACACATTAAAAAGTCATAGCTCTCAGAATGATTGAGAACTTTGGCTCTCAGTCTTCTACTTCCACTTTGGGCCAAGCAGACATAAAGAAGCACCGGAAGACTCAACATTTTAGGGACCATTCAGAGAACACCTCCATAAACTCAGAATTCCCTGGTCTTACTATTCCAGTCAGCCAATTCACTTCTTCATGCAATTGTATGACCTCCCTTTGCCCCATGTCATCTGGGTCCCTCTCTCTGGTCTGGTTTGGTCGGGACATCTTTTAGGATCAGGATGACATACGCCCAGGGAGACTGTGGGGGTGGTAGCTATGATGGTGATGCTGGCTCCGGTAGCCAGTTTTTCCTCCCCAAAATCTTTCTGAAGGACCCAAAGGGAGTGATGGGTGAAATAGGCCATCCCCTCATTATTTTGTCCACCAATTAGGCCTAATACTTGACATACCGATTTTGGTTTATTAATTTTCAGTCCTTAATTTCTCTTGTTTATCACGCATGATCTTAACAGTTCTTGAGTTATATTAGTAGGCCTTTCTGTTTGGACTAACTTAATCCTTTTCTCTCCCTTTCATATAATTTCCACCAACATTTGGTATTTTATGTTGTTGTGACATTTTATGACTTTTTTTTTTTTTTTTTTTTAACAGTTGATATCATAGTTAGGGTAAATCTGTAGGCCCAACTATTACAACAGCTCCCTGGTAGCCATAATTTAAATCCTTCCTCTTTTTGGAAGTGTGTCCAAATGGATGGATTTTTTTTCTTTCAAGGTGGAAAATATGATGTTGCGAGAAGAAAGAAAAATATGTTTGAGGCCTCAGCTCCTTTTTTGGCTTGAACACACTGCAAAGAAACCAGTCAGTGTTGAGTATTTTTGAATAAATGAAGAAAGATTGAAAGATACATTTTTATTGATGGGATTTAGGCACATTAGCTTTCATCTAGTCCCCAAGCTCCACACTGTAAAGTTGTTTTTTTGTTTTTTCTTTTTTAGTGAATGGGAAAATCCAGCAACTCTTAAAATGGGGTACAATTTTTACATAGAGAGAAATCAAAGTAAACATTAGTAATTAATATATGGGTTTCTTATGCCACCTCTTTATAGTAATACAACGTAGAGCTAGCAGAAATTTTTCAAATTGAAAAGTGGCCTGTTCTTGAAATTGAAAATTTTTAGAAAAATGTGTTCTCAAAAATTTCTGGTCTTTCATTGAAACTGGAGGATGAAAATGTAAGCCGTTTTGTTTTTGCAATTTCAGTTAATTACTTTTTGTCACTTTTTTGTCTTTGCTGCTGCTCTTTTTGGCTCCCTCCTTTTCCTTTTTCCATTCTGCTACTGGGGAAGAAAGGGGGATGGAAATAAATATTTTTCACTTTTCCATTTTCAGAATAATAATTTTTCTATAAACACTTCCTGGAATTTTTGGTTATTCAAAATCTTTCATTCCTTTCTGAAACCTTCGGCTGGAAAATGACTTGAACATTTGCAATTGTGTGTGTGTTTTTTTTTTTTTGGTTTTTTTGTTTTTCCTCCACCCCATTTTTTGACCAGCTCCAGTACTGTAATATCCTTGTTCTTCTGCACTTGGCAGCAGGCACTGACATCAGCTACTCAGGAGTGATGCTTTGCTGGATACATCAGTATAAACTTAATTTTGGTTTATTCTATTAACAAAACATGCAGATCCTATTTCAAAAAGACCTGCGGCAGCAACTATGCCTGCCTTCCCTTTTTTCTCCCCTCCTACTTCTGCTTATCCTTTTTCATTATATAGAATGAGATTTTCCCTCCCACCCATCTCACACTCCCTTTCCAACCTCTCTGCCACTTACGGGAAGCACAAGGCAGCCAGACCTGCAACTGAGGACCTGGCCCTATATTTTTAGGAAAATCTGGAGAAAACAAGGGCATGACACCGAGAAGATCCAAGAATACTTGAGAATGATCCTCTGTACCCATTTCTCCACACAAGTCTGCCAATTTACCTAATTCCTGACCTGTAATTAGGTGTGTCTAAAATCAGGTTGGATTTGGTTTTTTAACCAAATCTGTGAATAATCAGCACGAGTCCACAACCCAACAATATTAGCTGAGAACTACCAAATTCATTTAATGTGTGACAAAATCCAGACTAAAACCTAGGTTACCACATAGTTCAGTATGAAGAAATCTTTGTCCATGGCAGTTTAACCTTTTGTTTTAGTTCAATAAATGTCTCCTTCCAACATACGGTAAATTTGCAAACACTGGCATGTTTTGTTGCCAGCAATGAGTAATCTGGTATGCAGTTTGGCTTTTTCCCCCTATTAACAAATAAGCTTTAAAAAAAAAAATCAATTGGAGCACTGTATGGAGTTAGTTTTATGACTTCTTTTGTCAACCAACTATTTATTTTTCTTGGGAAGGAAAGTCTATATCCTGTGCTATTTTGTGGTGTTTCAGGCGGCTTGTTATTCACTGGAACGAATGCAATCTGTCCCATTACATTTTCCTGGAGATTTTTGAAATTTTTGGAAACTTTGAAAATAGACAGATTTTAATTAACTCACTTTTTATTGCTTTGTGCCTTCTCTGGGATTTATTTTCTTTGTAGCCGATTTGTATTTACTCTACGCAAGATGCTTAGGGACCTTTTGTCGTTCAATATAGCGTAATGCTGTGTTTCTTCTTCCTGGAGATAATGACCAGCAGGTGATTGTGCCATGGTGCTGCCTTTTGGGGAGAGAGGGGGGGGGCAAAAAGTATCGTATTGCGGTCACAGCTTTTGGAATACATATTGTAGAAGGTGAGGATTGGAATACTGGGAGGAGAGAAGGTATGTTGGGTTTGTCTGTGTAAAACCAGCAAAAGAAGGGAAGCTTCTATTCTAATTCTTTATGCTAGAACAGTAAGGAACCTGCACCCTGAATCATGTCGTTCTGATTATCTTGAGTGAAGACAGCAATGTCCAAGCATTGGACAAGAATCTCGAGATGAAATGGACCTGATTTTAAATGATGATTGTGGTTATATTTACACAGAACCTCACAATCAAATACTATGTCATCTATAAATACCTACAATCTCAATTATTTCCCCTGGGAGCTGCTCTTTGTCCCTTTCAGAGTCCTCAGGATTCCTCCTCCTTCAATTTTTCTCTGCTCTGTCAGTCCCTGGTGTACGCACACATGCATGAAACTGAAATGTCATAAATTTCAAAGCAGGGTATGTTTTTAAAGGACTTGTGACTGAAAAACAGATTTTGCTGAGTTCTTCACTTTCAGAGAGTAAATGTGGCAATTTTCAGGCCAAACTAGAGAGAGATGGGAGTCAAAAAGGTCTTGATAAGAAAAGCTGGTTGCAATCTTAATGATAGAGAGGCCAGTGCCTCTCCATAATATGAGACTGGACAAAAGCCTTAGAGCCAACCAACCTCCAACTTTGAAGAAGTTCATATTTGTGTTGAGAACTTTGAAGCTCATGCCTCTCACTATTTATGAAGTGTTTTGTCTGCTAAATGTCAAGCACCATGTTTACTAGTTAAAATGAGCTTTGACATAGAAGGCCACACAACAGAGGCCTATCCTAGAATTGCCTAACATAAGAAATGTATCAAATAGAAATAAAAGAAAACGATGGTATGGAGGTTATACAGGGAAGAAAATCTGTGCCAACATTTTGGAAAAAATATGGTCCAAGAATCTTTCTTTTGCATGAATGACTTCAAATATTTTCACCTGCAGTTGCAAAAATAATGTGTATTCACCCTAGACATCTTTGCAAGGATTATTGGTCTGTGATCAACATAGGAGTAAAACTTTGGAACTGAATATATATAACAGAAAACATCTGTTTTGGCATCTTGCAGTTGGAACACACAACAGTGGGAAATTGTGCTTGTCAAACTGGTGTTTCCAAGGTAAATGGGTCCTCGCAGACCAACATTTTTTGGGTGGGGAGCGGAACACCTTTGGTTTTAATGGCTACAGTAGCCTTGTAAATTCATCTCTTTTTGTTCTTCTTCTTCTTCTTCTTCTCAATCATCTGTTTAATTGTATGTAGGAAATAGAAATTTGTCAACATAACAGTACTAGTAAATGTAGATGGGAACAACATCCCCTCAAGTAAGCACTCAGAGTGCATGTATGCCAGTGCCAAGCAATATGAAATGCAAGGCTAGATTGCTCAGGGATTAAAAACAACGTCTTTCCGCTTATAGGTAGCTACTTCAGATTTTGATATGGATTGATTAAAAGTTACCAAAGCCACTGCCACCTGATGGTAATTTAGTAGCCTAAATTAGTGATTAGTCCCATTTCTAGCATTCAGATCTCCATAGTTCAACTGAAATTTGATTCCAAGCCTTCAACTGGCATGGAGCTTGATCTATCCTCTCCCCATTAGAGGATGTCTCTGCAGGTAACTTGAACCACATTGTTGGATCAGAGGTGGGGAAGATTGCACTACTGTATCCCTTTCTTGTCTGTCCTGGGGACAAACAAAGAACTTCATCCATCAAGGTTGATGTTGTGGCACCTTGGACAAACGTTAACCATTAAAACAAAAGAGAGAACCCACTGTCAAAGAACCCTAAACCTACATTGCTTAAACTGGTGTTGCTGTAAATGTGATACCACTTGTTTGGAAGAATAGACAAGTAAACCACCACCATTCAACTGCGTGACATTCTCACTGAGTTGTCAAAGAACTAATCGTGGTGGACTGAAGGTTCATCTTATGCAAAAGGAAAAGTAAGCAAGCGTAAGGCCTCATCCTTTTTCCTCAGAAGTCAATGGCTGAACTTCCACTAGCTTCAGCGGGAGCATGAGGTCTTTAGCTTAAGTCAGTTTAATGACAGCAGAGGCATCCTATGTCCAAGCTATATCAAAACATATTGATGTAGTTTTGAGATGGATAGAATCAGAGGCAATGTCTGTCTGGGGGGGGGGGGGGAGAGGGGAGCAAGCAGGGTCATGTGCTCCCCCGCCAGAATTGCTTCCTGGCTTATGCTGAAGCAAACATGAGCATGCTCAGTAACATCTGCTAAAACCACTGCCCTCCCTTTGCCCCCCACTATCATCAGGTACAGGTCGTTTCTGAGCATCAATGTATTCTGGGAGCAAAAGGAAAGCAGCTGTAAGAGACTGAATTAAAGAGATGCATTAATAGTAAAGCTTGGCATTCAGCAAACAATGCACCTGTTCCCCTCTAAATGCTGGAGCAATGAGTAAGGACCTGATCCAAAGCCTATTGAAGTCACTGGAAAGACTCTCATTGGCTTCTGTGGGTTTGGATCAGACTTTCTCTGCACAGTGTATCTATTGTTAGAGCTTCTGCACTTGTTCCACCTCCGCAGCACATAGTTACTATCAACTGATTCACTCTGATACATGTTTCCTTTAAATAAATGTGTCATATCTAGGTCAGTCTGGTCTCAGCTTCTTTCGCTAGTCTGCAGTCAATTATTAAAACATACTAGGAGCAACAAACTCCTGTTGGTGAATTATGAGCGGGTTGTTGTATCCATCATTAGAAAGTTAACTTTCCTTAGATTTACCGTAAAGTCTTAGATTTGATCTATGGTTTCTGCTACATTAAATTTGGGGATTCTCAGTATAATTGTTCCTTGGATGGGTGCCTCTACTGATGTGCTTAATAATCCCTCCCTGTACTTGGTTTTCAGAAAGAATCCCAGACTTTTACAGTGGTGAATGTTCCAACTTGCTAACGACAGATTAGAAGGTTTATTCTAGCCACTAAAAACAAAGCTGCCCTCCAAAGGATGTGAGATGTTTGTTTAATGATTGCAGGGACTGGCAAATTAAGGCTGCAGTTTGTGTTCAAGCAAGGATCTCTGCCTATGTTTTCCGTGCTGGGTTTCAGAAAGCAAGTGCTCTGCTGTGTTAGCGGATGATAAATACCCTCTGCACAAAGGTAGAATGTTGGAATAATGCCAAAAAACATTTGGAAAAAGTTTGGTTTAAAAATTTTCCTTATTGCCTTTTGGTAATAAATGATTTGTTGGAACCTGTCCAAGATATCATACAGTCATGCTGGGGAGGAAGGAGAGGAAAAAATCACTCTTTGGGTTAAGCAGGGTCATTTGTATTGTTTGTGCACCAGGACAAACTGGACATGCCTGAAGGGGCTGGAAAACTGCCCCCTTGAAGGGCTACTCTGGTGGGTGATCTACATTTATGTCTTCAACTTAATGAGATTGTGTACAATTTTTCATGCAATGTTAAGAGATTTCAGACAGAGGGTGAGATCATGAGCTGGAGTACACTGGCATAACTCCGCTAAGGTCAAGGCAACTACATTAATTTATCCCTGCTGAGGATCTGGTCCAGGGAATAGGCCCAATTACATTTTGTGATCTAAGTAATTGTACTGGGGGATTAGCGAATATATACATTGGACAATTTCATTTTGCCTATCTAAATAGAGCTTGAAGTGCCAGTGGACACAACTACCATCTTTGCCTGCTGCACTAAACTTTGAGATGCAGCAAAGAACAGTAGCAGCAATAATTGTTACTGTGGTATACTGTGACACAGCTCCCATGCTTCGCTGCAGAGAGAACTGTGTCCCAGTGATTGGCCAAGCGATTACTGTGTGTGTAAAGTCAGTAAGGTGCTGTAAACTGATGAAGTCCCCATCCAGCTCCACACAAAGTACACACGCATTCTGAGGAGTCACTCAGGCCCAAGTTTGGGGACCCCACGCTCCAGCCCAAGCCTGAATATTTACATCACAATTTTACAGCCCCGGGAGTCTGAGTCAGCTGACATGGGCCAGCCGCAGGTGCTTAATTGCAGTGTAGACGTACTCCGAAAGTCGCCTTCTCTTGTGATTTGGTTTTATCAACAAAAAGGGTAATTTCAAAACAAATAGCAATTGCACGGGCTTAAGCCTTTTCCCTTGGCAGGGCTGCTCCTAAAGTTCCTTTGATTTGGATATGCCTGCGCCAGACCCTAACATGTCGCTCTCTCTTTGCTGGAGGAGGGACTGCTCCCCTTCCCCTTTCATCAGGGTGGAGACTAATGAGCCACTCTTGTTGCACTGGGTGGGTCAATTATTATTAACTTTCTGTTCCTGACTGAGCTCCAGCACCTACTAACAAGGTGAGGCATCAGGAGAATGCTGCCCCCTGTTACAAGTGCCTTGGGATCCTTCTTTTAAAATGTACTATTGTAAACTAGAAACCGCCCTTTCTTCCCACTTTGCGCTTGCAAGCTGGTGTTTTAATTTAAATGTAAGGGAAAACCTTCAGCAGATTTTTTGCTAGGGGTGGGAAGAGAGGCAGACAGACAATTTAATCCTTCTATTGGATGATTATTGATGGTTTTTCTTACGTGGATTTTGTTACCATTAGCATTAGCTTTTTTCATGGCCACATCATATTGGTGGCTCATAGTCATCCTGTAATCAACTAATATGCCCAGGTCCTTCTCTTCCTCTGTCACTTCCAACTGATGCGTCCCCAGCTTATAGCAAAAGTTTTTATTAGTCCCTAAGTGCATGACCTTGCACTTTCCACTATTAAATTTCATCCTATTGCTATTACTCCAGTTTACAAGGTCATCCAGATCCTGTTGTATGATATCCTGTTCTTTCTCTGTATTAGCAATTAGCAGCTATGACCTAGGTAATCTCCCCCCTGCTTGTGGACTTGGGAGAAAGCTGCAGAGAGGAGCCAGCCACAGACTCCGGCTAGTAGGGACAGAAGCAGCCAACTTTGGATATTCAGAGAACTTTCTACACTTGTGACTGGACTTTCTATGGCCTGTGCTGACTGGCTGGCTGTTTTCTCCAACCCTCCCCTTCCCTCACAGTCTCTTCACCTCAGCTTCATTCCACACCTACCTCTCTTAACCTCTTCTCACCTGTCCAGCTCATCCTTCCTCTTCTCTTTCCATTTAGCTGATTCCCTCCTAACTAAACCTGCCTCCCCAAAATAAATCATGGGACTAACATGCCGTTTGCTGCCATTCCATTTTTCAGTCTGCTTCTGTGTTCTCCCCCTCCTTTGTCCCCCAGTCTATTTTGTTTGTATGTAAGCTCTTCGGGGCAGGGACCGTCTACTACTGCTTGTATAGTGCCAAGCACACTGGGGCCCCGCTCTTGGTTGGCCCCATGGTGCTAGTAATAAACATGATTATTAATAAGGAGATATCTGTCCATCTACAAGTCATTGGGGTATTTGGTTATTTAGCCTTCCCCAGCAGCAGCAGCAAGTTGCCATTTTCTCTCACTTGCACAGGCTGTGTCCCGGAGAGCAAAACTGTAGGTGCAAAGACGCTGGCTGGTGCACAATGACTGATGATGTATGTCTGTGAAGGCGCTTAGCGGTGACATGCAGGGGAATCGGACTTCTATATTGCTGCTACAGTGAACTTCCAAGTGGCTGGGATGTTGAGTTTAAGTGTAAGCAAGCTCTGAGTGCTTACACCACTGTGAAGTACAAGGTGACTACATAAATATTTAAAAACATTATTACGCTGTAATAGGAAATTAAAAAGAAAAACTGTTCAGCAACTGTTAGAGATCTTGAATAACTATTTTGCCATGGTTTTGGTATTGCTACAGTAGTACTGCAAGAAATACAATAAACAGACTTGATCAAGAGCTATTCTAAGTTGCTGAGTCTTTTGGCTGAAAAATTTCTTGTAGATTTACATTGCCTTTTGGGAAAGGCTGAGATCTGAAATGCCATTTCCCCATGGCAGGCAAATCCAAACTCCCCTCCCTGCAAACATTTCCAAACTCCTGGGTTGTTTAGGTAGCAACTTTTATGTATCTGATGGACTGTTTGCTCTGTCTGTCTATCCATCTCTCTCTTATGTAACCTGGAGAGGGTAATACATCCTGTCAGGCTGTCCTGCTGTGTCTCAAGAGCATAGATACCAACTCAGGGCAGACTGTTAGAAAATAGGGCACAAACCCCAAATTGATTGAGAGTTCCATGCTTAGATTTCACCGACCAATCATCAAGTGTGCATACCTCAGACACTATAACAGCCTTAACACGGAGTCACAGACAGTCCCCTTAGGTGCTCCGAACTGTCTTGCCACCCAGGCCAGCTTGCCTTTGTGATAGATGGTCCTTTACACCAAAAATCACAATAATATTCAGTTTCCTCACAGTCCCAAAGGACCAGTGACTTACCCCAGGTCAGTTGCACCTTAGATATCCAATCAAAGACAATGCTTGCAGCCAATCCTATAAGAAACTATCTATGTATTTATTTTACAGGAAAAGAAAATGAATTATTTACATGGTTAGAGAAAGTAAATGTATACACACACACACACAGAGGAGTTCCAATCTTAAATTTCAAAAAGTAATAGAAGCATCTATGATCAGCAAGCTCTATATGTCACTAATCCAGGCTAAGCATTGGGATCTCTTGATTATGCTCAGTAGTCCTTGCCCCTCAGAGTCTGAGCAGCGTAACCGGCTACTTGTTAGGACTTTTTATTCCTTCCCTCCATTCTGTTTCCAGTTGCAAACTCAGCATATGGGAGCAATTCACGTGCATGTCTCCTCTTGGGGGGGATCAGGGAAGCAATCCACAAAATCTTTTGTCCTCTGATGTTCCACAATAGTTCAGGTGGTGTCGATGGGTCGCCTTTGTCCCACAGGACGTAACTAGTATTTCCCATTAGTTCATGCTGCTTTCAGGGCTGTTGATTTACATAGGTAGAGGCTTACAATGCAAATGCTCAACTATTCCCATGTAACTTGTTAGAAGCGAAATTAGTGCATGCAGCAATTTGCCAGCATTCTGTAAAGCCTAAACATGAAGCACATTTTTATTACTCTAACCCCTATTTTACCAATACTAACACACAAGTGAAATGGACTGATTCCAGCCATGTGTTTGTCAGTATCTAAATGAACCAGGGGAAGCCTTGGCATAAACCAGCATCCCCCACCCATTCAAAAGCAGTGAATTTTCACAAGCGGGTGAGGACATCATCTTATTTTTATACATTGTAAAATTGCTCCTTTTCAATCAAATGTCAGATATGCCAAAACAAATACGTTCAAGTGTTATGGATTATGGGGATTATTTTACTCCGGCATCTCCTTCTCCTGTTCCTGCCAGGGTGAGGTATGGATCTCTTATGCTTCCTTGATAAACTCCATAATAGATAGGGTGTTCACAGGCAATTAATCAACTCTCCAAACAGACACCTGTTAACCCAGGCAAAAGGATATGTATTGGGCCGGGGCTGAGTTTGTAGACTCTTGTGAATTGTACAGAACATGGTGCTTTGTTTTTTGTTTGTTTGGGTTTTTTTTTTTTTTGGTTTTTTTTACTGAACTCGCTCAAATGCAGGAAAAATTACACACAGCTGGAACTGGGTGCGCTGTACAAAATATAACAGTGGAGATGTATACATCTTGTAAACACATCATACAGCTCTCACGCCTGCCTACACTTACAGCTGTTGCCAATATCAGTAGAGGGACATAAATCATTTCACCTTGTTTACACGAAGCTCGAGACAGAGCATCTGTTGTACTTTAGATTAGGTCGGGGCTGTGTTGAGAGGAGATCCCTCTCCAAGCATCTCTCAGCAGACACGGAGAACTGTGATGTATGTCTTTGTATAAACAACCCCAGTTTCCAGAGTCTAATATAGGCCTTACTAGACTCGCAGGCTTTTCAATTATTGCTTTAAAGGATCTGTAATTTGTTTAATGTAGCAGCCCTGCCAACTGTTGCCCAAGAGCATCCTGTGGGCTGGGACCCACCATGGGATTTCCTAAGTGGGAGCATGCCTTCTTGAAGGCCTCAGCATCCTCCGCAATGGAAAGATCAGGCAATGGCAGCTATCAGCAGTGGGAGGAGGATGGGGTTGACTAGCCAAGTGTTTTCTGCTCCCAGAGTCTATAAAGCCAGGAATGTAGGGCTACATGCCTCTCCCCACAGCAAGCAGCATTATGGATCGTGCCGTGATGGCAGCAGTTCCAAACTCTGAATGCTGTTTTGGAGGATGGTGGGATAGCTGAGTCAAGGGTAAGTGATGGGCAGGGCAGAATGGTGCCTTCACAGCCCCAGAACACAACATAAATATTAAGATATTAGACACATACATTCTTAAGGGCTAGTTCTGAAGTCATACTGGTTTTTCGCTACTATAACTTCATTGACATCAGTGGGATTACTCCTGATGTACACTACCGTGAGATCAGAATGAAATCTTTAGATGCCCAAACTACCCCAATCACATTAATTGGAAGTCAATCATAACATTTGTTGTGCTAATCGGCTGCCCAACAAAAACACAGAGAGTAATTCCTTCAAGGATCACAGCTTTGTAACACTGGAGCTAGGTACTGGAAATACCTCACCTGATGCATCTAGGACACATTAGCTTTTTTCACGGCCACATCATATTGGCGGCTCATAGTCATCCTGTGATCAACCAGTATGCCCAGGTCCTTCTCTTCTTCTGTCACTTCCAACTGATGTGTCCCCAGTTTATAGCAAAAGTTCTTGTTGTTAAGTGCATGACCTTGCTCTTTCCACTATTAAATTCCTCATGCTATGGAACAGTTTAGAAAAGGTGGAACTATTCTGTTTTCACTATGCCCTTCCTAATCTTAACTATCATAATCTGGACCTCTGTATCACTTTTCCATCCCATTTAAAATAATCTTAGTTTTTGCAGTGTGTCTCATAAGTGCCCTTCTTGAATCCCTAATAAACAGGTTTTGCTCCACACTGCAGTTAAGAGTTAAGGAACAACATGAGAGCAATAAATGTAAGTGTAAAGTTACCAGAGCAATAAGAGATTCATAAAAGAATAGGAAAAGGACCCTTTAATTCATATTCAGGGAGGAGCTACACTTTATGTTCTCACATCAGACATTTAGTAACAGACAAGACATGGGAACACCAGCATTGCACGTTACACACGCACACCAAGGACAGAGAAACAGTTGGAAGTGCCATAACCCTAAGCTAACCCCCAGAGTGCTAAATCAGACACAGTCCACTTCCTTTCTTTGAAATGACACACTTTGTGGGACAGTCAGTAAAGAGAATGCATAGTATTTATTTTAAATGGTCACTCATGCAGAAACTGTTCTGAGACTAGGAATACATAATCCTAACCACATGACATTTAACAATTCCACATGGAAGATGCACTATATTCCCTCCAAATGTATTACTGAAAGTTTGTACTGAGCCCATATGGTTCAGTACATGTCCTCAGACATATATACATACACATGAAACTGTTTCCTTTTGCCAGGGATGTTTATAATGCTCTTTTTTGCATTAGTAATCACAAGGCTAACAAGTATATGACGATTGAGAGAGAACACTATTCTTCTCTCTCTCAAAATAAGATCATTATCAGATTATTTTTAATGTAACAGAACCAAAAGAAGGGTCAAACACATATAGTGATCTTCCTTCTTAATTCCGATTCCTTCTTATTGGCCTTGATTCTCTCCTCAGCTGAGATCTTCTTATCAGGGAGCTGGTTAAGGCTCCCTGAATCACAAGCCACATCTCCTCCAGCCCCGGCATAAGTTAAAATAGCCTAATAGTGAGAGGTCCAATATGGAGTGCTTATTTCATGAAATGTGTTTGCCCACACGTGATAGGGTGTTTTTGTCTTTTATTATTTTTCTGTGTAAGTTCATTCAGGAGCATAATGATTGTCTGATTTCACCCACGTTGTTGTTGGGGCATGTGAAGCACTAGATGAGGTACACCACATGTTGTGACAGGCATTGTGTAGGAGCCATAGATCTTGAAAGGTGTGTTTTGTGGGTTATTGATATTTTAGCAGTGGAGATATGGCTGGAGGTTTTACATCTGTTGTGATGGCAGCATCTGGTGCTGCTTTGAGTTGGTGTGTCTGGGTCTGTGGGGAGCTTGCCTCTGATGATGAGCTTGGCGAGGTTGGGTGGTGGTTTGAAGGCTAGAAGAAGGGGTTCAGGAAAGATTGCTTTCAAGATGGGGTCCCTATTGAGTATGGATTGTAATTATTTGACGATACCCTGTATGAGTTCCAGTGTGCGTGGGGGGGAGGTTCAGTGGGTTTTATCTTAATACATTACCTCACCTACTTTGTCTTTCTATATAACAGTATACTCCGCACACTTTATTAGGCCATACTGAAATATTAGAGGCAGGAGGAACCCATATCAAACATCAGGCAGTCAGCATTTTTGATTTTTCGCTCTTCAGCCATCATGCAAAAGTGGCTGACATAATTTGTGCAAAATCTTGAACGGCAGCCTGTAAATATACTTGGAATATATCCTTGATACTGCCAAAATTATTATGTTTAAGTTCCACCAAGCAGAAGAATGTTGACATAGAACATTGCAGTTTTTTTAAATGTCCAGGATGAAAAGAGGTTTGGGGTTTTCTGGTCAATTTCTGGCCATGGAACTTCTGGATTACTATGTCCTCTTATTTGTTGTATTTTTTAATAGCTGAAAGAGGACAATGCACCATGGATAAAACAGAACACGCCAAAGCTGACATTCAGCTTGCTTTCATTTAGGGCAGCCACAGCATCACATTTTTCCTGTGCTGTAAAGTTGATCTTCCCCTCAGCAAGGAGTTACCTGCACCTATGCTGAGAGTCTGCGAGATAATTACTACAGAGATGTCTTTCTCACCCTGGCCTTTATTGTTTTGGAATTAAAATACTTAAGATGCCATTTTTCTTGGGACTGGCATTTTGTCCCAAGAATGTTTCTGTCCCAGCCACTACACCTGCATTTCTAAATGTTTTGGAAAAACAGCAAAGTATCCAGGGGGTCAAGAAGGGAGACCCTCAGCAGTCTAATCACGTTCTGTTTCCTACAACACACCTTTCAAGATCAATTGATCCCTACACGTGCTGATCATAACGTGTGGTGTATCTCACCCAGTGCACTAACAGCCCCAATAACAGTTGTGTCGGTGAAACCAAACAGTCACTACGCTCTGAAATGAACTCTCACAGAAAAATGAAAGAAGACAAAAATACCATATCACCAGTGGGTGAAAACCTTTCACAAAGCGATCACTCTGTGTCTGACCTAGCAGTCTTATCATCAAAGAAAAGCTGCACAAAACCCTCAAAAGATGAGCCTGGGAGCTTAAATTCATTACTCTGTTAGATACCAGAAATCAGGGACTCAACAGTAACACTGGATTTATGGCTTATTACAACAATCTGTAAACCCCTCTTTTTTTGTCCTATGACTGCACAGGGGTTAAAGGGCCACGCTACCTTGAATGGTCCCTTCCAGTATGTGCTAATTACTTACGCTAAACAATCTGTTTCACCTTGCATTTTGCTGTGATGCTTGGAGTACCTTTCTCAGACCTGATGAAGAGCTGTGTGTGGCTTCAAAGCTTTTCTCTCTCGCCAGCGGAAGTTGGTCCAATAAAAGATATTATCTCATCCACCTTGTCTCTCTAATATCCTGGGAGTGGCACAGCTACAACTACACTGCATACTGCAAAGGACAGCAGGCATTTCTGAATAAGATTTGGAATGACATTGTGTCTGGTCTCATTGCTCTAAATCACTTAATAACTTTGGGATGGTGGGGAACTATTAAGTAGTATGTGTGGGAGTGTGCGTTTCTAGACGTCAGAAACTTCTGAAGTAGAAGGAGGGTTTTTTTAAAGTTGAATTTACACATACAGGCTTGGTTAGGAGGAATTATTTTAAAACACTGTCTCTTTTTTTTATAGAATTTTTTGTTTGATCTTGTGACAGCCAATGGTAATTCCCACTAATACACAATGAAATCAGCTGATGTTTGTGTTGCAGAGATTGGAAAGGGTTTCCTTTTATTCCCTTCAATCCATCATTTTAGAGTAAGTAATTTGTGTGGCTGGGTAACACTGATATGAGATGAAAGTACATTGTGGATTTGGCTATTCAAATGGTTGAAATGCTGAATCCACTCGTGGAGTTAGATTGTTAAGAGGCAAAACTGGAGCTAGAGTGAGAATTTACTGGGGCAAGTACTATCTGTTCTTTGTTGGTTGTACACCACCTACCACAATGAAGCTGTGATTCTGACTGGTTATTTTGAGTGCCACTGCAGTACAAATAATAAACTGAAGAGTCCACTTGTTTAAAACTATTTAATTGTCTTTAAAAAAAAAAAAAAAAAAGAGAGAAGCATAGGAGTTCTGGAAAATGGTTGGCCCAAATCTCCCCAATTTTGGAATGTGGTTGCTGAGCTTGTACTAATGTTCGACTCCACTTCTAGGCACCTCTGTGAGCCTGCTGTTTGTTTGTAGTTAAATAAAAAAAAAGGATGATGAATCAGCTGCATTTTGGGAATAGTGAAGACCTCTCAGGAGCCTGCCAGTCCTCCATCTGGCAGATTTATAACAGGATATTAAACTGAGGATTTGCTTATAGATAAGATGGAGGTTAAGATTTTCCATGAGCAAACAGTTAGGTACAGTTTGTGCATATTCTTTAGATACTGCTTACTATTTATCACTAACCATTTCTCATTGGTGTGCAGTAGTCAATGCTTAGCTCTCTGGTTTATATGTTTATCTTTGGTTTTTGGGAATGCCATTGAGCCCTGAACCTAGGGTGAATTGCTACCAAGATGTCTGGTCACCTATCTGTACCTCAGGCTTACGTGACTGGCAGAAGTGATCCAATGATCCTACAAGCAAATTTGAATACATACCTGAGCTAGCTGCAGCCATGCTACTTGTCTTTTATTGCAGTGTAGACATCCTCTTGCTCACCCAGCATCATCATTTCTGGTTTCTTCATTTCCTTCCCCGTTATTGCTCAGTAGAACTTTATTGGGAAAAGATTTTGTCCCAAGAAAATTTTCAACAAAACAAAACAAAAATTTAATTTTCCTCAACATTTTTTTCATTTTTTTTCTTCTTCAGATTTTCATTGAAAATCTGCAAACCAAAAATATTTAAGGTTTTGGCAGCTGACGTTTTTCAGTTTAAACCAAACAAACAAAAAATAATTTTCAGTTGTCTAAAACCAGAAACTTCATTTGGGATGTTTGGATTTTCAGTAAAAACCTGAACATTTTTGACAAAATCCAAACATTTCCCCATGACAAACATTGTTTTATTTAGAAGTCATTTGTCTGCTGAAAAAATTTGGATGAATTTTTTTTTTGCCCAGCTTAATACGTGACAACACATAATCACATCACCAAGCACCCACTCAGCTGCAAACATCATGATTTTTAAAAGGGTAGCTTTTGTAATGCTTTTTGTCATGTTTACAAAGTCTTAAGTTAAAAAGGCTATGCCTCAGGAGTGACAAGGGACTAAATGTCATGTTAGAAAACCAAAGGTGTCTTCAGTCAAAACCCTGGACTTGAATGTTGCAGTTTGAATCATAGAATATTGGAGTTGGAAGGGACATCAGGAGGTCATCTAGTCCAACCCCTGCTCAAAGCAGGACTAACTTCAGCTATATCATCCCAGCCAGGGCTTTGTCAAGCCTCAGCTTAAAAACCTCTAAAGATGGAGATTCCATCACCTCCTTAGGTAACCCATTCCAGTGCTTCACCACCCTCCTAGTGAAAAACTTTTTCCTAATGTCCAACCTAGACCTCCCGCCCTGCAACTTGAGACCATTGCTCCTTGTTCTGGCATCTGCCACCACTGAGAACAGCCTACCCCCATCCTCCCTGGAACCCCCTTTCGGGTAGTTAAAGGCAGCTATCAAATCCCCCCTCATTCTTCTCTTTTGCAGACAAAACAAGCCCAGTTCCCTCAGCCTCTCCTCATAAGTCCTGTGCTCCAGCCCCCTAATCATTTTGGTTGCCCTCCGCTGGACTCTCTCCAACTTGTCCACATCCTTTTTGTAGTGGGGGGCCCAAAACTGGACACAATATTCTAAATGTGGCCTCACCAATGCCGAATAGAGGGGAATAATCACTTCCCGTGACCTGCTGGCAATGCTCCTCCTAATGCAGCCCAATATGCTATTAGCCTTCTTGACAACCAGGGCACACTGCTGACTCATATCCAGCTTTTTATCCACTGTAACCCCCAGGTCCTTTTCTGCAGAACTGCTGCCTAGCTCATCGGTCCCCAGTCTATAGCTGTGCATGGGATTCTTCCTTCCTAAGTGGAGGACTCTGCACTTTTCTTTGTTGAACCTCATTAGATTTCTTTTGGCCCAATCCTCCAGTTTGTTTAGGTCACTCTGTATCCTATTCCTACCTTCCAGGGTATCTACCACTCCCCCCAGCTTAGTGGATCCAACTCTGTTAGAAACAAAGCCAAAATCTTAAAGTTGCTGTAATAAAGTGCTGTAGTGTCATTTCTGACTAGTGTTATAAATGTTGATGAAGTGTAAATTCAAAGCAGTAAGACAAAGGTTATTAGAAATCCCATTTTAATATGAATGAAATCACAAAAAACATGTAACTACTTCGGTGCTGTGCAGTGTTGTCCATGACACTGGATATAATGCACTGTTGTTTTATCCAGTATTGTTCCGTGTATACGAGGTAACATAGAACCAGTGAAGGGACAGTATTTCAGTTGAATGTTCAGTCTTGAGCGGATACTGGCGTACAATCCATCAGTGACATAGTAATAAAATATTAAGAGCCTAATTCTGCGCTCAATTGTACTGGTGTAAATCCTGTGTAAATCCAGTGGTCCTGATTGAAGAGTAATCATCTAAAATAGTGTCATTTCCTCACACCTAGATTACCATGACTTTGCCAAAGACTGGCCCTGAATATTTATCTCTCATCATGTGAAAATAACTAGGTTTGGCAAATTTGATTTTTATTTTTGCATAATTTTGATGATAATATCAATGATTATTAAGCATTTTTTCTATTTTTATCTTTTTACTTCAGAGTTGTGGGAAATTATGGGAGAGGGGTCAGGCAATTAGGTGGGTCAGGCAAGTGTTTAATGACAGTAGATACTGAGATTCAATAAAAATTAAAGCTTTATAACAAAACACAAATTGTCAACATCACATGTCAAAATATACAAAGTAAACATCCTTACATCAAACTCTAATTTGTTAAACAGCATTCTTCTTTCTTTGCCCATCTTTAAATGTCTATTATCAATAGAAATATTGATTCATCTGTTTGTGGGTGTGCCATGAAAGACATTTACTCACATTTACCAATAAAAATCTAATCCTTCCAAGCCTAAAAATAACCCATTACAAATAATAATAATAAAAGTACTGATAGCAATATACAAAGTATGAGGAATGGGATTTTGTAAAATAAACTTGGTTGAATTTTTATTCTTTTAAAAGAAGAAAAGGAATGTTGTGTTTGGAGATAAGACTATGTCTTCACCTCGACCTCACTGGCAAAGGGGGAAGAGATTATGTAAGAGAGGACATTGAAAACTTTTTAAAATTAATTTTATTTCTTCCCATTTGTTAAGAGGGGCTTTGTCTTTACATTTTAAAATGCGGGGCATTCTACTGCCAGCATCTCCCTGTGCCAATGAAAGCCAACAGCCTTGTATTGAATTCTCTGTAAACCAATGGTGACTCCACAAAAAACTAGCTAACCTTATTCTACCCTTTTAATCCCATCCAGTTCAAGGACATTTTCTTTTGGGACTATTGTTGTCCAGGAACTGAGAGTGGGATACAGCCAATGAGGTTTCCTCCCAGACTCCATTTGTGAGTTCAGCTAAGGACTGTGGGCCGAGGTGATGCATTGGGGGGGGGGCAGGGAAGCATGCAAGGTCACATGCCCTCCCTCCCCCGATCTGCTGCTTGGCTTGTACTGAGCATGCTCACAAGGACTGAGCATGCTCAGTAACACCACTGAAGCCAGCTGCCCTCACTCTGTCTCCGTACTATCGGCCAGTATGGGTCATCTCTGAGTGTGGGTAATGGAATATCAGCACTACTGACAGGATCTGGGTACAGTGGGCATGGGTTTCCAGTTTTACGATAGGATTAAAAGCTGCCAACACAGCCACCCTAATACCAGTGGTTGGTGTTTGTTTTGTTTGATTGACGTCTGTGATAGGCCAGTCACATCAGTTCAGATGTCAGAATGAAAAGGATTCCGCCCCCCACCAAGTGCACCGCTCTGTCTGTATAGCCTCTCAGGTGCGCTTTATGCCTGACGGCTCAGTAGGTTACAATGTCAATTGGAGCTCAGTGAGGTGGACATGGTGCTATGATCTTCTGACAATCTTGGAGGCCTCTTTGATGCTACTGTAGGATGCACAGGAGAGCAAAACTTTCACCGAGAGGGAAGGTGGCTACATGAGAAGATATCTCCTTGCCTCGCCTCTCCTATAGCCACCAATATCCCCTCGCCGCATAACAGGCGTGGCTGGATGGGTACACAAATAAAGAAATCTGGTCTGGGAGAGGGAGGTAAGTACCTAGGAATGGTCACCAGTTAAAAGTTACTAAAGCTAACGTTACCTCAAGCAGTATTAAGTCACCCTTCATGACTTCCCCCCAGAAAGAGATCAGAGTGCAGGCGCTGGCAGGGAGCCAATAAGCAGCGTGGCCTGAGCTAGCCATGTTGCCATAGTTAGGAAGGAGGTCAGAAGAAGTGCAAAGATGTATCGATGGCTGGGGATCTTCGTAACTGGGCCAAGTTCTCTCACTGGGCCCAGACTCCACTCGTTTCCCATTCCTACCCCTTTCTGTTGTTTGCATGGCAGGGAGGTATATGGGAGGAGTGGCAGGATGTTTCTGAATTTTGACTCTGAAAGGGCCACAGAGTTCTTTGATTAATTTGTTCTGTTCAATCCTGATCTCCCCTGGGCTATGCCAAAACTGATCCTCACTTAGTCTCTCTGGCTGTGCGGACAGATGATTTATCAGGGCAAATTCCCTCTCCCTGCCTGATTATTTCTTCTACTTCTGCTAGAAAATGAATATAAATCAACCTCAATATTCACTGCAGAGGATAAATCTTATGTGGGGGTGAATTTATATATAAGCTGAGTCCAAATCACAATCCTATTAAGCAGGCTGGGTAATCTGCATCCCCTGGGTATTAGTGTAGGTCCTGCAGAAACCCTCAGAAAGGATGGGTGTTTTGACTGTGTGACCACCCTTCACTAGTTAAGAATTTGTTTTTGTGCTTTGTTTTTACACATGGATCTATTCATATGTGCATCTGGCGATGAGTTTACTCCCAAGAATGTGAAGTAATTTTTGGCCTCCAAAATTAAGACATGAGATTTTTTTAACTCCTTGCTGCCTCTGGATGTCCAGCACAGCATGAATAGAGTTACATCAGCAGTAATAAAGGCGCTGAAAGGTTCCTCAGTTGCTCTGCTGCTGTCCATAAAAGTTGTGGCTCTGAGAGAGTGGGATATGTGGCACTTAGGGTATGACTACAAAGCATGTTGGACCAAGCCTCCCTGGCTAAGTCAACAGACATTGGCTAGTGGGGCTCATGTAAGCGCTCTAAATATAGCGGGATAGAGAGCGCTTTGAAGTTGTAGCAAGCCCATCCTGCTCCCTAGGCTGCAACTTGAAAGCTCTGTCCATACAGCTATTTTTAGAGTACTATCGTGAGCCCTGCTAACCCATGCTTATCAACCTGGGAGATTTGCTCCTAAATGCAGCAGAGCCATATCGTTAGAGGTTTAACAGTTCATTTTGGAAAGGCATTTTCATTGTAATGAATGTTAGAACTGAACATATCACTGGCATGCATGTCATCTGGGTTAAAAGAGACAGGATAGGATTCTGGATATACCATAGATAGAGCTGTCTGTTGTGTTCTGGAGATGCAGAAGCTAGATCTATTTTGGTTTATGTTTTCATACTTTTCTCCTGCAAAGGAATTTTTAGTTCCATCATCTTTGCTTTGCTAACTTTGGCTTACTGGCCTGTGATTTATGCCATCTAAAAATGTTTTATTACAGTTAGATGCTGAAGTCCAAGAAAGTCATATTGGTAGATGGTGAAGATGTGTTTCAAAACTGCATCTGGATTTATTACTGTAAATCCTATGATCAAAATCTCCCAAGATCAGTAGCTTTCTCTTGATGAGAAACATGGAGGACTAACTCCATATCAACAGCAGAAAAAGCATACTATATCTGGTGTATGTGTGTGTGCGCACATACACACATTTGTTTGAGCCAAAGAGTTGAAATTTGGGTGGAAAAATAGTTTGAATGTCAGTTCCATGTTCCAATGGTGCCCTTTAGGGCTATGCTATAAAGAGGAAGCTTAATGTAATTTGGTCTCAACTGAGCTAATTTATAGCCAACAGAAAAAGAAACAAACAGAAAAGAAAAACAATTATTTTCTTATACTGTGTTAACATTAGGCACCAAAAAGAACAATGCACAGTCAGATTTATTTTAATCAGAAATGCCCATTTATGAGTGCAAATAAATACAGGCAGTAAACAGTGTGTAAAGAATGACTGATTACATCACTGACTATCTGCATTTCTACCTCCAAAAATGGGCTCATTCACTGATTTTTTTTGAGTTGATACCTGGTATCTACCCTAATTTAAACCAGAAAAAATATAAAAATGAGAGCAAAGTAACATCTAGTATTTAAGACAAAAGACTTGGAATTAGGGGTTCTGGGTCCTAGTCTCACATCTGTCCTACGTTCTTTCTGTGCTGGTGTAAATATCATTTATATGGGTGTTCTCTAGGCTGGAGATTCCCTTCCAGTGAGGTATATTCTGGGTATATTCAACCCCTAAATGAGGTAAATAGACCCTTCGAGCATGTGCAGTGAGAGCAAGAGACCATTTCCCAACTTCTCTTCTGTCGATGAACGGGTGTCAGGTAGGCTGGGCACTGCCCTGAAAAATACTGCCTTTAGATCTGGGGAGAGCAGCCTTACCTTGCTTGCCCCATAGAGTTTGACAGGAACAAGCCAGCTAGCTGCCAGCTGAAGATGTGGAAGGTAGCCAGTTAGCTGCCTCCTGAAAATAGCGGATGAAGGAGAGGGGACTTGAAGACTCCCTGATGCCAGTCTAATGAAAGAGGGGTGTCCTGGGATAGAAGGGGAAATGCAAGTCTTCTCCTTTTGCCAGAAACTGGGAATGGGTGACAGGGCTGGATCACTTGATGGTTACCTGTTCTATTCATTCCCTCTGAAGCACCTGGCATTGGTCACTGTTGGAAGACAGGCTACTGGGCTGAATGGACCATTGGTCTGACCCAGCATGGCCATTCTTATATTATCTGAGATTTGCTGAACCTCAGCAAGTTTTGGGTTCACGCTGAAACCACACCAACCATGCTTTGTTTGGGGAGTCAACGTGTAAGCTTTTCACAGCCCTATAAAGACTTTACTATCCTGGCAAGGACTCGTTTGTCATGCAGGGACGTCAGAGCATCTTCAGGGAGGATGCACAAGTCAGGAAATGGAGTCCAGTATGAATGAGAGTGTTGTTCTTGGGTGTTTTTCTCTGCAAGGGTAGTAGGAGCTGGGCTGTCAGAGCATCCGGAGCTTGGAGGAGGTGGCTTATGGGCTTGTTTGTAAAGCACAGACCACTAACTATGAATGCTAACAATAGCCCTTCTTTAATACATTTGGCGTCTTCAAAAGACCGAATTGCCAGTAGAAATAAACAAAACATTAACACTGTCGTGGCCACAACCCAGCCTACAGCACATTTTCAGGGCTGTCATTTGATGAAGTCCCGTTATTTTCAACAAAGGAATTTAAAGAGAGTGTACAATCTATCTCTGTACACATGTGCTTCTTGGCTGGACTCGTGCACGAAGTGCACTCAGCGCGTGAAAGCCTTCAGTGCTGCACATGTCTGGACAGTAATACAGAGCATTCATTTAAATCAATAAAACAGAAGGGCTCTGCTCCGGCAGCACACACTTTTCCAGCTAAGAATTGCATTTAATTGGAGGGACCTGCCTTTAAAAAGATACAACAGCGTCTAAGCCATTGGTCCAGAACACTATCCCACTGCTAATGCAAGCCGTGAGCAGCCAGCGTCAGCTACAGCCAAGAGTGCAGGGGGTAACACATCTTTTGGCCCCATCGGGATTGTTCAGGGCACTGGGCCCAGTGGTCTGCCCTCACTTTCCCTTCCACATTGCAAATGTCAATAGTTGGAAGAAACTTGCAGAAATGGACCAGGAGAACGCCCATGCATTTAAGGTTCCATCCCCAAAGCACCCAGCTCTGCAACAGCAGGTAACAGAGGCCATAAATCAGAGCTTTCCATCCCAAAGGATAAGCCCAGAGCCCTTTCATCTCCCTCTCCACGAAGAGAACAGCAGCTGTGTGGGGTCTTGCTGGCCTCATCTTTCGCTCAGCTCTGAAACTTTGATGCTGGATTTTTTTCCTCATTTGCGCTATTGGTTGCCAATCCCCCTTAATCCTGCCCATCTTCTTCCTCTGCAACTCCCCAGCTCCACAACGTCCCTCTCCTTGCCCGTTGTGCTTCTCAGCCTCCTACCCCTGCCCTCTCTCCTTTCCCTCTCAACCTCTTTGCCCCTCCATCTCTATCTCCTGTTACCCGCTCCCTTTTCTTCTCATAACCCACTGCCAGGCTCCCTCAGGAGTTCTTCTAGGAACAGCAGCTTTCCTTTCAGGCAAAGGCCCCACTGATGGATGTTACACCAAGGATGCACTAGATTCCGTCATTTTCCAGATGTCCTAGCCCCACTCCTCTAGCCAGTACTACTCACTTTTTGGGTAGAAGATGCCATGCCTGAACCCTCTGGGGGACGAGCGATTGCAGCTTCTTTTATATGCCCAGTGGTCCCCATGGGGCTGCACATTGGAGTCTGTCATCTGAAGCCAGAATAGACCTGAAAGTGAATCTGGCTTGAGATGTTTCTTCACAAATATCTTGGCAATCTGCCATGGCTCAGAAGGAAATGCAGGCACAGAATATGATAGTGAATGGGGCTACTGATGAAATACTGTTTACAGTTTTCCAGGTCTGAGTGTGGATCTTTAAGAGAAATCCTGGTTTCATCTGCTATTCTTGGAGAACTGCTGCAGCGTAGTGCTTTGTGGGGAAAACACACAAGCCACAACAAATGTTAAAGGAGGAGAGATGATTCCTAGAGCATTGCAGGTCTTCCCAAACATCCTGGTGTGGTTGATTGATTGCTCCTCTCTCACTATTCAGGGACCTTCCGGGGTGGAAAGTGATGGAGCCATCAGTTTTGCATTATTAACATCTGTGTAAATTTCAGATGTTCATGTCATGATTCCTACACGTCATCCAGATCCACCCTGGGGAAGCTATTTAAATCTTGGGAATTCATTGGTGGGTGGGCCTTTAGTGTTGTTATGAAAAATAAATGTGTTAAATGTATTAAATTAACAGATGGGGGCGCAGAGTTACTTACCCTCTAAAGCTTTAGTTATTTAGTTCTGGTAAATAAAAAAAAGTTCTCTTGAAGGGTTTGTCTGTTTTAGCCCTGATTCTCATTTACACTAAGGTCCCTTTACCTCTGGAAGTATAAAGGGGCCTTGCTGTTGCAGGGTAATGCCCACCTATTGTTCTGCTACAATTTTTCACTTTTCCTCCCTGCCGGCAGCAGGCTTTTCCCCATTAAAATCCTACCTCAGCCAGGACCTCTGGTTTGGGCACAAACTCATCACCAAAGGAAACCTAGAGAAGATCAATCTAATCTAATTTATTTCAGAAGGATGAATCTTAGTATTGTGTCCATATTTAAAAATTAAGTCCTATATTTCACAATGAATAAAGTTTATTTGACTGTTTGCAAACTATAACATTTGTAAAGCACTTTGAGATGCTCAGATGGAGGGCACTACAGCAACAAAATGTATTATTATTGTTATGGCTTGGCTGTGAGGGTTTGTTGATTTTAGAAGAACCTGGAATAAAACTCTCTATAGAAAGCATTGAAGTCTCCATACAGTAATCGCATCCAGAGTCATTATTGTGTTGGTTTACCTACTTTCCTTTGTTTGATAGTTAAAACCTTCGTTTAGCTGCTGTGCAGCACAGGAGGAGGGAGATGCTCAGGTTCACCTTTCCAGGCCTTGCATTCTTGGCGAGCCATCCTGGACTATGGGTTTCCAAGATGGAAAAACTCAGGACTGGGGCAGGAAGGGGCGGGGTAACACTGGTGTTAAGCAGTGAGACTTGTGTGAGGCCCTACAGAGCATCGGAAGCAAGACAGTTGTTTCGGAGAGAAGGGTAGCAGTGCCTGACCTGAACAGGCAGTTGCCTGTACACAGTGTGTTAGCACTTCTGTTCTAAGGAGCAGAACTTGTGTATGTTTTGTAAATAAGCACATTACAGGAAGAAGGTGCCTAGCCCTGTGTCACCGACTTCTGCTCCAAAAAGGAAACTGGCCTACAAGGTTCCAAATTCTGCTACTGCTTGGCAAAGGGTAACTGTATCATTATTTATTTCATATCCATCATAAGCTCTTCAGCACAGGGACTGTCATTCACTAGATGTTTGTATAGAGCCCTACAAAAAGGGTACCAATACTGACTGGGGCCTCAAGGCACTATTGCAAGAATAATAGAAACTGGAGCCATTTGTTGCAAAGGGCTAGGCAGCTGTGGCCCTGCAAACGCATATGCCAACTTCTCCCCCCAAACAGATTAAATTTTCATTTGACCCAACTTTTGAATTGCCGGTTGATTTGTGTGTCTGATGGCACATTACAATGCATTGTCCCAGAGGCGATAGGCGTGTTTTTGAGGAATTTGAAACTCGTTAAATATCTCGGATGCTGATGTTTCCTGGTGGAACCAGACCCTCTGAAGCTTAGGTCTGTTCAAACTACTCCTTGCATAGGCACAAATGAGAGCTTACTCACTGATCTCTACATCTAGTCAAATAGTTTTGGCAAGTTGGCCAAGGTGCAAGAAGAAGAGGGAGAGGTGAGAACCAGGAGAAGAGTTAAACAAAAATATAACCTTAACAGGATCTAAACAAACAGCCTTGGAAATATGATGCAGATATTTATCCAGCAGGCTACAGTCTTTTGTTGGCATCCCTGAGTTTAGTGGTATGATTTTATTCACTTATAGCTCTCATATTTTTCCCGTTAATGACATTCAGTACTACAAGGAAAAAACTCAATATGTGGCGTGTAAAGTTCAAAGAAAGTATGTTTCCAATCTACATGTGCGCAAATTTTTCACAAAAATGAGATTTAACACTGTATATGTTTTGCTCGTTGAACAAAAAGGGTAATTGACATATTTTTGTTCATTTTAGAGTATTTTTGATTAAACCAATTTCTGCTTCTGGATGCATGGATGTGCAATGACTTGAAGGAGAGTCACTCCCATACCCATCTAAAGGGCCAATATTGCCTGCCCTAATTATCAAAAATCCATTTAACATACATCAAATAAAAGAGGTAAAGAATTTCTCATAAAAATAAAGAGCCTGGTGGTGTAAAGACTTACTATTGGGCATAGTGCTCACTTACTAGTCAGTCATAAGCCCTGTGCTCACTCAGGTGTCTGCAGCATTGAGCCCATCATCCCACCTCCATTTAAATTCCTTTCTACAGCGTATCAAAAAATGTAAACCTATTTTAGCAAAGCAATTGAAAGTGTTTTTTGTTTCAAAGCTGACCCACTTCTAAGAATTTTTCCAACATTTTTATCACAGACACCATTGAAATTCAACACTGTTCACTAATCAAAAATGAAACCATTTGCTAATCATGGTTTTATTATGATTTTTTTTTTTTTTTTTTTGGAGGGGAGGAAATAAACATGGAATTTTTCATGGAAAATCTTTGTTTTTGAACACAGCTATCTTTTTGATAAAAACATTTTGTTCAAAAAATTCCAACCAGATCTACTGAGTGCTTCTGAAATACGGTAACACCTGCCTTTGTGACCCCCTGTCACAAGCGACTACTTGCGGAGGCCACGGAACACCACGGTGCTCGGGCATGCAAACCTGTGAAGAGAGACCACCTCTTACAAGCGACCACCTTTGCTAACTCCCATGAGTGATCGCTCTTGGCAGGTTTTACTGCATAAGGCAATATATCCACTTGGGTAGATAATCTCTCCTTATCATTGATGGGACTGTATAGATATTGGACTAAATCTAATCACCCATTGAAATCAATAGGTGAGTTGAATCTATTGATTCCAGGGCTAAATACAGACCATTATTTTGACCTCCAGATATCTGCCATGGGAAATTTAGGTTAGATATTAGGAAAACCTAACTATGAAGATAATTATGCAGAGGAAAAGGCTTCTAGGAGAGGTTGTGGAATCCCTGTATAACCCTAAACACTCCAATATTCACACTCCACACAATACTGCAGTGATGATTGTACAAAATATGCCTTGTAAGATATCATTTGAAAACTAATAGCCCACTGACTAACATCATTGTAAAATGCATGTGTTGTTCTTATATGTGAAGTTATGCATTCTCTCTGTATGTCACTAGAATTTAGGACTAGCACTTAGGACGGAAGAATCCCATGCACTGCTGCAGATTGGAGATCAACTGGCTAGGCAGAAAAGGACCTGGGGGTTACAGTGGACAAGAAGATAGATATGAGTCAATAGTGAGCCCTTATTGCCAAGAAGGCTAATGGCATATTGGGCTGCATTAGTGGGAGCATTGCCAGCAGATCAAGGGAAGTGATTATTCCCCTCTACTGGGCATTGGTGAGGCCTCATTTAAAATATTGTGTCCTGTTTTGGGCCCCCCACTACAGGAAGGATGTGAACACATTGGAGAGAGTCCAGCGGAGGGCAACAAAAATTATTAGGGGGCTGGAGCACATGACTTATGAGGAGAGGCTGAGGGAACTAGGCTAGTTTGATCTGCAGAAGAGAAGAATGAGGGGAGATTTGATAATGGCCTTAAACTACCTGAAGGGGGATTCCAGGGAGGTTGAAGCTAAGTTGTCCTCAGTGGTGGCAGATGCCAGAACAAGGAGCAATGGTCTCAAGTTGCAGTGGGGGAGGTGTAGGTTGGATATTAGGGGGAAAAAATTTTCACTAGGAGGGTGGTGAAGCACTGGAATGGGTTACCTAGGGACGTGGTAGAATCTCCATCCTTAGAGGTCTTTAAGGCCCAGTTTTATAAAGCCCTGGCTAGGATGATTTAGTTGGAGTTGGTCCTGCTTTGAGCATGAGGTTGGACTAGATGACTTCCTGAGGTCCCTTCCAACCCTAATATTCTATGACTCTAAGAAGATGACCTAGCCTAAGCAAAGATGATAAACAGTTCTATTCTAGACATAGGAATGTGGGTTTACCTTGGTTTTCATATTAGCTGTAAACAAAGCTATCAAGCAAACCAGTGGGGATTTTGTCTCAAGCAGGCTCAAGACAGAGAATTGACCTTGTTCCTGCACTCCAGAGTTATGCAGGAGACTAAATCTCCAGGAAACCTTCCTAACTTGGAGAACAAAGACAATTCTTTGAGAATATAAGGGAGAGAGAGACTCCATATTTATCTTTCAACTAAGATGACAAGGGAAACCAGCACCTCATACTTCTGTGGAAGGTCCTGACAGAGAACATCAGCCCTGCTGGACAAAGAATAATTGGTAAGAGGAACCACCTTAGACAACTACCTTTCTAGATTTAGTTTGACTTTTTGATGCATATTTTCATTATTATTTGCTTGTAACCATCTATATCTCTTTCTCTTACTTGGCATGACTTAGCCGATGTTCCGTTGTTAATACAATTGTTTTATTTTTAATCTAAGCCATGCCAGTGCTGTGTTTGAATTGAAATAATTAACTGCAGTTAATATGGCAAGCTGATGGGTATTGACTCTTTGAAGGAGCAAACAAACCTTATTATTTATCTGAGTGGTCCAGGAAAGGGCTGGACATTTCAGGGAACATGGATTTAGGGAAATTTGAGACTGAGGGTGTGTTGAGGTCACTTGGCTAGCAGCAACCAAGGCTGGTGGAGACCAGATTGAGGCTGTGATGTAACAAGAAGGCTGCTGGAGTCACAGTTCTGAAACAGGGCTGCTTACCACACAGACACTCAGTATGTGCTTATATGCTGACACAAACCCCTGTTAACAGAAGTTGTTGAGTTTTGCTCAGTTCTACCAATGAATGGCCATGCTAGGAAAGTTTTATACAGATCTTTGTAAACAGGTGGCAATAAAAACCTTATAATATCCCACATCATCATATTTTGGGTCAAATTCATCCACGCTGTAATTATATTTCCTGCAGTTACACCATGGTTGTATTTGGCCTACTTTATTTATGCCACATATGTGTTTTCTTTTTCTCTTTATCCTTTTAAACATCTTTTTGCTTCCCCCCTTTGATTTACACTTACACTGAATAACAGTGTCCTTGGTATGAGCAGACTGAAAGTGACATTTACAAGTGCAGTATAAAATCAATTTATATAATAGTTTGGAATTTACACTGGGGTTTGGGAAATGTAGGCATTTATGTGATGGCTAACCTGTCCCCATATGTGGTGGCATATAAATATTTCATGTGGACAGGTATAACAGGACTAGTTTATAAAATTCATTTTTATTTGTATTCTTCTTACTGCAAATACTGTTGGCCAAATCCTCAATTCATGCATACTGACATCTGCTGATTGAATTCCTTCTGAAGATCGGGCCTGGTAGGTTATTTTTTATGAATAATTATTTATATTGTAATTGTGCCTAAAAGGTAGAGCCCTGCATGGATACAAAATTTGTACCCGCATCCGATCCGCGATCTGCAAAAACGATCCCTGGATATGAAGTGGATAGCGCTGGATTTGCAGGGCTCTACCTGAAGGCCCTAACCAAGACTGGGAGATGCATAATGTTGAGCACAGTGCAAACACACAGTAAGATAGCCCCTGTCCTGAACAAGTTACAATCTAAAGAGACAAGAAAATGAAGGATAGGTGAAAGGAAGGGCTATTATCGCCATTTCACAGATGAACTGAGACAAAGAGATTAAGTGACTTTTCTAAGGCCACACAAGAAGTCTATAGCAGAGCCAGAAACTGAACTCAGATCTCCTCTGTTCCATTCCAGTGCCTTAACCACAATGCTCTCCTGCCTCTCTTTTGGAGAGAGCCTATGAGTACAGAAAATAACATCCTGCCATCCTGGGTGTGTTGACTATTTCTTTGAGAAACATATACCTACATGTAGTTTTTCTTTTTTCTTACCTGTGCAGCTATGCATATTCTCCAGCCCACATTCTTCAAAGTAAGAAAGACTGCACATACTCAAGTGAGGGAGCAACTGTTCCTTACAAGTGAGATCTTTGATACTTGTGTAATAAGTGGCCCACATGTTTTCATAATGTCTTGTGGGGCAAAACTAAAGAGAAATACTTTTAGAATCCACATAAAACTATATATAAAGCTGTGAATAATATAACTGGGGCTGCTGGGTCACCCTTGTAAACTCTGTGGATCATATCCTCAGCTGGTGCATATCAGCATAGCTCCATTGACATCAGATCTATATGACTATAAAAGGATGAGATTCATTATTTTATTTCAAGTATTTCAATTCATCATGAAATAAATGCATTTTAATTCACACATATAATGATCCTCTTCTCCTCCCTCCCCTCAAATATAATGTCACACAGTTGTGGTCACCTAACACTTCTCATTTATCACTCCATAAGATGTCACGGCCACTTGCAGTTTCCCAAAACTAGAAGGGATTAAATTCCATTCCATTTGCCACCTGAGTGCACACCCTATCTTGTGAGCTCCAGTATGCTAGCTGTAATGAGCAGCTCCAGTTCTCTCCACTAGAGGGCATCGGTATGCATACATACGAGCCAGCTCACTCCCGTCATATTTACTGTAATTACTTCACTGCCGCATGCTGCCAAGTGCATAATCATCTGCTGAGTGCAGGATGTTTTATTGCTACAGATTCTAGCCTTTGTTTCCATTACATTATGCACTGTACTGGTGGAAGTGTATCCCACTAGGACTGGCAGAGAAGAGCTGGAGTACAAGGAAAAGATGCTTAGAAATAGGGGCCGAGGCACATGCCAACACTATACAAATTACATTTCAAGTCTGAGTCTCAACTCCTTTAGGATTTGTCATCCTCCTTCTCCTTTCTTTCTTTTGGATTTCAGCAACTAGATGTTTGGAAAATTGGTCATGCCATTGCCGGGAAGGCCAGGACTGCTTTGTTAACATTAGCTCTCAACATTAGCTTACAAAAACTTTTCCCTATTTCTATAGGTATTGCCAAGTCTGGCATTTTATCATGTCTACTCAAAGATTCAGACCTAAAGTACACGAGGTTAAATCTGAGGTGACACTATTGAAGTCAATAGTTACTCACAATTTACGTCAGTGTAATACTGAAGGTTAGAATCTAGACTTGTATTCTGTTCAGATTCAGATGCCACAACCACCACCACGGTACCTGAAGGCTTATCTACATGGTGGGATAGTGTGTGCTAAAGGGGTATGATTTCTAAAGCACACTCATGTATTGCTCACCAGTTGGTCCGTATAGACCCTGCTGGGGTGCGTTAATGTAGTGCCGCTTAACACAGTTCTCCTTCAAAGTGCTCTAGGGAACTTCTCGTGTGCACAAGCAGGGTCTATGCAGAATATACTAGTTAGAAATCACATCCCCACAGAGCCACACTACTCAACCCTGGAGGCAAGCCTTGAGTCTCTTCTAAAAGTACCTTAAGTGATATGACATGCGTCTATCACATTTGGTTCTTTCCTTCTTTTTCCCTTCCCCTTCCAAGGGAAAAATGAGGGGATCTGGAGGGTTAAAAAGAATTATAAAATATCTTGTATATTGTACTATTTGTTTTTATTAGTGAAGGATGGGTTAAAGAAATATGCCTTCCACTTGGGGTGGAAAAGTTTCATTGTCATCTGTGTGGCTTACCCTTTTACCACAATGCATTATTTAGTCAACTAGCCTATTTAGATCATTGTTGTACAAACAATGCCATAATTTGCTCATGTTGTTCCATGATGCCAAAATCCTGTTTGTCTCATCCATTTTAGTCTTTCTGCATGGATACTTGCAAGACTTCACTTACTGCTCGCTCTGGTCATCTTATAAACAAGCTCCAAAGGATTCAGAGCTCAGCTCCCAGAGATCTGTCCCAGATTAGATGTTCAGATCACATTACTTCAGCTGGGTATGGTAATGAGTGATGATGAAGAAATTGTTTAATTTGTTTGATTTCTAAGACACTGTGTGGTCTTAAGCTCCATTTACCCAGCAGATGTATTGACTCTGTAGATCAGTGTGCTCTTCGAATACTTTTGAAAAGGCTATTTGTTGTTTACACATGTTAGAAATGTGTAATAATTTAGGAGAATCTAGCTTTTTATGGAGCTTAAACTTGGTCACAAAGTTTCAGCATGTCTGTTTCTTTGTGAAGTGCCACAAAGCATTTTAAAGATACGCCTCACCTATGTTTGTTATTAATTATTGAAAGTAGCAACTCCCACAGAGGAAAAATATGTGGAATGAAGCTGGATGTTAGATGTTTGTCTTGGGTAAACAGACTGGATCTAGGTGAAGGCAAACCGAATTAATTCTGCACGATTAAAATATCATTTACATTTTATATAACAACTTTCATTCCAAATGAGCCCAAAGTGCCATACAGACTGCTGCATATATACAAGGAGCACTTTATCCACTACCAAATAGTAGCTGCTTCTTGAATGGAACATCGCATCAAATGAAGAGCACACAGCAGCACTAGAAAATAGATCAGTTTTCAGAGAATAAATTATCCAATTGAAACTACAGGGTGAATGGGGACCATGTGTAGAATATTAATCTGGAAATCAGATAAAATAGGGCAAGGGGAAGAAGAAGAAGAAATCAGGAAAATGCACATTTTAAAACTAGCTGGACAATGTTTTGGAGACCCATATGTCACTGAGAAATCCAACTGCTCTTTTCAGGTCTGCGAAGCATAGAGCAGTGCAGAGGTGAGACAGGACCGCTGGTGAGACTGGTGAGATCAGGACCTGGTGACAGGAAAATCGGGTTCTTTCTCCTTTTCTTCTATTGGAGAGACCTGTTGCATATGTTCTGCTTGGCTGTTGTCCAGACGCCTGGTGGCCCTTAGGAGCTAGTGCAGGGTTCTTTACAAGCTGCTCCATAATGCATGGCCGTCTTTGATTAGATCTTTTCGGGGGGTGGGGGGCTTTGAAATTGACATGGCAAGACTGTGCAATTGGACAAACCTGCATCTGCTCTTTGGGACACAGCCTATTTCTTACAAAGTGTTCATACACTGCCTGAAACAATGGGGCTCCAATCTCTGCTGAAAACTGTAGTACGAACCATGATCATACTAATAAATAGCCTAAGTGAGCAGTTTGTGATGATCGATATTTTGAAATTGTTCACACAAATTCTTTGAATAAACACACAGAGAAAGATTTGTGAAAATCATTTTGTTAAAAAACGTTAGCTCACGAATAGGAAAAAAACCAAAACAAAACCCAGAGACTACATGAAAAGCACTTAATGCAGGCTTATCATTAACCTTCCACTTAAATCCCAGCTTCAGAACTATCCTGAATAGCCAGGATTTCCTGAATCAGAAGGTCTAAACTGACAAAAATATTGTTTATAACAAATAATTAACTACCATAGATTTACTCCTAAGTCCAGCACCTTCTTTACAAATGAGAAGTTTGACAAAAGGTTTGTCTGTAGGTTGAGGGCTGCAGTTGTGTGTGTAGAACACAAAAAGAATTGTTTTTTGTTTTGTAACTAACGTCTTGGTTTCCTCGGACTGGCCCCAAAAGAAAACTGTCTGCACTGAATCAGCACTGATGCCATTTGGAATAAGGTACAGTCCTGAAGTGAAATGTACTGCAAACTGTTCATGAGTGTGAATCAGACATTAGGGCTGCAGAAAAAAATCTCTAGGGTTTTCGGGGGGGGGGAGTGTTAAGGAAAACAAGCCACTGGAAATGAATATACTGTAGAAACAAACATTTCCTTCGTGAGTGAAAAGCGAAACAAAGGAGTTAAGAAAAAAAGAGGAATTTATGACCCCAGTTTTTCCATGCTGCACTACTGTAGGAATGAAACTGAACACTAGCAAATGAGGAATGGAAAAGTTCACGTTGCTAACACTGAAGGTATATTGTTGCATACAACATAAAAGGACAAGACTATTGCTATTCTGCCATTATTCCACTTTCCCCTCTTTTTTCTGAACTTTGTGGAATAGAACTGTGAGTGTCCTTATTTGTTTGACTGCTGAGCAAATTCAAGCAAATAATTATGACCACTATGATTGTTTCTTGGCTGCGCTCTCCCTCTTCACATCACTTTTGCACCTTTGTATGTAGCTATTACAGTACCTAGATAGATTTACATATAACAGTGATGTGCTTTCAATAGTTAAATAAGGACCTGCATAAAAACTTCCTCCTTAGCCTGTGATAACGATGGGGGGCCTGTGTGTTCACAGGTCTGTTCAGGAAAGTGCTGAAGCGTATTCTTAACTTTTATCACGTACATTAGAGTCGAGGGAACTTAACTTGAAATGTGTGCTTAAATATGTAAGTGCATGCTTATGTGTTTTGCTGAACAGGGATTATTTCAGTCAGGACTACAAAGAGTAGGGCTGATTGGGTCACTGATTAATTTGTTTTCTCATTTCAGCAGAAATGCTTTTAAAAGTCGTAACTATAAACAAGAAGGGAAATCTATTCCACATGTATAGTAAGGGCAAATGTTTATACTTTGTTTCTGAAAAATATATGAAGTAAATTGATGGTGTAGTACAGTGATTCCCAACTTTTTTGAGTGAAAGCCCCACTTGGTAAAGCATATGTTCCCCCATCCCCTCCAACACACTCCATTACCAGCCATAAACACATATAACCCCTATAAGTACATATGATGATGATGATGATGATACTACTAACTTACATACATAATAATTAATAATAAGGACTCGGGGGGGGGCGGGGAGGTGCTCCTCCGCTCCGGCTGCTGTGGAGCTTGGGGCTGCTTCTCCACTCCGGCTGGTGTGGGGCTCGGTGTGCGCCCAGCAAGCGCAGGGCTCAAGGCTGTGCCTCCTTCGCGGGGGCTGCTTTACTGCTCGAGTTGGGTGCCTGATGGCCCCGGGCTGCTCTGGCCTGCAGAGAGCTCAGGGTCGGGCACGGGGTTCGGAGGGGGCTGCTCCTTCAAGGGGTGCTGCTTCTCTGCTCTAGCTAGGCGTTCAGCAGACGTAGGGCTGCTCCTCTGCTCTGGCCCGTGCAGGGCCCGGGGCTGTGGCTCCCTGAGGGTCCACTTCTCCGCTCCATCTGAGCACCCAGTCGGCATGGGGCTAGTGGGAGCTGCTCCTCTGCTCTAGCAGGTGTAGGGTTCGGGGGACGGAGACTGCACCTGGCCGGCACAGAGCTAGAGGGGCTAAATGACCTCAATATCACAGGAGTCTAATGGACCCCCTGTAATCTTTGATGCCCCCCAACGGGGTCTTACACCCAGGTTGGGAACCGTTGGTGTAGTACAGTGCTCAGTTTATGTAATTTGTAGCCGGGCTGGAGGTAAAAACCTTGTAGAAGTCCTGGAGGTAGCCTCTCCAAGGAAATATTTGTGCAACCTGCTCCATTCCCAAGGCAAAAAAGTTACCCATCAAAAGTATTCCCAGTGCTTCCCAGAGTAAGTCATCACTAGCAGGAAGGATTTTGCAGTATGCACACCAGTGGTGAATGCCAGTGGGCACAGGGAAATCACCCGAATGGTATTTTCAGATTGGTGGCACCTTTTAACAAAGGGCTCCTGCAAACTTCCTCCAGAACATCACTGATCTGTACAAGGGGTTAGATGCTCAGCGGGTATCCATGGGAATGTATCCATTAAAATCAATGAACATTCTTTGGTAGCCAGTGAAGCTGTGGAAATTTACAGCCGCCGAGGATACAGCTGGAGATGCTGGTCAAATGTAAAAGGCCTGGGTGGTGTCTTTGGGTACAAAAGTAAACCAAGCTGTGTAGGTAAAACACTGCATATACATTTCAGCAGGGTAGTGGAAAAGTTCAAGCTCAAGCTGGAAGAGGGGGAAATTGCCTATGAGCAGCAAACACAAGTGGAGAGTCCAAAGAAAACAGAGTTTACAAAGGGGTTAAAAAAAGGTTACTGTAAAGTTTCTCTTCACCATTTGACCCATGGTGTGAGTCACTCCAAGATAAGACTGAGCAGAGGATAGTCATGTGGGAAACAGAGCAAAGGCAGTTTCTTTTAAAAATAAACAAACTTTATTCAGGAGTACCACAAAAAGCAATGCCAGTTTTTGGTCTTTTTTTCAACAGAAAAGTCATGTCAGAGAAAAGATGTGTATAATGGCAACTATGTCTGAGTTTGCTTCCATCAAAGAGGGGCTTCATAGCACTGCAGAAACAAGTAAATGGTTCTCCTGGCACTGCTTTAGGTGCTTGTGCTAGCAGCTGGAGAAACACTTTCTTCATTGGCTTACCAAATCCTGCATTGTGAGTTAAGTACTCGATTGTAAAAACACCCACCGCTTTTAAATGGACAGGAAATGTGTTTTTAATTTTTGTGATCACGCTTGTTCCCTTTGAGGCTCATCAAAACCCTACTGAATTCAATGGGAAGGCGCCTATTGACTTCAATAAGCTTTGTATCAAGCCCATTGGGATCAATGGCAATCTTCCAGTGACCTCAGGGGTGTAGGATCAAGCCCTCTTCTGTCACTGATTTGGGGGCTGTTCTGCTGGAAGGTGCTAATGGCTGCCATCAAGTGCTTCTTTGATCCTAACACAATCCCAGATGTCCCTTAAAGCCAATAGGTGTGCCCAGTACTCTTTCCGGCTCAATGGAAGGAGCAGTTTGGCCCCCTTCTATGTAATAAAAGCAGCTGGAAACAATGGAAGGACAGCATGTGGCAGGATAAAGTCAGGTGGGCTGAGGTGGCCTGGTGGAAAATGCAGAAGCTAGTAGTTTGGGTTTGTAGGCTGTGGACAGGAGAAGCAGTGGGGGGGCACCGGGCTGGCTCTTCATGATGTGTGGGGGGCACAAGAGGCTATGAGGGGCGCAGAGCCTCCTGCGTCCCTTGTCCTCCACCCATCATGAAGGGCCGACCTGGAGCGCACTTATCCGCTGCTCCAGCCCGGCCCTGGCTCAGATGGGGCTGCCTCATATCTTCTCCCTCTGGCCTGAGAGGCCGGGCAGGCCCTCCATGACACGCGGGGTGTGTGTGTGTGCAGGAATTGAAGCGGGAGCAGCCTCGCCTCAGCCTCCTAAGCACAAAGTCTGGAGAAGCAGTTGTAAGTAAGGACTCTGAGAGGAAGCAGAGAGATGGAGCTTCTTGTGCAGAGAGCTTGCTAGAGTGGCAAACATGGGGATTGCTGGGTAAGGGAACTCCCTGCTTTTTGTTTCTACGGTGTTCAGTGAAACAGAACCGGCTTTGAACAGGACTGGGCAACGGTGCAGCCAATCTTTTGAAATGGGGTTTTTCTAATGGCACATGATGCGGCTGCGGTCAACTTAAGACTATGTCGCACATCCTTGATGAGCGCCCACTGACTTATTTTGACGGTGGGCTCCCAGCTCTCCACCTGGCTGCTGATGCCATCGAATGGCTGGGCACATTGCACATAGGCTGATGAGTGAAACAGAAGTGTGTGTACATTTTTTTGTAAATAAACAAGACAACACCAAGAATATTGCAGACTTGTATTAGTGATTCCTCTTCCGAACGGAAATAACCTTGCAAGGCCCTGAATATGGGGTAATTGCTTAGACCAAAGAGGCAACAGGGACTCTAAGTGGGTTTTAAAGCATTTTTATAACAAAAGCTTTTTAGTTTCTCTAAGAAGCAGGCAGGAATAACTATATACCGAAGACCAATTCCTCCCTTGTGTTACAAATTGCAAGGGTTTCAGCAATCCCTTACTGATATGTATTAGTACCTGAGAGTGCAGTTATTTCATCCTCCACTTCCCCGACAGTCCCATGCAAGACAGGAATGACGTCAGAGGCTACAGGGTTCATAGGCCACATTCAATATATGTGTCTGCTTCCTTCAGGATTTGCTTACACTTCTGCAGAGAGACTGGCAGCTTTGCTGTTTATGGGCTGTATCCCACAAGCACGTCAACTGGATGATCTGCTAAAATGATCAGCAGTGAAATAATTAATGATATTGACAGTTAAAATGCTGTAATTAGGTTTCGTAGCTAGCTGAAAGGAAGGATAGCAGCTTGTACCTCTTCGAGGGCCCAATTCAAAGCCCATTGGAGTTAATGAAAAGACTCCCACTGACTTTAGTAGTAGACATGAGAGAGAATAAATTAATGTGCAAATTCACTCAGATTTTTTTTATCAGCACCTTTTAAAAACAGTAAAGAAAAAATAAATATATACTCAGGAATCACAAATCAACTCACAAGGGGTGAGGAGGATACTCTGGATTTGTTAATCAGAATTCCAGCTGAAGAAAAAGAAGTTACTTGCTGACCATCAGCACGGAGCTTCAGAACAGCTGCACAGCCTCATAGTAAAGCAGGTGTGAGGCATTAATAAAGGAGCTTAGCTCCTCCATAACTCAGGTCTGTTGCGCAAGGCTATGCATAACTTATGCATTGGTGTACCCATGTGTAGTAAGATTAACACCTGTGTAGTAACCTTCTGAGGAATCTGAAGTCTTTGATTGTTAAACCTTACCATTTCCCACTGTTATTACCTACTGGTACAACCACATGCTACATACATACATAGGACAGAGCAGTGAATTTCAGAAAAACCTTTGGCACTGCCTTTATTAAAGGGACATGAGCTTTTTACAATAAGCCAACTCTTAGGATTTGTGCCTTCTCTACGGAAGAAAGCTTCTTGGTTACCCTGATTCATAGATCCAGAGTGGAACCCCCCTTGTAATGAACTCTTATGGTGAAGATCTGTTTATAGTGGAATAAAAAAACTCAAACATTGCGTGCAACATGCAGACTTCAGTTCTAGCTAGTGACTTTATGATTATTTTTCATCTACAGTGTATATATTGTACCTTTCATTTAAGGATCTCAATATGTCTCACAAGTGTTATTTAAGCCATACAGCTCCCCTGTGAAGCAAATATTGTTTATTACAATTAATATGGTGCACATGATCATCCCTATTTTCCTGATGAGTATATGCCAACAAAGAGAAATGACCTGTCTTGTCCCAGGTCACACAAGTTGGGCAAAGCAGGGACTAGAACTCTGGGCTTCTGGCATACAGACTTCTTCTATGCTCTGTAGACAACAGCCTCAAGCCCCTATAGTGGGGTGGGGCGGAATCTCACTACACTGGCTCTGAAGGATTTCTTTTCTCAAACTATAATGTGATTTTTCTAGTCTTCGCAAATACTCCCACTGGTGCTGCTCGAGGCATGTTTCCACTCACAAAGAGACAATGCTGGGCTCACTTATTCAATGCACTGAGGTGTTCTGTTTCCAGAGAGGGTATTTGAAATAAGGAGCAATTATTTGATATTTCCTTGCATTTCACAACTCTGGTCAGAAGCCTTAAAAAATTGCCTTTTAAAGGTTTTCAGTCTTCATCTTCCCATGGTAAAGGTACTCCCAGACTTCTAACCCATCCCCTCCTTAAAAACTAGCACTAGTATTCCATGCTTCTAATGGGGGCGATTCCGGGTTTAGCCAATGAGGACAGATGGTTCATTTCCACTTTCCCCTCAAGTTCTTACCATCTCTCTTAAAGTGCCCAACTCCTATAGCCTCAACCCTCATTCAGGCAAGACTCCCGATAAAAACTTTGCCTAAGTAAAGGCTCTAGCCAATATTATTATCTTCCATAATTTATAAATGGTGAAATCAACATTCACTTCTGGGTGGACTTATAAAAAATGACACAGTCAAATATGAACCCCTGGAAAACAGGGTTTTACAATGGAAAAGGGAACAGAGGCCACTGTGTTGTTTTGGGTCCAGTTAAAAGAAATCTACATGTGCTGCATTATCAGCTAAATCCATATGGTTATCATTGTTCCTTTATATAATGATTTAATTTATACTGTACTTGGCTTCTCTTCATTGGCCTATTCCTTAAAAATGTTATCAGGTTTCTCTAGTGTAACATCCCACAACAACATACATTCTCAGTACATTGTGATGATATTATTTCTTTAATGGACTGCCTGAGATTCATCGTATCAGCTGACTGACAATTACTGTCCAAGCAGATCTCAACAGAAATTTCACCTTGATTTAAGCAGACATCACTACAGTAAAACAGTCATGGCCTTCTCCCAGCCCCCAACTCTCCTCAAGTGGAGAAGAACATTTATTATTCTGTGTGGCATGACAGACTCCAGTTTCAGTATTAACTAATTTGTAATCACAATTACACCTGCCAAACTTTAATCCCAAGTGAGACAAAACTGTGACTAGATGGCAAGTGAATCCATGCCACTGAGAATCAGTGTAGAGCGACACAGGCTACTGTGGTGCTATGGAGTGTTTCCACAGCCTGTGTGTCTGAAAAGTGATCTCCGACACTGGAACTTGAAAGTGCCAAACTGCTACAGATGCTGTCATTTTTATTCCTTCCAAAAGCCAGTTAAAAAAATAGGGCCACTGTTTTTGCAAAGCATATTCGCTTTCCAAGACAAAGACAAATGGTAATCACTAAGTGTGAAACTCACCTTCTTGCCAAGTGGTTTGCATGCTTTGTGAATGTTTCCAATGACCCTTGTCACCTTCCATGGTCATATGACCACGGGACGCAATAGGAACAAAAGAGGTGTCAATCTGCCAGAGGGATGTTGGACTTGGAGGATTATCAACAGAAGATTTAACTGGGAGGCCATCAGACAGTAGTAGCGTCTAAGCCAGGCCCCACGAGGCAGCAGATGTTACTGATGAGACATATGTATGAACAGTTTCATAATAAACTCAGCTTCAGTAAGTTAAAAGGTATATATATATATATATATATATATAAAAAAGAAACAATATTTTTACTGCAAGGGTCAAGCTAACTTTATTGTGTGTAAACTGCACGTAAGGAGTAGAAATCCATGTATCGTAGGGGTCTATTTGCTACTCATTTTTAAATCTAGCCAAGATGAATGATTCTCATAGCAAACACTTGTTACCACAGGGAAATCAAGCCATAATAGCTGGGGCAGTTCATCAAAATTAAGACATGGAGTTGAGATAAGGTATCGATTCAAAAACAGCCTGGGCTGTTGGAGCAAAGCACATTGAGGCTGGCCTGTCTATTACTGGAAGCTCCAAAGTTCATCATCCTAGAGCTACCAAGTTGGAATGTAAAGGGAACAATAACCTTGACATGGTCCTCCTCCCAGAGCTTTCCCCAGATCCTTTTGTCACGGAGCATTCTGCTTTTACAGCCTGTGGGTCCCATCAGGTCTTCCAGAGGCATGAATCAACGGCAGGGATTCTCTGTAATGCTGCATAGGCATTTGGCCTCCTGTCCCCTTCTGGTTCCCAAACAGCGATGCTCTAATGCAGCTAGACTAATAAGATTTCTCTTTCTGGATGCCAACCCTGCAACCTTCCTTAAAGAGGGTAGGGAATTTCATGGCACAGAGAGACTCCATAGAAAATCCTGGTAAGTCCTGAGGGTATATTGCCTTTTCAGAAGCGTGTCTGTTAAATGCTGGAGGGATGATGTACCTAGTGGGCAGCGTTGAGGCTGGCTACAACCTCCTTTCCCTTTTGGATCCTCAAACAGAGGAAGGGCTCTTTACAGGGATGAGGGGAGTGGAGGGATGATGGCATGGAGACAACCGATGCCCTGCCAGTCACTGACATCAGGGAGAGATTTGCTGTGCCAAAGACTGTCAAATTGAATGAGGACTTCAAAGCTTTGCTTCACACCTGTCTCTCCAGTGGCCTAATTCAAAGCTCATTAAAGTCAGAGGGAGGCTTTCCACTGATTTCAGTGGGTTTTGGATTAGGCCCTAGAGCAGTGGCAAAGCCCACATATCCCAAGAGCCAGTTTTTAAAACTATATGTAGCTTTCTGGCTTCAACTACAAATAGGTTAGCGACCATATTATTATTACTCCAAAGGAGGCAGTACTTAAAATATTGTGCTCAAATTTAAATTAGGCCTCTCAAAAAAAAAAAATAAAAAATCAAGAAATAGCAAAACAGAAGTCTGCATGGAGCGAAGGATTATTTTACAAAAATCTGTGTCTATTCCTAGACAGACAGATAAGCAGCTCTACTGACTTGTGAGGAGCAGGTATAGTCTGCGTAAATAAATTTAAAAGTTACTGCTTAACGAGGTTCACGCCTAGAATTTTGATTAATTTATGAGGAAAAAGTCAAACAGATTGACAATCAAAAGAACTGAATATGTGTTTACTTATGTTACAAAGTCATCATTAACGCTTGGCATTTAGTCCATTGATTCACACACCCCCAGAGGTCCCCCATTTCCAAAAAGTGAGACCTGCCCTCCCTTTCCTTGAACTCTCCATCACATCTACCTGGGATCTAGCTTGGAAACCTGTTCCATTCAAGAATATGGGAAGGCCGGGCTGGTCACACTGAGAGCTGGACAACATTTTTCCCCACAACCTTTTTTTTGGGCAAAAAAATGCAGATTGAGTGACACTGAAACATTTCCCAAATGTGTCTATTTCATGGAATTGTTTGTCAACCCCCCCCCCCCACCCCCGGTTTCATTTTCATATTTTTTTAACAAAAGGTTAAAATTTTTAAACAGTCATTTTGAACAAAAATTTACTTTAATTTTATTTTAAAATGGTCAAAATCAAAACAACTTGTTTTGGCGGAGTAAAATGAAATGTCTTGTTTGAACAAAAAAATTTTCAAACGTTGAGTCACGAAAAATGTAAAGGAAAAAAAATCATGTTCAGGTTGATTCAAGACAATTCCTCCCATCCTCCCCTCCCCTCTAATTTATTGGAATTGCCAGCAACTGTAAAATTTGTTATATGCCCAGCTATAATTGTGACTCCCTGACACCTGTCAGGGACTGAGATCCCCAGAGTGGGAACCACTGCACTATCCTATTACGACGAATCTAAGAAAAATCACACAACCTTACCTTTAAAAACAAAATAAAGCAAAACTTGTGTGCTTAGACAAGGTGATGTCTATACTGACACCCTCTACCCCTTCTTAATGGAATTCAATGGTTGTGGCTCTAGCATCTCTTGCGCTTCCATAGTCCTGCTTTCGGCATAGCTCCCTGCCTCTCTGAAGCCCCTGGTCTCATTTAACCTTCACTAGTGGCACAGCTCCCAGTTAAAGTAGCCAGGGGGTAGCCATTTTAGACTTGACTTTGACCAACAGGGAGGAATTGATAGCAAATCTGAAGGTGGAAAGCAATTTCATAATCATGTTCACCCAAATGACAGATTTCACAATTCTAGGAAAAGGGAGGAGTCAGAGCAGCAGAATAAGGACAATGGACTTCCAAAAAGCAGACTTAAACAAACTCAGAGAACTGGTAAGTAAGGTTCCATGGGAAGAAAATCTAAGGGCTAGAGGAGCTCAGGAGAGCTAGCAGTTTCTTAGAGACAATATTAAAGGTACAACTGCAAACTATCCTGATGTGAAGAAAGGATAGGAAGGATAGTAAGAGGCCAATATGACTCCATCAGGAGCTCTTTAGTGACCTGAAAATCAAAAAAGAATCCCACAGAAATTGGAAACATGGACAAATTTTGAAGGAGGAGTACAAAAGATTAGCACAAGCATGTGGAATGAAATCATAAAGGCTAAATCACAAAATGAGTTACACCTAGCAAGGGACATAAAAGGCAATAAGAAGAGATTTTTAAACTACATTATGAGCAAGAGAAAGATGAAGGACAGTGTAAATACACTACTTAGTGGGGAAGAAGAACTAAACTGTTCACATCAAGAAGGCTGAGGTGTTTAATGTCTATTTTGCTTCCATCTTCACTAAACAAGTTAATGGTGACTAGATATTCAGCATAATTACTATTAACAAGGGGAAAGGAATGCAAGTCAAAACAGGGAAAGATCAGGTTAAGGAGTATTTAAGGTTAGATGTATTTAAGTCAGCAGGGCCTAATGAAATTTATCCTAGGGTACTTAAGGAACTAGCTGAAGCAATCTCGGAACAGTTAGCAATTATCTTTGAGAATTCATGGAGGATGGATGATGGCCCAGAAGACTGGAGAAGGGCAAATGTAGCACCTATCTTTAAAAAGGGAAGAAAGAGGGCCCAGGGAATTATAGACCAGTCAGCCTAACTTTGATATCTGGAAAGATACTGGAACAAGTTATTAAACAATCGATTTGTAAACACCTGGAGGATAATAGTGTTAAGTACCAACCTGTATTGATTTGTCTTGATCAAATCATATCAAACCAACCTAATTTCCTCCTTTGAAAGGGTTACTGGCCTAGCGGATGTGGGGAAGCAGTAGATGTGATATATATATCTTAATTTTAGCAAGGTCTTTCACACAGCCCCACATGACATTCTTATAAGCAAACTAGGTGAATGTGATCTAGGTGAAATTACTATAAGGTAGGTGTGCACAACTGGTTGAAAGACCATACTCAGAAAATAATTATCAAAGGTTTGCTGTTATAGTAGGCAGACAGGGGTTAGGGTCATATGTAAGACATGGGAGGTAACTGTCCCACTCTACTCAGCACTGGTGAGGCCTCAGCTGGTGAACTGGGCACCACAGTTTAGAAAAGATGTGGACAAATTGGAGAGTGTCCAAAAGAGAGCAACAGAAAGGATAAACTTTTTAGAAGGCCTGACCTATCAGGAAACATTAAAAAAAAACCTGGGTATGTTTAGCCTTGAAAAAGGAAAGTGAAGGGGACCAGGTAACAGTCTTCAAATATATTAAGGGCTGTTATAAAGCAGATGGTGATTAATTGTTCTCCATGTCCACCAAAGGTTGGGCAAGAAGTAATGGGCTTAATCTGCAGCAAAGGCAATTTAAGTTAGATATTAGAAAAAACTATCTATAAGAGAGTTAAGGTCTGGAATAGGGAGGTTGTGGCATCACCCTTATTGGAGGTTTTTAAAAACCCGGTTGGACAAACACCTATCAGAGATGGTCTAGATTTACTTGGTCCTGCACACAATGCAGGGAGCTGGATTTGCTATCTTCTTGAGGTCCCTTCCAGCCCTACATTTCTCTGATTTCTGGGATCGTTATCAGTTAGTGTGAAGTTAACTCTCACTAAGCGCTTGTTTGCGCAGCAGTTGGCTCTTTCCTTCATAAAGTCATAGTGCAACAATTACTCTAAGTCTTAGACATGGGGAAAGCTGCAGTACAACAGGCAAATTAAACAACTTTTTTTTTCATGCAACCACAAATGCTCCATAACTTTTGTGAGGGGCATTATCAACTAACTGTACCCTGAGGAACCCATCAGGGGTGCTCCCTTGCTCCTCTTCACACATGCACATGCACACACACAAAATCATAAAGGTTCCTGGTCTAAAAAAGCTGACTGGATCCAGATAGAATGAGCATTAAAGTCAGATGATACATCATGGTACTGATCATCTGCTCTATTAATACAATCAGCTGGTGTAATTTGTCACATGCCAAGAAGAGAGCAAATGTGGGTAGGCTTCTTTTATAATTGAACCTTATTCAATAAAAAATAAATTCAAAGTAACACTTCATAGCTATGTAAATATTTTATTAATGATAGATCTAGTTGAAAACGTTACGTTTTGTGAATTTCTTTGAAACTTCAGGAAAGTTTTGACGATTTCTGTCATTTTTCATTGAAAAATGAAACTCCAACTTTTTTCTGATTTTCATATTTTCAGTGGGAAAACAAAAAGTGAATAAAAAAGAGGGAGAAAAGTAGGAGGGGAGAAAAAAAGGAGACAGATGGAAAGTAAGACAAAGTACAGAGAATAAATGTCATTTGAGATTAAACTCAATGTGCCTTTAATGTATGAACAGCTGGGCCAAATGTGTCATTGACTAGCATCAACTATTCATGGGGTGTGGAGGGAGATAGTCTTGTGAATAAAACAGGAGTGGAAATAAGAAGATTTATTTTCCTATTCCAGGTTCTGACACTGACTGCATGTATAACCTTGGATACATCACAGTCTTATTTGTAAAAACATACAAACATTTAAAAAAAACGCAGCATCTCTCACAGCTTATTATAGGCAGGTTTATAATGTGCTTTAAGGTGCTCTGATAGAAGGTGGTACAGAAGTGCAAATCATTATGGAGCAGATCCTCAACTCATGTAAATTGTCATAGTCCCATTTGTTTTATGCATAACAATTTAGGAGGGCACTATAAAATACTCTGGGCCAAATTCTGCTGCCTCTAAATTAATGGGACTTTCACCTTCTATCCTTACTGTACGTAGGTTACAACAGCTTGACTCCCTTACACCTCAGTAGAATGCATATAAGTAGGTCTGAGCGGGCATAAGGGAGCCCAATTTTTCTCTACTTTACACCTTACTTCTGAGTTTGGCCCTTAATGCTCACATCCACTTACCAAATGTGTAAATTAAATATCATGTAATTAAAATATGGATGGGGCCCAGAGAGTCTCTGTTTAAAGGTGTCTTTATGTATGGAAGTCTAATTTACACAGACATATCTGAGTGTGTCCCACTCTTTGTGGGATTAAAACCCTTCAGTGTCTCAACAATGTGAGTTGTGTAAGCACGTGAATTGCCTCAACAGATATTGGCAAATTAGGATAATGGAGTTTTTTTTCTATTTAAAAGTTAAAGAAAGATTAGTTCTGAATTACTGGGAAAAAACATTGGGACTCTCCTTTAAACTTTTGCTTGAGGATTTCTATAGCTATTTAATACACGTATCTCTGTTGTACATGCTATGTGCCTGCACAACGTTGGCTTAGCTACAGACAGCCAGATTCTCAGCTAATGTAAATCTGTGGATCTTAATAAAGTCTATGGAGCTACGCTGATTTACATCAGCTGAAGATCTAGCCCAAGGTTTCCTTTATCAAAGATCAGTACACATAAAAGGGTTGACTGAACTTGGGTCAAGTCTCTGGGGACTGAAGGGGCTCTAATTTTTTCTAAATAGGTTTGCTCATTCCTACTCTGTACCAAATTACATCACTGCATTGAAACAGCCTCCTCCTCCTCTCCCTGAAACACGATGCCTCCCTCCACCCATCTTTGGCTCTGATTCGGCACATACCAGTCTGACAATCTGTTTTTAGTGAAGGGCATGAGAATACGTATCCTGGAAATAAAGACTGACTTAAGAATGCATATATCTACTCCATCTCTTTGATGGGTATCCACGGAACATTTTATTAACAAAAGTCTGAAAATATTTGTGACACTGGCAGACCAGGTGTCAGCTCATGCCTAGGGCCGTAGGTCTCACTGAATACTGACAAATGCATAGCTGGAAACCAGTCTGCCTCCCCTGTGTTAAAATATGTATTATATTTATAGAGGTGTGTTTAGTGTTTGGACTTTATGAAATGCTTGTGAGTTACTGCATGCATTTATCTCATTTATAATATTTGTGTCTCATGTTATAATGTTTAAGCGTTTGCTCTGTAACTACAAAAGTGTTTGTTGTGAAAATGTAACACCCCCAGTTAGGAGAAAAGTATTACCAAGTGTGAAATACTAGTTTACCACAAGACTTGTCATCTCCTGACCAACAAAAAAAGGCCTATAGGCACCAGAAAAACCATCAGTGGACAAAGGCTTCATTGGTTGTTTTTCCCACACCCCTGCAGAGGGGACAATCCACAAACGCTCATCCCATCACAGCTTGAACACTGGGGAAAGGGAATAAAAATCCCTGACCAGAAGGAACTATATCACTATTTTGTTTCAAATTTGGAAAGGGCAATATTTCTAAGCATAAGCAAGGGATCCCCAAGCTACTTAGCTTTGGTTAGCACTAATGGACATATAGAGCTTTAACATTACAGAAGTTACTACTACTTTTTGAAACCTAAGACTGTATGTGTCTGTTTACCTGCTTTAACTTTGTACATAAAACTCGTTTCCTTTTCTTAGTTAATAAATATTTAGTTGGTTTATTACATGATTGGCTACAAGCATTGTCTTTGGTGTGTGATTTGAAGTGCAACTGGGGTAAGCAACTGGTCCTTTGGGACTAGGAGTAACAAACATTACTGTGGTTTTTGGTATAAAGGACGATCTATCACAAAGGCAGGCTTGCCTTGGTGGCAAGTAGACCAGAGTGACATTTTACTAACAAAAGTCTAAAGGTATTGTAATTATTCCTTGCATTTTTGACATGTCTGGTGTCATTTTTATTTGCTTAGTCTGACTGATCAGGTTGGATGTGTGTCTTCAATGATTGAGCTATGTGTCTTATGTTTCCCCAATTCTTTCCAGACACGTTAAGGCATTATTAAATTTGCTGAACTACTGCATGTTTATGTAGGATAATAGCTACCACCCCAAGTGAAAGGCCCCAGGAGGGTGCTATCGGCAACAATGAGATCACTGTGATGAATTTGGCTTTTCTGCAACACAGCAGTGCAAAGCGCATTTGTGTGGGCTAAAAAGCAGTTAATTTCTGTCTTTAGCATTGTATTACTAAATAATAGAAGACTGAAAGAGGCTTTCATCCCGAGTGAATAACCTATGTGTTCGGCTTTTCATTAAAAGAGGGTGAACAAAGGCAAACACCACAGTGGGTTAGATCACATGTACAGTTTTACTGCAAAGAGATACAGTGGTATTGCAACTGGGGGGAGCATCAAGACAACCGTATGGCTTAAAGCAGTGGTTCCCAAACTGAGATACTCATACCACTGGTGATACACAGGCCACCTCCCAATGGTATGCATCCACCTGCTGCTGGAGGGGCTGACCGCGGAGCCTCCAGTGGCACTCGGCTGTGCAGGGGCAGAGTGCAGCGGCCCCCAGCGCCCATGATGGCCCGGCCATTCTGCCCCCCTACTCCTCCCCAGACACACTCACAACAGCTGGCTAGGAGCCACTCTGGCACTGGCCCTGCCCCCAAGCAGCATGACGGCCTGGCCGTTCTGCCCCCCATCCCTCCCTGAACACACTCACAATGGCTGGCCAGGCGCCGCTCTGGTGCTGGCCCCTGCCCCCCCCAAAAAGGGGGGTGGCACTACAGGTGGTGGCATTTTATGTTGGTGGTATGCAACATGGTAGAGTTTGGGAACCACTGGCTTAAAGGCAGTCAGATAAATTAGGAGTGTTTCATGGTGAATGTTATTCTTAATGGAAATTTCACTGAGTGTCCTGCCAAATGGTTCTGGAGGCACAGTGGCAATGCAATGGCCTCTTAACCAGGCAAGATGTATTTAGTCCAGGGACTGCACCCAGCTGCACCTGCCAAAGGGGACTATCCATTTATAAAGCTGATACTCTCTGTAGAGTACAACAGCTGTTGATTACTGCAATTCTCTGTAGTCATCTCTGTGCTTAAATTAGAGGGTGGGAGGGGTGCAAGGCTTAGGTCCAGCAAAGCACTTAAGCACATTCTTACTTTTAACCAAGTGAATGATCCCACTGACTCCCACGTGCATACCAATAAGCACATACTTAAGTGCTGGCTAGAGAGGTTCTATGTGATTATGTCATATCTTCACACTCAGCACTGCCTGCTGGGTGGAGCAAGTGGGTATAGAGAGAGAGCAACATATCACTCTTCCTTGCCAGTCCAAGTAGTAGGTCACCTCTTGTTAAAATACTACAGACAGTAGCGTGCAGCAACAGAAGATTGACAAACCTCTCCCTCCCCCCCAAAATTTAACCTTTCTGCCAGGTAGAGTTGGCAGCAACAGCGCCAGGTTCAATATTTAGGATTTCCTCTTAACAATACAAAACAGAACTGGGAGAATCTAACACCACCTCTTGGAGATATCTGTATTAATTGTATGAATGTTATCTGTGAACTTGGTTATTGTGGTGGTGGTTGGTTCAATGGAAGCTGAAGGGCCAAATCCAGCTGCAGATCTCCCCAAAAACTCAGCATAAATTTGAATTAAATTGCCTGGCTCTCAAATATATGATACAATGAATCCTCTGCTGAAAGCCTGCCTCATATGTACCTGGAGAGATGCATAAACCAGTTTGCTCAGGTGTAGAAGCCCCCGCTTGAAACCTCAGAAGGTCTTTGGTTGAGAATTCTTGAACAAAGGGACTTTTAAATAAGACAGCATGCAACCTCAGGGATGCTGACACACATTGACAGGAGGGATCAGAGAAGTTTCAGCTGTCGGGGTGCAGCTTTGTCTTTCAAAATCCTCCAATGCCAGGGATTCTTGGGAATCTACTTAAAATCGTTAAAGACAAAATTTAGGTAAGACAATGTGCGTGTAGGCTTTTGTTATTTTAACCCCTTTCACTCTTTATGTTCCTGTGGACAAATAACTAACTTGTTTTGAAGAAGCTGCCCTGTGTCACTGTATTTTTCACCCTGGTCACAAGCTCCCAGAGAGAAATCTATAGCAGGGCCCAAACCCAATAGGACATGCTAAGGGGAGACTGTTAGTAAGCAGAGGATGCTGTAGCCGGGTGATCCAGTCTAAAAGTGGGATGAATCATAGGATTACACTCTGAGTGAAGTGCAGGTGTGGGCCTGTCTGGTGAAAAGGGTGCCCACAGAGAAAAAGGCCAAAACTACAGCTCACCCCTGAACTGTGAGATGGGCCAAGGGCCCTATGTGAAATTTTTGCAAAAACTCAGCCATGCTTTGGCTTTGCAAAATCCAGCTCTTGGGCAATTTGGATGCATATTTTAATTCACATGAAACACCAAAATTCACGGCGTTTGGATAAAAGATTTTGGTTTTGTTCTATATCTATAATGATCAAGCCAAGTGGTTTGGATTTTTGGTTTGTCAAGCCTTATCAGATTCTGGTTCTGCAAATCCAAAGCAAGCTGTGGTGCAATATATTTTATTTGTGTTGCACAGGTCTGGAATTCATATTCTTAATCAGAGAGAAATAGAAGCTACTTAGACTTGTGTGACATGCGTCCTGAGCAACTGAAAATTTATGTCACTCTTTTCAACCTACACTCTTCTGGAGGGAAGGAAAAGGATCCATATCATCATAACAGCCTTGAAACCTTTTGATTTTGATGTGGTTGTTAGATAGAATATTTTTAGGATATTTGGGGCTGCTTCATTATCCCCCACGTCACATACACACAACACTCATCTACATAATAAAATTCTAGAGCTGTCACTATGTATCTCCCTCAGAAGCCTAGACTGAATGCTGAGTTAGTGTGAAGCAATGGGAACAGCTACAAACAGATGAGAGATCATTTTGTCCAGAATATGATCAGGTTGATTTATCACCTGATTCACAGTCTGTTACTGTCCAATTTCAATTTTCAGAGACTTTGACTTTACAAATTACACCTGTGCATCAAAAAGGCATGTATCTAGGCTGTGCCAAGAATCTAGACCATTGTGAGAGGTAACACAACCAATCACCACCTCACAATAAAGCTAATTTGCATACAAAAATGTCATTGGCTGTATAAAGTTGTCTGCACAGATGGTGGATTACATGGCCCAACTGCTACATCTTTTCAAAGTCACCCACACAGAGGAACTCCAAACATCACTGTGAAGCCTAGAATGTTTTTTGAGTCAGTATGAAACAATGGAAACCACTACAAGAATGTCTGAAAGCTCTTTTTGTTTAGAATATCAGTAGGTTTTGTCAATAGTGGAATTGAGGTCTATTACCAGTTAATGTTTAAGTTCTCAGTTAATTTTGGTTTTCCTTTCCCCTCCCCACACACATATGAATTACAGCCATGCGACAACACAAGCTTTCAGCTACAATTTGAAAAATAACATGCTCATTTTAGTAAAATTTGACATTAGGATTCTAATTGGTGTAGAACTTAATGTTCATAAGATTCCAGGAGGAATTTTCATTTGTATTAGACTGACCTTGTCCTAGAGAGATAATAAGAGGTAACTTTCCATTTGTCCACAGTGGACTTCCTTTCGTCAATTGCTAGTTAAAGATGTGACTTGATTTAATCAAACATTCTTATGAAAACTGCCAGGGGAATTTAAATAACCACAAGTAGGATAAGCAACTTGGATTTACATCTCACCTAAAAGAATTCAATTCTTTAAAATAGAGGTATCAGCATATAGGTTTTATCCAACTGATTACCTGAGTGTCAAACCCAAATATTTGAACCATCAAATAAATACTAGCTGTTAATATTAGTGAATTTTTAAATCAAGAAATTTTCTTTCTTGAATTACAGCTTGTAATAAATTGGCCTTCTCCCCAGTTCATAAAGGACTCTCTGCCATATCCAGAGCGTCTTTCCAGGCAGTTTTATTCTCTACATATAGGCAAAATTTAAAACATCCAGTTCCTCAGCTCACCCTGGGCTACAGCTCCCAGGGAGTTTTCCCCTTTACCTCTCAGTCCTTCCTGCTTCAGGGCTTCCCACAGGAGTCTTCCATTCTCTGAGCACCATCACTCAGGGATTTCCCTGAGGCTCTTCTTCCCCAGCAGGTTCTCACTGCCTCCCCTCGTAGGGAACTTCTTGTAACTCTGACTACTCCTACTCCTTCCCCTATCACCCAGTTGCCATCTTTTAAACCTAATTGGGATCAACTGACCACCCCCAGGCATACTGGCCCTGGTCCCTTCTACAGGGACCAGTCATGCTGTGACATGGCTATTTTACACAAAGTTGTTTATCTGGACTTTTTCCTTGAGCTCATTTCGAATTATTTTTAAACAGTTCAAAGAACAAGCCTGAAAAATGTAAAGGTGTCCAATTAACCAAAATAACTCCCCCAAAACCCAAACAAATATCTTCCCCATCCTCCTCCCGCAAAACAACCAACCAACCAAACAGAAAAACGTACAAAATTAAATGAACCGTGTTAGTCTTGTCAGTCTTCTACTTTCAGTCCAGCACAAATGTATCTTCAGGAGAACTGAAGAAAAAGAAATTTAGACCAGTCTGGAAACTTCTTTTCCTCCTTCAAATCAGAGATTTGTTATATAGGCATTTCCAAGGCACAAACAGGGTGGTATCAGTTGTGAAGAAGCTTAACCACTCTAGCATGCCTTGGGTGCTGAGAAAGAAATCTGCATGCATCGCCTGCCTCTATCGCTCCTGTCCCACTTATATATGTCGTTGCTCAGAAGCACTCTTTGAAACAGTAGGAGTCTCAATTTGGAGGACTTGGTTGCGTAGTGCATTGGCATTAGCACACTAGCCTTTCACTTCCAGGGAGGCTTATGTTAAAATCCATTGTAGATTACAAGTGAAAATTAGTTTATGGTTGTTCATTAGATACCTGTTATATTACAAGATCAATTTAACACCTCATCCCCAACATATAGCAAATTTTACCTGCATGCTAGAAAATTCCTGTTTTGCATATTCATATCTTTAACTTTTTGAGCCTATTTTCTCCAAACTTGGTTCATTTCTGAATCTCAATGAAATATACAACCCTAGCCAAATATGATGGTTCTTTTATCTTCCTCTAGATGGTTTTGAATGATCAATGTGCAAAACTCTTGATTTCAACATTGGAGGGAGACTGGTTTTTTTCATGCATGCATTACTCAAAATCATCTCCAGCAATTTTGCTCAAACTTTTCAGGAGGGAAAAAAATGGCCTCTCTCTGAGCCAACTCCAAGCATGGAAAATTTCATCCCAAAGGAATTTGTCTGAGAAAGTTCTCGGAAAAGGAAATGGAATTTGGCACAAAACATTAATTATAGTATGTGCTCCCTGTGCCCAATGAAATTAATAATGGTCTCAGGCTCCTCTCTTTGTCTGTGTCTGTATAAGGAGGGAATTCCACCTCTGCAGCACTCTTCCTACTGACCCTAGAACAAACTGATCATGAAATTAGAAGATTTCCAACCATCCAAGGCGTGAGGTTCTGGAAGAGCCTTCCAGTAGGAGTAGTGTGGAAAGACAACCTAACTTGGTCTTAAGATGTATCTTGATACATTTATGAATGGCATCACGTGATAGGGCTGTCTATAATAGCAGGAGACTGGACTCAGAGTCCTATGTTCCTGTAAGTCCTGCATTACTGAAGGCAATGCTAGGACTCAGTGAGTACAACAGAAGCTGTGGAATACTTAGCACTTATGAAAAGGAGTTCCTTATTTAGATGCTTAAATATGGACTTGGTTCCCGCTTACTCACTGTAAATAGTTCCATTGGCTTCTCCTACTCCTGAGTGCTGAAGCACGTGTGTATGTCTTTGCAGGATCGGGGCCTTAGGAGTCCAACTTTTAGCATCCATTTTTGAAAAATTTGGCTGAAGGTTTTGTAATAATTTTTTCACTGCCACATTAGTCTCAGTCTTTCACAGAATTCAGTGCAGCTCTGCTTCATTAATCAGGGTCCCTGAGTCTTAATTTACACCTCACGTGCTGTATGTTATGAGGACCCTTCATCATAACTTGCAAAAAATGGTAATTCTTTTAAACAAATGCCAACCCCAACATGTTTCTGTAAATGTGCAGCTTGCCCCCTGCCACTCCTGTGCCCAACTGTAACATACACACAGTCCCTGCCCCTTGTTATTCACAGCCACTTTAAAATCTAAGCTTTGTAAACTTGTAAACACAGAAGAATGGAAAACTAAACAGTGTCATTTCAGGTACAAGATAATTTGCGAATATGCTGCACAGAAGAATTCAAATTTTAATAACTTTTACCTAAAAGCATGCTGGAACTTAATTTACAAAATCACTAGAGTGAACGCTTGCTATACTTACTCCTTTCCATAAGTAGCTGCATATTTTCCTGAAAAACAAGAGAATTATATGTATTGTAAACTACATTCCTCAGTTTGTGTCTAGTTTCCAATAGCCAAACCATGCAGTTGTTTAACAGAGGTTTAATAGAAATAGACCCTGGCATACGACTTGGGTCTCGCTTCCTTCTTTCCTCTCAATCAGAAGCATCTGTAAGTGCCTGGTTTTGAGCCATTGGTCATGGCGTTTAAAAGGTTCTCAGAGCGTTAAGCCTTGTTTGAATCAGCAAAGCATTTGTGCCTGTTGCCTGTGTGCTTTTCATGAAAACAAATAGCTCGATGAACTTTACTATTCGTGAAATAGACTTGGGGATTAATTAATATTTAAAAAACACATCTCGTAAAACATGCTACAGTAAATATTTGGGGAAGATGTTTATAGATTTATTTAAAAATTTAAAAAGTCATGTTAGTAGAGGCTATAACATTTGCAACTGGCAAGATGCCCACTAATTCCAACACAACTCACACAGCCCGGATGGTAACTGTTGGCTGGCATAATATTGATAGTAGACACTGCCCCCAAACAATTGTGGTTCCAGCTGCAAATGTAGTGTTAGAGTTTATAGCTGTCTTGTAAACGTACGTAAACAACATGTTCACAGTTCCACAGTGATGGGATGTTGCAAACCAGACTTCTTGCGCAAAGTTTACATATTATTTTGGAAAACAAGGGCTGTCTTCTGTGCGAATTTACATCTCCTGCATTTCCACTGAAGTCAGGGAGGCTGCGAAGAGTAGCTGGGTGAAATCCTGGCCCCATTCAAGTCAATGGCAAAATTCCCATTGACTTCAAGAGGGCCTGGATTGCACCCCCTATTTGTACCTATCTTGCGTAGCCTTCTTTTCCCATGTAAAGCAGCCAGGATGGTTAATGTGGTCAGAGCAGCCACATGGTCTGACAAGTGTCAAAGCTTTTGCTGGTGGAGTAATTTTAGTCATAATTTGCACAACTGGAAACGTTTGAATTAAAAACAACAAGAAAGGTGCATGATTTTCTGTGATCCTGGGGTAAAACAGAGGGAGATGCTGCAGTACTTTATTACAGACAGGCTGTTTGTTGTGAATTAGACTACTGTGGATGGTATAGGAAGAGTAAGGCATGCATCTTGCATAGCCCAAGCACTACAGATACAGGTTACAGAGAATAGCAGACAATGTCAAAATTAGAGTATGCTTGGTCCCAAGCATATACCACAAGACTAAAGATGTACTAAAATGACTTTCCATTCTGAAACCATATTCATGGTCTGTGGGGGTCATATTCAAATCCCCAGATCCAACCCTACCCCTATAGTTCTGGTTTTGGGTTGGATCTAAAATCAAAGATGCTTGATCCTCCATTCTGGCTGAGGTGCAGCTGAAACCTCAGAACAGCAGCCATTCTAGTGAGATTTCAAAGCAAAATGGAGGAAGTCTCTAGAGATAACTCTGGTTTTAAGATGAACTGTTAATGGTTGTCACTCACCTTTTGCAATTTCTTCTGTTTTGGGCTAAAGATCTCACTGCCCCATCTCATGTGATTTAAATGAGAGCAGTAGGCCTAGTTCAACCTCAGCTCCAATCCCTGGAGCCTATCCTAAACACAATCCAGAGTTAAAAAACCTCTCTCTCAAAAACTGGCCCATCTCAACTCAAAATATTATCACTGATAATTGATCCCCTCTGAAAGGGGAACTAACATAAAATGTACTCAAAACAATGAATGGGTGATACCATATATGCATTTATTAATTAAAAGGACAGTATGTCCATGTGATAATAAAAATGTGTTTTCATTCATCCCTCTTGGGAGCCAACTTTATACTCCAGCTATTATGGCTGATGAGAAAATGCAATTAGGCTTTTCTCTGAGCATAGAGATAAACTAAATCAAAGCAATCTGGTCTTCTGCTAGGATTTATACAACCCCCTGGGTGGAGTTCCTTATTTAAATGCTTAAATATGGACTTGGGTCCCACTTACACACTGCAAATAGTTCCACTGACTTCTACTACTCATGGTAGTAGAGTAGCAAATCCTTTTGCACTGACATAGGCTCTTCTCATTGGTTGCACTGCTGTAACTGCACCAGGTGACAGGATCACTCATTACACACATAGCATCTTAAAAAAAAATCCTACTTCATAATGTGTGAGAGAGATGGGTGGAGTTTGCCAGGCCCTGGAACTCTGGATTGAACCTTTAGTGGTGGTCTGGGAGGGCCCACTCACTCCTGCCTCTGCCCAGGTCCACAAACAGCTCAGATACCTTTATGCTGTTAAAACACCGGGTCCAGTTTATTTACAGTGTTGGTTCCCACCACCCTTGCATGCTGTACAGCCTTACTCCTATTGTTTTATGGTACCTAGTTCCAGAGGGAAGTTCCTAATGCAATCATTCACACTCATCCCACTTTCCTCCTGTGCCTTTTGTAGCCTCTGCCTAATGGCTTAATTAGCCTTCCAGCTCTCCTTCACCCCCCAATTAGGCTCAGCCCTTCTTAACCACCTCTGTTCTGCAATATGTAATTGGAGCTGCAGTGAGCAGAGGGCTTGTTACTGCTGAGGCCAGCAGGGAGGCGTCCACCTGGGGTGATATAGACAGGTATTTTGCTGGGTCACTGATGAGCCGGGCCTTCAATGGGAGAGGGCAGCCTGACTCAAGAACACAAAGACTCGTTTTAGTTTCTGTTCTGAATGTGGGAGCTGAGAGAGAAGCAGAGCAGAGCAGTGCAAGGACTCTCTCATTAACTCTCCCTCTCCCCAAAGGGAGTCTTTGATCTGCTGTAGGATCTAGTGTATGGGTCAGGCAGCTCCACCCTTGTGGAGGCCAGCATCCAGGGAGGCAGAGACCTCATCTGGTACTGGCTACTGAGAGACAAACATGACCCTCACAAGACTCCAGGGCACTATCCCATGCCACCCAGAGGTAAAGATACTGTAAGAGGACTCCTTCTTGTTTAAACTGCCAACATTCACAGCACTTATCTCCAGATTCAGCCTGTCTGTACTGCCTGGGAAGATGCAAGCGAGGGAGCTGGGAGGGGGGGTATAAATGAAGTGTTGGGATGTGGAAAATGTGTTGAGGCATTTATATTTGTTAGCCCTAACCTTTTCCTTCCCCAGAGCCTATTTTCCTGCTCCCAATAAAGTCCCCCTTTGTTATATTGTTGTTTTTGGGTGTGTCACTTTTTGTGCTGATTCACTTTATTATTTCTTGTGTATTGGATTTCATACGCCTTGTCAGTAGTGGTAGTATGAGTCATTTTTCCAAGGGACAGCACCCTCTGGGTCTTGGGTGGAAACACTAGGTGTCACAAAAAAAGAACCCAGGCCCCCACCCACATGGGGAGAAGCCACTTCAAGTAGCAAGCACCACGGGTGAGGCTTCAGCTACAGCTTGGGGGATGGGTTACATGCCTACATCTGGAGCCAAGAGGTGGAAAGCTGATATGCTGCTCTGAATGCTTCATACTACCCACAAGGTTCCTTCAACAAATCATTGGCAAATGATTCACGGCAATGTCTCCTGGACCTAGGGGGCCTAATTTTGCGTGTCTCTAAGTTTCATCATGTGTGGTTTTGTCACAAAGATGTGAAAACAAAGAAACCCCAAACAGTGGGTGGAACATCATAGTTTATAAAAGGGAAAAGCTCAGATCTCTCATTCAGAGCCCCCTCTTTTATGCACATGCCTGCTTCAGTGAGATGGCTTCACATCTGCTTGGGAAGTCTTTACAGTACTACGGAGATAACCACAGACTGTATGGAGTTAACAATAGACTGTACACTAGCGTGCATCTTGCATGCTGATTGCTGAAAACCTTTCTGCACTTTGCTGGCTACCTAGGGGCATGATTATTTGAAAGTAATGAAGCAGGAGCATTAAGTGGAGCTTCCTTTTATCATGAGACAGACTATTACCAAAACCAACAACCACCATTCCATAACTATTTTCATTTTAACGAAGTGAAGTCATCTAGAAAACCATTGCCTAACTCACATTATCAGATGTCAAGGAATTACAGGCTAGGCTGAGAGTTGCTGCCCATCAGTGACGGGATCCTAAGCTAATATTTTTCTTCCTACCCATTGGGTTAGAAATTTTTGTCTGCTAAACTAAATAAAGCTGGATTTTTCTGTGATATCAGCAGCACTTTACACAACAAAGTAACGTGTAGAAACCACATAAGTAGAGCGGTGTCCAAATTACTGTGTTTTCTCCTCTGTACATATACATACAACAGCTGTGGGAGGCTTCGACATCATAGAATGCAGTGAGTGCCACTAGGGGGCTCGCAAACTAATGTGATATTAGCCTATTTCTATAGACTAGCGTCTGGAATGGCTCAGTGCCTTGAGGTGTTGAGTGTCTTTCCCTTCCCATTGACGTCCATAGAAGTTGAGGTCATTCAGAACCTCGGGGGTATCAAATCACAAGATTTTTGTAGGTTGAGCTTAAGATTCAAATGCTGATAAATCTGTTAGGAACGCCTGTGGATTTCTCTTGGAACTAAGGCACGGAGAGCATATGGGTATATCACCACTGTCAGCCCAGGTTTTGAACTCAGGCTCAAGCCTAACCCCCCCTTCTGTTTACACACCACTCACACTAACCCAGGGCTTGGTCCCAGGACCCCAGGGTGATGGTGGAGGGGCCAAGCCTGAGGCAAGCTGGGACCCAGGGTCCAAGCCCTATTGTAGTGTAGATGCAGCCCCACTAGACTAGTGCTCTGGGAATCTGCCAAAAGCTGACTTTTGTCCTCTGCACATTCAAGATTGGGGCACAGTCAGGTTTTCCCATATTCACCGTGAACAAAAGGCTAGAGTGGCCACATTTTGGGAGTGTGCTAGGAAGTCTGGGATAGGGGTGGTTGGACTCAGGCCTGTGTATATGCTCAATCCTTCAATTAAAGCCAAGGTCTGCTCACGGGTGTTCTCCTTGCCCTGAGCTTACATTGCAGTGTAGCCATACCCAAAGTGACTTGACCAAGGTCCCACAGCAAGTCTGGCAGAGCCAGGAACAGAACCCAGGTTTCCTGCATCCTAGGCCGCAAAACAAGACATTTTACTTCCTCTTCTTGTACCCTGAACTCTGCCATCTTGGTGTGCTGTATTGTAGCTCAGTCTTCTTGTCCCATAAGTGACGCAGCACCTTTCCTCCACACCGTCCCGCTGCCTGGAATACCCTTTCCCTTTGTATGTGCCATGCTGTTCAGTGACCGTCTCCATTTTGGTCCTGCACACCACGGTTCCTGCCCTCTTGACTAGCACATTTGTTCCTTCAGTGTGTAACACTCATAAAGCACCTTATTAACACTTGAAAATGACCCAAACTTCGTGCAGTACTTAAGTATCTCTCTGATCTCTTACTGTTATAACCCAGGCACAACAGAGAACCGGGGCAGGTATAGTGGATTTGCACTGATAGGAGCTGGGGGATGTTAAATGCTGCTCAGCTAGGGAGCCACTTGCAGGGTAATAACTTTATTACCTTACTCTCATTTGCCAGTAGACGGTGCTCTTTGTATGGCTTTGCTATCTACACACCCACATACTTACACATACCACTTTCGATATGGCGCTCATATAAAGGGAAGCCTTACCTGAGGCCATAGCCAATTTGGTGGCACAAGGCATCCATACTGATGCCTTCCATACTTCCTTCCTGCAGACCATAGGGGAAGCATCAAGTATGGCAATGGGTGCCAGACCCTTCTGTAGGGGCTCAAACGGGCTCCTCTGGGTTTTGACAGACATGATGTGGTGGCAGTGGTGTTGCTAGAGGGTGTTCGGTGAAGAGGGACTCATTGAGATTGCCCTCCCAGGGAGCATCCTACTTTGAATGTGGGAGGAACCATCTGACCCACAATTCAGTCACCAAAATTAGGGAAACCTCTACTGAGTTATTTTCCATGGGAAAAAATCTAGGGATTTGGGTTGTAAACGCTTTGAAGGCAAAAGTTCCATGCAGGATGCACATTGATAGACAGAAATTTCTGCCCCTTAGTTTTAGAGCAATTTTAAATAAACCTGAAACAAACAAGTCCATTTGGAACTTTCTAAGAGGATTAAAAAATTTAAGCACATGGGAAGGAATCAGACTCTACCAATAATGAATCAGATTACATCTGGAACCAGTGCTCAGATAAGAAAAGACATATGAATGAATTCTTATATTTCTCTGAGGCCTGATCCAAAACCCACTGAAATCTGTGAGATCTTTTCATTGATTTCAGTTGGCATTAGATCAGGCCAATGATGCTTAAGCACTGTTCTGGCATAGTAAAATCAGCATGACCATTATAGAACAGGGGACAAGGGCTGCTCTGTCAACATGCTCTCTCTCTCTCTCTCTTTTCAAAGTTTTATTTTATCCAGCCATCCATTTTATTGTTTCAACTGTTGCACCATTTTCTTCTTGTTCAAGTGAAAGCAGTTTTTATTTGAACTTCTTGGGTGTGCTGATCTTTCTGGAAAAAACGTGTCTGGGCCCAGAGACCCCAATCACTTTAAACACTCTCTGTAATCTTTTAGCAGCAAGCACAATTCAGTTATGTGCAGAAACTATTCAGAGAAGAACCAGCCAATACGTTTCTATTCCTTGTTCTATATAAGGGTAGAAACATGCCCCAGATGAAGTTCATTAACTCTTGCTAATATTTCTATTTAGGAGCCAGTAAGAGTAGAAACTAAACTGCATGAAATTTGTTTGGTCACAGTACAAACTCAAAACCGAACGTTCACAATTTTAAACACATATGGGCTCAGCTGACTCCAGCAGACTTCTGAAGGAAAGGAAACAAGAGTTCCAAAAGATGCTTTGAGCAATGTAGTACTTACACGTGTGCACCATGCTACTGGAATGTTGGGAAATTGTTCTTTAAAATAAAACCACCCTCAATGCTAATTAAAAATAAGAGCATATGTACATGGTAATTTAGCCAAATAAAAATGGATTTTCACCTAAGGCCCATCTTCCTGACAAATTTTAAGAATCTACTTCTTCCCACTGAGGTGCTAGATCTGGTCAAAAAGGGCCCCTAGTGCTTTTATAGCAGTGGAAATGCCCTTTTTTCACTGCTCTGGTCCTCAAAAACAGTTGACCTGTTTTTGCTTAAACATGTCCCCAAAAGTTCACGCTTTGTGATAGTGCAGACCTGCAACTTCTCATCCTGAAAGATGATCACTTGAGAAAATTATAAGCAACCAAATAAAGCTGATTAGAATGGAAAAAGATTAGAGAACCTTAACTGATCCAGCTGTAATAAATATTAATATTAGATAGTTCATGTAACATTTGCTGGGTAAGAACATGAAAGGACTCCAAGCCTGTAAAACTAAACTGTCCCTTTATTAAGAGAACTATTTAGAGATGCTGCATTTATACATTCTACATTAGTGCTGCACAGAAAAGCCACACTCACCTCTCCACCCAGCCATGTGTACCTGAACTCCCAGAGCGCGATTACCACTGAGCTCCCACAGACTCAGGAACAAACCACAAGAGGTCTCTAGTACTTGCTAGCATTCTAGCTATGTGCATGCAGACTGACTTCCTGGTGATTCCTCCAAACTCCTCCCTCCTGCAATCTGTGCTCCTCCCTCCAAGTTCCATGTAGGTTGCTACATTAGAGATGGGCAAAAACCAGAACTTCTAATCTAAATGCCTTCCTATTATAGGAAGATATGCATTCTAGTCCCTTGAGTTGAATCTGTCCCTGTGGTTTTGTTTTTGGTTCTACTTGGCGTTCTGGATGCATCAACTGGAAAAGGGGGATTTGAGATATAATAATGATTTGACAAGGTTCAGACAGACAGAGAACAAAAATGATCTGAATAATCCTGGTACTTTCTCCCAACTATGTACATAAATCTTTGCTGACTCCATAGCTGTGAAGATATGCATGAAGAAAGCATACTGGGACTGATGCCTAAGTAAATAACTGTCTTTAATATTTAAGTCACTCAGTTTCTTGGGATGGCTTGGTTTTAGCAACTGCAATGAGTCGCTTCACAGCCATGTTGTGGGGGGGGGGGGGAATAATTAAATAATCTCTTTTTGGCAGTATTGCCCCCGTCACTCAAACTAATGAAGGACTTCAGTGCCAAATGGGAGCGCACATGGGACGTGCTGCATTTATGAACACTCTCCCATGGAATGTACAGTTGCTGTATGTCTCTTTAAGGGTACGGAATGTACCATGAGTGCAGCTCACTCCTTTTCTCTTCTCCCTAAAGACATGGAGACGGAAGCAGGTGCTGGGCAGTAAAGAGGATGAAAGCATATAACATACCCGCACACACTATTCCAACTGTCTGGGAAACAGCTCTGTGCAGCTACACGTTTGGCACGAGTCTCCATTCTCTCAATTATTTTATATCATTTAGATGCTATTGTTTGTCGGAATTTTGACTGGGGACTTTTTGTTTCAGAGGCTTGTGGACAGACTGAAAAATGTTAATCTGTTTTCCAAGTGCTGACGTTTCATTCTTCTCTCTTAGCTGGGAACTGCCTCTCCTGGAACTGCTTTCAAATTGGCTAAGTCATACTGTCTGTGCATGGGGATGTCTACCCTGGAGCTGGAGGTGCAATTTCCAGCTCGAGGAGAACTATCCGCACTAGGTCTGATTGAGATAGTGTGCTATAGATAGCAGTATAGTTGCAGCTGCACAGCTGGAAAGGTGGGCTAGCCGTCCTGAGTACATACGTAGGGTCTCAGATGGGATTGAACTCAGTGACGCTAACCCATCCTGCTGCCGCTACACTATTATTTTTAGCACACTAGTTTGATCAAAGCTAGTGTAGGTATGTCCACCTGAGCTGGAAATTCCAGCGCCAGCTCTAGTGTAGACATAACCTATATATCACCTGACTGTTCTGATGGCTACATGAACCAATACATAGGGATGATGTTGATGTCTGATTAATATATGTATGAGACCCCAATCCTGCAGTGAGATTCACTGGGGCTCTGTGTGGGTGCAGAGTGTTACCTGCCTGCATCTCACTGCTGGATTGGAGCGGAAGTCTGCACAGGCTCCATTTGTCCCTGCCCATGGTGGTGTCCTACCCCCAGTCTGTTAAGGCTGACAGACTCTTGCAAGATTTTCCAGTGAAAATTCTATATTGCGGCTGCATGGAAATGACAACTTTACTCTCCACCCAGCCATGTGCACCTGACCTCACAAAGCCACAACTTCCACTGAGCTGCCACAGGTTCAGGAACAAAGAGGAACAAACACACTCTTCCGTCCTCACTTGCACTATAGTCAGCGCCAGCTCAGCTGCACTCCTGGTGATACCCATTGTCAGCAAATGGATTTTACTGGCTTTGACTGGACCAGGCATTTGGTTTCTCTCCCTCTCCGCAAATAGTTTGTGGCTTTTCACAGTTTGTAGTTTTTGTTCCAAACCCAAATGTTCAAAAATCATAAATCAGATTAGTTTATGAAGTCATGGGATTTTAAAAACAACAAATGTTTGATTCACTTTATTTGCCTTCTGGTTTTTGAGCCTTTAGCGGCTCATGTTTTCAAATCTTCTCCACAGCCAGGCGAGCTAGAAACTTAAAACAAAACAAAACAAACAAAAGCTAAAATTCTCACCTCATCCCAGGATTTCAGGAGCTAGGCATTTAGGAAATTACACCAAATATTGCAAGACTCATAATAAAATCAAGAGAATTAATAGCACTAAGTTTGATCTCTGTTACTTCACTCTGTGAAGCAGAGGGAATTGTCTGTGGAAGTTTATATGTGTGTTATACTGGCCACTAGAAGGCTCTCATATTTTTTTCATTAGTGCAACAGCAACCCTGAATAAAGTTCACACAAAGTGTGTTCCTTAATCTAGTTCATAGCAAGGTCTATGTCCAGGCAAATCTCTTTAATTCACTGCGTGTTACTTCTTCTATTAAAATGAAAGAAGAAGACATTTCCAACATTCCAGTAATAAATTTACCCATAAAGAGAACACCAATTAATTTTTATTGTATAAGATGTTAGAGCGTTCATGGCTGTACAAAAACACATCAAACTCTAATGTTCCAGTGCTCTTTACTGTCTGGTCAACACCCCAGATTCCCAAATGAGTTTAATCCTCTCGTAGTGGAAATGCTATTTTTCTTGCTTGGCTCCAGTCACTGTCTCTCTGGTTCTACATGCATTTAAACTTTTAACATTTGGATTTTTTTTTTTTTTAGTGTTGATGCTTCCAAAGATTATATAAACTGCAATTAAATGTGGCAGTTTTCAAATGTCTTGTTCACTCCGATATAAAATACAGGTTGAAACAATGATCTTGATTAGAAATGAACTGTAACATTTGGTATTTAGTAATGGAGCATTCTGAATATATTTCCCCGGTTGCTAAGAACATCAGTAAAACCAAATGATAGTGCATCTCATTCCTACTACAGACACAAAATGGCTGATGGTGTTATTTCAGAACAGAAATGTTAGATCCTTGTAGCAAAGACCATCTATTCTTGTATGTCTGGAAGGTGCAGAACATATCATGAGTGCAACCACCAACAAAATAACAAGAGATCTAGCTATGGTTGTTCTATGCCCTGCTACTCACCCTGCATTACCATATATCTGAGCAATTCACCGTCTGTAACACAGTTATCCTCACAACACTCTGGTGAGGTAGGGCAGTGCTTCTAGCCCCATTTTGCAGATGGGAAATTGAGGCATTGGGAACTGACGTGACTTACCCAAGGACACACACAGACTCTGTGTTCAAGGAGGCAATTGAATTTGGGGCTCCAAGGTGGGCACTTTGACCTCTGGACCATCCTACCTCTCTACAGACTGAAAAATAGATCATCTTCAGACAGCTATGGAACAGAACTGACATGCACGGGAGCCTAGCTGTGTGTGCTCTGAAAGGAAAATATTAGGGTTGATGGCTACATTTACTTTTGGTATCTCCACTCTTCTCCTTCCCAGTTTGTAATACTAAATAAACCAAAAGAGTAATTGAGATTCAGCCTCACACTCTGGCTATATCCATACTGCACAGTAAAGCCAGGTGGCGGCACCTGGGAAAGCCTAGCCTGGGTCTAAGCATCTCCACTGCAAAGTCCTATCTGCGTTGCTGTGTCTTCACTGTTCCTGCACTCACCCAGGTGTGTCTGGGGGCATATCCCATGGTTCTTTGTGCTGAGACACTCCAGGATTATTTCCCAGGCAGTTGTGTCTATTGAAGGAGAACTTGTCTGTCCTTCAGAGGGAATTGTGGGAAGGGCATGGAAGGCTGTCAGTTCTCAAATGATTTAGCCTGCATCCTCACTGGCGGGTTCCAGCCTGAGTTAAAGCAGAAGGTGGGTTGTAATTTACCGGCCTATCTGGGTAAACCAGCCTGGCTTAAAGCACATCCAAACTTGGGTCAGAGTTTCAGTGTGGATGGGAAGGGGGTTAAGGCTAAAACCAGGTAAGAGTCCAGATTAACTGTGTAGCACATATATACTTTCTGTGTTAAACTCTGACTGTAAACCATTTTAGCTCATTCTTTAGCAAATTGTATCCATAGTCACAATCAAATATATTTAACCATCTAATTTACATTTTTATACAGTGCTTATAGTCTTGGCCTACTGTAAGTTGGACTATGAGCACTGTATAAAAATGTAATTTATTCAAATGACAGTACATTTGAATAATACGATGGTTGGGTTTTGATGACAGGAAACAAAACCACCCCAAACTCACAATGCTTCAGAAAATTTGTGAGCAAGCAGCTTGCTGTGGGAATTGGCTGCCAGTCACTATTCTGTTGCGTGCTTTACTGAAATGAGGGAACACTGTAAAACATTTCTCAGTAGTCCCTCTTGTTGCATCTTGACAAGCAGTCAGTAGGATCAAACTGGATCCTTTATTTAATGTAGCTCACACAAACAACAGCCCTGGCAACTTTGGGGTAGTGATGCCAGGGGATATATGGTCTCCCTGCCTATGTGGGTCCCAGCCTATAGAGCTGTCAGTTAGGAACAATAGGGGTGATGAAAACCTTTGATTAGCTATAAAACTCCTCTCCCTCAATCTCTAAACTGAATCAGCCAACAGGTAAATGCAACAGGGTGAGTTTAGAACAGAATAAAATCATCCCTTGTCCAAGGCATGTCTGACAAAGTACCACTTCGTTCCCAGCTGTGAACTTCCTTAATTTGATGAGCTTATGCCAGAACACTAGCATTCTTTGCACATACTGTAATTTCCTGTATCAGTTAATTTTCTCTGTTTTTAAATGGCAGGATCAGAGACTTCACCAAAAAGCTGACAGCAAGGACAGAAGTTTAGAGCAACAAAAGTAGCATTCTTACCACACCCATAGTGTCTCTCTCACCAACAGAAATTGGTCCAGCAAAAGATATTACCTCATCCACCTAGTCTCTCTAATATCTTGGGACCCACACGTTACAACAACATTGCATACACCCATATGTGTCATTACAAAATTAGACAGCCTCATGCACAATTATTAATTAATCTGTAGTAGGCTTATGGGTTACTTTTTTTGTATAAAAATACTAGAAGACTAGCAATTTTCTCATGGTTTCAACTAGAGTTGGTGATGAATTCCAAGTGAACATTTTATTTAATGAATGTAACCCTTTCTTGCTTATCAGAGTGTAACCATTTTTTGCTTATCAGAAATTCCCTTTGAACAGACTGTGATTTTTACAAAACTACTCACTATTTGAAGTTAATTGACTATTTTGTGCAAACAAACTTCTGTCTATGGCTGGCTTGCAAATTGTAAATAAATAAATAATCACAAGAATATATATGGAAAATATATGTGGAAAATGGATCAAAATGGATAAAAAAATTGGCAAATGTAATACAATCAAATTTGATTTAGAATAGGCCACATTTACAGAAATAATCATTCAGCTCTAGCTTCTGCCAAATTCAGATCTAGTTTCAACCTAAAATGCTTTAACATGACATAAATATCAACCCCCAGAAAACAAGAAGTAGAAATGGTCCATTAAAATCGTAGTTGCCTACTAAGATTATGAATGATAAAAAACAACCAAAAAAACTATGAAAATACCAGTGGATTATGACTGAATATTCTTACGTTGTCTGTTTCCAAATTTTCTTCTAAAACATCTGAAACTGCTTCTCTGTGTCATTCAGACCATTTGCAATGATTCACGATGTTAAAAACATGTTTCTACCCATAAGATTTGAAATGGCTGTGTTATAAACCACTGAAAATCAGGGCTTTTAATGATCTTGCTGAGAGACCTTTAACTGGAGCCTTCTTCCCATTGACTTAATAATACTATCATACCTTTCAAAGGGGCTGCCAGAATGATCCCAAGGTTTTTTTCCTAATGGGGGAGGGAGGTCCCTTCCTGGTCTGGGTCTTCAGAATTCTACTCTGAGTGAGAGATGGAGTGCAGGGGCCAGGGTCAGGCATTGAGGTGACTGCACGGCGAACCCTTGCCATCTTGATGTGGTGCTGACGGGCATGTAACACAGCAGTAATGACTTTCAAAACTGACATATTGGCCTCTCAAGCTGTTCTCACATGAAACATCCAGTCCACATTTAAAGTTCATGTGTTGTTTGCCTTTCCCTTCAATCTGTTGTAAAGATATTTAAGGTCATTGACTTAGATTTCTTTCCCTGTGTAACTGACTGGGACTTTTCACCACAATTTTCCTGATGCTTGGCATAAAGCCTTTCTTGGACATATTTTTTCCTTTTTTTAAGGTTCAGTTGAATAAGCTTCCTTGACCCCTTTCAGATTTTTCTTTAGGCTCCCCATCAGGCTTCACATGTCTTTTACCTCACATAACCTTTTTTATTCCAAATCTATTTTTCAATAATGGGCCATTTGGCTCCCTTTTTAGGTCCTTTCTTCACTGTGAATGGAAGTGTGCTGGGGGCAGCTGACCTGGGCTAAACAGAGTTCCATTTTGCTGTATAAATAGGATAGAACTGTGTTTTGGGAATTATGCTAAGGCCCTGGGGCAAGATCTTCGTATAGTATTGTTTGTGCAAAGTCTCCCCTTGGTGTAGATCTCCATCTTTCCCATGTGGTGGGAGAGTCAGGTCAGCAACCATTTTCAGTGAGACTAAATTTGAATTGAATCACAAACAAAATATTTTCTTTGCAACCACAAGGTTGAGTTTTTGTTGCGTTTGTTTTGATAAGAGTTTAAATACTGCAGAATACACCAAAACCCCGTGCTAAAGAATAGATTAGAGGATTTTTCAAAAGCACTCAGCACCGGCTAACTCTGCTTCTTTTACTGTTCACTGTAGTCCTTGTGGGAGCAGAGTTAAGCCAATGCTAAGTGTTTATGAAAATCCCACCCAGACTTATTATGGTGGTATTTCCAGGGGCCCTAGCTATCACTTTTCCACAAATACAGGTCAGTTTTTGGTAATTTCACAAATCTCTAATTATAACAAATTCAAATTTCATTGCGTTAACTGCAAATGAAAAATTGCAAATGACCCTACTCCACTCTTTTCATTGTTAAACATCTCCTTCTAGGTTTGTATATTTTTTTCAGTCTGTACTCTCCCAAACTCTTGTTGGTATGGCTGTTAACAGTTTTTGTTCAAAAAATATTATAAGAAAATATACTTTAGAAATATTTTTTAAATATATGTATGGAGTCACAGAGCTATATGATTTGAGAGGGTATTGTGTTTTTTAGTGAGCCATAATTTCCTCTGCTTTTCTTGGATCTCTTCCTTTTGACTTCCTAGAATTTTGTCAATACCACAGACGCAGTGGGTCATGCTTTAGGCATTTGAAATTCCACTATTCTTAACGCAGCGAAGTTTTATTTAGTAATGGAGGGCCAAATATTGCTCTCAGTTATACCTTTCAAACCCATTAATGGATGTCACTAGCAGGTTGGCCCAGATCTGCATAACTGATAAAAACTGTTTCAGGAAAAAAACCTGGTTATATGTTTTCTGCTTTTTTTTTTTAACACAGAGATCAGACTTGCCCTGTAATCTTAGCAATGTCTATTGGAACCAGTAAATTCTGAAATTGAATAAAGCCTGAAATTTGATTTATTGTAGAGCTGTTGCAACAATGCCAAAGTTAAGGTTGTAAATAGCTTAAAATATAAACTCAGTTTTGAGCCCCAGTTTCTAACGTCTTCAAAACCAAACCATATTGGATTGAGAATCTGTAAAATAGGAGCATTTGAAAATTAGAGGTAGCTCACTTTTTAAGTTTCCCTAATTGTTTTAAAAAATGCATCTCAGAAAGACTGGGGGCCAACGTCACCTCTTATTAACAATGGTGTAAAACTGGAGTAACTACACCAAATTTAGTATATCTACAGGACATTACAATTACTAGTGTAATCAAGAGCAGAATCTAGCACTCTATCTACTTTGTCGACAGATTCCTTATATGGTTTGTTCTTTTCCTCATGGTGGCATGAGCTCTTCGGTGTTTTGGGCAATTCTGGATTGTTAACGTTGAAATTATTATTTGGTTTATTTATGAACCTTTGGAAATTCAACCAGGTTGTAAGCAGAGTCTATAAACTCCACCAGAAATAGATAGCCACACATGCGTGGGATTCTGCACCGCTTTGCCGCAGCAGTGAGCCATGAGGGCAGGACAGCATTTGGAAGTTATGAGATCTATGGGAGAACAGACCATTGATGGAAGGAAGCCTGTGGAGTTTGTAAACTACACACCAGTACAAAGCTTCACCAGGACCAAGAGCCTCTTTTAGTCCCGTGGAGCAGATAAACTCCCATAGACTTCCTGCTATCTCTCATATGCATGAGTGATTAACCACAAAGCTATAGGATCTCCAAACAGACATACCCATGCTGCTAGTTTCAGCTGCAGCCCTTGAGGTTTGTTGTGAGCACATGGATACAAAGATGGACACTGTATTATTTCTTTCTGGTCTTAAGGAGAAAGTCCTGTTGTATTAATTTCAATGGAATAAATGGGCTCAAAATGTCAAAGGTGTTAACGTGACCCTGCCACTGTCCAATATTAGACAGTTAAACAAGGTTGAAGTTTGGTATACAGATGCCTTGGTTTGCTTAGTACCAAGGCAAACACACCATTAAAATATTTTAAGCCTTTTATTAAAGATGCAGAAAAGAAGGAAAAACCGTTAAAAATTGAAATGTAAACTATTAAATAAGGCTTTCATTTTACTCATAACCCATGCTGCCTTTCCCTTTGGCTGTACAGAATTTTTAAAAGAAAACCCCCTTGACTGACAGTCTTTTAGATAATGTTAAATATGACCATAACTGTCCTTTTTCGGTGGGGGGAAAGTTAAGTGAAATGGGCTGGAGATGTTGTTGTTAATGTCCAGTCCACTGTTTTCTTGCAGACACAACAAGACAAAAACACACAAAAGGGAAGAAGAAAGAATAGCAGAGATAGAAAATGCACCTTTTATCACTGGTGTTGACTTGTGCTGGCAACCTCACTGCTGGAAGAACATAGGTGTGGTGCACATTCTTATTATGCACTCCAAGATCTGGCAAACTTGTATCAGCATCAGGCTATTTAGGGCATTGCTTTTAGCTGCCTCTTTGTGGTCATGGGCTTGCAACCATTTTGCAAAAAGACGGTCTTGACCAGTTAAGCCAGACTCTGATTAAACAGAAGGCAACTGGAAAGGAATAGAAAAAAAAATCGAGGTGTAGAAGGAAAAGACTACATGAGGAATGGGACCAACAAAGTCTCACACACCAGGTTATATTCAGGATTTAGCCAGTGGAGGTGGTGGTGTGACCTCTCTGTAACCCAGTCTGGCCAGGACATCTTTCAATATCAAGATGATGAAGGCCCAAAGGTGTAACAATGGAGCCCAGTGTCCCAGGAGACAGGGGGAATGGCAGCCATGTTGGTGGAGCCTACTCCTTCTTGTTCTCCCATCTTTCAGTCAGCCAGCTTCTGCTGATTTTTTCCTTAAAGTCTCTTTTTGAGGTTTCCAAAAAGGGAGTGATGGGTGGAATAGCCCACCCATTTATTATTTTGTCCACCACTTTTGGTCTATTGATTTCTGGTCTCACATGTCTCTTGTTTACCAGGCATGAATTTTAACACAGTCCTTGAGTATATCCATAGAACTATTTGTTTAGACTAATTTAATCTCCCTTTCGCATCTTCTCCCATCAACATTTATTGTTATAGGTTATTGTGACATTTTGCGAGCTTTTGTCTGCTTTCCCAGTTTCCCAGTTTATAATTAGGGAACATTTGTAGGCTCAGTTATTACAACAGTCCTCTGCCTCTCTTTCTAAGATCAGATAGACATTGAGCATGAATGTATGGACCAGTTCTCTCACAGATCTGTTCATCAATATCCAGTGGCTTTTTTTTTAACCGATCCTCTCTGGTCCTCAGAAACCAGAAGCATCCTAGGCTTCTGCATGTGTCAATACAGAAATAGAAAGCCTTCAGTTGGGCAGCTGGTAAGTACTGCTGTATTTTACTCTCAATGCATGTATAATTTGCAGCACAGCCAGTTGTGTTAACTGTGAGATATTGCCCAAACTAACATCCTTCTGGGGAAAGGTTCTTGGTCGGAAGGATGCTTTTGATCAATCTTGGATGTTGCACAAGAATGCATGATTCTACTCTGCACTCCGTTTCAGTCATGAGTTTGTGTTAAGGGAATGAAGCAGGCAATCTGTGAGCTTTGTTAGTTCTCCAGTGTTGGCCTGTTTTGATCAGGGCTTTATGTAACCTGCTGCCTGAGCCCATTAGCTATCCAGCCACCCTCACTAAATGAGAGCAGCAGTAGGCAGATGGTCACCTGCCCTTCTGATGGGTCAGTCACCCCCTCTTCCCAACATGAGATCCATAACCATTTCCTCAGATATCAACAAGCACAGAAGAGGGAAAAGGTGGCAGTTTTTCTTTTGGCACAGTGAAAATTGTACCTGCCTGACCTTTGTGAAAGACTCTGTCCATCATCTTGGAAAGATGCCATGCTTACAGCATAAACAAGAAGTATGAACTTTGAAAATTGGCTAGGGTAGTGATAGTCATGGCAAGGTCTTTCCTTAGTCTTCCCAAAAGCTGTTGAAGAATGATTTCTCCAAGGCATGTGAGGTTGTGTACTTTCTTCTTCCTCCTTTTCCATTACCACAGAACCCTACACCAGAGTGAAAAGAGACATAACTGAATTCATTATTCATCAGTGGCTAACATGTGAAGTTGTAAAAAGAATGATACAGTTCATTAGTTTGGTTAGTGCATTTCCCCCTTCTAAATGAGGCCTTGATGTTGTGTAGATTTGGCTGAGACTTTATTAGACCTTTTCAAATGCATTTGGGGTATGAAAATGTGATCCAATGGCATATATCTTATGCCTGCCCCCACAGATGTAATGGGATCTTGGTGTGGTAGAGGTATACCTGACAAAATATAGTTTGTGGCTTGTTTCAATGAAAGGAAGCACGGAGTCTTTAGCGATGTGCAAATTTCTCTCCTTAAAAAAGATACAAATTCCTTTAATTCTTCAGATGCAGAATTTCAGTTACTGAGAAAGAATGGGGAAAAAGAGAGTGGGAAAGAGGCCTGCTGTCTTTGAAGTGATTGGCAAAAATCTCACTAACATCACTAGCAGCAAGCTCAGGCCCTCTATAAGCATTTGTACATCTGCATTATGCCTTAGCATTTATAGTTGAAGCCCCGTTGAATTAAGCATGGGACACTAAACTGGCATTGTCTTAAAGCAAGATCTTCTGGTAGAAATCATGGCATTTGCTGTATCCTGCAGACTGCACCACTGGCTGGCTCGGAAAGTCTTTTGAAATTGGCATAACACCTTATTCATGGGATTAATCATAAGATACAGTAACAAGATGGCCCATCAGACATACATACATACACAGAGAGTTGGGACTGATACTCAGTAGAGATGTGTACCCTTGCAGAGTTCCTTTTGCCAACTAAACTTTGCAGTTTGGTAATGGGGATTGAAAGCAAACCTACGTGGTTTGAACTAATTGAACTTGAGCCTCCAAAGAGAATAGTTCAGACCTCTCTTTCTTACTTTAGCCTGAGCCTATGTTGTTCGCTCCTCCTGAGTCTGGTAACGCTGTCTGAAACCACCGTTGGATTTTCAGGACAACCAGATGCCCATTAGCCCCAGCTGGTTTTCTAGGGAGGGGTACTGGGGGCTTGGTGAAGACCATTGCCACCTAAGTCATAAAGGGCCTTCAGAGGGGTCAAGAAGCAGGCACAAAAAAACCACTCCCAATTCCACTGCTGCTGTTTTTTGGGCAGTGAAACCCCATAATCCACGTTGGATATAGAGCCACTTGTGTGAAGGATTATGGTGCCATGTAGGGTAGGTACAGGATCAGATTCAGCTATACTTGCTTGAGTGATGTTAACTTTAACAGAGCAGTTTCAGGTCACATGATTACAGTGGCGTACAGCTATCGGTTGAAGATGCAGTGCTATTAACTCTTTCACAGAAACTACAGCTCTATTATGTTGAAGAATGTTATGTTTTTATTCCAGTCCTTCACATAGACTGGCAACCCTTCTTTATCTATGCTTAAGGTTAAAGGGCAGGTCGTTGCTACTCAAGCTCAGACCTGCATTACCGTAGAAAATCTTCAAAGACACAGCTATTCTTATATATTTTTAACTCTAGTTACTTATGATTAGTATTTGAAGAGGAATGAAGAGAGGTATACATTCTTCTTCCTTCATTGGGCTTTTTGCAGGAGACATCCTTAGAGCTGGGTCAGAATGGATCATAACCAAATATTCAATATCTCAGCAAGTTGTAGAAGTTAGACAGCATAGATTACTTCATGCAGATTCCAAGATACAGGTAGTGTACAGTTTCTGCTAACCAGAGAACCTGAAGGGGTGGACTTGTTTCACAATGGTTGTGGATAGCCTGCAATGATAAATAAGGTGTAATTTATTGAAGAATACCTTGTCCACTATGTGGTGTCATGAATGGCAGTTTGCAGTGGCGGTGTAGTCATGTTGGTCCCAGGATATGACAGAGACAAGGTGCGTGTGGTAATATCTTTTATTGGACCAACATCGAAAGATATTACCACACACCTTGTCTCTCTCATGTTATGCAGTGGCACGTTATTATATGAATACCATCTATGTACTCTAAAATGCCAAATCACTGCTTAATTCAGTTTCACAACATTTGCTTGTCCAAGAATTAAAGGAGATTTTGAATATATAGATATATAGAAGAATATGAAGATAGGGCAAAGTAGCTGGCCAGGGAAAGATAAAGGAACTGTTGTACTTTCTGAACCTTTTCAGCAGTTGGTGCTCTGAGGGGAATGGGGAACAGGAAAGAAGATTAACTATAGAGCACAGTCACCATTGAAGCCTTTAATTTCTTACAGTACAGAACTGAAGAAATCTGTTTCTTCCTTAAGTGATCCCCACCTATAAGCCTGAGCAACCTGTAACTAGAATTTTGGAATCCATTAATACAAATTTGTGTAATTTTGCTACTTTTGTCATTACTGAGGAAATTAACCCCACATTGGTGAAAGTGACAGTGTATAAGATCTCAAAGAACCAGACGCATAGCCAGAACTGATTTTTTGGCAGGGCCTGTGGTTGACATGAGTAGGCACAAGCACTGTGTCACAAGTGAAGCAGAGGCTGATGAATACTCAGGATGAATTGCTTAAAATCTGATTGGGTGGGCCTGCTCAGGCCATGGCCCACCCAGGCCCACCCATAGCTACATCACGATAAGAACTAAGTTGTTAAGTCACTGTATGGGGAGGACAATGGAGACAGCATTCAAAATGCTTGTTAAGTTTATAGCACAAGTGAAAAAGCCTTTTGAAGTACTATACATTCCTACACTCAGTCAGATGAACAACACAAGTTTTACTGATGCCTTATAATTTTATGTATCCAGAATCCTTTCACGGTTAACCCTCCCCTGCCTTTCTCCATATGTGAAGACCTCCCACTGGGAGTTTAAAAAGTCAGTGTAAACTGAATTAAAGAATGTACCACATCAGAATTTAACCTAAAAACAATTTCTAAATTCTAGATCCAGGAAATTCTGAAACACCTTATCTACACTTTGAATTTCATCCATTCTCGTAACTTACGCTACATTTCTTGTTCAGATCTGAGTGCTTTGCGTTGACTAGCAACTTGGGTAGATCTTAAAATTATCTGATTTTCCCAGTTTAGGTGGCATTTATTTTCTGCTCCTGCTTGTTGCAAGAAAAAAGGAACTGCCAATGAAAGGGGAGATCTCAACAGCTTGTCTGCAGGTGGCTGAATGGCTTAGGGGATTGATGCTGTTTGTCAGTAGATGACTCACAGCTCCATGTCTTCTTTTCATCAGATCCATAACCCAGTGCATAACTGGGACGGGAGCTGAGCTGAGAGAGATGGCTTAGGTTTAAACACAACAAAGTGGAACAGGCACTTGCAGTCTGGGAGAAGGAAGTCTGAGGATCTGGCAGGATGGTTTGACTTTGTCCACCTGTTGCTGAGGACTTTGTCTACCCTTTGTTCAAGTGAGTCTCAGTCTGTTTATTATTAGTAGATCTTCATCTGCATCTGGAAACTTAAACGGCACGAGGAATCAGGGTTCCGGCTCGTCTTCAGTTTTTGAAATCTAGCACTTTTGATGATCTCTAAATTTGCCTTTTAAGACCTCCTGTGCGTCTGCCACATTGTTGCTACTGATTTTAGTGAGATGACATGTTTGTTAACAGATATGTGTGGTGGGAAGGTTGTACTGTTTGTGTACAGTAGATACAAAACAGTCTTTCAGAATGGCTATCATTTGGGATTCCCTTTAATTCTGTGGTTCTTAGCATGTTGATTACAAGAGTTTTTCTATAAAAAGTAATGCATTTCTAATAGTCTAACTATACGTCTTTATACTCCACCCCTACTGCTGCTGCAGCTTTTTCTCTCTCTCACCTTATCCCCCCATTATCTTCCTATATGGGATTTTTCTGATGTCAACACATGGAAAGGTTTAGGGATGATTCTAGTCAGAACCTGGCCCACTAAGAAGGTTTATTTTAGTGGGCTCTTATGTGGTTCAACACTGGCAGGCAGACAAAAATGAAGCGTTTTATTTCCAAACGAATTCCTGAGGGTGCATTTAATAGGAAAGGTTGTTATTTGGCCCTTCACTGGCTTAATTAAAGTCCCTATCATTTTTCCATTGAAATGCAATTTGAAAACAGATGTGTGTTAATGAAAAATTGATGGCTAAAATGTGGGATTGCCTGAGATAAGCAAAGATCCTTCAAGCCAACTGAGCACGAAGCTCATAATAAAGGAGATGTTTATGAAGCCTACAGCCTGTGAAATACAGACATTTGCCTGTTGTCCTCTCTGGGCCTTTTCATAAAAATGCTGCCGGCGTGCTTGGTGCTCAGCTTTGCATGTGAACGCCAGAGTGACTTAGAAAGGGGAAGCCCCTGGAGGTTGGTGCTAAGCAGAACCTGATGGTACCAACCAAGAAAAAGACATGAAAGAATTGTTTCTATTTCTTAGCAATGGGAGCTGGGTTATTGAAGATCCAGAGGAGAGGGCTACTTTAGGGAAGGATACAAGGTGGGTGAGAGAGGGAACCACCACATTTCTATCACAAGGGGAGAAAGTTCTGACAACTCTGAAGTGCTGAAACCAGGTGGTATTTGTAAAAGTCATTGGTCTTTAAGGAGCTGGCACCTCTCATGTGAATGGAATACATATGGACTTGTTTAGCGGGAACATTTGAGTTTGTTGCAGTGTTTTTCCCACTGGGCATTCTACCGCTGAGGGTCTGCATGTAGACAAGGCTGTTAGCTGCAGTTTTAGGCAGTGAGTTAGTGGGGATGATGTTAGTGTTTCTGAATCAGCAATTGGGGTTTAATGGGGAAAGGAGTTTTAGCGGCTTTTAAACCTGACACGTAAGTTATGATCCAATGTTCAAAAAAGAGTAGGTGACCTATGGCCATTGTATTACTGGGTCGGCATAGGAGCATAGAGGGCAAAAGAGAATAACCAGAAGAGCGGGGAATAAGATACAAGTGCCAACCATCCTGCAAATTTTCACTACCATGCTACGACTTGAAGGCACTCAGGACTTTTATAATAATACAGAATAATACAAACTTCTATAGTTCTCTGGCTCCTCTAACTTGCATCTGAGGCCAGACTGGCCATTGGCCTCCCCAAATATGGGGGGAGTAGAAAGGTGGCTTAATGTAGACACAGAGACTCTAAGGTCAGAAGGGACCATCATGATCATCTAGTCTGGCCTCCTGCACAGTGCAGGCCACAGAACCTCCCCCACCCATAAGGTCACCTGTATCTCTCGCCCCCTCTGTGTGCTGAGGAGGGTTGTGATGGATACAGCTGTTTGTTTTTGGAAACTTAAATTTGGGGCCAGATTTCCACCAGACTGAGTCCCTTTAATGAACATGTTTGTGTCTGTAAAGTGCACTAGGCCACCTGTATAAAAGTAATGCTGTAAATGGAAAATATTATTATTGTTCCTAAACCCAGACCTTAAATTACAAATTGAGGTTATCTTCTCACTGGGTGCCACTTACTTCTCTAGAAGTCATAAATAACCCACATTCACTACAGCACGATGCCTTCCCTGAGGCATGCACACATTATATATGTATTACTTGTTTCCAGAAGGAAAAATATACATCACCTCAGTCACAGTGATCTCATATTAAGCTTAAAATGTGTCTCATGTCTATGATCAACAAAGCACAATGTAGCACTGTGGTTTAGTCACAGCTTAAACCAGTTCTTCATTCCTGCACTCTGATAGCTGCTATCTTTATACCTGTAATAACCCAGCATGTGTTATCTAGACATAAGCCCTAGGAAGGGAAATCTGGTATGTTAAAGTGGAAAGATATAAACAGTAGAGACAAAAAGGAAACAGATTTTTAATCCCCCTCTTCAAGGATTTTGATAGCTTAGAACCCATTCTGATCTCACTTACACTTACTAGTTCTGCACATTTCTAACTCTATTGATGTCAGTGGAGCTACTCTGGATTTACACCAGATCTTTACCAGTGTGAGATCAGAAACAGGCCTACTGTACCTTACCTCACTCTGTTACACTTCAGTGGTAATGCGTGTCTGACTGATTACACATTATGACAGGCTGTTTACAATGAATGTTAGTTACCAGAACAAATCTCTGCTGCTTTGCTTTTGATCAGCTCAAACTGAATTCCCATTAAACAAACCTTTCTTCCATGCCCCCCCGCCCCCCAACACACACACACACACTCTTAGCATATGTCCGCACTAAAATGAAAAACCGGCAGCTGGCCCATGCCAGTTGACTTGGCTCGCGGGGATCAGGCTGTGGGGCTGTGTCACTGCTGTGTAGATTCCTGGACTCAGACTAGAGCCTGAGCTCTAAGATCCTGCGAGATGGGAGAGTCCCAGAGCCTGGGCTCCAGCCCGAGCCAGGAAGACTACTCAACAATGAAACAGCCCCAGAGCCAGAGCCTCCCGGGCCAGCCGCTGGTGTCCAATTGCACTGTAGACATACATAAATGATGAATGGAGCCACTAAGGGTATCAGTCAGTGGCAGCACAAAGTAAAATATTTGCTTCAGCTTCACAACCTGGGCTTCTAATTCACAGTGTGCAAGCTCAGAGGCTTAATACGAATATTAGCATAAATCAGTCCCATACTTGCTATACAAATTAGTCGATGAAGTATAATTCCCATGCTAGTAACACGACACCTATCGTTATGCAACATAATCTAGTTTCCTAAGACTTCTGTTTGAAACCCAGTAAATTAGAGAAGCGGTGTTAGCACTGGATCGCTGTAAGATTTCAAATACTTTAGATTACTTAAGAATCAACAGCAATAATTGGGGATCTTTTTCCTTATCCCCATGGAAAGTTGTTGTCTCCCTAATTTTTTATTCTCCATTTGAGTTAATCTTTGGCTGAAGATCCCACTTAAAATAACCTAATATATCTACAGCAAAAGCTTGCATTTTGTTTGTTTAGTCATTACAAGAGAAATGAGAGTGTGTGTTAACTGTATGGCAAACATATGAATCCATTTCTCTGTGCCCAGCTCTGTAATGACTCTTTACTCTTCTAGAAATGTTATTATTTCAGACTTGCAAGTTCCCATTTGGTGAAAGGCTCAGTTTACAAAGTGACCAATCATTGTTTAGTTTGGAGACAGAAAGAAAAAAATCTTTATTACGCCAACCCACAGACTATTTGTGCTGAGCGAGATGAATTTACCAATACTTCTAGCTTAGCCAGCATTAGAGCACTCACTCAAATATCTCCAAGTATTTTCAGTCATATGTATTTTATTTTAATCAATTCCAAATTCTGAAAAAAAAACCCTACTCAATTTACATTACTTTTATAGTATATTTTATTGTACATCTTATATCTTAATATTTGGATTATTAAAAGCATCCTCTTAGTTTATTTAAGGCATTGATAATTGAAAAGATATGTTGGGTTTTTTAATATAGTTTACAATGCACATTTGCAAATATTTATTAATCAGGTTGTAACAATCAGATTTTCGATGGGGAGCAAGGGATTAGGAGTTGGTTGTGATGACCTCCATAACACGTATGTGCGACCAGTCAAACAAACACGCATGCCCCTGGAGCAGGTATAAAACCAAAAACAAATATTTGCTTCTTCCCTGAGGGACGGCGAAGGGTCAATTGGGGGATGGGGAGAAGGGAAGGGATTGTTGAGCCTGCCTGTGGCAGGTTAAACTCACACAAAAATGAATGGTCTGAAAGCTTGTAATCAACATGGAGTCTCTCCCTTCCCCACTCCTTCCTAGTGTATAGGCACCCTCTCTGTTTTTTTTTTTTTTAAATTAAAGGCCAAACTAACATAACCCCACAATTAATAAAGCGCACAGCTCTACACCTTCCTGGAGAGACCAAAAGCTTATTCTAGCTCCCTCCAGGTCTCTCCATGATGGGGTTTAGTTCGGAGCCTTTATATTTCCCGTATCCCAGCATGCCATGCTCAAGTGAGGACTACATTTCTCAGTTTGCCCAACTCATTTGGTTCTGATATAAAGAGGCTGGCTGGAATTGCCAGAAGGCAGGGTGATCCCTCCTTTCTTAGGGGAGTTCCAGCCCGCCCTACTGACAGAACTTTGGTCTTGGGCGCTAAAGCCGGAGTCAGCTGTATGGGTTTTTCACCATACTCCAAACTAAATTCCAAGGCCACTTGCTCACTCTGAGTCCCCACTCCCACAGATCTAGCTCAAGGTGAAAAACCTGGAACCGGGTAGTGGGGGCCTAGAAGAATTCCCTCAATATACTTAAGCTATGTCTGTACTTACAGCAGACTACAGCTGTTACACAGGTAGCTACATGTTGCAGTGAAAAGCTCTGGCAGTAGGAAGGCAGTGGGGAAAGTTTCTGGTAGGGAGAGGCAGCAGGTTGCTTCCAGAGCTTTTCCCTGCTGCCGAGCCTTTCCCTGATGCCTTCTGCTGCCAGAGCCTTTCCCTGCTGCTGGAGTCTTTCACCACAGTGGGGGAAAGGCTTTGGTGGCAGGACAGTACACTGCTAAGAACGTAACGTAAGAACAGCCATACTAGGTCAGACCAATGGTCCATCCAGCCCACTGTCCTGTCTTCTGACAGTGGCCAATGCCAGGTGCTTCAGAGGGAATGAAAAGAACAAGTAATCACCAAGTTATCCATCCCATTGCCCATTCCCAGCTTCTGGCAAACAGAAGCTAGAGATACTTGAGAGCAAGGTTTTGCATCTTTGCCTATCCTGGCTAATAGCCATTGATGGACCTATCCTCCATGAACTTATCTAGTTCTTTTTTGAACCCTGTTATAGTCTTGTCCTTCACAACATCCTCTGGCAAGGAGTACCACAGGTTGACTGTGCGTTGTGTGAAGAAATACTTCCTTTTGTTTGTTTTAACCTGCTGCCTTTTAATTTAATTTGGTGACCCCTAATTTTTTTTGTTATGAAAAGGAGTAAATAACATTTATGTACTTTCTCCACACCAGTCATGATTTTATAGACCTCTATCATATCCCCCCCCCTTCGTTGTCTCTTTTCCAATCTCTCCTCATATGGAAGCTGTTCCATACCGCTAATCATTTTTGTTGTCCTTTTCTGTACCTCTTCCAAATCCAATATATCTTTTTTGAGAATAGTAGTGTAACACGGGAAGCACTGGTTGGGTGTATAGACAGCAATGTAGGGTGCATACCCTAGGGTCTAGGTATGTAGAGCACTCTACTCTACTCCCTAAGCTGTGCCTCACAGTCTACACTGCTATTTATACCCACGCTACCTGGACGTGCAGTGTCTGTACACTACACACTGCCATAAGTGTAGATATACCTTTAACAGGTTGCTACACCAAATTACAAGAGATTTTAATTTTGTGAGGGATTCATTTTCAGTCTTAGAACTTCTCTTCAAAGTGCTTTATAGCTTAATGCTCATAAAACTTTCATGAGGTATAAACTATTATCCCATTTAACAGAGGTGAAAATCAAAATAGAGATGTTAAAAGATGTGCCCAAGGCCATAGAGAGAACCAATCCAATATTAGAGCTCAGACTGCAGGACCACATTCTCCTCAGGCCTCTCTGCTTGACAGAAATAAAAATATTTACGTTCAAGAAGGGGCGCCAATCAACAAAAAGAAAGAAAGAAAGATTTTAGTGTTAGACTGAATTAACCTCTGGAATTAGTAGCATAGGAAAGGATTTCTCAGAACAAACATGAATTGCATCATTTTTGACTCAATTCCCTTTGGCTGCATAGGGTATTTATGGAGGCAAACACCTCCCCTTCAGCCGTGGCAAATACACCAGAAACTATACACCTCTGGAATCTTTAAAAACTCCAGCTCAGTTTCTTCACCTTGAAAGAAAGCATGTGTGTGCAGCAGAGTTCCAAGTTATATTATATATAACGACAGTGGGAAAACATTGATTCCATATCAAGAAATCCAACTTCTGGTTTCTTCATCAGTCAAGATTTTGAGAAATACCTTGAAGTGGAGGTCTCAGTGCAGCAAGTCCAGAGTATCAGCAAACAGCAGAAAGTTATTAAGTCTTAATGCCAACATTTTCACTCCCTTGCATGCCTCTTCCAAGTCTTCAGAAGCTTTGGGACAAGTATTCCTGATTAACTTTTTCAATGGATGACAGGTTGCATGACAGTGATATTTATTAAATCTCTGAAATTGATCAAATACTTGCTTGACAGACAAGGTGGGTAAGGTAACATCTTTCATCAACAGAAGTTAGTCCAATAAAAGAGACAAGCTTGTGAGCTTACGCTGAGATCTTCTTCAGGTTTGACTCACTGTAAACTGGAAAGTTTGTCTCTTTCACCAATAGAAGTTTGTCCAGTAAAAGATATTAAAGATATTACCTCACCCACCTTGTTTCTCTAATATCTTGGGACCAACACAGCTACAACAACACTGTTTGCTTGAATTTGATTCATTTATACTCGTCTCCGACTGAAACAGATAGGATTAGCACAAAAATGTTGTTAAGGACCAGAAATTGGCAAATGTGTGTGCTTTGTTGCTGTGAAAGCAATTTCTAATAGCATTTTTAATAAAAAATTGTTTTACCCTTATAGTGCTTTTGGTTAAAGACCAGATATCCCTGCTGAAGAGCATACATACTTGGAAATAAATTAGGCGAGGATAGTGTAATGTGTCTATAGAAACTAATTTATTTCCAAAATAGTGAAATAATCCACACCTGGAATCCAAACATTCCTGACCACTCAGGAGGCTGTGAAAGTACAGTATACAGGAAAAACTTTGCTTGCCCAGAAATCCGTAATCCCACAATGTTACAAGAGGGATATCACTCTCTCTATTTATTGAAACCACCTCCATGAAAACCAGTGGGCTTTGTCTGCTGTCAAGAAATGTGACTACTGCATCACTGACTTCCTGGATATATTGCTGAGATAATTAATGATCCATAATCAGATATGACCAGCAACTGATAAACAAAAGTAGAGAGATGGGAGCAAATCACACCATTCCACTCTGGAGACATTTGAAAAATTAACCTGAAACATTTATGCAGATCAAACCTGATTCTCTGTTGTGCTATCAGCTATAAGTGTTTTGAAAATGCACATAGGCCACAAAAGTTGCTGACAAAGACAAACATAACGAAAGCAGAAACACTGACTTTTGCTTCTTCATGCTCTAGTCAGTCTGAAATACAATGAGAATGTGCAGCTATTTGTACACTAGATTCCCTCATTGAACTGGATAATATAAACACCAGAGTAAATTAGGAGTTAATGCCTCTGAAGTCCATGGCATTACTCTGTGTAAAGCTTGTATAAGAGAGAGCAGAATCAGTCTCTTTAAGCAGTGCTATTTCATCTACAGTGACAATCATTTTAAGTGGATGCCTTGTCCTCACATGTTTTCTAAACAAATCCAGCTAAAGAACAACAATATATTTGACAGTGAATTAAATCCTGGAAATGAACAGGAGTGTTTCTGAACTGCCTTACTGGGAATCAAATATGGACAATGCAGACTTGTGGAGCTGCTGGGACAAGTTTGTACAAGAACTGTAGTCACCAATTTTGTCAGCTGCTGTGAACAGAAAGCTGTGAATGGACCTGACTGAGCCAGGGTTTCAAGGTCAGCGTCCCTATGAAATGGTGGAAGCACAATGCTAGCAGTCACTGCTACCACGAAGTCACTTGGCGCTGGGTCTGCTATAATAATACAATATACATGGACCATGTCTGCATTTCTGTAGAAGGTTAGTTAAAGCTGGAATAAGATCCTCCTTTGTGAGCTGTCTTGATAGAGAACAATTATATCTCCATACTTTGAGTGTTTAGATAGGGCATTAGTTTAACACAGATGTTTGTACTGAATATCTTTTGTTGCTGGCAACAAGTAACATGAGTGCTCAGAAGTTTGTTACGATTTCACTTGAGCTGTGGTAGCTGCAGTCCTCAGCATGACAGTTTGGGACCTGAAGAACATAAAATGATTTTCATGAATCAACTCTCAGTTTACATTTCATGCTGAAGCAGAACTTGCAAAACGTGGAGGAGCAGTTCTCTGAAATGACGCGGTTATTCTCAGCCTGAGAATGATCCATCACCATTCTGCTAGATAACACCCCTCACTCGACAGAAGCAGCTGCACATCAGCAATAGTGACAGTACTGAGAGTCCATTGGGAGTGTACTACCAAAGACACACTTTAAAAATAGTACAGTATCTCCTGTGCAAAGTTCTGTTTGTGATAGCCAAGCCGTCACTGTTATCTTGTACTGCCTGGTATTATATATGACACCATTCATAAACCACCTTGTCATGCAGCACAGAAAACTTTCCCTTTATCTGTCTCCTTCTCTCAGTTTTTCTCTGTTCCAGGGAGTTCCAAAGTTTTAAGTGTCATTAAGTTTTCATCTCACTCTCCATGTCACAACCTCGGAGAATCCATTCACCTTAAAAGGCTCCAAATTAGAGTTGTTGTATGAGCTGTTTGTCAAGGACTTAGACATTGAAGAATAATGCCCTCGCCCCCTGTAATGAATTTTCTTAATTCACCAATTGTACAGTACAGAGGATTACAAACCCAGAAAAAAAACTTGAAAGAGAATGGGATTTAAATGATGCCGGAGGCTTCTTAGAGAGACTCATAGACTTTAAGGTCAGAAGGACCATTATGATCATCTAGTGCGACCTCCTGCATAACGCAGGTCAAAGAACCTCATCCACCCAGTCCTATAATAGACCCCTAACCTATGACTGAGTTACTGAAGTCCTCAAATCATGGTTTAAAGACTTCAAGGTACAGAGAATCCACCAGCAAGTGACCCATGCCCCATGCTGCAGAGGAAGGCGAAAATCCCCCAGGGTCTATGCCAATCTGCCTGGGGGGAAAATTCCTTCCCGACCCCAAATGTGGCAATCAGCTAAATCCTGAGCATGTGGGCAAGACTCACCAGCCAGACACCAGGAAAGAATTCTCTGTAGTAACTCAGAACCCACCCCATCACAGGTCACTGGGCATATTTACCGCTAGAGGTCAAAAATCAGTCAATTGCAAAATTAGGCTGTCCAATCATACCATCCACTCCATAAACTTATCATGCTCAGTCTTGAAGCCAAGTAGGTTTTTTGCCCCCACTGCTCCCCTTGGAAGGTTGTTCCAGAACTTTACTCCTCTGATGGTTAGAAACCTTTGTCTAATTTCAAATCTAAACTTCCTGATGGCCAGTTTATATCCACTTGTTCTTGGGTCCACTCTTGTCAACATGCAGTTCAGGACTGTCTACTAACTGGTATTTGACATTGGTTAGAGCTCACAGTGTAACGTGTTAGTAATATTAGTTTAGTATTTTGTAATTTTATCAATGAGACCAAGATGGTGACCAAGATGACTACCAATGAGACCAAGATGGCTACCTGACTGGAAGTCATAACCTGGGGCGGGACCAAATGTCAGGTGACCGGATGGGGCGGGACTTCCGGTGACAGGTGAGCAGGGCTTAAGGGTCGGGCAGGGCCTAAGGATCAAGGGGTGCGGCTGATGTTTGATTGATGGTAGGTCCCTTGTACTACTGTTATCTGAGTAACATATGGATGTGAAAACTGGAAATCCACCACAGGTATAAACTGATAGCTAAAGGTCTTTGACATGTCTTTAAAAGCAAATGCCTCAGGAAAACGCTAGGTATTAAATAGAATTAATTCATAATTCACCCAACTTCCATTTCCACCATGAACAAACCACAAAGAAAACAAAGGCCAGGGTCATCATTATACAGAAGCTTGCAGGAACATGTTGGTAAAGTGCTGCCTGCACACTCTGAATATCAACACTAGCCCTAGGGACATTCCACAGTATAATACGGTGCCCCAGTGTGGAGCAGAAGTGGACACAGAAATTAACACTGCTCTTCACATAGTCAGTGGCACCTTCACATCAACATCTCTTCCATGGCTATAGGTACTGGCTAACATTGCACCGGCAAATATCCGACGAGACACTGCGACAGTTAGGGATACATGAAGATCATGGCAAATATCACACTACCACTCCACCATGACCTAGAACACCCCCTCACCACTGATTAAAATCAAGAAAACCCTCTGGTCTCGGCTCAACCTTCCTTGCGGAAGATAAGGACATTCACGGAAGATGGTCTGAAGCTTGGGCGGCTGCCAATGTACCAAACAAAAATCTAAACGATGACTCAACTGTGCAAGTACCAGGCTTCTCCTTCTACAGTGCCTTGGGACAGCTCTAAACCATATCCATACCCAACATGGAAAATGCGCATACTTGCTCCATAGATGAAAAGTGAGGGAATTGCCAAACTGTGACTGTGGCATGGTGCAGCCTGTCAGATACATCTTGAACAATTGTCCAGCCATGCTGTTCTAGACTGGAGAGGAGAACTTAAGATCCTACTGTAGTCACACCATTGCTTTTACTGTTCCGCTATCACCATACGAAAGAAGAAGAATGCATAACAAGTGACAAGATTTGCCAGAGTTCAGCAACCATTTATCTCTAATGTTATCCAGTCCTGAGAAAGGCAATGGCTAGAGGTTTGAGACCTAAGTGGAGTGCCCGCAAGGAGACCACAGGGAGTAGACACTGCATGACCTATGTTGACCCTAACAGTCCCGCAGCATGCAGCGGCTGTCCCACAATGCCTGACGGTGACAGATCTGGTCACAGTTGGAGAACTCCAGGGATCCCAGGCACAGGACATCGCCCAACCCCTTTAGAAATCCCAAATGGTTTTTAAATGCCTTTTCCTGATTGACTAGCATGAAGAGAATGCCTAGCATCCCTCCCTCGTTGTGTGCAGGTGCCCATCCAACCAGGCCAGTTGCACTCTCTAGAAATTCTCCTGCCTGGGGTAGACAGGAGGCATTGGATTGCCTGGGCCTAGGGGGGGGGAAAGAGGCTGGGCAAGGCCAGTTATGGAGAAGTCCTAAAAAGGTGGACATCTATGAAGTGATTGCACAGAGGATGACAGGATGAGCAGAAGAGAAGGCACTGCGGCAGTTATACCACAAGGCCAGGGAGGCCAACAGTCAATCTGCTGTTGAGCTGCAGACCTGCTGCTTTTACAAGGAGGAAACTTGGCAGAGACCCCCACCACCAGCCCACAGAGCACTGTGAGTCCCCCCGAGGAGCCTGAGTCACAGACCCCTGCCATGAACAATGAGGAGGAGGATGGGACATAGGCATTGGGGGGAAGGGGTGGGTCTAGCTCTGCTGAAAACCAGGACCTGTTTGGCTGTTTCAGACCCCACTGCAGCCCAGCCAGTGCTGGTAGTTGAGCATGGGCAAGGCCGATGCAGGGGAAGGAACCTTGGATAAGTGCGTGAAGGAGTTTCTCGTTCCAGTGTTGAAACGTACAGATGGCGCCTGACCCTGACTCAGCTGGGCACCGCTACTGACGTTTCATTGTTTTGTTTGTACTAGAAGAGGTAGCGGTACAACAAAGAGGCAGAGTTATCTGCTTTTAATTCCCCTGTACATTTAGGCAAGGGGACGAGCATGCAGAACAGTTCGTTTAGGTACACAGGGATGTCCCTCGAATCCTTCTGAGAGATCTCGATTAAATGTTCATGGCGGTATCTGCAATCCTCTTCTGAAGGTTTCTAGAGATGGCAGACTTATGTCTTCCTCAGTAGCACACTTTCCCACACCAGTCTGAGATGACTTCAGAAGGCATCATTGCAGAAAAGGACAAGTGGCATACAGGCCTGGGCAGTTTCAGGATGCCAGCAGCAGCAGCTGTGCTCTCTGTGTCTTTGTGACCTTCAGGGGTGAGATATCAGCTAAAGTTATCACTGCCTATGGAAAAATAGCACCAGTGCTCAGTGACTTTGCCCTGTACTCATACCCATGCAGCTGCTCCATGAATTCCAACAACAACCTTGAATTGGCTCTCATTATGTCCCGCATCAATCGGTCCTCCTCAATCATCATGTTCCCCACTGATCTGGTTCTTTTTACAGCTCTGCAAATTCTGAAAGATCATGCGTCCTTTGTTTGCAACACTCAAGGCAATAGCGCAGAACCGTATGGGCTCCATACTTCTGTCAGAGATGGCAGACATCGGAAAGAAATGCATGGGTTTGTGGGATTTTGAAAAAAGGCCCAAAATTATAGGCTATGGACGGATTTAGGGGATGGAGAAATTTCTGATGGGAACTTGACGTTTTGCTCCCAATCATATCTGCCCCACCATGCAATGACAAAATTTCCCAAAAGACAGTGCCCAGGTGATGGCGAGTGGCACACTGAGGCACTTGTGTGTGGTGCATGGCACTGGGCATCAACACAAGCACTCCTGGTGAGTACATGCAGTGCTGACACAAGAAATCGCGGGAGCAGCGGCAAATATGCCAACATAACTTGTGTGAATCAAACTTTGTAGTGTAGATATGGCCTAATAAAAAAGCAATGGAAAATCTCAGACTACCCACTGATGGCATTTCAGAGCCAGTAATGGTGGAACATGGTAGATAACATTTACCCTTTGGCAAGAGTAGTATCCAAATCACCTCTGGAAATGCAGTCAAGCTATTGTGACAATGGATATCTTTGGATGGCTGTTAAACCGAAACACGTCTCTGGAGCTGTGAGGCTTCCTTCAGCAGGACAGTAGATGACTTCAGGGAACTCAGAAGAGTGCTGAAGAAGAATGTTCAAGCAATCTTCTCTGAGAGCCTTTATGCCCAGCCAGCAAAGGAAGACAGAAGGCAGAAGATTCTGGAAGTGAATCACTGAGTAGGTAAGTGGTGTAGGGTGGAGGGCTTTGTTTTTGTGGAACATTGGTCCACTTTCTGTGGGGAGAGTTTGGATAGCCTTCACTTCAGTAGAAGGGGGGGCCAATCTCCTGGGGAACTGGCTGGCTAGAGTAGTCAGGAGGGGGTTAAACTAATAGCAAAATGGGAGGGTAAAAAGAGTGAAGATATGAGCACTCAGCACAAAAATTGAGATGTTGAGAACAAAATTAATCAAGGAACCAAGAATATGAAGATGATAAATTCTTGAATTGCCTACACACCAATGCTAGGAGCCTGAGTAACAAGCAAGAGAAATTGGAATTGCTCATTTATGAGCATAAATTCAATTTGGTTGGTATTACTGAATGGGTGGGATGATTTGCACAATTGCAATGTTAAAATCAATAGTTATAGCATATTTAAGAAAGATTGAGTGGGCAAAAATGGCATTACCTGTTTCCAGATCACTGATAACTCAGAATAAAATTATCTTGAACGTTTATGGATCAATGTCCCAAGAGATAAGACAAAGGATGGGGTATTAGTTAGTTAGTGTCTGGTACAGACCACCAAATCATATGAGGCAACAGGATGACCACTGCCTTACACATCTATCTCTATACTGTGTAGGGAAAAAAAGCTGTGTGATCATGGGGGACGTCAGTTGGGGTGAGGTATGCTGGAGGTCCCATGCTGCTTATACCAGAACACCTCTGGAATTTCTGTTCTGTATTTGGGGATACAAACAGATGACAGTCTCATCATACGGTGATAATTCTTTCCATTCCACTAATATCTGTGAAGAATGTTAAACAGAAACTATTACAGTTAGTCATTTTTAAGTCAGCAGGTCCAGATAATTTGCATCCAAGAGTTTTAAGACAGCTTGCTGAGGAGCATGCTGGACCATAAATGTCAATTTTCAATAAGTCTTGGTGCACCAGGGAAGTTCCAGAAGAAAGCTAAAGTTGTACCCATTTTTAAAACGGATAAAATGAGCTGATGCAGGTAATTATAGGTCTGCAGCCTGAGATCGATCCAGGCAAGATAATGGAGCAGCTGATAAGGGATCTGATTAATAAAGAACTAAAGTTGGGTAATGTAATTAATGCAAATCAGCACGGGTTTATGGAATATATATGAAGTTAGTTTGGCGGGATCTATTTTTTAATGAGATTTCAAGTTTTGCTGATAAAATATACTTAGACTTCTGTAAGTCATTTGACTTGGTACTGTGTGGCATTTTGATAAGAACACTAGAATGATATAAAATTAACATGCAACACATGAGATGGCTTAAAACCTGGCTAACTGATAGGTCTCAAAATGTAATTGTGAAGGGGGAATTGTCATCGAACTGGTCTGTTTCCAGTGGGGGTCCTGCAGGGACTGGTTCTTGGCCATAAGCTATTTAACATTTTTCTCAATGACCTGGAAGAAGACAAAAAATCATCACTGATAAAGTTTGCAATTGACACAAAAATTGAGGGAGTGGTGAATAATGAAGAGACCAGATCATTGATTTAGAGTGATCTAGATCGCTTGATACATGGGACACAAACAATATGCATTTTAGTATGGCTAAATGTAAACATACACTTCTACAAACAAAGAATGTAGGCCATACTTTCAAGGTGGGAGACTCTATCTGGCAAATCAGTGACTGCTGGTAGAGGTTGCTTGGGTGGGGTGTAGAATTAGTGCATCCCCAAGCTCCCCGATCACATCCCACTCCTATTTAGTGCTGCCACTTTTGGACCTATGCTGGTCCTCTGTTGGACTGCCCCATGGAGCAGAGGTTTCAGATGCAGTATATTGCTGCAAACTCCTTTCCTCTACCCTAGGCATAACTTCTGCCACTGGGAGCATGTCCCTAAGGTCTGCATTGCCTAAGTGAATCAAGTCCCACACAAGTGAACAGAATTTACATCCAAAGGAAGTGCAAAGTAATGAATCATGTTGTTCTGTGGTGTATCCACTAGACTGGGCTAGAGTCTGTTAAAGTCTGTTTTTTCCCCCTGAGTTACTCTTCCATAGACATATCACGTCTCTCTATTTTTCCACTTTAATCATGCTGGAGACAGCAGCATGAAGACAAATGTGTTTATAGACTAGATTTGGGCTGGTATTGCAAATTCCTTTTAGCTGTGAACAGTTGCATGACTTCACATGCTGGCCACACAATAGAAAGAGGAAATGGTGCCAGCAGACTACGTCAGGCTGTGTACAGTCAGTTACAGTTCCAGCTTCATGTCTGACAAGTCCAATGGCCAGCCAGGACAAATAAGCCATAAAGCACTGGCGAGAAAAAATGTGCTGCTCAGCACAGGAAGGAGTTTTCTAAAGGACAGCAGTCGGGAGTTAATTTGAAGCACACACAATGTATGAACTCTCCTGTATGGATGCATTTTAAATTGCCTCAACACAAAATGATCTTGCCAACTACAGCACCATCCTATTTCCAATCTCTTCTTCCTGGGCACCAAGGAGGTAGTGATAAGCTACTCAAGATGAGCTCTAGGGGTAACGAACTGTAGCAGTATTTGGTCCATAGTAAGATTTTAGCTCTCTTTGATCCAGGTTTCAGATTTGAACAAGGTGGAGAGGTGACTTAGATTTTAATAGACATTCTCCATATGGCCATCAACAGAGGCAGGATGGCCATGCTAATAATGCTTAACCTATCAGCAGTCTTAGAAAGCATTGATACAAGGTGCCCAGAAGACCTTGTGTAATCCATTGGTGAGTGTGTTACAAGTCCCCCGATCCGCAGAGCACGTGAGCTATCCTAGCCACCACTTACATAGCCTCAGCTCTCTAGCTCCCACAGGAGCATATGATGCTATTAGGTCTGGAGGTTCCCAACCGGTTCCATGGTGTGCCAGCCAAGATGATGACCGTCATGTGTGCAAAGGAGGATACAATTGCATAAAAGTGGTTTTACTCCGCTGCTGCTTTTCTCATTTATGGGACTAAAAGGTGACATTTGCTAAATAAATGATTCACTGCTATTTATTCCACCCAGCTCTGTTATAAAAGGGAATTGCCTTTCCTCCTTCACTGGTCAACAAATTTTTAGAACCTTAATCAATGCAATATTGTACGTCAAGTGGGACAGGCACACCCAGTACCCACACTTTTGCTGTCAGTCTCAAGCCCTGCACCCCAGCCGATGCAGAGAGGCATCTCATAGAACCAACACCTTGCTATGTGTGATTGAAGATGTAATGGATTTTTCTAGACTAGAGTGCAGAAGGGGTTACAGTCCCTTTCAAGAGACAGTGCCTAACAGCGGCCAGCCACGTTCTCAGTGGCCTGCGGTTATCAACAGGACTGACATTCATTTCTTTTCCATGTGTGCAGGAGCTGCTAAGCGAAGCCATGAGAAGAGAGAATGACTGTCTGAGCCTGGATCGTCCCAAACACAAGAAAGCTCAGTCCCCTCCTCCTTCCTGTTCTTTGGTAGGAAACACAAGGAGTATAGTTGTGATGGGGTAAGCAATTCCTGCACCAGAGTAAGTGCTCTCATTTTTCACTCAAGTCAGAGAGAGCTGAGGGCACTCAGCACCTTGTGGGAGGTGCTCAGCGCTTTTTGGGCCTGGGCCTCCAGATATGCCCTGAAGGCTCTGTTTCGCAGTGAGTAAAAGCAGGATTTTGCAACAGCTTTTGATTAATATATGCTACTGAATGGAAGGAGGCAGACTTTTAAGAGGCGTGGACTCGTGTACAGCTTTGGCTTTGCCAATGTTGCCAGCTCTCGAGTTTATTGCAGGTCTCATATTTAATGTTTTCTCAAAGCTCCACCTCCTGGAGTCATGGTGAGACTCTCAGCTTTCTTTTCTTTTTCTTTCTTTTTTTTTTTTTAACGTACTTTTCTAGCCTTCATGGCTGCAGGGAAAGCTCGAAATGGGAGCTGAAGGCAACCTAAAGGCTTGAAAACCAGAAGGGAAATTTAAAAAAAACCTCAAAATTTGGGAACTGCCCATGCTTTTTGGATGCAGGGAGTTAGCAATACTGCCTTGCCTGCACTGGGATTTGAGCCACTGGTGTATCTGGACTAGTGCCAACTGTTAGTAGCGACATGATTTATACTGGTGCAAATCATGCTGCACTGGTGTAAATCACGTCTACATCATGGCTAGCCACATCACAGCTTGCCATCCGGGGGGAGATCAGCCACCAGCGGGTTGCTACTCTCCCTCCCGTGTGTGTGGGAGTGGGGAGAGACTTGGGTCCACACCCCATAACATGCCAGCCTGCACAGCTGAGCTGACATGGCCAGGCAAATAAGCTGTCCGAGGAAAAGATCTGGTGTAGCTCATGTCCTTTGTGGAGCAAGGGGGAAGCCGAGACAAAATGTCGACTCCGGTCTCTGAGTCTCAATAATTAGTCCTTGCTCTGCTTTTGGGGCACTGCAATGACACACTGCCCCTTACTCAGCACATGGCGAAAGGTACAAGTCTAGCCCTTCAGGCTCATAGGGATGTCACAGGAATTGAGACGATAAAGGATCTTTCAGTTATGAGAATATCTGTCCCTGTCTAGTGTCTCTATGTAGTTAAAAAAAAATGTAGTGTAAAGGAACGAGACAACAGACATCAAGATCTTCTCCCTACTGTTGAATACTAACAGGGTTTCCATATCTTAATTTCCTGCAAGGATAGAATTCTGCCACCTCCTACTCAGCTTCTCTTACAAGATTTATAATGATGATGCATGTTGTTTCACTTGATGAACACACAGGTAGCCCGTGACATTTAAAGAGATCATACCTGGAATCTTTCTTACAAAGGGTCACAGAAATCTTTATAAGAGAGAACTAGCAGCCCGTAACTGGCATACTAGAAAACAGAAGCTTATGTTCAATTTTGTTGAATGCCCAGCCACTTCAGTGATGGTACACAAGCAATGAAGAAGAGCCATGTGGGAAAAAAGAGCATAAGGCACAAAAATGCGCAGGAGGTACTAGGAATAAAAGCTGTTTAAAATGAACTTTGCTTCTTGTGAATCTTCAATCCCATTGATGGGCAGCAGCTCCCAGACCTGCACCCAAATTTGCATGAGGTCTCAGATCAAAGTGTTCATAAGCCATTTTAATAGTTGAGAACACACCACCAGTCAAAACTGCACCGTACAGAAGTTCAGATCGCAGCCTAAAGTTCCTCCATGGCACAGTGTGATCAAAGTATATATATCTCTATCCGCCTATCTAAATATGCACCATTCCAGGCCACTGCACATGTCACCAAATCACAGACACCCAAATGACAGTCTCTTTCCAGTGCTTCTGTAACAAGATATAAGGTATCATTCGAAACTTCTCATTCATTTCCCATCTGATCTCCTCCCATTTTTCTTCTAATGTTGAATAAGGTTAAAAAGGGATTTGATGCTGTAGAATTCAGGTTGAATTTCTTAAGTTTTGTGTATTTAAATTCTTGAGCTTAACGTTATAGGCCCAAATCCTCTCTCTTTATCTAGCAGGACTATTTGGAAGATTAGGGCAAGTGAGATTTCGTCCATAGCTTGTTTGAGTGGATTGGACCCCCTTTATTGTTAACTTGGAATTTGGGCTCCTATGTCTCTAACTCACTTTTAAAACTGGGACTTAGGCACGTGAAGATTTTACCCAGGAACAAACACAGTAACAAAACCCAAAGGTCACAAGCATTTTGGAATGCTGTTTCTGATCCTGAAGATTATGACCAATCAGATGGAACCATGCCAGTTACAGTAGGAACGAAGAAATGGGAGACACACAAAATTGCATGGGATTAGCTAACAGCATTAGACCAATGACGATGTGTTAACATGGGTTTCAACATGAGCTAGTCCTCCAAATACAAGCCTGACAGGGCGCCTGTGTATGTGCTTTAGTTACTAGTCTATGCTCAAGCCTGTGCTGCCACGTCTTCATTACTGTTGTTACCTGTGCTAGCTAGATTACATCTAGGATGGATATGGCTCACTGTGCTATAATCATGCCTTCACTTGCATTATAGACACACCCTACAAATATCTAAACAACAGATTAGCAGGCACAAAATTGGAAGCCAGGTTAAGATTGTGCTGCCATTTTCTCCCTGGCTATATATAGTTCTGTGACAGATATTTAAAAATTCAACTAAAACCAATTAAAAAAAGTAGAAATTCCTCATCCTTCACAGTGCTTGGCAGGACTTCCTTTTGCTCATAAATTCTAGAATAGTCACTTAATGAACGATGGCTCATTTACCCCACTCACTGCTACTTTCTCCACCAAGCTTTTGAAGGGTTTAAAAGGATCGCAAATGCCCAGTCGATCTGACATTTGATGATGTCTTTCCAACATTAGTTTTCTGTTTCCCTTCCATGTCAGAAACTACCTGGATCATAGATACTGTTTCAAAAGCCCAATAGACTGTAATCTGCCTTTACTTATAACTGTAAAATTGAATCAAACCAGCAGCTATTCAGAGAGGATAATTAATAATAAAAGAAAAAGAAATTCTGGTTTACTGTGGAGAGCATCCAATATAAATTTCCTTTTTCTCCCACCACATTTTTATATGGGATTAAAATAATATTCATCAGCACTTTTGTAAGTGTTTTTCATTCTGCAGGGCCTTAAAACTGTCAGTGTCCTGATTTTTTTCTGTTAGTATTTTTAACATCTTGATCAAGTACCAAGCATAATATGTTCCCATAATTCCACACTGGGTTTAAGAAGGGGTTTCAGAATACGAAGGTTTTGAAATTCTTAATCTGTATACCACATCCATCTGTTTTACTTAGCCCTCCTCATTTTCATGGACACACTGGTAATATTTTCTTTGCTGTTTGTAAAAGAAAAAAAAAAAAAAGAAAGAAAGGTTTTTTATTACTCCAATACATTGCAAGTTCACATTACGAGAATGATGGGGCGGGATTGATGGAAAGTGAGTGGCAGCGTTAGGAGAGGTTAGCAAAAACATTCCCAAAAAATCGGTGTTTGGAAAGGAATGAAAGAAGAGTACAGATTTGTTTAAAAGTGCAGCATAGCTAGTGCTATAACAGTCCATGTGCTTCAACCAACGGACATAGGGCCAGGTTCTGCCACATTTACTCACACTGAATAGTACCTTACTCCATGTAAAGTCTCTTGGATTCCTATAGGACTAATTGAAGAGTAAAGTATGAACAGCAGAATTTGGCCTGTAAACAATGCAAAAATTTAACACACATCCACCTGGCTATGTCTAGAACCATGGCGCCTCAACCCCCCCACACACACTCCCCCCAAACGCCAGGGCTCCGCCTCTTAAGTGCAGTCTGTCTATTAGTAATAGCAGGGCTTTCACCCTCTATATGCAACTGTGATTAGATGACAATAAGAACACTAGAATTGATCAAACAATGCCAGTAATTTTCCATGGGAAATTTTGAAAAAAAATTGTTTTTGTTTTTGTTTTAAATTCCAGAAAAAGTATTTTTGTTTTTCATTGAAAAACAAAAAATGGACATTTTCCAATTTTCAGATACCCCATCCAATATTTCAGATTTTGGTTTAAAAAATATTTTAGGTTTTTTTTTTTTTAAATTAAAAAACGATAACATTTAAAATGAAATAATTTTCTGTCCAACTTTTTTTTGATGGAAAGTGGATATTTTTCCTAAACAAAACATTTTAAGTAGGTCTAACCTGACCACCCATAGGGTACATTGCTGGATAACTAGAGAAGTGTACTCAGGTGGGAAGAGACATTATGAAGTATGTGTGAATGCTGCAGAGCTATTCCAGAGATGACATCAGAAAAATTAGCTCTCAGATAAAGGATGTCACGTCCATCTAAATCTGGAACCACTTTTAGTGTCGCATGGTTTTACATTCTTCTGGAAGTGAGGATCTTGCTGTTGGCTTTGGAAGCTTCCCATGCTGACATGAATTTTTATTCTTTAGAATGATTCTTCAATAGCTACCATTGGCAGGGTATTCCCCCACTGAATTGATGCTTCCTCTTACTGACATGGCTCCAGGGACTGATTTAGTAAGCACCTGGGGAATGGATCTCCATTTCTGGTTTGTGTGGGGGTGTCCCAATGTGATCCTTGTGCCGGATGTTGTTGGCAGGAACACAGGTTGGATTCAAACAGCATGGAGTCAGTCTTAAAATGAAGAAACAGCACTGGCTCCAGGCCCCACCCAGAATTTCTGGGATTACCAAATATCTCCTCTGGGTTCACCGTGTTTAAAACAAGGAAAACTTTATTAGAAACAAGGGAGCATAGTATCAACTCGGGGAAAATGCTGCAACAATATCTATATAGAAATGGAGTACATCTCCAATAGACAAGTGTCCCTTTACCATGTCACTTCCCTTTAATCCATCCGCTAAACTGCGCTAACAGTTTGGTGTTCGTGGATTGTGCAGAGGCCTGAGGTGCACTTGGGCAGCTCTGTCTGTTACCCTAAAATTTTGGACCCAGGAGATTATATAATGGCTTGGGTATAACTAATCTAAGCCTCACTTGTATAAGTGGGTAATCAAATGTGGTCCGCCTTAGGAGATTTACGAGGGTTTAAACAGGGTTTCCATTTAAATCATTGGCGAACTCCCTCGACCTGCCTGCCTTGGTTTACCCTTGAGAGGACATAGATACAGCCCTCCGCTCAAAGGATTGACACTCAGATAGTAATTTCTTTGAAAACAAAATGTCTCTTTATTAAGTACTAATTCTAATACAATTGGATTTTAAATCGAAAATCAACACAATGTAACATGAAATTAGCTGCTTAAAACAATACAAGGTGCTATAAACTATTTACGACGCACCATTACATATAACATAAAACTCTAAAATTGCAATATGGCACTCACACCACAATGTAACATTTCTTAGCACATATTACAATGTTATGAATAGTTAATTGCAGCGTGGCATAATAAACATACGTTGCAAGATATAACAAAGAAATCCTGCATACATATGTATAAAGCCTTAATACAATGGTGTATTAGAAAACCAAACTTATTAAAATTTACCACACAATTCCCTTATACATATGTATACAGTAACATTACGATAACACACTTAATACTATTACTACAAACTGACTAACGTATGAGTGTTGGTCAGGCAATCATAGTATGGGTGGGACAGGAGATCATTCAGGTGCAGGCGTACAGCTTTATTTACAAGCATAAACATGCATTCCTTATGTTAAGGAAAAATCATACTTACTTCTTTGATTAAATCCTCTGCCTCATCACATGGTCCTTCTGATCTGTCAAGCTGATATGTTCTGCTGCCCTCCTGCTCTGATCATGATCACCCACACTCAAGCCTGTCAGTTCTCTGCTTTATATATGATTTTCCCAAACTTTTCTGATTGGTTGCCTTTTTAAGGACAATCACCAACATCTTTCCCACCCAGGGATGATATCATTTTCAACCAATCAATTGCCCAATATGCTAATTAGCTTCTTGTTTATAGAATCAGAGTTGGAAAGGACCTAAGGAGGTCATCTAGTCCAACCCCCTGCTCAAAGCAGGACTAACCTCAGCTAAATAATCCCAGCGAGGGTTTTGTCAAGCCGCAGCTTAAAAACCTCTAAAGATGGAGATTCCACCACCTCCCTAGGTAACCCATTCCAGTGCTTCACCACCCTCCTAGTGAAAAACTTTTTCCTAATGTCCAACCTAGATCTCCCTCACTGCAATTTGAGACCGTTGCTCCTTGTTCTGTCATCTGCCACCACTGAAAACAGCCTAGTTCCATTCTCTTTGGAACTCCCCTTCAGGTAGTTGAAGGCTGCCAACAGATCCCCCATCACTTTTCTCTTTTGCAGACTAAACAAGCCTAGTTCCCTCAGCCTCTCCTCATAAGTCCTGTGCTCCAGCCCCCTGATCATTTTTGTTGCCCTCCGCTGGACTCTCTCCAACTTGTCCACATCCTTTTTGTAGTGGGGGGCCCAAAACTGGACACAATACTCCAAATGCGGCCTCACCAATGCCAAATAGATCACTTCCCGTGATCTGCTGGCAATGCTCCTCCTAATGCAGCCCAATATGCTATTAGCCTTCTTGGCAACCAGGGCACACTGCTGACTCATATCCAGCTTCTTATCCACTGTAACCCCCAGGTCCTTTTCTGCAGAACTGCTGCCTAGCTCATCGGTCCCCAGTCTGTAGCCGTGCATGGGATTCTTCCGTCCAAGGTGCAGGACTCTGCACGTGTCCTTGTTGAACCTCATCAGATTTCTTTTGGCCCAATCCTGCAGTTTGTTTAGGTCTTTCTGTATCCTATCCCTGCCTTCCAGGATATCTACCACTCCCACTAGCTTAGTGTCATCTGCAAACTTGCTGAGGGTGCAATCTACCCCATCCTCTAGATCATTAATGAAGATGTTGAACAAAACCGGCCCCAGGACCGACCCCTGGGGAACTCCGCTTGTGACTGGCTGCCAGCTAGACATGGAGCCATTGATCACTACTCATTGAGCCCTATGCTCTAGCCAGTTCTCTATCCATTTTATAGTCCATTCATCCAACCCATACTTCTTTAACTTGCTGATAAGAATACTGAGAGACCGTATCAAAAGCTTTGCTAAAATCAAGGTATATCACATCCACCGCTTTACCCACATCCACAGAGCCAGTCACCTCTTCATAGAAAGCAATCAGGTTGGTCAGGCATGACTTTCCCTTGGTGAATCCATGTTGACTGTTCCTGATCACCTTCCTCTCTTCCAAGTGCCTTAAAATGGATTCCTTGAGGACCTGCTCCATGATTTTTCCAGGGATTGAGGTGAAGCTGACTGGTCTGTAGTTCCCTGGATCCTCTTTCCTCCCTTTCTTGAAGATGGGCACTATATTTGCTTTCCCAGTCATCAGGGACCTCCCCCAATTGCCACGAGCTTTCAAAGATAATAGCCAATGGCTCTGAAATCACATCAACCAACTCCCTCAGCACCCTTGGATGCATTGCATCTGGCCCCATGGACTTGTGTATGTCCAATCTTTCTAAATAGTCTTGGACCTGTTCCTTCAGCACTGTGGGATGTTCACCTCCTTCCTATTCTGTGCCGCCCCGTGCAGTAGTCTGGGAGCTGATCTTGTCTGTGAAGACAGAGGCAAAAAAGGCATTGAGTACCTCAGCTTTCTCCACATCCTCTGTCACTAGGTTGCCTCTCCCATTCTGTAAGGGGCCCACACTTTCCCTAATCTTCCTCTTGTTGGTAACATACCTGTAGAAACCCTTCTTGTCCCCTTCACATCCCTTGCTAGCTGCAACTCCAATTGTGCTTTGGTCTTCCTGATTTCATTCCTGCATGTTTGAATAGCATTTTTATACTCCTCCCTAGTCATCTGACCAAGCTTCCACTTCTTGTAAGCTTCTTTTTTGTGTTTAAGTTCACCAAAGACTTCTTTGTTAAGCCAAGCTGGATGCTTACCATATTTGCTATTCTTTCTGCACATCGGGATGGTTTGTTCCTTTGCCCTCAATAAGGTTTCTTTAAAATACAGCCAGCTCTCTTAGATTCCTTTCCTCCTCATATTAGCCTCCCAGGGGATCCTGCCCATCAGCTCCCTGAGGGAGTCAAAGTCCGCTTTTCTGAAGTCCATGGTCCGTATCCTGCTGTTCTTTCTTCCTTTTGTCAGGATCCTGAACTCGACCATCTCATGGTCACTGCTGCCTAGGTTGCCACCCACTTCTACTTCCCCTACCAAATCTTCCCTGTTTGTGAGCAGCAGGTCAAGAGAAGCACGGCCCCTAGTTGGTTGCTCCAGCACTTGCACCAGGAAGTTGTCTGCAACACTATCCAAAAACTTCCTGGATTGTTTGTGCTCTGCTGTATTGCTCTTCCAGCAGATGTCAGGATGATTGAAGTCCCCCATGAGACTCAAGTCCTGTGAACTGGAAACTTTCCCTAGTTGACTGAAGAAAGCCTCATCTACCTTTTACTTCAAGCTTGGACCTCCTTCAGGTCCTTCTTTGAGGTGAAATTATTTTCAACCAATCAGGTATCCCATTTGCTAATTAGCTTCATTTGTTTATGTTAAACTTTGGATCCTCCTTCTTACCTATTGACCCCTCCCTACAGGCATTAGGAGTGACCTTTATTTCACCCTACCCTACTTTCTACTATTGGTCAATTTCTCAATAGCTCCATTTTGTTTCTTTCTTTTTCTTAGCAATAACATCATCAGCCATCATTTTGGATTTCTACCTAAACTTACCCTCAACTCTCATTACTTACTAATTATTGAAAGCCTTAAACTTACAATTAACTATTTCTATTCATGCCTAATCATTATGATTCTGTTACCAACTTTGTTTATTTAAATCAGAACAGATAAAATCCACAATGTTTTCTCCCCTTCTCTGCCTGGTTTTCGCTGGTGCTGATCTCCTTATATGGACTAGAGAAGCTTAAAAATCTCTTGTAGCATGTCTCCAATCACTCAGGAATTCCCTATCCTGGCCTGAGATTTCACCACCTATCTCAGTTCTACTCCAGTCCTCTGCAGTATCAGTAAAGAACCTTCTCTGCACTGTCCCCGTGCAGAAGAGCTGCTGCCCCCTTTGAGGAGCTGCCGTTGCAGAGACACTGACTGCAAAGTCCTCCCAGTGAAATCCTCCGCTTACATTGTATCTTGCTGTGAAATCTCTTCACTAACATGGGATCCTCAGGTGAGGGGAACTAACAGCATATAGGACCCTGGAGCAGAATCTTGGCAGAAGGTAGGAGCTCTTCTCCTCTTTCTTAGTTCAGTTCCACTTACCCAATCAGTTCTAAGTTTGTGTCCAGGTTTGTGTCTGGTAGCTCCCTGAGTGTCATTGGAGATATTCTGGAGAGAAAGCTTATGCAAATGAGCTCTCTTTGTAGCTGACTTCCTCCTGTTCATCAGCTGGGAGAAGCAGAGAACTCCACCCCCTCTACAGATTCAGGCCACTGGACTTATGACAGTATTGTAGCAGAGAGTGCTACATTGCAACATGATGGACAATCACAGTTTTGCCAGTTCTCATTATTCTAATGAAAGTTGCACAATATTTGCTGTTTCTCCCAAAGCCCCAGCTGGAGTCCTGAGAGGATGAGAATCTCAGCTTTCACTGAAAAATACAAAGTAAGTTTGTAGCCCTCGTGCTTGCAGAAGACGTTTGAAAAGTTGAGCTCTAAAGGCTCAGAAAACAGAAGTTTTGATAAGAAGAACCCCAGCCCATACTGACTGCTGAGAAAGGTTATATGCCAGCTTTGCAGAGAGAATTGCAAGGTACCGAAACAGTTCAGCCTGCTTCTTGTGACATGCAGGATGGTGATACTTGCTAAAAGAACGGTATAATTTTTCCACAGAATTCTTTAATTGCTTGCCCAGTGAGACACAGGAGAAAGTGGAAGTGCAGAACTCTTCTCTTGGCTGGTTCCATTTCAGGGTCTCTGCACTCTCCAGGCTTTCTTCTCATTTACAGAAGGGATGCAACTCCTTGGAACAGTCCAAACTTATGGCTGAGGCAGATAAAGACAGTGGTCCTATTGAAGTCAATAGAAAGACTTCTGTTAAGTTCAGTGGCCTACTTTCGTTCCTTAAAAAGGAAAGATGTTGAGCTAATTTGCCCCACCCCAGAGACAAAAGATGGAGCAATTGGTGAAGATAGTGAGAAGTAAAAGAAGAAGTGGGCAACAGGACTGCCAAGACAAAGTAGGGGGGAAAATAATGGGAAGGTTGGAAAGGCTTACTGGGTGAAATCCTGGCCCCACTGTCAAAACTCCTATGATATCAGCGGGGTCAGGATTTCCAACATTATTTTTTCTTCATCCATTTAATACAATGGGCAAAATACATCCCTGGTGTAATGGCACTATTACACGAGGGATGATCTGAACCAAAAGAGGTAGAGATTGTGTTTATTTTGATTTTCAGGTCTCAGCTGTACATAAAGTATTTAGTGCAAGCTATGACATCAGAAAGGCCCAGTGAACTAATCAGAATCCTCTAATGGCAATGCTCCAATTCATTTGAGCATTTGGAGTTGTGGCTCCAGCTGTTCCACCCATTATCAACCCCAGTTGTGAAGGACTGAATCTGCCTCTCCTTGGAGGCCTGGACAGATTAGCTGCAGGACTGGAGTGGACAGGCATAATAGTTTAAAATCACTTTTGAACCCATCCCATTCTTTAGTTCTGCCAAGTGCAGTGCTGCTGCAGCTGATGGTTTGGTCCAATGTGTTTAAGTGCAGCAGCAAATCAAATTGGTTGTAACAGCCTAACTGATGCTTTTGGGCAACAAGTACAGTTTGTCTGTTTTATGGTTTTATGATAAATAAAGTGCTTGGACAAGCTTGTAATGTGCTGTTGAACTGGTGACAAGAAGAAAATGTCAAAACAGATATAACTAGAATGGATCTCCAAATCCATTAGCAGTTTGTTTTCTCCTGGTGTTATATATACAAATGTGACCTTACACTATTGATTGGTAGTTGTAAACTCAGTAATGTGAAAGTGATTAGACATGTTCCAAGCACATTCCAGATGCAGAGGAGGTTACCTTGAACGGGCAGGGACATAAATAGCACAAAATCTGAAAAGAAAACATTTGCGAACTGTTCTCCTTCCTTAGGAGAAATGGTCTCAGATTTAATTGCCTGTGCTCAGTTATTTCTGGAGATACCCCTCTCTGGTGCTGAACTTAGAAACCCCAACTGAATAAAAATCAGTCTAATTAATTCAGTTTAAAAATAACACAATTTTTTTTAGGGAAATTTTATACACAATTCTTTTAGGGACGTTCTATGGGGTGTGCTGTACAGGAGATCAGACTAGATGATCACAATGGTCCCTTCTGGCCTTGGAATCTATGAAACCTTCTAACAGGTTAAGACAGTCACATGGTCCAAGCAGGCCTGATTCTCCTGCCACCTGTATGCATGATAAAACTCGCAGTGATACCATAACTGAGTTCAGGATACTAAACATTCACAGAGTTCCATATATTACTGAAATTTTGAAAGCCCTGTTTCTATCTGTCTCATGTGCTCTCATTCTTTGTTTTAAGTCCAAGCACATGGAGTTATCAATGCATCAAAGGTTAATTTACTGAACACACAAGGACTGTTGCTATACATTTTTCCCTACTTTGCTGAATCTCTGCAGGATTATTGTCAAAATATTAAATATGATGTCTATAAGGCTTCCTGGACAGACAGATACACATTTTCATTAAGCCTGGGATGTGTTCACCACCCCGCAATGTATCAGAATTATATCACATGATGTCTAGCTCTGAGGGTGGGGGAAGGATATAGACATCTGGAAAGCACAGGCATGCCTTCTGAAGAATTTAAATCTTCTCTTCTGACAATCAATCTTTTACTTTGCTGCAAAAGGGCCTCTCCATCTGCCATTAGTCAGCACCCCAGGGCATTAGGAGTTTTCCTTCACCACACCTGGACTGCAATTTCACACAGTTTCACCACTAGTTGTCACTCTGGCCCTGATCCTGCAAGCAGATCTGTGGAGGTGGAACCCTGCACCCCAGAGAGCCCCATTTGAGTCAATCAGCCTATGGCCATGGAGAGTCCTTTGAAGCACTGGGGCCTACGTGCCTCGCTGCCTATCTGCTGCTCACTGTTTATCTAGCCCCAATGCCTTTTTGTCCTTTGATTCCTCACTCTGGTTTAGTCTCTTTAACTGCCTTGCTGCACATTTGGGGCCCAATCCAAAGGCAACTACAGTAAACATTGGTTTCAGTGGCCTTTGAATCAGGCCCTGATGCCTACATTTTCCTTTTTCCATTTACTGTCTCTTTTCATCTTGTCTCCCGCTCTTGCTGTCCCATGTTATATTTTGTCATTAAGTCACTTCTCACTCTGCACTTATCTCCCTCCTGAACTCTCTTACTTCCTCTCTGCTCCACTTATTCATTTCTCATCTGATCTTCCCTCCCCCACCCCTTACAGTTCCCTTTCCCTGAGGCCAGGTCTACACTACAGACATATTTTGGTATAACTATGTCACTCTGGGTGTGGATTTTTCCCACCTTTGAGCAACTTAGTTGTACTGACCTAACACCCCTGTGTAGACAGCACTACGTCGGCAGGTGAGCTATGTCTCCCTTGAGAGTTTCTCCCGTAGCCGTAGGAGCATCTTCACTAATGTGCTACAGCGGCACAGCTGCACGCACCGGTGCCGCTGTCACACTACACGAAGACAAGCCCTCAGCATTTCTCCTAACCAGGAGAAATGGGGTAAGACATACATTATTTCACAGAGAATGAGAGATTTTTTCCTGTTTTAACATCATGGTGTAAAATCATAAAGACAATTGTTAACATGCTGAAGGAGAAAAGCGTGGTGTAAATTGTCATAGCTCCATTGACTTCAGTAGAGCTATGACAATTTACATCAACTGCAGATCTGCCCCTATAGCCTGTTTATTTAGAAAACCAGGATAGAATTATGGGCCACAACTGATGTTGTAATATGTACAGGATCCAAGAAGGAGGAGGCCAAAACCACACTTACAGAAAAACCCATGTCCCCTTTAAGAAGGCCACCAAACCAACCTCATCTTGCAGAATTCCTAGTTCTCTAATCGTTCTAGCAGTCAGGCTGGTTTTTGATCTTTCCCTTAGACATCAGTAGAGGAGCCACTTAACCCAGTTCATAAGGCCCCTAGATGCTTGAGCCCTATTGTGCTAATCTTTGTACCAATGTATATAACGAAGACAATCTTTACCCCAAAGAGCTTGCAATCTAAACATATGGGATGAAATCCTGGCCTTAATGAAGTCAATGGGAGTTTTGCCATTGACTTAAGGAAAGCCAGGATTTCGGGCACTTCTCGATAATAACAAGGCATTTAAAAAAAAAAAAAGAAAGAAGTGCATGAAGGAAGTCTAGTGCCAGCAGGATTAAGAAAAAAAAAGCAGCATTTCCAAGTACCACCCCAATTCAGATGTGGCTGTGTGTACAGACACACAGCCAAGAAGGATGGGAAACATTTAGGGGAGAAATATAAAAGAAAATGAACCAGATGAATAAATGAAACAAGATTCCAATCTAATTCATGTATGATCTGTTTTGAAATGTGGCCATTGTCTGTTACTGTATGGGCTCACAGCTTGTTTTGGATGATTTGCGTTTCTCATATTAACTGTAAGGGTAAATTTAAAAAAACGAGAGTTCTGTGGCACTTTAAAGACTAACAAATTTAATTTTTGTAGGCATAAGCTTTTGTGAGACTCAGCTCACTTCATCAGATGCAGAGGTAGAATGATACAGTAAATAGGAAACATAGATATACAAGTGCATAGAGAACAATGGTGGAGGTGGATGAAAGCCGGGTACTTGAGGGCTAATGACAGTCATTGAGTAGGAGGTGAGAATGGGTGAGCAAAGCAATTTACCTCTTGTAATGAGAGAGCCATTCCAAATCTCTGTTTAAACCCAGTTTGAATGTCAAGTTTGCAGATCATTTCTAACTCAGCAGTTTCTCTTTGAAGTCTGTTTTTGGAGTTTTTTTGTAGAAGTATGGCGACTTTCAAGTCAGTGACAGTGTGCCCTGGGAGATTAAAGTGTTCTCCCACTGGTTTATGGATGTTATTATTTTTTATGTCTGATTTGTGTCCATTTATCCTTTTGCGTAGTGATAGTCCAGTTTAGCCAATGTACATGGCAGAGGGGCATTGCTGGCGCATGATGGCATATATAACATTAGTGGATGTACAGGTGAATGAGCCCCTTATGGTGTGATTAATGTGGTTAGGACCAGTGATGTTGTCACTAGAGTCGATGTGTGGGCAGAGCTGACAACGGGGTTTGTTGCAGGGATAGGTTCCTGGGTTGGACTTTTTGTAGGGTGTATGGTTGCTGTTGAGTATTTGCTTCAGGTTGAGGGGCTGTCTGTAAGCTAGGATGGGTCTGACACCCACTGCCTGAGCTAGAGACGGATCATCTGCTACGATCTTTAACGATGTGATGGAGAGATTTTAGTTGGGGACTGTAGGTGATGACCAGTGGGGTTTTGTTGTTTTCTTTGTTGGGTCTGTCCTGTAGTAGGTGATTTCTGGGTACCCGTCTGGCTCTGTCAATTTGTTTCTTTACTTCTCCAGGTGGGTATTGTAGTTTCAGGAATGTTTCATAGAGATCCTGTAGGTGTTTGTCTCTGTCTGAGGGATCGGAGCAAATCCGGTTGTATCTTAAGGCTTGGCTGTAGACAATGGATCGTGTAATGTGTTGTTCTAGACCTTGAGGAACAACGCTTCCTCAAAACTCATCCCCTAACACCTCTTCTTTACCTATGCTACATTGATGACATTTTCATCATCTGGACCCATGGGAAAGAGTCCCTCGAAGATTTTCACCGGGATTTTAATAATTTCCATCCCACTATCAACCTCAGCCTGGACCAGTCCACACAAGAAATCCACTTCCTGGACACTACAATAAAAATAAAGGATGGTCACATTAATACCACCCTATACCGAAAACCGACTGACCGCAATACGTATTTTCATGCCTCCAGCTTTCACCCTGGACACATTACACAATCCTATTTACTGTATCATTCTACCTCTGCATCTGATGAAGTGAGCTGAGTCTCACGAAAGCTTATGCCTACAAAAATTAAATTTGTTAGTCTTTAAAGTGCCATAGAACTCTCGTTGTTTTTGCTGTATACAGACTAACACAGCTACTCCTCTGGAACTGTTCTACAAGGATAAATTTAGTAATGCTGGCATGGAAATGAGTGTCTACAGTCCTAAAGGATCTCATTGGTTTGATTATTTTAAAAGAAAAAAGAAAAATGGGAACAAGCATCTTCAAGCCAGCAGCACTTTGTAAAACTCCTTGTACTATTGTTGACCTTTTCACTTGAGAGAAGTGGAGCCAGTTCAGAAAAGATTGGGAACCTTCTGCTTCCCTGCAGGCAGAGGGGTTTCTTCCCGTTTACTGAGGAACTAGCTCACTGACAACATTCCAAAACTAGCATGCCATCCATAAAACACCCCTCAAAATGAACATTTTATTTGCTCTGTTAAAGCTTGATCCTTCTCCCTTGGAAAACAATGGCAAAACTTCCAGCTACACCAGGGTCCAAGGGGCAGATTCTCTGCTGCATCTGAGATCTACTGGTCCTTGATGCTCTTTTTGGAGGTCCTCAGAAAGAAAAGTTTTGGGTTTCAAGCTATGGGGGGATTGAGATGCTGGGAGCATGAAATGGTTATGAAAGGATCTATAGTTCTCACAAACTCAGCTGCAGAGTGAAAGAGTTGGACAATCTGTGGTTTAGGATATCATTTAAATAATATATTGTACTTTACATACACATACACACAAACAAGATAAATCTGTTTATATTAATTAATTAATTCTATTCTATTCTATTCTATTGTTTTGGACAGCAATTTTACCCACCAATTTGATTCTCCCATCAATTCATAAAAGGTTGGATTGTAATGATGAATAAGATGAATAAGAGGCAGCGAGTAACTACACCGTCCCAGGAGGAGGGCAGGAAGCAGATTGGAGCTCTTAGTGTCACACCATTTTTCCTGCTCCTCACTTCTGCAGCAGGCAGCATATTGTGGCGATGTTGAACTACTCCTATTCAGGAAGGAGTGTAGCAGTCTGGTGGTGGCTGTTCTCTCCCCAGCCCAAGCAGGTTCTGGTGATGTGGGTAGCCCATATAAGGTGTATGGTTATACAAACTGAGCCTATAGAGATTTGGGGCTAAATCAAAACTGTTTGTAAGAAAGGGCTGGTTTTGACAAAGCTCCTGATTCAAAATATTTTGGGGGGAAAAGTTATGAAATAGCTGAAACAAATTTTGCTTTTCAACTTGCAACATCTTTTCATTTCAAAATTTTAATTCATACTAAAATAAGGTTAACTATATAAAAAAGGTCACCATCAAAAATGAAACTTTTCAAAATGATTGAAAAAGATTGACCACAATCTTAATTTTTTCCAATGATCAGTTCACAAAAATTTTCAAGATTTCGACTTTTTGCCCTGATCTAGACACTATATATGGCCATCCAACATCTTGACAAATGAAAGGAAACACAACAAAGTCAGTCAGTCAGTAGTAGTGTGGGAGAAGAGCCCAATGTGTGAACGGCAGATCGTCTCACAGTGGCTACAGTCCACTTGCCAGATGAAGATTGGCGCGCACTCTGCTTCCTGACTCTCCTACAGGTCTCAGCCTGAGCTTTTTAATGACCCTCCATGATGATTGCACCAGTCTTGATCTGGCTTCCCCAGACTGAGTGGGTCTGAGCAGGGCTCTCCCAGTTGTCATTGGGAATGTTGAATTTCTTCAGATCCTGCTTCACATTGTCGCTGTATCGGAGCTTTGGCCTTCCTCTGCGTCATGGGTAGTTCTTGAGTTAGTCATAGAGCACTGCCTTTGGCAGATGATCTTGAGGCAGGCGCTCCACGTGTCCTAGCCAGCAAAGCCTACAAGCATCCAGCATAGACTGTAGGCTGGTTCTCTCAAGGATCTTCTTGTTAGTGATCTGTGGGTCCCAGGTGACTCCAAGGATTTTTCTGAGACAGAGAAGGTGGAAGCTGTTCAATCTCCGCTCCTGCTTGGCATACATGACCCAGCTCTCACAACCCTAAAGGAGGGTACTGAGGACACAAGCCTGATAAATGGACACCTTTGTATTCAGGGTTAGCAGCTTGTGGTTCCAGACATGTGAGGTAAGTTTGACAAAGGTGTCAGAGGCTTTGTCGATTCTCACATCAAGTTCTGCATCAAGGCTAAGTGAGCTGGTTAAAGTTGAGCCAAGATAGCAGAAGTGATCCACGTTGTCCAGAGCTTCATTATTGACATAGACTTCAGGTAGGATGTTGGTGCCCTCTGACATCACAACCGTTTTCTTAATAGTGATTACCATGCTGATCTTGATACATGCATCAGAGAACTGATTCATCATGATCTGCAATTCATCAGGTGAATTAGAGACGAATGCAGTGAAAAGCAGATCCCGAATACTGAACTGGGTGCAATGCCTTTTGTTCTCAAATCGCCTAATGTTAAAGAAGCTGTCGTCCATCCTTGATTCAATTAGTACACCAGATCGATTGTTTCCAAAAGCGTACTTAAGAAGAATAGAGAAGAAGATGCCAAAGCATCCTATAGACACTATAGGAATACAAATAAAAAATAACTCACTCTGGTTTTACACCAGAACTAGGCCTTTATTACTTCTGTACAATTATTTAGAATTCAAAATATTTACCTTTAATTATTAGACGATGTTATGATTGCAAATTAGTAGAGATATACTGCATATTTAGAAAACCTCCTTTCCATGTTAAAGTAGTAAAAAGAAAGAGTAATGAAAGCGTTTGCCAAACACATGTAGAACATTATTACTGATTTCTTGTTTTTCATCATTCCTTCCCAGTTAAGAAATAATAAAAAAAATTCAGTCTAAAATTGGTAATAAACCTTGTGACATCTGGCTTATGAAACAAAGGAGTTACTGTATGTCTGACAGCCATACTGTATTTTGTCTTTTGGTCATAATATACATGTTTCCTTAGCTTTTTTTTAATTTTTAAAGGTATCTGTGTCACAAAACTGATCTATTGGTGAGCAGGGATCTCTAGGGTATTGAGTGATGCCTCCTTATAGCTCTGTAAAAAGATAGGATGAGAATCAAACCTGGAGTATAACTTTGGGTTTGACTCAAGTTGCTATCAGCAAATGCCAGCTCACATCTGCTGTGTTTATTCTCACCATGCATCTGAGGTCTTAATGAAACAAAGTCATAACACATACTTCAGCTTAGTCCCACTATGAGGAAGGTTTCCAAATTCCCAGCTTATTGCTCCCTGCAAGAAAGCTGTGCTGCCATGTGGAACTTTTTGCATAAGAGTCTCCGAGCTATTGTTTTCCAGCTTTTGTTTGCACTTGCAATCATTTCTGTATGTCATGTTGCCCTGTATGGTTTCTGAGAGGGAGTTATCCAGTACTTAGAACAGGCACTGGAAGTCTGCCACTTCTCCTCAAATGCACGTAGCACAGTGGGCTATCTAGTACTGCCAACATTAAGGATTCAAAAATCATGACTCAGGCCACAAAATTCATGAGATTGGCTTTAAAAAAATCACCAGATTTTATATTAAAATAAATATTTTAAAATTCTTGAAACATTTTGTTTTCACATTTTAAAAACAAAACAAATCTGGTTTCCCAACTCAAAACGAATTTTTGTTTAAAAATTTAAGCTAATTAGACACCCCTCACAAAAGAAAGAGTTTTTTTTTAAAAAAGATTCAAAGTCAAATGCTTTGAAATGATCAAAACAAAACCTTTTTTGTTTCTCAAATTATTTTCAAGATTTTGATTTTTGTCCCAATTTGAGAAAGAGAAAATTTTCAAACTAAAAAATATTTGAGGGATAGGAACGCTGTTTCCAGCCTACCTCTAATAATACATATAAAGGCAAAGCTCTGACTGCTCAGGTCTAGAAGATTTAAGAACTCGAATAGTAATTCTTTCTGTGTTTAACATCAAGAAATTTACCATAGTATATTATTTTTGTCGTCAACTTAAATAAAATAAAATACATTTCCACCATTCTGCAAAATAATTCTTTGACTTTCAATGGTACATTTTTAACAGAGCATCTCAAAGAACTTAATAACATTCATTGCTCATGCCTCAGAACACTGCCAGCGGTAATCATTAGTAGCTCTCGTTAACAGCTGGGGAAAACTGAGGCATTTAGGAGTCACATGACTTCCTCAAAGACACCTGGGGTAGAGTCACAAGGGGAACAGCCATTCTGATCCTGAGCAACCTAACTTTTAGGCTCACTGCCACCAAGTAGAATTCACAGCCCCAAGTTAGATGACCTGGGTCCCTGTACAATACCTGGGGGGAGTTAGTCACCAAAAAATGGCATTCACAAGCCAGCAAGATGAACAGGGAGGCAACTTTACTAGCCAGTAGGAAGAGGGAGGGGGTCTGCATCTCAGAGGGAGTTAGGCACCTAAACCTGGGCTGGAGGGAGGCACCTATTTCCCCTTGGATTCACAGTTGTGAACCCACTCCTCGTGTTAGGTACCTGAGTCATGCCAAGCATTTTTCAAATAAAACAAACAAACAAAACCCACTCAAAGAGGAGGTGGCAGCTTTGCCGTGTACAACATCTAACCATGACGATCCTACCAGTTCAGAGTACAGGGTGGTATGGAAATGAGCATGTAGAAATACCCAGTTGATAAAGGGTTAAACTTTGGGCTCGCATTGTTAAGAAAGGAAGTGGTGAAGAGCTCACATTCTGTCACACATTTTACATCTCACCCAGAGCCGACCTGGTCTGAAATGCTCCAGCTAACTTTGAACAAAGGTGCTCACAGCTGCTTATTTGACTATAAATGACACCTCCTGAGATCCACGTTTGATTGTTCTTCTAGCCTTTAAATACAAAAATTGTCTAATCTCTGGATCAAACACAACAGGAGTCTGCTCAGGATTATTTTAACCCTCAATCACATATTATGCCTGCTTCGAGAGGCATGCACTAAGACATGAAAGCACTTCATTTTCTCAGCCTCTATAAAATGTAAGGTCCAGGACTGCTCCCACTGAAATCAGTGGGGGATATGGTCACACTGTAAGTAGAAAGTCCTTTGACCCTGATCGTGTAAACTGTTCCCTATGGGCACAGAGGTCTGTCCATGCACCGTGTTACCAAATCTCACAATACGGCTACCCCAGACTGCTACAGGGCCATTGCCAATCAGGCTGGCATAGGAAAGGTAAGTGTGGGTAAAGTGGTGGCGGTGGTTTCTGATACAATCAGGTGTGTAATTTACCCCAAGGCGGTGGGCAGAAAAACTATTCCTGGGGTAATTGCTGGCTTTGAGAGAAGGGGTTTCTAAACGTGCCTGGGTCATTGATGGGACTCATGTGACCATAGCTAGGAGCACATAAAGCACAAGGGGTACTACTCCATTGTTATACACGTCCTCATGGATCACAGAGGTCGATTTATGAACGTCAGTGTGGGCTGCACTGGGAATGTTCATGATGTCAGGGTTTTCCACCATTCATGAACAGGCTGGGACACTATTCCCACCCAATGACATTGTCATAAGTGGAGTTACTGTTCCCACTGTTATTCTGGGGGATCCCAGGTACCCTCTTTTGCCTTGGCTTATGAAACTGTACCCCGATTTCAGAGGGCCCAGCAAAAGATGGTTTAATTACACTCCCAGCAGGTGTAGAATGGTTGTTGAATGTGCTCTTGGCAGATGGAAACCCCCTGGAGATGTCTACAGACCTGTTTGGATGCCAGTGTCATCAGTGCTGTCCGCACGACTGTCACTTGCTGAGCTCTTCACACTCTTTGTAAAGCCAGAGGTGAGCCATTTCCCCTGAACCGGTCTATGACAGTGAGGTGCCGCTGAATCAGTACGCATGCCAGAAGGTGCCCCACCATAGCCGGGGCTTGGTGCACCCAGGCAACAGAAGTCAGCGATGCTTTGTGCTCTCACACTGCAGACTTGCATAGCCCAATGGAAGAGGGGGAATGTTACATCTCTGAACATGCTTAGGAGTGGGCAGGGCTAATTGATTTGGGTTGGGTTGGATGAGATTCAGTGCTTCAGGAAGGTGGGAGCCAGGTTGCCATGCACTTGTGAATGACATGACAACTTAGGAATTGAAGTGTGTGTGTTGGGGGGGCTGATTCACAGTACAGCTTCATATAAGGAAGTGATTGAAGTGTGGATTGCTGTACCGAACTGTAAAGCAATTAGCTTACTAATTCCTAATTGCTCATGATCATGTGTTTACCTTTATTATTCCAAATACAGATTGTATGATGAGATGCAGGGAGAGCAATACACTTTCTTGATGACAAAAAACGTAATTTATAAACATGTATTAAAACATATTACCACACCCAAACACCAGTTACAAGAGAACCTTTCCGAAACAAATAAAAAGGTGCATGAACAAGTGAAAACAGCAGAATCATAAGACAGAAACTCCACCGGTGCACGTCCCCTGGCCTCCCATTCCCTTCTTTCCCCATTTTCTGTGCACTTGGTGTGCAGGGTGTGGGTGAGGCATCCATAGGGGAGAGGGTCAGGATGGAAGACTGAATGGGGATAAGTTGCCCTGCCCAGCTGCTCATGGGGTCTGATTGCATACGCCACTCAACCATAGAGTGTTCAAGCTGTTTCTGGACTGAGGTTATGCCACAAGGGTCTTGGGCCATGCTGTGGGAGAGGCAGCAGGAACCAGTAATCTTGCAGCCATGATTGATATGAACCACTCAAACGGTTCTCTCTGCTGAGCTCTGTCCTTCTTCCTTAGCCACCCTTCCTGTTCCAGGAACTGTGAAACGAGAACCAGTGAAACTGTGAAACAAGTACCTGTGCTGACACCCTGTCCTCAAGCTGTGCAGCCACCCGCAGTCCCTTCCTCTCACCTCTCAGCACATCTTTTCTCTAGCCATAAGTCACTCTGTTTCTGGTACTGGCCCTGCTTGTTGGTTCTGTGCAGAACTTCAACCATTAGTTCATCACGGAAACACTTCCTCTTGGAATGGTCCATGAAGGTACATTGGACTCGGCTTCTACTGCACTGGGAGTGAGCTGTGGAGGTACCGCAGCCAGCAGAGGTCAAGGGGCCTGGAATAGGACAACAGATGGCTGTTTTTTGTCTGAAATAGCTCAGTGCAGGAGAACAGAAATAATTCTTGTGAATTTCAAGGACATTAAATGTTACTTTACAAGACTCAGCGTCAATAAACTGTATTGTGAAAGCTTCAGTCCACAGAATCTCCTTGGACACAGCCTGGTTAATCACAGAGAAATAAGTGCAGAGCCAATGGTATGTGAAATATTTACATTTTTCCCCCTAAAAATTGCAGAACTCCTTGTGTTGGGGGCGGGTGCAGGGGGGTGGTCAGTGGCCTTTCTACAAAAGCTTTTTCTATCATTTGAGGCCTTTCACATTTGGGAAGGCGTAACAGTTCCTGTGGTGACCAATGGGAAAAGGGACATGTTATTCCAAGTTGTTGTGTGCAGCTGAAGTATTCAAACGAATAGAGATTGAACAGCACATCTATGAGCAGAGTGGGCTGGTCAGCTACCGAGATGGCTCTGGAAAATACACTCTTCCCTACATACTGACTAACTACCTGGAGTTCCTGATTCTGGAAAAGTTTGCAGCTCTCAGCACTCAGGATTGGGTCAGAATTCATGAGGGAATCAAAAGGATGTTGTGTTAGCTTCCATGTGGCTTAACCTATTATGACAGCCTTCCTCCCTCCCACGCCCAGCACATTTCTGGACAACACTTCAAACCACAGTCATATTTGGGAGAAATGATTTTGTCACTGCATGGACAACCTCTGACTGAAATGAACCAGATTTGTGAATGGAACACATTCCCGCCACACACACACAGTTCACTGTTTCCATGTGGCTCGATAGATCGTTGAGTGGTTACAGAGCAGCAAACAAAGGCACGGCAATGTAAGGTTATTTTTTTTTTAAGAAATAGGAATGGCCCTAGCAAAAATCTGCACTTTTACAATAAAAATACCCTTTAAAGGTATTCTTTACTGTTTGCATTTCCTGCTCTCCATTTTGAACTCCATGTGGTGGGAAGCGGGAAGGGAGAGAGGAAGTGGGGCAGCCCAGGCACTCGGACACAATCAGCAATTAGCAGATACATGTAGCTAGCCAGGGCTTTCCATAACTGTTGCATTGGTTCATAGAGTAGAAATCCCTCCCATTGCTGTATTAACAAACTTTAGAATGGATCCAGAAACTTACCGAGCTGAGAGGTGGCTTGTGTCCCTTCTGTATCTGATGCCGGCTCCACAGAGTATAGAACCAGAAACTGGTGCTGCTCCTTCTCCAAAGCTTAGTCTGGGACCAATTTCAGCGACAGTGGGACTTCATTGTCCTCACTCAGTGTCTGCTGCTGATTCCCATCAGTCCCCATGACAGATTCTGGGCCAGCAGGGCACCATCCCACATGACCAAATCATTGGGCACCACAGCCTGCTCCGTGCTGGGTGCAGTGCCCAGCCCCGGTCAAATTCCTCATGAAATGACTACAATGTCGGCAAGTTGCCCAAAGTGCAGTTTTGGTCCCTGGTTTTCTGATACACTCTCTTGAGCCACATAACCACTCTCTGCACTGTCACCAGTCCAGTAAATTTGCAAACCTGCCAGCTTCTTGGCTATTTGCTGGTATGCATAGTCCTTCCCGGTACTCTCACTGAGGTTAATAGTTTTGCTGGCCTCACACCAGAGATTTACCAGAGTCTGGCTGTGCTCCCACAGCTAGGAAGCAGCGCGCTTTGCAAAAGGTTTCTTCTGTTTAGACTTCAGACTCAGAATGCTCTCTGCTGGTGTGTTTGCAGCTCAGTGGTCAGAAGACAATGGAAGGGTTAACATGATTCACTGAGCCACAGGGGGTTGCGTCTGCTTTCACTTGAGTCAACTGGAAATTCTCGGGATACAGAGGCCAAAGTTGGCCCTGGGATTGTGGGACACTTTTGGAGGACGCCCAGAACCCAAGTCAAGCAGGGCTGCATTTACACTGCAAAGCAATAGGGCTCAGAGCTTAGGTCCTGGCTTGACTTGGGCTTGCACCATCCACCCCAGTAGGGTCCTAGGACTCTGGGTCTGAGACCTGGAATAATGCAATTTGTGTGTAGATGGAAGAGGGGTTAGGCTTAAGTCTGAGTCTGAGCCTAGGCTTTACTCTGCAATGTAGACATACCAATAGGGACCAATGAACATATTACTTTAGACTGTAAGCTTTTTAGGGCTGGGACCGTTGTTTTGTTCTATCTTTGTACAGCACCAAGCACAGTGGGGATCTATTCCATTTCTGCCTTAGGCACTACTGCAACACAAATAATAAAACTTCTAGGAATCCTTAGTTAACATTAATGATGATATACTTCAAATGATCATTTTGTTTTGAAAGGCATTAGAAAATCAGAGATGTTCTAGATGAAAAGAGACCTGTAGATTGTCCGGTACTTGTTAATATTACAAATACAATATTCAATTTTTTTAACCCTGACAAACTCATTTGTTAGACTCCATGTGATTAATATAACAATTCTGGTCTATTTTTGACACTCCTTGGTGGAGTGAATTAGATATTTTGGCAGGGTTTAAGTACTGGAAGCAAAGGAAAACACTAATAGCACTTCATTATGATTCTCTAATCTGGCTACTTTCTCCTTAGTTGCAATAGTCAAAGTATCTCCTCTAATAAGTTTAAAAAATTCTAATAATCCCATCAGGCACATTGGGCTAACCTCCCAGTACTGGTGGTATGGCAAGGGACATAGATACAAAGAGTAAGTGGAATAAAATATAGAAATATGACAAAGAGGAATGGAATTGCACATATACTAAAAAAATTACAGTTGAGATTAACAGCTGGCAGAGATTTGATGGGAATCTTAAATTGTGGTTAGACCCAGAGGTTTAAGACTGACATTTTTCAGCGAATGACAAGGATCCAGCTCTTTCCTTGGGACAATTTTTGCCATGCAGATTATCATTCCAATTTCTGCAAGAACATGAAGGCTGCTATTCTGTTCGCAGTAGTGTACCATTTCCAGGATTTCTGGCACTTAAAGACACAAAGCTGGAAACAGCACACAACAGAAGTCCAAACAACAAGGGGTCTCTGTGCCACAATGGGGGATCACATGGGGGGCTAACCAAAAGGATAGGCCAAGCACTAGAACTTTTAAAACCTTTCAATTCTATGTAGAAAAAGAAATGCAAAAGTTTCCTACACAGTCCCTGGATTGTTGCTTCTTGCTGTATAAATCATTTCTGGATGCCCTGGGTATGACCTGTGCTGTAACCCATCAGTTTGTATTGTGTTCTGACCAGTGGAAACACTTTGTAAATTTACCAGCTGGCTCTGTGGTTTGCAGCAATAGGTGCACTGCATTGTTATGCGAGCAATCTGAACTCAGGCTCAGTCTCAGTCTCAGACTCTTTCCCTAGAGGGTGTGGTGCCGCTGTCACTCATAAGAAGGAATGCTTCACTGTGCAGCGATCCCTTCTGGCTCACACAGGAGCGGTAACCCCCACCCCAATTGGCCAAAAATCATGAGTCAAAAAATCGTCTAAAAAAATAATGCTGGATTGTTTGTATTGCCTTCTATTTTTTGAGCCTTGAGGGTTCACATTTTCAAGCTTTTCACTGCAACCAGGCAGGCTAGAAACTTCCTAGGGTTTTTGTTTTTGGTTTTGTTTTAAATGAAAGCTGAAATTTTCATGTAATGACATGACTCCAAGAGCTGAGGCTTTAAGAGAAACACCACTTGTCACAAGCATTGGTAACCGTGCTAACGTGCACAGAAGGGAACCAGGTGCATCTATTTGGGCGGCCCGTCATACGATCTCTTATGGAAGACTAGGTCCCTTCTGGAGAATTTCTCCCTACAGAAAATGAAGGGCTCAGATGAGTCTTCTAAGACTTGTGTATACACAACCCATTCTGCTGATATTATTTTGCTGCTATTCCAGATGCAGCCTCTTCTGTGCCCGTCCCCCCCAGTATACATATCTTCTCTACCAATTAGATGCAGCAATGAGGTCTTTTGACACAAGGATGAGGGCAGTGCAATGGGAGCTTTGTGCTGGGCAAACTTCATGGAGCAGAGAAAACGTTTGTCTTTCTCTAATCCAAAAAAGATGTTTTAAAAAGTTAGTATAATTCAGTATTAGAAATTAGTTTTTAAAGAAGGTTTCAACATTACAATGCGTAGCAACCAAGAAACCACTAGGGGTACAATGGTAGGCTTCTGGTCTAACACTACTACTGAAGAGAACTATATAAACACTTCAAAGGAAATATGTCACTATTTAAAAATATACCCATCTCCTGAGAGTTCAACACCTTTTAATGGAAAGAAACAGTTTTAAAATCATTCCTTCTTTCAAATGCCGAGTTCTGAGATAAGCTGTCCAGCAGATGAAGGTTCTCAAACTCTAAGACCTAGCACATCTCATGTAAAACTCAAAAGTACATGGTGTACATCCTGGGTAATTTTAACCAGTGCAGTTTTATAATGGACGGATTCTTCTTCAGATACTAAACCAGTTACTTTATCACACCTACTAAACAATAGGATCTTTCATATCAGTATAATTAATTGGCTTCCAAAAAGCTATTCCTGATTTACAGTATTGTGAGATCAGAATCAGGCTCACGAGGTCTAATCTGCAAAGGGATGCGATTCCTCTCAAAAAGTACAGCAGGACTAAGTTCACCAGTTATGCTCCAGCTGCTCTGTGCCACTCTGCCAGTGCAAAGCAACTGTAAACCCACCCTAACTAGCTGCAGTCTGGATCACTGCATCAGACACAGGTGATAAGGTTTTATTGGAAAAATCCTCTCCATACTCAAGTTACAGTCTAACTGTGTGAGGTTGCACTGCAGAAACACAGTAGAATTTGACCCCAGCAAATTCTGCCCAAGAGATCTAGGAGTGCTAATAATCTGTGTCTATGCATCTTTTAAGCCTTGCATTCCTTTGCCCTACCATCTATTTTAATTTTATATTCTTAAAACCCTTTTTTAAAATATAGGAAAATGAATGGCACTTACCCTGACTGTTACTAAAAGGTGTGTGCTTAATTCCATTTGAAACAAGCACATTATCAAAAACCATTGAAACACTGAACAAAGCGTAGGAATTTTAATATCCTGAGGGAACCCTGCCACTAGATTGTGCTGGTCTCAAACCCAGATGGAATTGAAGGGGGGTCAGGAATTTAAATAAAACAGTTTGAAATTCTGGAGACATGGAATTTTTCAATTTTGTTTCAATAATGTGCCAGTTACACCAGGAGTAAATATAAGTCTGATGAAATATTTTTACTCATCTCCAGTTCCTATAGTTTTGTCTTCCATCTAGCCCTGGAGAACTGCAGCCTGTTTAGCTATTTCCTGGGAGACCTATAAAAGGTGCACAGCCTGGGGCATGCTGCATAAAATAAGTAAAACCTCCCACTGAGTGGTTCCTTCCCCTTCCCCCCAACAATTAACCCTTCTGCCTTCCACTCCCACACACATACCAACCAGCTTCCCAGACACCACAGGCAAGATTCTGTGATATTCCTTTCTTGCAGTAGGCTCAGGAAAGAGGAAGAGGATAGGGAAAAGGTAATTCCTGCCTCCAGAATCCTGGGGCCTGTCCACCCGAGGCTGTTCTGGAGTTGCTTTCTGCAAGCTGCTACAACCTCCTATGGGTTGCTTTGATCCTGAAAATAATTGGAGTGCAACGTGTTTTGGCCACATCCCCTGATGCCTTTTCTCTGGCTCTCATCATCTCTGCCATACCTTCTGCACCACTGAGGAAATCTCATTTATGTTTGGAATATTTCCTGGGGGTGGGGAAGAGAAAGATATCTAGAAGGTTTGCCACCCATTTACATTGCTCCAGCAGCACAAAAGTTGCTGTGAAACCAAGAATCTGACCCTTCATATTTGCCTCTGGCATCCCCATGTGTTTCCCTGGCACATCCTCTCCCCACTCCAGACCCTATGCTTGTCTTCCTCTCGCTGGCAGTGGCACTGCTGCAAGAGTTCTCCTGGAATGCCCCTCTGGCCTGACATTTTGCCTTGTGAGTACTCGTACCACATAAAAGGACATGCGGGGGAACACTTCCCTTGGACCAGCTAAGGGATATGAAGTGTAAAATTCAGTGAGCAGAATGGGGTGTGCAGAAAACATAGCCCAAGGCTGCGCGTGGACTACGGGCCTTGTAATGAGCAGGGAATTCATTTGGACTTGTGAGTGCTCTGCCCCTCTCAGAAATTAGGCATTAAGGTGTCTCATGATGGGCTCACAAAACCTGAGGCACCCCAACTTAGTGGACACTTTGGAAAATCTTATCAGCAGAAACTAATGGCAACAAAGTGACGACCCGGAACTCTTCACTGCCTTCCTGCAAATGCCATGTGGTCTGTCACTTTGGAGTGGCAGGGCCGTCAGCCACAGCCGGCTGAGTGATCAAATGCCCATTCACACCTAATCCATCAGATCAAATACAGGCGTGACAGATCATCACTTGAGAGGTGCTTCTTCCTGGGCTGTGCAACCCGTTTGCATGTCCAGGGAGCTACTCATGTAAGTAAATGCTCACCAACGTGCCTCAGGGCAGTACAACATGGCTCTTTGTGAACACGGTGCCAGGGGATCTAGGCAACCCATTATCAGACTTCTGAGCCATTTCTGCTCACTCCCATGATAGATACTGCTGTGGAGAAGAGATTGGAGCAGATACTGAGGCAAAAACAGATCCCAGTTACATCATGGACTTAGATCCCACAGACCCACCTTAAACAGAGCAATTGGCATCATCTAGCATGTTATATTCTTTACCACACAAAGGAGGTGCAAAGCAGCAGACATCTTGTGTGAGCAAGTGGGACAACTTCTGGAAACCTTCAGATATTTTGAACATATACTGTCCAGCCCCTGAGCTGCTTTTCTTTAGCAATATGCTATATTTGGAAAATACATAATAATAAGACCTAGATATGATGCAGTGCTTTTCATCAGTAAATCGCAAAGCATGGTATAACAGATATCAGTATCGTTATCCCCATTTTACAGATTGGGAAACTGAAGCACAAAGAGGTGAAGTGACTTGCCCAAGGTCACCCAGCTTGTCAGTGGCAGAGTCAGTAATACAGCCCATGTCTACTGAGTCTCAGTCCAGTCCAGTCAGATAGCGCAATGTCACTATAGCAAGATTTTAAAAGCAGGGCCTTCAAATGGGAGTTCCAATGGTTCCTGCAGAACTGGGCCTGGGCCCTTTTTTTTTTTTTTTTTTTTTTTTTTTTTTAGGGGTGGGGTTACTTTTTTTTAAAAAAAAAGCTTCTTACTCTTTTCTTCTATCTCAAGACACTAGCCTTCTCTGTAATTCACGGGACCTCAGTTGACCTTAGCTACATTCCTGAGCTCCAGTTCATTAGTTTCACCTGATATAGCCGAGTTTCACAGAGATATTATGACCTTTCACCTGATTTCTCTGAGAGTTTCACAGAGATATTAGTTAGATCTTTCACCCACTAAAACAGTCTTTCCAAACCTAGTAATTCATTCATGAAGATCTTGGTGGATGAATTCTTACAGTTAACCATGATTATCTACAAGCACAAGAGTGGTAGTCAAAAGCACAAGCTGCAGCAGGCCCATGAAAATAATGATCAGAGAAGTGTGAATGGTCTACACATACTTTTGGAAATGTTCTACCATGTTCCTAGGGAACAATCCGTGGACAGTTTTGCTTCTGAGCCCTCCTTAGCTGGTGAGGATGTTGATTTGGGTTTGTCAGGCTTGTTGGGTGCCAGAGTCTCTGATTGCAGGACAAAAGGTTGCCCTTTGATTGCTAGTGCAACTGTCATGGACATGGAGGCTGACAGTGGTTTGACTATTGAAAGTGCAGGGCAGAATTTTAACTTTGACAAGGCAGCTCCGGCTACTTGGCCACAAGTAATGGATTCTGTTCACCAGTTTTTGGGTAGAAAATGGTCCCACTAGATATTTAGAACAAGACTTTTTGCCTAGCAAATACAAAGGAAGGTAAGTATTAAAATTGTGGGTTAATTTTATCAAAGCTTCTAGTGGGGAGTTATGCCAGCAATCTTGGTTGATGTAGAGTTTGACTCTTGCCTCCTTATTCTGTTCCACTGGTTTGCTTTTCCAGCCAAATTCCTCATCTTCCTTTGCAGACTGTAAAACTAGGTTCATGAACTTTTTCCACTTCAGGGAGCCAGTATGCCCATCTGAATACTCACGGGAACAAAGCGGAGGCAATCGCTCACAGGGTAGCGACCATTTGCAGAACGGTTGGAAAAGGGTTGCCCAATTGATAAAAGCATTCAAACCTGCTATCAGACTCAGAAGTTTGAGGCACAATATTTTCTTTTGTCTCTTGGCTATTTTGCTGTATGTAGATGAGAGGTGTTTAGCTTTGAGAGGTTCGGATGACAAGTTAGATAATTGGGGTTTACATGAATTGCTTGAGAGGTATGATAGCGTGTTTGAAGATTATATGGAAGCTATGAAGGCAGGAGCACAAAAAGGCTATGCTTATATAACCAAATTCAAAAGGAATTTATCAATAGCAACGCAAGAAAAGTATAGCAGACTATTTTTGACAAGGTTAGGAAAGTTAGATACTTCTCTATTATGTTTGATTGCACTCCAGGCCTCTCCCAACTGGAACAAATGTCTCTGGTGTTAGGGTATGCTGAGGTTTCAAAAGATGGAATGAAAGTTATGGAGAGCTTTGTAGCTTTCACTGATATCCTCAGCAAAACAGGGGAGGGCATTATGGAGGTTATTTTAGAGGAGTTGAAAAAAGATGGTTTAAATATGGCTGGCTGCAGGGGAAAATGAAAACAGAGCTAACATGGCTGCAGCAAATTCAATATCAAATTCAGCAGATAAAGCAGTTTGCTTCTTTCATTCCATGTGCTGCCCCATCACCGAGTCTTGTTGGAGAAGCTGCTGCAACGATTGTTCCCCAAGTCATTCTATATTTCGGGATTGTTCAAAATTGTATACCCCATTTTCCGCTTCAACTAGTCATTGGGATGTGTTGAAAAAGCATTACATTAAAATGCCAGAGCACAACAAGATGATCAGAAAGGATAGCAGCAATGCATCCACAGTGAAATCAGGTTCAGGGTGTTCTTGACACATCACACAAGATCAAGGCTTCATACAATCTTTCAGCCAAACTTAAGTTGGAAGCAGATAGCTTGCAAACAAATGTTTAGGAGTTTCATTTCTTGTTTTGACCAAGAGATGGTATACTAGCTTATTAAAAATTAACATTGTGAGCAAAAAATTGCAGAGTCCAGCGCTTGAAATTCAAATGGCTTGCAGTTTACATGGTGGTCTTTGAGATGCTTTCTCAGAATTAAGATCTTCTGGGTTGCCTGCATGTAAGGAAGCTGCTGCTTCACAGGCTTAAACATTAGGACTATCCACATGGTTCAAAGAGACATGATCTCAGAGGAAAGTAATGCCAGGTGAACTTGTGAATGGCAAAAGGTCATCAGATCCCAAAAATGTTTTTGAATGCAAGATTTTCAGTCCTAGCTTAGACACCATATTAACTCAATTGGATGATAGGATGCATAAGTATGATGAGTCACAGCAAGGTTTGCTTTTTTGACAGTTAAGAAACTGAAAAAACTCAGCAGCGAGGACTTAAGGAGACACTCTCAAAACTTAGCAACCAGTAACCCTGACATTTAAACTCAGATTTTGAGAAAGAGAATGAGTTCTTCAGCAGTTTTTGCAAGTGAATCTTTTAGGATGACTGGGAAACAAAGGCACCCAATTGATCTTCTTAGCTACATTCACAAACGGTCTTAGATATGAATTTCCCTAACACAGAAACAGCACTGCATATTTTTGCTGTCTTCCAGTAACTGTGGCTGATAATGAAAGGAGTTTCAGCAAGCTAAAATTAATCAAGATCTACCTAAGAACGTCCATAGGGCAGGAAAGGTTAAGTGGTGTGGCAGTTATTTCTGTAGAGAACTCAGAAGTAAGGTATGTAACTGGGATGAGCTAAGAAATGAGATTGCTTCAGAGAAGGCTAGGAAGGTGTTTTTGTAATGTACTTAGTGGTGACTGAGCAGGTTGCAGTAGAGGGAAAGGGGGTCTGGATTTGAGTCTTTGAACGGGGCCCAGAACAACCTTGGATGGCACTGTTTAAAGAGAGAACAATACTAGTGTATAATTTGGTCAAACTACAAAGTGTGGGTTATGATAAACAGCTACAGGTATTCAAAAGGTGTGGACTTATTTAGATCAGCACAAAGGGATGTAACCCAGAAAAATGGAATGATGGTGAGCAAAAGGGTGTTAGCTTGACTAAGTGTGAGATGCATTAGGCTGTAGAATGGACATCCAAGGGAACTGGTGGAAGCTGCATCACTCATCTCTCTCTCTCTCTTTGTCACCCTTTTTTATTTGGAAGAGGCTTGTCATTATCATAGAACTAGACTGGACAAAACTCTAGACAATATGCGTTGGGAAGCATTCTGCACTAACATGGGGATGGACTGTCTGAGCCAATAATGTAGCTGGTTGCAACATGAATGAATGAATGCATAAATAAATAAATAAATGGTGAACACAGTCAAACATTTCCAAAGATTTTGATTTTGAAGTTTTAGAAAATACCTGATTATGAACATTGTCACAATTTGTTTTTACCATAAATATTCAATTTTTCATGTTCCCTTTTTTCCTCATTTCTCCCCTTTTTTCCGCTTTCATCACTAAGAAAAGGGAGAGAATGAAACTGAAAAATGTAAACCAAAATTATTTTTGGGGGGTTTAATTTTTAAAAAAGAAATTTTTGAAAAACAAACTCTGTGAAGCCTTTTTTTTTTTTTTTAAATGACCATTTTTTAACAAAATACATTTCTATGACATATTTCCATATTGACCTAACTAGTTTGGGCTAAATCTCTATAGCCATAAATGCCCATCTTTAAAGACAATTTGCATAGAAAAAATACCAAATGTTGGTAACTGTTGCTATTTCTACTATACTGAATAGCTTTCAGAGGCTAAGAGAGACATTCAGCATATATTTGAATATTCACCTCACTTTTTTTTCTTTTAAGACCCTCAGTATATGTCCCTTCTATAGTCAACTGATTGCTGCGCTACTAAGACAACTTGGATTATAAAAAATGAGTTCCTAAATATGGGCTATTGAAATCTTACATGCAAAACCTGCATTTGCATTTATACACAGGATAATTGCATGCACAAATGGCCACTTATGTGCACAGTTAACCATTTTTGCATATAAATGTAGAGGTTGTCAATGCAACAGTGCTCCTGCATATTTTATGAACACAGTTTGGGAACACTAGCTGTCATAGAATATATGACCTTAAATGTCTTTCCATTGTACTTGTATGTGGAATAGTGTCACCCAATATATACTGTACAAGAACAATACTTGCTAAATTAATAATATTCAAAAACTCAAGGAGCCAAATTCATTCTTGGTGCATCTCCATTGACTTCAACATGGATACACCAGATATTAAGATCTAAATTTCCTACCTAAGTGTGGGAATCTAAATTCATTATGGGTTTGAATTCTGTCCAACAATATTTGCACATTCGGGCATTAATTTATTTCCCATTAGAAACATTGCAAATCTTGATAAGCAGCATTTCCTAATCTGACATTTGAAAAAAAAAAAAAAAAAAGAAAAAAAAAGGGGAAAATAAATATTTCCCATAATAGCGGAAAACACGGAGGCACTGTACATATAGAGAGACCATTAAGCAGCTGTGCTGTGAATAAAAGCATGCTGAATGTTATAACAATAGAATCACAGTAGGAAATTATAAATATTTTAAATGAAGGAAATGTACTCCTTCATGAGTACATGAAAAGTATTGACATTTCTGGGATAAGTTCCAGAGGAGTAGCTGTGTTAGTCTGTATACAGCAAAAACAACGAGAGTCCTGTAGCACTTTAAAGACTAACAAATTTAATTTCTGCAGGCATTTTCCAAAGGGATCCAAAGTTCAATGTTTCCTATTGTGATCATGCGATGGGAGAGTCACAAAACGAGTCTGGAGTCTCAGGCTCTGGGCTGTTTCCTAGTTGATGTAAGCAGCTAGCAGATGCGGATGTAGAACATTCTAAAGTTTGAGGGGTTCCAGGTTCAGGCGTTTGGATGAGGCCCATCTCAAAGTTTATAAAACAGTATTCTCTTGTCATCTGAGTATTGCAGACATGTGGCTTTCCCAGAAGCTTTTCAGACACAAGGACTATAACGGGAAATGGAGCGCTAGGATTAAATTAAAAAAAAAAAAAAATCCAAGATGACTATCAAGGAAAATGTCCTGGCAGCCTACCTGGGGGATTCCTTTGGGGTGGAGAAATCTCCAGAGGGGCCAGTCCTATGCCACCCATTCTTGGACACTACTGATATCAGTTGGAGTCATGCCATCTCTTTGAATTGCAACAAGGCTATTAGAGAGCGCCCTACACTACTAAAGCAGGGTTAGCTTCTTGGAAATATTTGCCAATTGCTTTTTGATAGAAGCTTTTCTGTACTCCTTTCTCCTCTGTTGGGTCTAATTATGGGTAGGAAAACAAAATCCTTTGTTCCTAGAATTTTATGTCAGTATGGGATCCAAGGAGACCGAAGTATTGCTTGTTCTCGTGTATTGTCTTTGAAGGAAATGCCAGTACAGTTGCAGACTGCAGCATTTCATACGTCAGGACAGCTAAGGTGTATCTGAGCCCAGCAGATATGTTTTACAATCATAGCGGGATGAGTGAGAAACTTGGGGAAAACCTGTGCACCATTTTACCTTTTGTTTTTCGTTTGGACAACACAATATCAATGCCTGACGTACAGTCATTGCCATTAAAAATATCCCATTTACAACACAGAGGATTCACATTCACAATAATGGAGCTAACAAGTACAGTAGCCAAGGGAAATGACAATCTTGCTCACCCATAAAATCCCCAGCACCCTGGGATTGTCTGTGAGCAGGTGACCTAGATGAAGAGCCAGGATTAATTTACACTGCAATCATTTTCAAATCATGATCAAAAAAGATTTTTAAAAGATGTTCTTTTCATCAGAGACAGACTCCAGTCAAAACTTCATATGGGCATTTCAGGAAAACATTTTGCACAAGACAGAGGCAATATCTCTGGTGGTGATGCTGTCATGGCCACTCTGGCTTTATGTTTGCTGGATGACCCCTCAGATTTACAGAATGTGTTCAAAGATACAACAAAACATTGGATCATAATAGTAGAAAAAAAGGACTCTGCTTAGACACTGGGCAGATTGAAACATCCTTCAACTTAGGGAAAGTTGAGATCTGGTTCTGAACTTCCCTGCCAGTGCTAGTCCAACAAGGACCCTAGGCCAGACAGTCTTGTGCCCATTCTTGTGCTTATTTGAGCATTTGTGCCCATCCCTCGTTTTTCAGGATGAGGAAAGTTCCTCAGAAGGACAGAGGTGAGGTGAGATGGGGGAGTGGGGGACAGCTCAATAGTGTGGATAAATTGAAGCAGTGTTGGAGAAACACGGCACATTTGGTTGCTTATCAGAACAGAACCCAAATTTCCAAGCAGTTCAGGATTATCTATAAGGGATATCGAATAACATCTTGAGTTTGCTGAGTCACATGGGTGAGTGAAAGATTTCCAAATATTTTCAAATTTTCCAAGTTCTTAAAATTTGTGGATTGATTTCTCAAAAGCAGCAACTGTATGTGTAGTAACTCATTCTCTTATTGGTGGCTGGTAGCATATTTTACCATGGTTTACACAGAAATTTTTTCTGTTGTTGTCATTTATAAGCTGATCCAGCTTTTTTGTAATGTCTTCAGAAATATTCTGTACACCTGAGAGGTCTTCCAGCAAACATAAATCCAGAACAGCCATGACAGCATTATCTCCTGAGATACCACCACAGTCTTGTGCAAGATGCCCATGCAACAGGATATTTCCAGAGCATACACTTATAATCCACGGTCTGTGATAAACACAGTATAGATCATCCTTAATCAGCCTTGTGATCACCCTCCCCCTGTGTGATTAATGAGGGGATAGGGCTGATCTATGAGAAAAGGCCTTAAAAGCTTGAGGCTAAGTAACCAAAGGACCTTAAACGGGAGAGTTTGAGAGGGGAAGAAGAAGATCTCCCTGCTGAATGAACAAAGTGCGAGTATTAATCTTGGGATGAGTGATTTTGTTTGGCTCTTTGTGGTTTTCTTTCTCTATCAGGTTATTTAAAGTTACAGAGTCAGTTGGAATTGTGTGTTTGGAGACTGTTTGAACCTTTGTTCCCTGGATCATCCTTGATCAGCCTCCCCCTGTGTGATTAAGGAGGGGGTAAGGGCTGACCTAGCAGAGAAGGCCTTAAAAAACAGAGGCTAAGTGACCAACAGGAGCTAAGGAACATGGGGTCACAAACAGGGGAGTTTGTATGAGGGAGTTATAATATAATCATGATGGTTAGGAAGGGCCACAATGCCAGTGCCAATGCTGCTCCTGTCTCCTCCACCTGCACCTATATCTAAACAGAGAACCTGACAGTGCCTACTCCGATCCTGGTGTGGATTTGCAGAGAATGTGGCCTGCATCCTCCACACTCAGAAAGCCAGGTTTGGGGGGTCTGTCCAGTGTGAAAGGTGTCTGCTGCTGGACTCTCTCAGGCAGTAGGTGGGAGAGCTACAGGAGGAAGTGTAGGCTAAGGCGCATCCATACCCATGAAGAATTCATTGAGAGTATTCCTATGGAGACATCCAAGGCTGAGAAAACTACCTAGCTAGGGAAGACTACTCTCATGCCACCGGGAGAGGAGGATATGGCTCTGTCACAGGGACAACGCTGGCTGCTGATTAATTCCGGCAGCAGGCAGTGCCCCACCTCTACTTCCAACCCACCCACCATAGTGATGAAGAATCGTTATGCTGCCCTGGCAACAAGCGATGTGTAATCTCCCCCCAAGGTGGAGGAGGAGAAGTCATGTACCCCCAAGGCTGGGAGGATCACAGCCACCACTCCCAGGAGGAAAAGTAGGGTAATGGTGGTTGGTGACTCTTCTGAAGGGGACAGAGGCACCCATTTATCAGCCTGACATGGCATCCCAGGAGGTATGCTGCCTGCCAGGGGCTCATGTCTGAGACATTACAGAAGGATTGTTGAGGATCATCCAGCCCTCTGACTACTACCCCATGCTACTCTGCATATGGGCACTAATGATACTGTGAGGTATAACCCTGAGCAGATCAGAGGTGATTACAGGGCTCTGGGAGTAAGGGTGAAAGAATTGGCGGTGAAGGGTGTTCTCTTTGATCTTTCCGGTCAAGGATAAGGTCTTAGACAGAAACAGGTGCATCCTGGAGGTGAATGCCTGGCTGTGGGGATGGTGTCACCAAGAGGGCTTCAGTTGCCTTGACCACAGGATGCTGTTCTGGGAAAAAGGATGGCTAAGCTGAGATAGGGTCCACCTAGCGAGGAAAGAGCAGAGACTATTTGGATACAGACTGGTTAACCTAGTGAAGAGGGCTTTAAACTAGGTTCAATGGGAGCAGGTGACATGAGTAAGTCAAAAACATGGAGACCTGGGAAAAGGGTTAGAATCTGGGCAGAGCATGGACTACTATAGGAGGGATAAGGGAGAGAGAAGAGAGAACATATGGGGGAAATCAAATCGATATCTTAATTGTCTGTATATTAATACGAGAAGTACGGTGAATAAGCAGGAATAACTTGAAATGCTAGTTAATAAACACATCTATGACATAGTTGGCATCACAGATGATGGGATAATGCACATGACTAGAATATTGGTATGGAAGGGTACAGCTTGCTCAGGAAGGACAGGCAGGGAAAAAGGGAGGAGGCGTTGCGTTGCTTATATATTAAAAATGTATGCACTTGGACTGAAGTTGGGATGGAAATATGAGACAGACTTGTTGAAAGTCTCTGGGTAAGGATAAAAGAGGTTAAAAAACAAGGGTGATGTCATGGTAGGGGTCTACTACAGACCACCTAACCAGGAAGAAGAGGTGGATGAGGCTCTCTTTAAACAACTAACAAAATCATCCAAAGCACAGGACTTGGTGATGATGGGGGACTTCAACTTCTCAGACATCTGCTGGGAAAATAATACAGCGGGGCAAAGATTATCCAACAAGTTCTTGGAATGTATGAGAGACCATTTTTTATTTCAGAAGGTGGAGAAAGCTACTAGGGGACAGGCTGTTATAGATATGATTTTGACAAGTAGGAAGGAACTGGTTGAGAATTTGGAAGGCAGCTTAGGTGAAACTGATCATGAACTGGTAGAGTTCATGATTCTAAAGAATGATAGGAGGGAAAACAGCACAGTAAAGACAATGGATTTCAAGAAGGCAGACTTTAGCAAACTCAGCAAGTTGATAGATAAGATCCCATGGGAAGCAAGTCTAAGGGGAAAAACAGCTCAAGAGAGTGGGCAGTTATTCAAAGAGACATTATTTAGGGCACAAGAGCAAACTATCCAACTGAGTAGGAAAGATAGGAAGTATGGCAAGAGACCACCCTGGTTTAACCAGGAGACTTTCAATGACCTGAAACTCAAAAGAGAGTCCTACAAAAAATGGAAACTAGGTCAAATTAGAAAGAATGAATATAAAAAATAACACAAGTATATAGGGATAAAATTAGAAAGGCCAAGGCACAAAACAAGATTAAACTAGCTAGAGACATAAAGGGTATCAAGAAAACATTTTACAAATACATTAGAAGCAAAAGGAAGACCAAGGACAGGACAGGCCCATTACTCAATGGGGGGGCAGAGGGCAGGGATAATAACAGAACATATGGAAATGGCAGACATGCTAAATGACTTTTCTGTGTTGGTTTTCACTAAAAAGGTTAGAAGTGATTGGACATCTAACATAGTGAACATCAGTGAAAATGAGGTAGTCTATGAGGCTAAAATAGGGAAAGAACAAGTTAAAAATTACTTAGACAAGTTACATGGCTTTAAGTCACCGGGGCCGGATGAAATACATCCTAGAATATTCAAAGACCTGACTGTGGAGATATCTGAGCCATTAGCAATTATCTTCAAAAAGTCATGGAAGATGGGAGAGGTCCAGAGGGAATATATAGTTCCAAATCTATAAAAAGGGGAATAAGGACAACCTGGGGAATTACAGACCTGTGATGTTATCTTCAGTACCTGGAAAGATAATGGAACAAATAATTAAGCAATCAATTTGCAAACACCTAAAAGATGATAAGGTGATAAGTAACAGTCAGCATGGATTTGTCAAGAACAAATTGTGTCAAACCAACCAAATAGCTTTCTTTGATAGGGTAACAAGCCTTGTGAATAGAGGGGAAGTGGTAGATGTGGTATATCTTGACTTTAGTAAGGCTTTTGATCCTTTCTTGCATGACCTTCTCATAAAGAAAATAGGGAAATACAATCTAAATGGAGCTACCATAAGGTGGGTGCATAATTGGTTGGAAAGCACTTCCCAGGGAGTAATTATCAGGGGTTCACACTCCAGCTGGAAGGGGTACTGAGTGGGGTCCTGCAAGGTTCAGTTATGGGTCTGGTTCTGTTCAATATCTTCATCAGTGATTTAGATAATAGCATAGGGAGTACACTTATAAAGTTTGTGGATGATACCAAGCTGGGAAGGGTTGCAAGTGCTTTGGAGGATAGGATTAAAATTCAAAATGATCTGGACAAACTGGAGAAATGGTCTAAAGTAAATAGGAGGAAATTCAATAAAGACAAATGCAAAGTACTCCACTTTGGAAGGAACAATCAATTGCACACATAAAATGTGAAATGACCGCCTAGAAAGGAGTACTGCAGAAAGGGATCTGGGGGAATCATACTGTCTCAGAATTCTTGTGTTCATCTTTCTTAATCTTCTTTCTCTTTTTACTCATCAGCATAACACCCAGGCAAGGCAAAGTACGTATGAAATGAACTGACTGTGTCTAATGGATTATTTTGCTTTGATGCTGAAAAGGGGAACCCTCACCCAAAATTTGTTTGAATGTCCCACTGAAACAGTTTTGGAGTCAAATAGGAATATACATTCAGGAAATGTTCTTTCACTGAGCCTCAAAAAAGAATTTCAGCTTACAGATGGGAGAAGCTCAAAGGAAAAAAAATTTGTGGGTGTGGTTTAATAACTCTGCCTTTAAATTACTTATGAGTAATCAGAAAAAGCTCTCTCAGATTTCGTTAACAGGTTGGATAAACAAGATCTCTATCGTTATTAGAAACGAAAAGATTGCAGTTCTAAAATGGACCAAGAACTTAAAGAGGAGGAAATGTGGGAATCAGTTAGACACACCCAAACACCATTATCAATGAGATTGTTACTTAATGGATGAAATTACAGCTCTCACCATGAATGATGTAAATCCAGCTTCATTATTGGGTGAGTCTTGCAGTCCTTAGTGCTTACCCAGGTAAAATTCACAATGACTTCAAGAAGAAGAAAATTTTTGCCTGAGAAAGGACTGCAGGATTTTAGTCTTATATTTGCAATTTCTCATTTGTCTATTTCATAGTTTCTCAACCTGTGGTATGCGTACCCCTGAGGGTACACGAGACATTGGCAGGGGGTACCCAGGGGAAAACTGAGTGAAGCGGAAGCGGGTGGCAGCTGCTGATTTCTGGGGAAGCTGGGCGGCAGCAGCCTGCTTCCCACCCGGTCCCAGCTGCGAAGTGAGCGGCAGCTGCTGGCTCTTGGGGGAGGCGGGCGGCAGCCCCCAGCTTCTGGGGAAGGTGGGTGGCAGCCCCCTGCTTCCCACCTAATCACAGGTCCCAGCTGGGAGGCAGGTGGCAGCCACTAGCTTCTGAGGGAGGTGGGCAGCAGCCCCCCACTTCCCGCCAGGACCCAGCTTCCAGGTGGGAGCCCAGTGGCAGCCTCCTGAGTCTCATGAGCTGAGTGACAGCCACCCGCGCCCCAGCTCCGAGCCAAGGAACAGCCTCCAGCGCCCCAGCTTGAAAACAGGCAGCAGCCCCCTGCTCACATCCCTGGGTCCCAGCTGGTGCGGAAGCCTCCTCTGCCCCAGCTCAGATTGAGTGGCAGTCGCCCACCTCCCGGGATGGCAGCCAGGCAGCAGCCACCTGCAACTTGCCCAGGTGGCAGCTCCCCTCCTTGGCTCAAAACCCAGTAAACTTGTGAATTTCACTACTCTAGCTGAACAGTGAAATTGACAACTATGACAGCCCCAGATTTATCACTTACCCTCTTTTCCTGTCTCTCTCTCACTCTCCTTCCCTGTCTCTTTCTCACCCCTGCCTCCTCTCAAATCTATGGCATAAAATTGGGGCAGCGCTTTATATTCCCCAGCATTGGCATGCTGCTCAAAGCCACCTAGCTTTGGCCAACATCACCTCTAGCCCAGGTACATACTTGAGTTGCACAGCCCTGGTGTAAAGCTGGTAACCCTACCCACACTAGATCTGACATCTGTCATATCACGGCCTTATATACTCAGCCCTTCTTCCAACATATGGCTCACATTAGTCTGTAAATATAAAATCCCGTGGAATATTGTGTTGGGGTACCTATTAAAATTTTCAGAAGTTAGGGGGTACTTGCTACTTAAAAGGTTGAGAAACACTGGTCTATTTTACTCATTACTCTCCTATGTCATATGCACCAGCAAATTTGAGTTCTATATTGTGCTGGGAATCAATATATTTATCAGAGATTATTCGTAAGTAGTCAGAACAGATTCACTGATAAACAATGAAGCTGCTCACATTAAAAGCAAACACTTCTAGGCATGCATCTGCAGTACTGAATACATTCACTGCACTATCGTAACACATCTCTCACTGTCTACAAGATTTGGCCAAGTAGAATGTTCTGCCACCTAGAGGCTAAATCTATAAAAACCTGAGGGCATCTTCAGTGTTAATGCATGATCCAGAATTGAGAAACTACTCGTAGAGAATTTGCACAGTCCACATTTGGGAAGCATCCGCAGACAACATTCACAGCAAGAGGCAAAGATCAGAAATTTGGGGAGGAGACTAGGCCCCTATCCACCTTTGCTTCCCTCTCCTCTCATCCACCCCCATGCCCTCAAAAATGTTTGCTCTTTTATCTGTGCACCACATTGCACCAAATTTCATTGGAAAAATTGTAAACGGCTCTTTTTTAATGATAGGCCTGGATTCAGAAATTGAGTGCAGCATAGAGAAGATCCAGTGGACAGCTCCAAAGGTGCTGTATATCTGAGTGCCAATGAATGGTTTTCTACAAACGGCTCAGAATGTTGCTATTCATCATTGTGCAGTGGTTGTGCTTAAAAAACTTGCCAATTGCTTTACAAAATAAATAACATTTTGGTTATGTGCAGTGGTCCCTATAGTGACTCAGATGGGAAGCTTTTTAGCATAGGGACCATCGGTATGTTAGTACAATACATAGCGCAGTTATGTCCTGGGAGAAGGAGGATGGTCTAGTTGTTACAGTTCCGGCCTGGAGCACAGGACACCAGCATTCAGTACAAAGTCTAAGTAGTCTAGCGCTTTGTGCAGAGAATTAAGCAGGGTTTGGGAGGAAGGGATTTAATTCCTCCTCTCCCCTCAATTCCAGCAGGTGACAGAGCTGCAACACAGTCTTTTGTCATTGCTATTGAAGCCACTGTCCCTTGTGCGTTTTAGATGAGTAGTTTTGGGCAACTGGCTCTGCATCCACATATGGACTTTGTGTTTCTCAGCGTAGCATACAGCTCTTGCACAGCTTTAGTAGGCACCTACATTGGTGCTAGGGACAGATTCTATAATCTTGGTGCACACAAAACTCCTAGTGACTCACTTTTGTGGATCTGAGCCAGGAGAGAAAAATTCCTTGGAGCAGCATGCTTGCAAAAAATGAAGACCCAGGGAGAGGGTGACACAGGAGACAACTTCTTATATCAGTGGGAGTTTTTAGCTGTAGGGTCAGTGTAAGCTGGTGGATAGTTTCACAAGCCAGGAAAGGGAAATAAAACGGCAAGCACTAGTCCTTTTAAAGGATTTGCTGGTTTTGAGTGGAACTGGAGAAAGAGGGTCAGGTTTCAGGAGAGACCAAGTTTGGTGGACATCCAGGGCTCAAATACTGGGCCAGGCAACTCCCACACAAATACCTTTGGGCATGTAACACTGGCCTGTGCACATGCTTAATAAGAAATCTTTCCTACAACTCTCTCTGCCTTCCACATCACTTATTAATAATGTAACATTTTCCTCAAGGCTTGTTTTATTATCCATAAACAATCAAGCAAATCAACGGGGAAAACACTGGACAATAGTATCCAGAGGCTTTCCCTGATTTAACCAGCCAGAAGGGGGGAGGCTTTTCCTAGGCTTCCTGACAGGTCCCCAAGGCAGCACATTCCACAATATCTAACTTCAACTCCCATCTTCCAGAGAATGAACCAGGGGCATTCCTTTATATCATCTCCAGCAAGCAGTCCCCATTATCCATAGCCAGCTGACCCAGGTCCATCATATGCACCTGTCTGGATATCACAGCTCCCAGCAATGCCTGGTCTTAAAAGGTTATGCTCCCGTAATTGACATTCTGGCCATGCCTGCAGTTACAGACCAGCATTCTCTCAGGATGTCTTCGCTACAGGGTTCTCCTGGGCTCTCAGCTAGGTTTTAACCCAGTTCCCCGTGCCGCCCACACTCAAAAACCTTTTCTTGGACTTGAAGGTGCTTCAGATCCAGGCCCGCTGACCTCATGGAAGGAGTGGGGAGGAGTAATATGGGTTTGAGCCTGAACTGTTTTAACTTGGGCTGGAACCTGCCCTCTTTCCAGTGAGGGCACAGGAGGACTGTCAGTTCTCCAATGTCCTTCCCACAATTCCCCCCAAATGATAGTCAAGTTCTCCTGCAATTGGCATGGAAAGAATGCTAGAGTGTCCCAGTACAAAGAGCCATGGGACATCTCCCACACACAAACATAGGTGAGAGTGCAGGAACAGTAAGGACACAGATTAGCTGTGCAGTGGAGAGACACCCTTACAGTCAGGATCTAAATTTCAAAATGATGTATTAAAGGCGCAATGTTCCCTAGGATTTAAAAACTGCAAGCCTGATTCCCTGCTGCTTTGCACCGGGTATGTTAAGTGGGTGCCAAGTGTGTCATACAGTCCTGCCATCCTAGTGTGGTAGTATTCTACATTCACTTTGTATAGGTGTAAATTGCACAAAGTGCAAGGAAGTGGAGAATCAGGCCCTCTACATGCACAAAGTATTTCATGAACTGACTAGTTTGGGCCCAATTAGCACACCACAGCTCAAGGCACAGAGGTGTTTTATCTCTGTGACAGGCACCCCACCAGAAACAGCCTTTAACAAGATGCTGCATTCCCCCTGCAGCATGTCAACCATTTCCTCAAATATGTTGTAAATATATGTAACCCCAGTGACATGCAAGATCAAAAATGATCAACCTGAGTCAAGGTCAGTGACATTTCTTTAAATCAGAGCTAAAATATAACAAAGCCCCTGATACAACAGACCTAGCAATCAGCAATAGAAAGCAGATTTGGCGATTGCTGTAAGGGGCCTCCAATGTAAAGGACCCTAGGTTGTTTTTTAAATCCAGGAAAGCTTTCTCCAAAACCTTAACTGTACGGAATACTGTTATCTCACACCTAATCACAGCTTGTCTAGAGACCAAGATCTGCAGAATGCCAAGGGTAGGGCTGTGTTAGAAACATCAAATCAAGCAGGGTCAAAGAGTTGAGAGCTGTCAGCATATCCCATCTTCTGCCAGGAGTTTCATAAATGTTTTTAAATGAAAATGTGCTGATCAGGCCAAATGGCAGCTCTGCTGTTAAGAGCTGGCACTGCTTCCTACTGTCTCGAGGCACGTGACCTCTGTTCCCAGGCAGGATGCTCTTTCCTGAAATGAGAAGGAAGAGGAGAAGTACAGTTCACCCTAATCCCACTGAGGCTGGAGAATCGGAAGAGAAGAATGGCTGACTCAAGAGAGGAAAGAGTGATTGGCATTAGCCATAAGAATTGTTGACTGCCATCCTACCCAGGCCACTCCAAGGGACTGTGGCACTCAGCACTTTATTTGTGAAACTAGCAGAGCTCAGGGAAGCCACACCAAGGTCTCACAGATGCAGCCTGAGCTAAACAGCAAGTTATGGTGTATTTAAATGAGACTATAAAAAGCATATAGGGGCAGGGAGGATGTATTTCCTGCCTAGGGAGTTATGGAACATTTCAACCCAGGAAACAGATAGCTGTGAAAGTGGGAGAGGTGCAAAATGATGAGGATTTCCTTGGATTCCTCCTACAAATAAATCACCAGTGGCAACTCGCTGGTATTTTTGCTTTGTCTGAGTGATATTTCCATTACACACTCTGTCATGCTTCATAGCTATTCTTGTTCCATTTTATGCTGTGACACAGGGATGGTTTGGGAAGGGGGCAGCACCAATGGAAGGGGATCTGCTGAGAACTCAGAGCTGGAACGGAGAGCTTGGAGAGAAGATGCAGAAGATCTTTCCATTGCGGGGGGCGCATCCTGCCTCCGCAGTGAAACAATGTAAGGAAAACTCGGTGAGAATGGCAGCAGAGAGAGGAGAATGCTCCAAGAAGTTAGGACACTAATCTGGGACATGGTAGACTTGGTTTCAAGTCTACCACAGACCTCGTATAGGAGTCTGGACAGGTGATTTAGGGCTTGTTTACACAAACATTTAGCCTGTGGCCAGCTAGGGTGAAAATCTACCCTGCACTGTCTGTGTGGACCCTGCTGTCCTACACTAGAAGTTCCCTAATGTGATTTAATCTGCTTCTATTTCAAAGCTCCCAGTTGTACAGATGGAGAACTGAGGCACAGGCTTGCCTACATAAACTCTGAGTTTCTGGTAAAAGGGGGTGTACATTTACCTCACATTAGCCTGCCAGGAACCAAGTGTCTGTATGGACCCTGCTGCTGCACACTTACAGTTCCGTAGTTGCTTTGATCAACATTACTTTGAAATGGGAGCAGATTACAGTACACTCGGGAACTTCTAGTGCAGAACAGCAGGATTCACAGAGACACTTAGTGTACGGTAGATTACACCCCATCTTACCACAAATTAAGTGTTTATGTAGACAAACCTGAAGTCTTTGCCTCATTCCCCATCTGTAAAACTGGGATTTCCCTACCTCTCAGGGAAGAAAAAATACATTAGAGTTTGTGAGATGTTCAGATGCTATGGTAAAATGTGTGTGGGGCCGGGGGGATAACAGTACCATAGATAGATTAGAGGTTTCTTAGACCTTTCCCAGAGATTTTACTGTTGCATGGAAACTCTCTGTCCTGATTTTGTGTGTGTGTCTGTTCGTTCATTTTAGGTGGAGGATTATCCTCACTTTTTGCACGTTAACACAGAGCACTGTCTTCTAAAAATACCTGTGGATTTAGAAGGAGTTTTGAGTCTGTTTGGCATTTCCTCAATATTATAAAAATAGACCTTGCAGGGAAGGGCAGTTTAATTACACTGTGTATCCAAGTGTCTGATTCAGTAGCAAATGCATCTTAGGGTACAGCTGCCCAAGACCTGAATTTGAGTTTAGAAGTAGGAACATGTTGGATGAAGACCATCTGGGTTTAACCTCAACCCAGACAAGACCCAGTGATGTTGGTCAGTAGGAGGAAATGCTTTAAAGGACTAGCTGAGACACATTTCCCCACCTCCACTGAATGCATACAACCTCTGTTAGTTAAAGTGGTTCAAAGCCTCAAGGTTCTGTTAACTTCACTGAGCTTGGAACAGACATATCAGACAAAAGATGAATATGGTATGTTGGGGAAGAGACAACACAGCTTTGGAAAAGGGAAACGATGCCTCACCAATCTATGAGAATGATCTGTGGGAGTCAACAAGCATGTGGACAAGGTGATCCGGTAGATATAGTGTACTTGGACTTTCATAAAGCCTTTGGTAAGATGACTCACCAAAGGCTCTTAAGCAAAGTAAGCTGTCATGGGATAAGTGGAAGGTCCTCTCTTGGATCAGTAACTGGTTAAAAGATAGGAAACAAAGAGTAGGAATAAATGGTCAGTTTTCACAACAGAGAGAAGTAAATGCCAGAGGCTGGGAAGGCCGATGGAATGGATCACTTGATGGTTACCAGTTCTATTTATTCCCTCTGAAGGACTTGGCATTGGCCACTGTTGGAAGACAGGATACTAGGCTAGATGGACCATTGGTCTGACCCAGTATGGCCGTCCTTAATAGTGGGGTCCTGCGGGTCTGTACTGGGATCTGTGCTGTTCAACATATTCATAAATGAGCTGGAAAACGGGGTGAAGCGTGAAATAGCAAATTTCGCAGTTGATACAAAATTACTCTAGATAGTTAATTCCAAAGCTGACTGTGAAGAATTATAAAGTGATCTCACTAAAATAGGTGACTGGGCAAGAAAATGGCAGATGAAATTCAAATGTTAAGTGCAAAGTAATGTACATTTAAAAAACAATCCCAACTATACATAAGAAATGATGGGGTCTAAATTAGCTGTTACCACTCAAGAAAGAGATCTTGGAGTCACTGTGGATAGTTCTCTGAAAACACCTGCTCAATGTGCAGAGGCAGTTTAAAAAAGCTAACAATGTTAGGAACCATTAGCAAAGGGATAGATAAAAAAACAGAAAATATCATAATGCCACTATAACTCCTTAGTATGCCCACAATTTGAATACTGTAAGTAGTTAGATATATTAGAATTGGAAAAAATACAGAGAAGGGCAACAAAAATGATTAGGGTATGGAGAAATTAAAAAGATTGAGAGTGTTCATCTTAGAAAAAGAGACAACTGATGGGGGGGATATGATAGAAGTGTATAAAATCATGAATGGTGTGGAGAAAATGTTATTTACCCCTTCACATAACACAAGAACCAATTAAATTAATTCACCCAATTAAATTAATAGGCATCAGGGTTAAAACAAAGAAAGGGATGTACTTTTTTTCAACAAGGCACAGTCAACCTGTGAAACTCCTTGCCAGGGGATGTTGTGGATGCCAAAAGTACAACTGGATTAAAAAAGAATTAGATAAAGTTCATGGAGGATAGGTCCATCAATAGCTATTAGCCAAGATGGTCAGTGACACAGCCATATGCTCTGGGTGCCCTTAAATCTCTGACTGCCAGAAGCTGAGACTGGACAACAGGGGATGGATCACTCAATAATTACTCTTTTCTGTTCATTCCCTCTCAAGCATCTGGCACTAGCCACTATCAGAAGACCAGGGACTGGCCATAGTAATCTATACACTTTTCATATACAGACTGGATTACTGTAATTCACTGTACCTGAAGATGATGTATGGGTTTCAGCTGGGACAGAATGAGGGCTACCCACCTTCTCCATGATTTGGGTATTTGAATCCAGAAGTTTCTAGTCTGCTTATGCTGCCAGTTTAAGGCCTTGGTGCTATCTTCAAAGTAATTAATGGGCAAGGTACCAGCTCCATTAGAGATTGCATCTACATCTACAAGCTACCAAAGCATTTATGTTCCACTGGGACAATCCAGCCCACAGAGCCCAGGCTGAAGGACATGAAAGCCAGGGACAAAGCATTCTTAGTTAAAGGATACCAGCTTTGGATGATCTTCCAAAGGAGATCAGGCAAGTCCAGACTCTACCTACCTTTAGGAAACATTGCAAAACCTTTCTGTTTGATATAGCTTTTTCACTATAATGAGAACAACATGCACAGGATCAATTGCTCTCCACAAAAATAAAAAGACCCTACCCCAAGCAGGGCTTTCAAAACTTGAAGGGTGATGAGCCAGAGACTCAATGAAGTCCACCGGAGTCCACTTCATTGTATTTGACATGGAAGGAGCTCCAACACTGCAATGATGGGCACCAGAATAAAATTGCTAATAATTGTCACAGTAACTTTATGAATGGCAGATCTCATTATTTAAGAGTGGAAGGATTAAGAGAAAGATTACAAACTACCCTACATTCAAAGGATTACCTCCTTCAAATGTGAGCAGCTAAGAAAAGGCTGTGTGTATGGGATGCCCAGATGAAGGCAACAGCTTGGTGGAACAAACTCTCCAAGGACCTAAGAACCCTCACAAAGTCACCATCTTCTGTTCCACATGCAGGTGCTCTTTTTGACTTCCCATCTTTAACAAACACAGAGCAACAGATACATTTAAAAAAAACAAACCCAAACCCTACCAAAACAAAACCAAAGACTAAACTGCACACACAAACCCCTGGGGAGAGGATGAGAGAAAGAACTAACCACACAATAGATATGATTCACATTGCTTAATGTGCTAGTTGAAGGCACTCCTATTACAGTGATGAGGGTGGTATAAGACCTCTATATAAAATAGTACAGAACAGACAACATGCTACTGCATTTTATGGGGTGAATTTTCTGCTATGGTCCAATTTCTGCTGAGTGCAGCAGAGCAGGAGAAATGGTAGATGACCAGTTATGCTCCTCTACTTTCTGCTCCAGGTTAGAGGATCCTAAAAGCTGCTCTAATTTGCCCTAGAGAGCTTTGGTGCTCTAGAGCAGTGTTTCTCAATTGGTGTTCTGCGGGAACACTGTTTTCCGCGCCGCCGAGAGCAGCTGTTCTCCGCGCCGCCGAAACAGGGAAGATGTCTCGGATTTTCCGGCGGAGGGTATCCAGTGTAAGTGTAATTTAAGTGAGAAATGCTGACCTTTGCTTATTTCAACATTTGAAGACTGTTAAGAGTTTGGGGGGTTCCGCAATTATTTATGGAGTTCAAAAGGGTTCCATGTCCAAATTTAATTGAGAAACACTGCTCTAGAGGACCATTCATTAACTGGGAATTGCTAGAATGCAGTGCACTCTGTCCAGTCTTTCTCCTCATACTTGCAATACAGCTCTCACTGTCCATTAAGCTGGGGGCTGCAGAGAGGCAATGATGGAGCTGGTTCTGCATTCACTTGGGGTTCTCCCACTCCAGGTGTATCTCCAGCAGAGGACTGAAGGGAGTAGATTGGGGTAAATAACCTGCCCCATGCATTTGAATTATATGAAGTCACATTTCACAAGTGCTGCAGTCTATGAATGTGCAGACTATAGCACCCATTGGTTACGGGGTAGGGGACTACCCTTCTATTAACAGGGGGACAGATTCTCATCTAGTGAAACTGGACATAGTTCCTTTGAATTCAGTAGTGCTATGCCCATTTACACTGCTTCAGGTCTGGCCCATGATGTGGATATACATCATATAGATGTAATAAAAGAGAAATTCTATTTCATTATGGAACATCCCCTAAGGAAATAATCATAACCCTGTGTGAAATCCTTGTCAGATTTGCACTCACATACACTTCCTGCCTTCATACAAACTGGCACCTTCTGCTCTTCCAAGTGTGTGTTTGGGGCATCATGCAGCTTGATCCTGCATGTCATACTACCTGGCGCAGACAACCAAAAGGGATGCAATTAAAAAAAATGGAACAACATATCATACTTTTATTAGGGAAAGAAGCTATATTTAAAGATCATATACTTGGCACTGCATTGAAGCAACAAAAAGAAAATGTGAAAACAATTCAATGTTCAATCCCAGCACCATTGTGAAAAATAAAAAGCTCTTAAGAATCATTTTAGTTACTTTTCTCCCCATACATTTACAATAACTACAAAAGCGACTTATAAGATATGAATCCTCTACAGTATGTAAACTAGAATGCGAGTGATAGATGAACAAGAGGTTGGATTTGTCCCCCAGGTACATTGCTATTTTCCCAGGCCGTCAGAATGCTGGCGTCTTTTTTGATGTGAATAAAGGCTTATTAGAGGTAACCACGAAACGGTATGGACATAATGGCTAAATCCCTTGGGATCAGAGGAAACTTAACGCTACATTGTACAGAAAGAGTAATATGTCACGAGAAATTGCTTCTGATGTATACTGAAATCCTATGTTACTGCCAGCTTCCCAAATAAGGTTTGTATTCCTGACTAAAAATCAGGAGCGCACCTCCCAGACACACAAGCTTTTGCTTCATGACCTTTGATGGAAGACATGCTGTGTAGTCTCCCCTTCTGATGTACTTTAGAGAAATAGAACAACTTTCACACTTCATTCACATGATGGACCGAAGTTAGAGGAGTATTGAGCTGCTCAAGCATCCTAGAGGTGTCTTTTTAGAAAATAAGTTAAAACTTGTCTGCAAAGTCCTGTGTTACCTCACCTGTGCCTCTGCACAGTGAGACTTAATAACCTCACAAGGAATAAATAATACACAAAGATGATGAAAATGAATCAAACAAAACCTGAACTAAACCTTTTAAATAGTACTGGACAGAAAGTTTAACTTAAATGTTGACACTCTGCCGGATATGGCACCTACGCTGGCTATACCACAATTTTAGTATGGGTACAGAGATTTACCCCCATTAAATATCCAATCCTTTGGTTTGTTAGGAAGCCTGTCACAGACCTTTGCTCACTAATAAGAACAACAGATTTCTTTCCATGGTTAATATATTGTACATAATAATATGTTTCATGGAATAAAAATAGGAAGATCTATTAATTAACAGCACCTTTTACATAAAAATCCCAACCATATTTATCTAGTGAACAAGAAAATCTCAGCTTCTCTATGTAGTACTTTGGACAGAGTACTGTATTTTATATATATATATATAAAAGTGAATTTACATTGTGACCTGGTGTTTAGTCCAGCAACGGGTGAACCCCCAAGAGAAGTTTTAAGTAGAATATATTGCCTTTGGTGAATGTCTAGTAACTTGGCATGACTGTATAGTAAAACTTGGAAGCATGGAACTCCACCAGTGGTAAGTGACAGAGCATTCCACTAACAACAACAAAAAGTGTTTAGCATTCCATTAAGCAAGCACAGCATGCTTAGGTCATTCCTGCGGGATATACGCAACTTCCAAGTTTTTGTGGCCAGTAAAGTTTTTTGTTTCACTGAGTACCGATTGCATCCATTGCAATCACAACTCCATGCCTTGTAAAACCCAGAGAAGGAAAGTAGGATACCAAACTCAAATCCTGTCCATGCTCCCAAGCAGAGTGATCAAGTAGCACCACAGATTTCAGTTGACAAAATGTGCACAGTCTTTGGTTTGGTTGGGGTCTCTTGAGCAGCTGCTCTTAGCTGGTTTCTTTCATGTTTTGTTCTTTTCCTAAACAACTGGTCACAGTCTTCCAGTACAAGACATTTGAAAGGCATGGTTGGTGTGCTCTCCATACGATCTGCAGGCAGACTGCTACCTGGTTACCATTTCCCTGGAATTGGCACGCCACACTCATACCAGCCCACATAGTAGTAAGGTGTTGTGTAACCAATGCGCCCAAATGACACAGGTTCCTGGCGATACTGGCGATAATACCCTGTTGGTGGAAAAATGGCAGAGTTTCAAGCCAAAGGCAAAGTAATTTGACAAATGACTTCCTTGAAGTACAGAATATATAGTGTATGGTATAGCATATACAGTAGTTACCACAACAAAAACTAAGACTTAGGAGATACTTGTTAATCCCATGGCACTTAATGAGAAGCAGGTTTGTTAACCCTGATACCCTAGCCTTCTTCAATCTTGAATAACTGCGTTCTACCCACACATATTTCCCCTACAGTTTCAGTTGGATTTACTGTTCTAAATCTCTAACTATTGTGTAACTATGCAGTCTGCTGCTAAAGGCCTTCTGCATTTCACTCCAAAAGGTGGCTGAATTTCAACAGCAGGTGAAGTTATGCCTCTATATAAACATTTGCAATTTAAGTTCATGAAGCATTTTGGGGTAAAAATACCATAAAATGTAAGAGAGATGAAATAGGAGAGATAATATCTTTTATTGGACTAACTTCTGTTGGTGGGAGATTCAAGTTTTCGAGCTACACGGAGCTCTTCTCCAAGTCTTCAAAACTCTGTGTAGCTTGAAAGCTTGAACCTCCCACCAACAGATGTTGGTCTAGTGGAAGATATTACCTCACCCACCTTGTGTCTCGTGTGTCCTGGGATCAAGACAGCTACAATAAAACTGCAAACAACAATATAAGGCATTATGGTATCAAAGATATCAAGACAGCATGCACAAATATCATAAGACAAGGAGGCAAAATTACATGCAGCAAATATAGAGTTAAACCGCACTTTAAAAAAAAACCCTAATAGCTCCTTTCCCCCATCTCTATAAAGAATGTGACTGCTTAAAACATTAAAAGACTCTCAACATTCTTTCTGCATACTTTATGAGTGGAACATCTGAAATGTTGATTACTGTGCCCGTTGTATAATTTGTGCGCTCTACATCTCGGCTTCGTAGAGCTGGTAACGTACAGATGGATCAACCATCCTTATTTTAAATAGAGAAGTGCAGTATTATCGTATGACATCTACATGTAAGTGAATATTTCAGTTTCTTCATGGGAACCCAACCCTTAAAAAACAACAAACAGCTTAATATGAAAACCAATAATGCTGAACAGTAAGTAATTTACTCAAAGATTTAGCCACTTTTTCTCCTCATGAAATGCTCATGAGCAGAATACAATTTCCAGTATTGTGCTCATTCTGAGGACCAGATTGTGAACTCCTTATTTGTTTTAGTGAGCAGCTACTCACAGGAATAGGCCTACTGTGAGGGACTGCAACCAGTGAGTAAAAGATTCGCAATCTGACTCTAAATTACTATACGTGTGTGTGTATTTTACGTTCTAGGAATTGATGACAAACTGTTCGCTATCAGTATTTTGATATTCAGAGTTGAAGCTGTGTTTGTGTAGTTGTAATTGGTCACATGAAATCACATGGGAGTGGCTCATCCAATCGGAGAACAAACAATGCTCCCAGCAGCCGCTAAATGCAACATCTACACTGCAAAAAAACAAAACCAACATGCACCCATGGCAGGGATTCTCAGAGCTCAGGTCTACAGACTGGGGTTCGCACCACAGTGCTAAAAACAGCTATGTAGATTTTCCTACTCAGGTTGGATCTCAGGCTCTGAAACCTAGAGAGGGGGCGGGTTTCAGAAGTGGAGCTTCAGCCTAAGCAGGAACGTCTACATGGCTATTTTTATCACTGTAGTCTAAGCCATAGTCTGTAGACCCAGGCTCTGAGACTCACTGCTGCAGGTTTGTTTTGGGGGTTTTGGGCAGTGCAGACATACCCTTAGGGTTTTTTCTATTTTCTGTTTTATTCCAATAAGTCATTTGCAAACTCATCCTCTCTGTGTGAACTTTCACAAGCTCTTGTGGTTTGTGAATTATTAGACCAGGACATCACACAATACAGTTTCACAATCTGCTGTGTCAGTCTGGCTCCTAACAGAAGTGATATAACTGTAGACAGGGAGACAGAAAACCTCTTAATTCTATACACTGGGTGAAGTGCAATTCTTCGGCATGCATACAGCTTCATTTCAGCTTTACTTTTTTTTTTTACCTTGAATGGTGGGCAAGGCTTCTACATATGACTGAGGCCCTGTTCTTCCATCCATGTGTGAATCCACAAACTGGCAGTGGTCCTCACCTCTCCCCCAGCTATCTCCAATGCCATAGAATATATCTGAAAGGTGACATACAAGATTAGAACAACTACATATTGTTGTTTCAAATAGCCTGATCTCAGCCAATGATGCTTTCCCAATTCCAGGAAAACATAGATGGGAGAAAGTCAGATACTACAGTGATGAGCACCAATACACCAGTAAATAAAAATATAAGAGGTGAAGAATGCTACATTTTCCAATAGGAATTAAGAGACAGAGAGAGAAAACTTTGTGGTTTCAGGAGGAATGTTCCCTATGCCACAAGTCCCTGGAATAAGTGATTTATCAGAATTTCAGCACAGATTATAGAGGAGGGAGTTTAAACACGACCAGTTATTTTAATGTGTAAGGAGAAAGTAAAAATAGCCCCAGATACTAGTATTGTTAGGCTAACAGCACTCTCAAATTTAAGCCAGAAATTGTGAAGACAGGTCTCATACATAGGAGCTTTTTGTTCTGGTTGTTTGCGTATTATTATCATGGACCTGAATGAGGGCAGTCACGTATAGTGATCAGAATAGGAGTCCGGAGACAAGTCAAAGGTCAGAGCTGGTGCCAGTAGCCAGAGGTGAGGTAGAGAAGCAGGGATCTGGAACAAGGCAGGGTCAGACAACTTCCTGTTCAGACAACTTCCTGTTCCTTCTTCTGGCTTAAATAGTAAGCCTGAGCCAATCGGAGAGGCTAGATGTCTCCTCCAAGTCAGGAGCTTTGTAGGCAGTGTCTTTGGTGAGCTAGGTAAGGTCCATCAGCCTACACTTCCTGCTGATACCAGCAAGCCGTCAGGTGGTGGCTGCAGTTTGGGACTGCCTGGGGGACCCGCAGAGATGGGCATGAGACCACCAGACCTCATGAATACTTGTTTATATATGTTCTTGAAACAATACAAATATTTTTGCTAAAAAAAACCCTCATTAAACCACTTTGAGAAGCCTAAGGGTAACCTTACTCAACACTCCCTCTCAGTAAGACAGACTCTTATGGTATAGTTGTGCGACAGCTCCTCCTGAACACCAACCAGCTTCAGGATTTGCTCAAACAATTGCTGCACTACCATGTATCTGACCCGTTCTCCTCTTTTATCCATTCTGTGGTTCTCTATTGTATATTCTGCAATTAATCCATGTGTGGACTTCCCTTTATGACTTCAGAAGTTCTGCATGAGGAATGAGTACAGAACATTTCCAAGAACACTGTATTGTGGATCAGAGAGTAGAACTTTGCTTTCACCATGCAGAGGGCATTAGGTTCCTACTCTTAAGAGTTAAATGCTGCCATGTGTGTGTCTAAATTGTTCCATCAGTTTAGCCATGTACTCCTTTGGCAAGGTCAATAAGTGATGGATACAGTGAGTGGAGGGGTGACAGCACTGTAAAAATAATCCCAAATCATACCTTTCAGGTCATCACTGAGGTAAATCTTGTACCTCAAAGAGTTGCAAAGAACCACTCCCACAAATTTTCGGTACCAAGTGCGTTTCACATATTGCTTTCCACTGCAGTCTGAGTAGGTGGGATCATATTTAAAAGAGAAAGGAATCCAGATGGGCTCACCACCTTGAAAAAACAAAATAAAATGAAAGGAGAAGCTTAGAGGGTTAGTCTTATATTTCAGCATTTTATCAAGATGAATGTCCTTATACAAGAAGTACAACAGGTTCTGCAGCAGGTTAATAAACTACCCTTTTACTCTGAAACACCTGAATTCAAAAATCATATTTAAGTCACAAATGAAATAAAATTGATGTCTTAGTCAAGTCCCTTCTGGATATTTGTCATGAATGTATTGCTAAAATGGTGTAAAATATGCTTACATATAGCATATTTTTGTGGATCATAGATTCCTAGGCCAGAAGGGATCATTGCGATCATCTAGTCTGACCTCCTGTATAAAACAGGTCATAGAACTTCCTCAAAATAATTCCTTGAGCATATCTTCTAGAAAAACATCCAATTCTGATTTTAAAATTGCTATTGATGGAGAATCTACCATGATTTTTGGTAAATTCCCCTCACTGTTAAGAACGTACACCTTGTTTTCTGTTTCAATGTGTCTAGCTACACCTTCCAGCCACAGGTCATGTTATAACTTTCTCTGCTAGATTGAGGACCCCATTTTTAAACATTGATTTCCCATGCAGATCATATTAGAGATGGACAACTCCTATTCAATCATCAAATCCATCCTCTCTGCAAGGATTGTTATGTGATAAGGTGTATCACAAAAGGGACCATTAATTTATCATGTCAGCTATCACAGACTTACAGACGTGCTCTCTCTCACTCGCTGTCTCTCTCTCTCTGGGTACGTGTTTTATTTCGCATCATAAATGTGAAAAGATAAAATTGAAGCACAAAATGTATGTTGAATGGTAACCATCGCCTACCAAATTCATTTTAGTGCATCGACAATTGGGTGGGGGGAGTGGGCATCTTCAAACCATGGGTGAGCCTATATACTGCTGCAATACTTAGGTGCAGTGGATGTACCCTCAGTTGCATTCAGCAGCCCCAATGAAGTCAGTGGGGTTGTATGGAAGTGACTGAGTGCAGTTTGGCCTGGAATATCAGCCTTAGTTCTTATTTACCTCGATTTTGTCCCTAATTCAGCAAGATGCTTAAGCACATATCTAATTTTAAGCAATGAACAGTCTAAATGTTGTCAATGGGATGACTTCTAAACATAAGCTTAACATGGGCATAAGCTTAAGTACCTTGCTGAAATGGAGCCTATATGAGAGTAAGTGAGATCCTTATGCTATCTGAATGCAGTATCTTGTGGTTTAATATTACAAAAAAAAGTGAATGTCATCACTAAAGGATAGATGTTTTGAGGGGGAAAATCTGCAATGGGCAACAGGCTTCAATGTAAAGTAAAAGCTGTTGCTGTTGTGTTAAAAAGATGAGATATGAAACCTAGAGAGTTTATTTCTCTCTCTCTGTGCATTCTTGGTGGAAACTTTGACTTTCACCACAAAAGCTCAAGTTAAATCAAAACAGATTTGACACCAGCAAAAAAATAAAAATAAAAAAAATCTTTTGCTCAATCTCAAATTAACTGGTTTCTTCTTTACAATGTTGCAGTGGTTATAAGCTACCACATAATAATTACATTGCACAGGGATCAATATTACAAAAAACTGATTAGTCTCAAAGTTTCCTTTTATATTAATTAATTGAAATCCACCTTCCTTCTAGAATGCCTTTGTAGCAATATGTATGCAAGATAAAATAGATACATGCTTACAATGTGAAAATTGTTAGTTTTCTTTCATGCTATTTCCCAGAGTCCTCTTTGGTTTTTTATTGTGTTATTGACAACAGTTAAGAACGAAAACTATGTTTTTAAAAACTTCAGTTCATCTTTTCTATTAATAGTGTCTTTCTCCCTTTTAGAAAGCACAAACATAGGACCCAATCTTGCAAACATCTGTATGCGAGTAACTTTTACATAGGTGAGTAACCCATTGAACACAACTGAAATGGACATGAATTCAACTGAATTGACCTTAATGAAACTACTTAGATATGCAAAATTACTCAAATGCATAGGAGTTTGCTGGATTGAGGCCATAAATTTCTCAGTACAAATAAAGCAGCAAAATGTCCATTTCAAAAACAAAATATCATGAATAGAATGTGGTTAATGTGAATATTTTTATTCATGAGCTTCCTGGCCACCATCAACAATGCTCAAGAGAATCTTTGCAACAGCTGCACTGAAGTAGGCCATGTGGTTTCCAGAATATAATCAGAATGTCTTTGGAAAATTATTTGACACTTCCAAATATCTTCATATTAAAATGCCAGACTGCTTTTGTAGAATTATCATTCAAGACACAATTCTATCCCAAGTTCTTACCACATATTCTCTTTCCAAAAAACATGTCCACTTGCTACATCTTTCACAGAAAACAATCCAGTTTTGCACTTTGCCGCTTTGCACTTGGAAATTTTATATTGTGTTATCCTTCACTCTGCTACCTTATTGCCAGGATCCTGTCCCCAAAAGTGGGGTAATCACTGATAAACATGATAGGTGTTTTTCAAAGGACATTATAGGAAAATCCAGTCACCATAGCTCCACTCCAGATTTGGTTCGTAAACTCTAACTTTATTATTTACATGTAAACCCATGAATGAACTCACTTGCTGTTCATGTAGAGGTGGCCTTTTTTATTAACCCTCTCAAGTATGGAAAAGTCTAATTACAGATCCCAGTTCAGACTTCCTTCTCAGAAGCTGATGGGTCCTATGTCCTCCAAACTTGGTCTCAGTGCCAATAGGCTGTTCCCACACAGACCCCCATGGACTAGTGTCTGGTGTCTGTCTTGGGAGACCATTACTTGCACCTTCACCAAGACCCTGGAATAACCCACCTCTATCCAGCAAGCCTCCACTCAACATAGTAGTTAGAGATGGAAAGGAATGATTAAATAATTCAATTTAGCCTCATGAAAGTGAAGGATATAGTCTCCCATTAAACGGTGTATCAGGTATAAAACAGGTTCTATGCTTGATTTTAGCATAACATAATATACTTCATTTACAACACTTCCTTTAAAAGGTAATTGGCTTCAAATGCCTGATAAGACTGGAAAACAGATCTTTGAGATGAATCAGGAGTTGTGGATTAACACAGTAAATTATATCAAACTCCCGCCTCAAACTCTGAATAATAAGTAGTGTGTCATAGTACCTAATTTTTACAATTCCCATATTTGTTTCACAGATTTTATAGACAATATCAAGACAATATCAGCAGTGAGACTTACCAGGTGGTCTGACAATAAGCAGCGGATTATCTGTAAGAATGAAACAAAAAAAAACAACCCAAATACTTTAGTGTTTTCTATCGAAGATTAGTGTCTCCTAATGTTTAAGTGTACTAGCTGTCATGCAAGAAAGAAATGTCAGTTGCACAACATAATTGTCTCTAGCTGTTTCAAGAATGCTGAAGATATGGCTTTCTGTCTATTTTCAAAGCAAATGGTGTTTATGTTATACCAATGTTTTTCACATTTACTGGCACCTCCACTTGGATTATACCATTTATTCTGATGGATGTTTAAACTGCAACAGTTTTTCTGTTAAAATTATGTTAAAAAAAAACGCTCCTTTCTGCTAGCTTTCAAAAACAGATTTCTTCTTTACTTCAGCCAATCAGAAACCAGTTTAATTATGCAATCTTTTAAAGGTATATTCTATTTTTCTTCTCAATATTCTACCTCATAGACCAGTCAGCATCAGCCATCTATCTAGTCAGGTCATTTTGCCTAACTCCCTGATTTAGGTGCCTAAATACTGGTTTTGGCACCACTGCGAAGCACATGCTCTCACTATCCCAACCCTGTAGGCAGTTAACCCCCTAAGATGCCCAAGTTTTTGCATTAAAGGTTTCTAGGCATCTACATTTCTGCCTTTGGGCATGTGCAATGCTGCCTCTCTCTAAGCATCTGGATGCCTCTCTCTCACCTAAGATGCAGAGTGATGCATGAATTAGGGGAAGATAGCATTCAGCTGTCTAACTTGCCTGCAGGGCCCAACCTGAGCACGCTTACTAGACTGGGTCCTGTAGGTGAACTCAGACAAAAAAGCCAGAGAAGGAGAAGACCTCCCTCATAACTTTTAGCCCAGTGATTAGGGTACTCAAGTGGTATATGGGAGACCCCTGGTTCAAAGCCCTCCTCTGCCTGAGGGGGAGAAGGGATCTGCCACCTCTCAGATGATGATTAACCATTAGGCTATGGGATAGTCTCAGTGGGGCTCTCTCAGTCTCTCCTGTTGAAACGGTTCCACTCTGGGTAATTAAAGAATCATGGGAGCAGGAGGCTGGATCCTGGGTCTTCCACCTCCTGCGTGAACGCTCTGAGCATTCATATATTGTCTCTTGAACTGGCCTTTCTTCAGTGCAAGATGCTTGAAACCAAGGGACATGGTTATCCAGTCTGGCAAAATTCCAGGGAACTTTCATTATTTCGTGAAATAGAACAGTGGGTTACCTTCCTCCTCAGTAAGAACTAACACTATCACTAAACTGTGTGATCCCAAGATGACAATTAGCTCTTTGAAACATTCTTTTGAATTTTCACCACTGAAAACTTCAAATCCTTTTAAAAAGCATTCTGAGACAGTAACTTTTGTCTCTCCTGGTCTTTTCAGTGGCAAAAACTGCCATAGCAAGCACTGGATGTTAAATGTTTTTTGGCATTTGCTTCAGTTGGAAAGCCATCTTGGCCATGTTGCAAATGGGAGGTCAACATTGTAAATAAAAATATGTGCCCAATTCTGCAAAGCACTAATTAAGCACTTATGAAAAGCTGTGCAACTCTTTATTGTCCCATTAAAGTCACTGCTAAAAGTTCTGTTTAATTTATAGTTGACCATGCAATATTCCTTTAAATATCTGAATTCATTTCAGAAGACCATTTACTTTATTTTGCAGTTTTAGTTTGTTTTATTTCCACAAACAGACCTTCCATTGATTTTAATAGGGGTTCTGAGACAGAGACTGTAGGATCAGGTTAAATGGACACACACAGAAGCAACGTATACCAGTGTTGTTGTAGGGCCAGAATTGGTTACCCTTGAAGCCAATGGACATTTTGCTTAAGTAAACGTTGCAGAATTTGGCCCTTTGTTAACAGTATGACTAGCCTGCAGTTCACTAGAAGAAATAAAAGTGGATAAAAATAGCCCATTTAGTATTCTATTTTCATAGAGTGTATTATCCTCCAACATTCTATTGGCACTAAGAAATAGGAGCAGACTTCATCAAACAAAAAAAAAGAGAAACTGAAATTTGCCTGGCTGGTGGAACAACTGTTTCCTAAACCCCACCCCCAGAAACTAGTACTGCCAACCGTTCAGCTGTTCACAATTAGAAAGCTAGTTTATTAAGTATCCAGACAATCTATCAAAGATGTATTAAACTTCCTATTGCCGCCACACCCCTGAATACTATTGATCTTTTCTATTTTAAATTTAACTTCCCATTCCCCCTAAATTTAACATCAATTTCATTAAAACTACCCATCATTTCAGTAACATTAAAGAGTAAATATTTTTTCTTGATTTTCTTGAAAACAAATGATTTACCTGAAAACCTTTAAGTAGAAAGTTCAACATCACCATCATCATGTCTTTGACCCTAGTCCTATCATACCTGGTATTAAGATCCCAACTTTAAATAAAGAAATAAACAACACATACCAGATTCTGTGACAAATGATACCGAAGAGCTAATAGGCCCATAACCATGGGGATTCTTTGCTTGGACTTTAAAATAATACCTAAAATAAAAAAGGAATACAGCAAGCATTAAAAAAGTATTAATTTCATAGTAACAATTCAGCTATAAAGACTACAAAGATAGGGCCACAACTGCAGCGAGTGTAAACTAGTGTAGCTCCATTGGGCACCTGTGAGTTTAATGGAGCTATATCAATTTATACCAGTTGAGCATCTGGCGCTTTGTTACATACATTTTCATAACAGTGTACTGACATAGCCTGGATTATTTATTTTTATTCAACTAATGTGGATAATTATACCCAGTTTAAATCAAACAGTGTGTTTTAAGGGAGTGCTTGCCAACAGGAATGGAATAAGTACGTCACAAAGTACGTTCCGATCTCAATTACAACAATATAAATCCAGACTAACTCCAATGAGGTCAATGGCATTAACTCTACATTTAAACTAGCATATCTGAGATCAAAATCTGAACTTTTAAGTTTCTTTAGAAATGGTACCATTTCTAGACTAACAGTGTTTGAACAATATGAGAAAAGTTACATATGTTGAGTTATTAGTTCATTATGAAGGCCCTGATTCAGCAAAGTACTTTAGCAGGTGCTTCACTTTAAGTGAGAAGTCCCAGTAAAACTCAAGTCTTTGCTGGAGAGAGACCGGATTACTCAGATGCTTAAAATTGAGCACATGCTTAAGCATTTTTTCATTTCATTAACAAATTTTACAATGTTTTGGTTGAGGGGAAAAGAAAAAAAAAATCCCAAAGAAACAACAGTCCTTTTTGTTTTTCAGTTTCATGGTTCTTTGTTTTCTCCCCACTTTCTCTCCCTTTTTTCTTTTTATCCATCCTGCCATTGGCAAGGGGAGAAGGAGTTAAAAAGAGACATTTTTTTAAAATTAATAAGAAATTTTCATGAAAATTTTTGAAAACACTAAAATGTTTCAAAAATTTTCATGAAACACACTTTCTGTTGTTTGACCAACTCCACTTTCGGGCTGCTTTTTTCCCCCAGGGAGTCCCCACCCTTGGGAACAGTGCAGCTCCAGTGCAAGCCAGTGACCCCGCACTGCCACAAATCTGGGGGCACTTTATGGGTCAGAGTCATTGCTGAGGCATGTGGATCCATCAGATTTTGGCTGGGTCCCATGATCTATTCAGTGGAAGTGGAGAACTCACATCCTCCACTCAGATGTTGGCAATACAGACAGGCACTTATGCAGGACACTAATCACAGGGATGCTCCTGCCAGGACTATAAGACCTGATGTTTGCAGATACTAAGTTTCTGTTGCTGAAATGAAACTGAATGTCTGCCCTATGGAAACAATATTGCAGAAAGCAAGAGGCAATTAAAGTCAGTTACTATGCAAAAATTCAGGATTATCAGAAATGCTCATGTCAAGCTTTTTCTTTCCTTGCTGCTTGCTTGATTCCACTCTTGCAACAACAACAACAACAACAACAAAAATACCCAGCATTTTTAATAACCACAAGTGTTTGGATCTTGATTTTTGCATGTTATCCAAAAGCAAGCATCTCCAGAAGCACAATGCCTACTAAAGCCATCTATGACCAACTGGGTCAGTGCTTGCTCAGAGGGAAGAATGACACCAAACCCCTGGATTATTTCCCTGAGTAATCTCCCATCCAAGCACCAGGCCAAATGCCCCTTATCTTATGAAATCTTACAAGAGCTCTGCGTCACATGCTCACACTGCTGGCCGAGGCCAAATGCAAAGGAAGAAAGGCTAACTCATTATGAAAACAGAATTTTACCCCTACATTCCAAAGTGGTGGTAGCGGTACCAAGAGAAATCAGCATGGTAGAAAATCCATAGGAACCTATGAATCAATTATCTTCAGCGGAAATTGTCAGTCTCTATTGATCCTCTCTTCCCCCACAACCTTGTTAAATCCTAGGCTCCCGGTCCGCCCCATCCTACTCAGCTTTCCAGTTCCCCAGCTGACCAGATCCTCTTCTAGTCCTTGACAAACCCATACTCACCTTCGGTGCCCTTCTCTCCCATCCTCTTCCCTGAGAGACACTTCACCTCTAAACTTGTTCTTTAAAATCAACAGTCAACAAGAAGTTGGATATGAGTCAAAATATGCACTTGTTGCCAAGAAGGCTAACAGCATATTGGGCTTCATAAGGAGGAGCATTGCCAGCAGATCGAGGGAAGTGATTATTCCCCTCTATTCGGCACTGGTGAGGCCACGTTTGGAGTATTGTGTCCAGTTTTGGGCCCCCCACTACAGACAGGATGAGGCCAAATTGGAGAGAATCCAGTGGAGGGCAATGAAAATGATTAGGGGGCTGTGGCACATGACTTATGAGGAGAGGCTGAGGGAACTAGGCTTGTTTAGTCTGCAGAAGAGAAGAGTGATGGGGGGATTTGATAGCAGCCTTTAACTACCTGAAAGGGGGTTCCAGGGAGGATGGAGCTAGGCTGTTCTCAATGGTGGCAGATGACAGAACAAGGAGCAACGGTCTCAAATTGCAGTGGGGGAGGTGTAGGTTGGATATTAAGAAAATCTCTTTCTCACTAGGAGGGTGGTGAAGCACTGGAATGGGTTACCTAGGCAGGTGGTAGAATCTCCATCCTTAGAGGTTTTTAAGGCCCAGCTGGGCAAAACCCTGGCTGGGATGATTTAGTTGGAGTTGGTCCTTTTTGAGCAAAGGGTTAACTAGATGGCCTCCTTAGGTCCCTTCCAATCCTAATCTTCTATGATTTTATGAATTGGATCTAATTAGTTTGTAGATGTTAAACTTCTATTCCTGCCTGTAATGTTTCATTACTGTATTTTATCAATTCAGAGATCAAAAAGGAATATTAACATTTAGAAGGGACTTGTGGTGTAACAATATTATTGTCTTCATTTCTCTTTAAAATGTGTGACTCCACATTGTAAAACTACCTGTGAACTGCTTGAATGGCTTCATAAATTGTCTGAGGAAGGACCAACTGAAAAGAGATTAAACTGTTGGCTCACTTTCATCAAAACCCACATGGGGGAATTACCTGTCAGCACACAACTTGCTTCAGTTATAAAGAAGGTCAGGCCTGATCCTGTTTTATCTCAGATCTGCTTAGACTTTTTAAGGGAAAGTCTTAAATAGCAAGCTGAGGTCTCCAGATTGACTTTGATCCACCCTGAAGATTCTCATGAAAGAATTTGAACAAACTCTTTACCAGGGCTGCATATTGGACTAAGACCTATGGAACAAATTCTAAAAGGACTTTTACAAATTGCCAGCCTCGCCATCTCTACTATCAAACTGACCTAAGAACTTTATTCATATTTGTATGTATAATTATCTTTTAACCACAATAACGCTCTCTCTTTTCTTTATTAATAAATCTTAGGTTAGTTCATAAGAATTGGGTAAGATCTGAAATATTCATTGACCTGGTGGGTAAAGTGTCTGATCTGCTGGGATTGGGAGAATTTTATGTATGGTGAATAAGATTTTAAGTAATCCTCACTATTTAGACTTGCCTGTCCGGGTGGGAGCCAAAGGCTGGATTACTTAATGGAAACTAACTGTATTTTGACTTCTTGAAACTGGTTTGTTACTGGCTTGGTAAATCTAATTATAGAATAAATCACCACTTTTGGGGGTTGTCTGCCCTATTCTTTACAATTGGCCCTGACTGACCATTCTCAATGTGTCCCCTTGCAAGGCACCATGGTCACACCCTTACAGGGGCTAGGAGGGTCACAACAATGGTGAAAGTATCCAGTGTGGGCTGAACACGTTAACAAAGACAGCTGGCCTTTGGGGATGGATTGTTAACCCTCTCCTTGAAAGTAATCAGTTTCTGTGTTTATCACACACTGCATCATCCAAAGGATTTTAGGGAGGGTTAACAAGATTTTTGGGGATACATACCAAAGACAACTGACTTGTTTTACATCTCTCCCTCCGCTGCCAGCCCCCTGCTGAAGAAGTGGATCTCGTATTCTTTCAATCTGACCATAGTGAACAGTTTGCTACAGTTAGGTAGGTTTACATTAAGGCCTACCTTTACAAGGAGCAGACAAGAGACTTAATGCTTTAAAAAAAGTGAAGGAGTTTCTCCTTTACCAGACCCAAAGCCAGACCCACTGCCCCTCCAACTCAGAACTGTTTCATTTCATAACTGTTTAGCTAACTCTTCTGGCCTGATTGGCTGCTGAGAGGAATTCCATTTATGCCCTAATGTATATAAAAGCCTTTGAAGAGCAGATGCATATCATGGCACAGCAAAGTGCAGATGGTCAAAATGTAGTGACATTATAATAAAAGAGGTCATGCAGCTGGACCATGTTGATTTCCTTTGGGGTGTGTTGAGTGGAGGACAGGAGGGTGTGGTGAACTTACACAAAATTAACGCACTTGTTTTACTCTTGATTAACAAGGGAAATGGTTCTATTTACAGACAGAAATGGAAAAGGGGGGCCAGATTCCTGCTGCAGTCAAGTTCCATCCTTGGATTATAACCTATGACTGCTGACAACAGCTTTCAAGGGATCTTCTGGACTAGATTTCTAAGGAAAGAGAATCTCATCTAATCCCTACTCCAAAAGCTTCAAAGAAATAGCAAACTCATGAGGGCGGAGGAAGTGCAAGCATACCAATACTCTGTATTATCGTACATCACCCATGTGATCTCTGATTACATGGTTTTTGAAGCATTCCCCAAGCATGAGTGGATATAAACATTTTTAAAAACAGACAGGACGATGAATGGAGCTGAGAAGGAAAGAAATCATGACTTGATTAAAAAGCCATTCTTCAGCCTCACATCAGCCCTCCATGATAATTTAAAGCATATCAGATGCCAGTTCTCCCTTCTATTAGTCATGCTTATGGTATGAAGCATGTTTCTGTCCTTATAAGCAAGAAGGGAAAGTCTAAGTTTAACAATGGTTGACATTTTCTCAGTTATCCTCACACCAGCATACTGCATCCACATTGGAGACTTCAAGAGTTTCTCTACTTTCTGGAGTTACATAGAGTGATTGGATTAGCAGTTGATGAGTCATTGTAATTCAGCTGCTGCATACCCACTGCATTACTAGCTCCAGCATCAAAAGTACTCAGGCTCAACCCACATCCCCTGAGGGGCCAGTTAGCTCAAGCTGAAAGCAGCATTTAAGATTTTTGTGTGTGGCTGGGAATCCGGGTGGGGCAAAACATGAATTAAAGCTTCCTTTTATTACCGTATTAATACACTTCAGTAAGGGAGTCCTAATTGTCAAGTCTACAAATAAAGCTCAGAAACTACAAATAAAAAATAAACTCCCAGTCCTTTGGTGGTGTCCAGGCATATGTCCAGACATTTCTTGACTTTGCTTGACTGCTGAGGAATTTCCCAAGAAACCTAATCCAATTTAACCCAATCATGCCCCATCACCAATAAAGTTATATACTGTTCATTTACTTGATTATGCTTTGGTTACACTCTGGGTGCCCAAAACTGCAAGGAGTTGTCATTTAATGACATCAAAAACATAGGGATACCAGCAAATGTAGTACCACACGAAATTCATTTTTAGTGTTAGAAAGAAAAAATATTTCATCCTTTGAAAATCTCATCTCAGAACAGGGTCAATTTAAAATAATAACCTACAATACTACTTGGCGTACCCACAGGAACTTCTATCCAAAGTAGCCAATTAGTTCATTTTATCGTCCATTTATCTTTTTTTTTTTTTAGTGTTATGGTCAACTCATATGCTATTTGATATATAATCAATGTATGCTAAACAGATTTAAGTTGTAGAATTATAGAAGTATAAGCCTGACAAGTATTTAGGAGCGATGAGTGTGTATGAGATATACAAGTGATGCATGGCTGGAATGCAAGGCCTACAGGCTGAGGCCTATAAAATTTCAGATTAGCCATATTTGGCTGTAGGTTTAAGGACACTTGACATGAGTGGGTGACCTAGGAATAACCCTATGCCACCTGATTGTAACAACATGGAATATCCTCTCCTGCCCACAGGCTACCACAGACACAATTTAGTCTGTGAATTTGGAGTATGTAAATGATATTGGCTGCTGCAGCCTTTTTTTTTTTTAATGGAAAAGATCCCCCTTGCCACATCCACAGGCGCTAAGATGCTTCTGTTAAAACAAAGTTCCTCTGCAAAGTGCATAATGGAGGCCATGTCTCAGAAGAGGGTCATGGTAATATGCACAGTTTTCCTCAGGTTAAAAATTCATAACTCTGTTTAATTGAGAACCTCTACAGCCTCCATGCACTGGAACAGGCACTTGAAATTTGGCAGGGCATTTGCCCTGGTGTCTAGGGTGTGACTTTTACTATTCTTGTGAAAAACTGTCCGAATTTGGCCACGTGACGAGCTTCTGAACATCTCCATTCACACTTGCTCAATAAAGACGTGTTCGAATTTGGCAGCTAACTTCACTGAAGATTCCGTCTGCACAGAGCATGCTCCAGCTCAGCGCTCTGGGAGCTCAGCAGAACTCTGCTTGCAATGGCTGCCTTTGGCAGCCAGGAGCCACTGTGTTGCTGGGCATTGGAACTGACAGCAGGAAAACAGTCACTCCTGTGCTTTCAGGGATCACCCTGTTGGTGTCCATGAAGTGTGCAGAAGGAGGAGAAGGAGGAGGAAGCAGCTTGACTGGAATGTGGAAGGGTGAGGAGTTAGGCTTGGAGAGTGGGGAGACTGGGACAAAGGGCCAGGGTAAGGCATACTGAAATGAGGAGCCAGAGGAAGTTGGAGGACTACGTCTGGGATGTGGAGCCAAGTCGGATGGAAGAGGGGGACTGGGACAAAGAACTGGGAGGGGCTGGAACATGGAGCTGAAGATGGGGAGAATGGAGACTGGGAGCTGAGGGCAAATAGTGGTGGGGACTGGGAAAAGAACAGGTTTGAGGAACTAGGGGTCTGGGCTGGCAGGGGCAGAAAGGTCTGTAACCACTAAGCAGTGTTTCTCAATACCCGGCCCATGGACCGGCACTGGTCCCTGAGATCTTCCTGACACCGTATAGGAAGCCAGTCCCTGGTATCAAAAAGGTTGAGAAACACTAACCTAGAGCACACGTCCACCAGAGCCTTGGAATAGAGCCCAGGATTCCTTAGCCCCAACATCCCACTTCTGTCTAGCAGACAGCTGTGAAAGCCACCGACATAACATGTGCCTCACCTCCCTCTAAAACCTTAACAGTCACCTCATAGACTTTTATATCTATGCAGAAGCAACACATGGGGGGGAGACATGCGGAGTCACGTGTCGTGTCCCCCCAGATTTGCTGCTCGGCTTGTACTGAGCATGTTGACAAACATTGCTGAAGGCATCTGCCCTCACTCTGCCCTCCCCCACGCCCCACTATCAGCAGGCACGGGTCATCTCTGTATCTATTATATCAACAGATCAGCACATCTGGCTGTCACACATGCCGTGCATTTGAGAAGTTATGCTGTCTTATAACTGCTGAAATCACTGCTAACGTTTTGCATTAGAGCTCAGGTTTATGAAGCTGGGGTACATATTGCTTTTTGGCGTCTGTTGGGAGATGGAAGTAAAATCCTTACGGTGTGGGTCATCGACAGCGTTGCAGACAATAGAAAGGTGGAAAGGAATGCACAAGTCTTTCCCATTAATGTCTTACTTATATTCTTTCAAAGTTTTGAGTGGATGGTGTGTGCTTCTGCAATCTTCACTGCTGCTAAATGAAGTTTTTGTTTGCTAATTTCCTAGTTTTGTAATACAGGTTTGGGGTACGTCAGTGGATAGCTCCCCAGGGAGCTGCACTGTCCTGGGAATCAGACTGAAAAACTACACTGCTGAAGCTGCTCCTGACTTCGCTGACCCTTCTGAAGAGTGTGGGAGGCTGTGACATTCATATTGTCTGTAACAGTTCAGCTTTGTTTGCAAATTACTGACAGTAAGTACACCAAGAGCAGCACTCCATGCTAAACAGTGACGACGTAAGTGGGCGGCTGGAGGGAACCTCCATGAAGGAGTGCGTCATCAATGACTTGCCAGGACACTTTTCCAGGACTTCTGGCAACTGGATCCATCCAGGAGCAGCTGCACCAATATGAAGTGTTCCTCTTAACTTACAATCATCACAAACTAAGGCACCTACATGTATAAACATCTTAACCAACACCAGGGATTGAACTATTGTCCTCAAGAACTAAAAGCATCACTCTTTCCTGCTTGCGCTAAAGTGCCAGGCGCTCAACTAGAGAGCTGTCACACATTTACATTCCCTATGGATGAGGCACAGCAGGGCATACACAATGCACATTGACTAGTGGGTGACAAGGAACTGAAATGTATATATTTTGGTGGTTCAATTTATAGATGATCATAGTATAAAATCTGTTTTAAAGAGGACTTCTTACTGCATGAATCACATATAACAATACCATGCCCCCAAAATAGATTACAAGTAGGGATGTAAAATATTAAACGGTTAGCCGATAAGTATTAGTGGTACCATTAATATATTGCAATTAGCAGTTTAAAACAGATTGGGGGGGAAGAGTCAGGCCGGGAGCACACAGGTTCCTGCTCTAACAGCCACTGCCCTACACCTGGACCCATCGGGCGGAGCGTGGCGGCACAAGCTCTCGCTCTCCATGGTGACGGCATCAGACCATGGCAGAGGCGGCCGCGCTGCTGCTGCTGCTGCCGCTGCCCATGGAAGCCAAGGCCCTGGTGCAGGTGCTGTGGAGTGCCCCAATGCGGAACACCAGGGACCACAGGTCCAAAACGGGGGTCCCCTGTGGAGCCAGGCTGGGGGCGCTACCCAGAAGCTGAGGGGTGGGGGCAGGGTATGGTGGGGAATTCCCAAGAGGGGGTAAGGTGGGTGGGGGCAGCTGTCTGTTTTTGTTGTTGACAAAGATAATATAACTTGACAAAATTATAAAAAATATAACTTGATAATGTAACTTGACAAAACTTGACAAAGATAATATATACGTGGAGTAGATTATGAACTTGTTAATGATTAAACAATATGATTTTAATAATTTAAACAGGTTCTTTTTTAAATGATATTTACATCCCTAATTACAAGCAGGGTGTGAACCCTATGACCTTTAGATTACTAATTTAGATTCCTACTTGAGCTAGAGGAATAAATGTTAGCCCTTTTGTAGAGCAGTCCCTGGAGTAGGACTTGACACACACTTTCCCAAGTGGGTTACACACTATTTCCTAATCAGCAGTAGAATATTGGTGGTCAGACATCCTGCAGTCTATTCCTAGTACTGGGAGAGGAGTGTGGTTAAGAGTGGTTAAAAATAAGACAATCAAAACTGCTTCTGTCACTCTGAAAGGCAGTGTGATTCAGTCAATAAAATCTGGAGCTGTTGGGTTAGAGCTCTCCAGTGACCTTGCATAAACTCTTAACTAAGTCTGATATTTTAAATAAGTTAATTGGTGGGGATAGAGAATGTTCAACAGCTCTTCATTAATGGTCTCCTTGGTTGGGATTTATGGTCTTAGTCATTAATAAGGGGAGTGAATTAAAACAGCAGTTAGAAGAGGTGAGAATTAAATGTCTGGCCTCCTCTTTCACAGCTCAGAAAACTTTTCCTTGGGCTACAAGGGCATTTGATGAGAGAGTCATTCTGTCTCCTTCTCTCCCCATCTGTTGCCTGCCCAGCCCCAAAAAGAATGATGATATTTGTGCCATTACAGATTTGTCACCAAATTCAGTGGAATTGCCTTGGAACACATTTTCCATTATGGCTACAATGTTATAAAATGCATTAGAGACCAACACTACTGATTTACAAGGCTATGTCTACACTACAAGCACTACAGTGGCACAGTACAGTGCTGCAGCTATGCTGCTGTAGCACTGTAGGCACTTTCTAAATCAACAGAATGTTGCGGGGGGATGGGGAGGGGAGTTTCCATTGGAAGTAGTAGATCCACCCGTGAGAGGTGGTAGGTAGGAAGGTCAACGGAATAATTCTTCTGTCAACCTAACTGCATCTACACCAGGCTGTGGTTGATCTGACCATGGCACTCAGGGCATGACATTTTTCACAGCACTGAGTGATGTACCTAGGCCAACCAAATTTTTAAGTGTAGACCAGGCCTAACGGATATTCTAGAAATCAGCACACAAGGAGCAACAATGTGGCCAAAGGACAACTCCCAGGGTGCTTCAGATTTCTTACAAAAGGGGTACAAAGTAAAGTGAGACAAGTCACTGAAAAGTCACCAAAGTAGGTTATTCTGAACACTTATTATTTTCTCTGTATCAATTCATTTTTCTTCAAACCACCATGAAATGTTCAAATAGTCCATGTGTAGTGTAGGCTGCAGAAGATGTTGTGATGCGTTTGAGATAGTGGGTCTGGTTCTGTGCCAGGGAAAGTGAGACTGTTAGCCAAGCCACCTGCTGTAAATAAGCCAATCCCCGCTATGCCCTAGAGTAAATATGTTATGCTGTATAAGAGCTTGAAATGAGAGCAATGCCAGGGACTCCGCCATGAACTCACCGGGAGTCTTGGACATTCCCCTGCAGCCGCTTCGCAGAGCCCTAGGGTCTCCCTCTGTTGTTTGGAGCATAAGACGTGATTAAAGATAAGTGTACCTAACCAGTGTGGGCGTGTTTTTATTCCTTATCTGGTATCCAGAACCAACAGGCAGCAATGCCTGGCATAACACCATGTTTATAGTCTATGTTTTGGATTTTGCCATTTCAATGAGATCTTTACAAAATACAGGTTTAAAGTTTGTTAAACTGAACTCTGTAACACAGCCTTCACTCTGGTGCAGCTACGGCTGCCTCATATCATCTCACTGAAAGCCATGCCTTAGAGAAAACATATGGGCCTTGTACTGTGAACAGACAGGGAAAGTGAATTCTAGAGTTGAACAACTTGCCACAAGCCCCCAGATGGTTAAAACTAGTGCCTACTAGCTCAAGCACCCCAGACAAAGAGGTGGTCTCTCAGGTAATGAAGTCCCAATCATGTAGGGTGAGATTTTCAAAAATGCCTAAAAGAGTTGGATGTTCAGCTCCCAATGAATTTCAATGGAAGTTGGGCACCTAGCACCCTTAGGCGTTTTTGAAAATCCTTCTCATAGAACTTTATAGATTACTGCAAGCCTTGAACTACAGCCAGGAGTGAATAAGGCAATATACATTCACACACACCCTGCCATATGTTACATGCATGTTCTGAAACTTGCGTACGTGCCCTTGACTTTGTAATTAATTTCTCCCATTTGTCGACAGAGCCAATGTGTAGCATGATGCAAGCAATGCTCCTGTCTTTCATTATTCTTTTTTCCTGAACAGGTTGCTTGGATTATGTATATAGTTTGCAGATTCATTTTTGGGGCAAGTCTTTTTATGCTGATATAGATCAACATATTAATATAGTTAATATGTATTGCTCATCCACCCAGGACAACATGATGGACATGTTATATACATGTACTTATAAGCAGACGCATGAATTGTAAAATTTGATTTTATAATTCTGTTTGGTCTAGATTTGCTGACAGATTTGCACAATTCTACTAACCACCAAAATGACTAACAACTAGTGAAAATTGTTTTAGATTAACAACAGTATTAAAAAAGAATAGACCAAATTGTTACCTTGTATTTGGCTTCAGGTTCTCAATAGGTAAATGAGTAGCCCCTGCGGTCCTGGTTGACCACTTGTTCCTTATAAAGTCATCATAAGATGCACTGTAAACCAAGTAACCTGCAAATGATAGCGATAAGAGCAGATCAGCCAATGAGAGCTCTACATTTCAATCAGTGATACCCCCAGGCTTAGCTACTTTGCTTGTTGACGCTTTAAAACCTGTCAAAGACATCAGGGCTTTCCACGGTGTTGCTTAATACAAAACTTACATTAAAGGGCTGAGGAAATAAAGGGTATCTGCATTCTTTAAAAGTGTTATTTTAAATTATTGACTTTTCCAAGGCAATTGGTGGTTTCTTTTCAGACTGAGCCTGCACTAGGCCACGTTCATCCTTGGTGTAACTACATTGAAGTCAGTGGAGTTATACCAGGGATGAACTGGACCATTATGTTTAAATAACACTTTAATTGTGACACAAACTGACTAATATTCAGCTAGTGATACCATCCTCCTCCATCTCCTTGCGGTCCTGGCTGGGTGGTCTCTGCTCTATCATGCTAACTCCACATTATCTGAATCCCATGAAATACATGGGGGACAAGAAAGGGGTCAGATAAATGAGAGTATGCTATATGTACATATCGTGCTGTACCTACTGGGAAGCAACTTCCATTAAAGTCGATCTGCTGTTCATAGGTACCAGTCAATCTCTCACTCAAGTTCCAGGCTAGCAACACTTGCAGATGGTCTAAGAAGCGCTTAGCACATCCATTTCTGACAGTGACCTTTTCACTTTAAAAGTGACAGATCCACTCTCTCTTTCCGCTGACTCAGGCTACATTAATCAACCTTGAGCCCTCTTTACATTCTGTGCTGCATCTGTGTTACATTATTTTCTCTCTGGCTGCAAGCCAGCACACCTGTGGGTTCTCTAAATTTTGATCCAGTGGGAGGAGAGGGGGAGAATCAATCCTCTACTAAACTAGATCGGTCAGTTCCCAGCTGAAGCAGAAATAAAAGGAAAAGTGAGAGGCTATGTGGTCTTGTTAATTTGATAACAAATTTAGAAATACAACTAGTACTTTGGATACATGCACAAAGATTTTGAACATCTGGAATTTCTTCTCTCCCCCCCCACTTTGAGTAAATTTCCTTAGGCATAAAGAAAAATACATTTTTCATTCTATCCCAAACGAAAGAGTTTGGTTAAAAAATATGCAGCAAAAATTCCTGGGTAAGCCAGAGAAACCTATCAAGTCCTCTTTATTCATCAGAAAGAGGGGGCAGGGAGCATAAGCCTGATTTTTAAAGGTCCTCTGAAGTGTGCCTTTAACAACCTTAGAGTGCTAGACCAAGAAATTATGACAAGCTATATTACAAAAATGATGAACAATATGAAGCATGGCTGTGAGAAGAGTGAAAAGGAAGATCATAGTTCATATCAGAAAAAGGTGCCAAGATGCAAGTGCAGCATGAAACACGGGAAAGGCAAAAAGATGCATCAGACATGGTCAAACATAACTTATGTGACATATTGCTCTGAAATGAACATCATTAATTATATTCTGGGTGATTTTTTTAAGTGAACAGTGTTCAGGTAACACTGAAGAATGAAATCCTTTATTTATCCAGTGAACAGGCATAGTGCAGGCAGTGGCAGTGCAAGCTTCCCTGCCTCCCACCTCTGCTGTGTATCAGTGATGTAAGACTAGTGTAGTGTAGTGTCATTTCTAAGACCATTCACTTCTTGGCCCCTCTGTGGAGAGGCTGCCAACAAGAGAGTTGGTCAAGATTTAGCAACAGCAGCAACCATGTAAAAAACACCAACACAACGACACAGTTTCTGACTCCAAATCATCTGACCTGCTGTCAAGTTTGGTTTTGCATCATCTCCAAATACTTTTGTTTACATATCTAACTAATATTTTTAGCAAGGTTTGAGATTTGTATTTTATTTTACATATTTTTTTTTTGCTATAATATGCTCTCAAGACAGTGGAAAAGATCTAGTTTAATATATTTGTTTAACTGCCAACCACAGCATGCCAGATTGGCATTTGAACAAAATTTAACTTCAATAAATTCAACATAGTTTGGGTTATGTGTTCCACAGGAGTTAACCAGCTCCATTTCATTTTTACTGTTTTTATTTATATAAAAAGCTTAAATTTCTCTTTTCACTAAGCTACTAAGCTCCACAATATTTCTTGATATACAGAAACAGTTTAATTCTGGCCAGTATCATTAATACTGCTATGGTGGCATTCTGTATCTGCAAACCACAACAGAAACTGCTCTGTATTTTCCCTAATTTTCCATTCTCCATTCCCCCATCACCCATTTAATTTTCTTGAGAGAGTGAACATTGATTTCAGAGATTTAGAAGAAAGCTGTGCTAGAAAATAAAGAGACTGATTTTGAAATGTGGCTTCCCATATTGCTGATGCAAATAACTGCAAGGGAAATTTTCTAGATCTTAAGCCATCTTATTTCCTGCATGCTTCTGTCAATCAGAGTGTTAGATGGCTAAGTGCTACGAAATAAGCCTATAAGTATTTGCACTTCAAAACCATAGGCACAAAAACAGAGGCAAGGTGAAGCTCTTTAAAAGACCAGGACTAATATATGCTTATCAGTGGCACTGATACAGTGTTGACAGATGACATAGAAGCTCTTTCTCACTGACTAGAAAGCAATCAATACTTCCTTTTGAAGGAGCTGTATGGTAACGGAGAAGTAACATTTATGAAAAGTTATCCCTAATAATTAGCTCAGTTTAAGGTAAAAAACCCTTCTCATTTGGCTTCTGCATAGATTCCCCGAACCCAAACAGGACAACAAAATCCCAAGTGTGACAGCCAACATTGGAAAGTTCTGTTACTGTACCTGTTACCACGTCTCCTTGTCTAGGTTTGTCCCAGTCCACAATGACAAAGGAGTGGCAGCCTTCCACTGCCACCACTGTGATATTGTGGGGGACTGACTGGGGACGCAGCTCTCCCTCTTTTATATTATAGGGTATGATTTCATCCAGGCTTTCCACTTGGAAGTGCTCCAATGCCTCTGTCAAGGAGCATGGGGCAGCAGGATCTTTATTGAGATAAGTCACATAAGGAGCTGGAAGAGAGCAATAAGCAGCATTTATTCAACAGTCTGTACAGACAGGCAGATTACTACAACTAAAGACAATTTCCTGTAGAGAAAAGTACAACATTAATTTTCTTTTTATATTCCTTACAGCCTGTCGAAACAGGGGCACTTGCAAAAATGGCTATATTTTATTTTTTAAAATAAAAAATTAGACATTCATTTCCTGAACTTCCAACTTGTACATTTTGTATGTTTTCCTACCATTTCACTGACGCTTTCAAATCCATAAACTGTCTGGAAACTTCTTGGAGCGCTATTATACATCATATAAATATAGCACCATGGAAACCATAAGCATGACAAATATTCAGTGAGACTTGTGTTACCATTTCAGTAGATGGGAATAACCGTGTCTGGTGCATTTCAGTCTGTGTTACAAAGGTGCAGGAGGGAAGCGCTTAATTAACCCAACATTGTTGCTCTAAAACTAAGGCTTAGCACCTGTCTTTGGGAGCCAAAGTCCTGCAAAGTGTGTGGGTGCCTGGTAGGGAAGGCCCAAGGGGTAGAGGCAGAGCCCTTCCTATGTCCTAACCTGCCCACTTTGGGTTTGGAGTTCCTCTTGCCTGCCCTAGATAGACCCTTCCACCCCAGTGGCATATATGGCCTTCTGATTCATTGTGTGCACTCACAGCGGCGAGAGAGACCCCCACCTGGGAGACTGTGGATCAGCATCTGGACCTGGCTGCTCAGAGCATGGAAAGACCCTGCCATGAGCCTAGCGCCCTGCCCCCATATCCTTGCTGTTTGGAGCCCGGGACACACAGGGGTATTTACCCACTCCTGTTCCCTCTGGCAGATTTTGCCTTTTGGGCTTCCGTAGCAGTGTGCAACTCTGACATCATCATGCAGCGATGTGGCCAGGAGCAGCATCACTATGATGCCAGTTCCAGGCTATGGGGCTGCGTAGTTTCTCATGGACGTGGTTCCTCCCCCTTCTCCTTGCAGCATATTTTTGTACCCTCAGTTTCATGATTTCTGTGGCTGCAACTAAACCCTTGAACCCCTGCTAAAGCTGCCCCTTCCTCCCCCTTGCATTTGGAGAGCCAGATCCTCAACTGGTATAAATCAGCCTAGCCCCATTGACTTCAGTGGGAATGCACCAACTTACACCAACTGAGGAGCTGGCCCTGGAAGTGCAGCCAGCCCTGTTCTAGTTGTCTCCTGCATGGATGGCTTCCCTTTATCCTCCTCCTCCTCCTGCATACTCGCAACCAGATTCTTGTCCTGAAAGCAGCACTAAAATTTTGCCAAAGGAACGCAGAACGCAAAATTAAGGTTCTTGTTTTTCTAGTGAATGTGGTTTAAGTAACAGAGTCTTGGTTCTTTTAGCTCATGGCAGAGCCCATGCTTTGGAAACTGGACCCCTTAGTACTAGCGCAAACAGTTACATGTCTCTATATAATAGTGAGGTCCATTAGGGAGAGGTGCTAAAGACCATGGAAACAAAGTACTGATATTTAGTATCACTGAAACCAATGTAGCATGCTTCTCTCCCAGGATGGTTATTTAATATGGAGAACTGGGTGCTAATATGAAAATCAACCTCTAATACCCAACTTCTCTGAACTATGGACATTTACAGGTATCAGTTTAGTAACTAGTAACTTTTACAGTGATGCTTTACAGTGACAAGAACTGTACTTAATTCAATAAATGTCTAAATGGTCATTTTATTACATTAAAGGTCATTGTCATGGGGCAATTGGACCTTTAAGGGGAATTGGGACCTAGCCTGCCCAGGACAACCTCTGAAAACTCACCTGGGAATAGCCATTGCCCCAAGTGGCTGTTTAATGGTCAATCAGTAGAAGAGTACTTGCAACCTTATCACAGGGCTGCCTGAGCTCAGAGAGTCATGGAGAATACACCCAGGAGAAAGGTGCCTCTGAGGGGAGAGAAAGCCTTCCCAGGGAAGGGACAAGTGTAGCCCAGGAGAAGGAACAGGGAGGGCTCCAGAGAGAGAGATGGTTCCTTAGGTGAAGGATACTGGAGTAAGCTGAGAGAAGGAACCAGAGACTGTTCTCAAGGTGAAGAGAACAGCTATCCTGAAAGAATGAATCGGAGGCTGCTCTCCAAGGGAAGGGAGCAGAGGCTGCTTAGAAGCCCTGGATCCAGAGGAGGGGTGTGGTCTAGCATGCCCCGGGGCTAGGGGGAAAGAAACCAGTTGAACTCACCCTGAAACTGCAGATTTCTTGGGGGCACCTGAACCAAGTCTTGCTTATGCTACTTTTTTTTTTTTTATAGGTACTCTTTAATGCACAGGTGGTCTGTTTCGGACTTGTCTATATCCAGGTGAGGGGAAACTAAGGTAGGGCTTACCTGTGATGTCACACCTGAATGTGAGGGGACATGGAGCCAGAGGCAGAACGTCCACAGTCATTTTAATGTTTAAAGAAACAGTTTTAGTTCTGATGCTCACCTTTGGAAATGTTTATTCAGTTACAATAACACAATTCACTGGGAGAAGGATATTTTCCTTTTTTCCCCCTGCTGCCTTGAAGTGTTCACAAAAAATATTCTTAGTTTATTTTATTAGATTTCACGCGTCACAGGGAGTCTGCTGAGAGCTTGTAATCTATTTAATTGTAGCCATCACAAGCCTTTCTAATCTAAACAGAATGAGATGCATTATCACTGAAAGAATGGTAACATCCTGTCAGGTTTTGACAGGGAGGAGTTGAAGACTCAGTTGAAAAAGTTTTGGTTTATGTGGAAAGTATTTTGCTCCCAAAACAAAGGTAAACAATGGCTCTATCCTCAGCTGCTCCAGAGCAGACCTCCACGTAGCTTGTGGGTATGCTAGGGGGATGGCATGAATCAAAGGTGGCTCCCGATGACTGAACTGACCCTTCGTGCAAGTTCTGCCAGCTTTTAACAGTCCCCTAGGATCCACTATATCAAGGCAGGATTTCTGGAATGCAGTGCTCTCTAGCTCTCAAAATGTCCTGCAATGTACCGCCACGACTTTGACAAGGTCTCAGGAGCTCATCCTCAGCTAGTATAAATAACAGTAGCTACAGTGAAGTCAATGAAGCTCTGCTGATTTGCATAGCTGAGATCTGGCCCAGGCATGCAGACCCAAACTTTTCAGCTCAGCTCCATCTCTTATTGTTCCTTTCTACAATTACAAAACAAAGCAAGAGGTTTATGAACATGTAAAATGTATTAGCACTCTTAGTTATCAAAAGGGTTCCAATTTAAGACTTTGTTCCATTTATCTACTCTCCCATATCATTCATTCAGAATGAAATATCCCAGAGGGACAAATTATCCTCTGGGATACATAGGAGTAAAATGCCATTGGTATCAGTGGGATTCTGCTCGAGTAAAAGAAAAGAACTGTGCTCTGATTTCCCGTCTGAGGGCTTGTCTTTAAGAAGTCCTGCACAAGTTTTACTAAAGGTATAAATTTAAACTGATTTAGCATAACTGGAGCAAATCCCAGAGTAGACACCCTTAGGCTACATGTACACTTAAACCACTACAACAGCACAGCTGCACTGCTGCAGCTCTTCACTGTGGACAATCACTACAGTGACAGGAGGGGTTCTCCTATCACTGTACTTAATTCTCCTCCCCAAGAGGTGAAGCTAGGTCGACAGAAGAATTCATCTGTTGACCTACCAATGTCTACACCAAGGCTTAGTTCGACTTAACTATCTCGCTTAGGAGTGTGGATTTTTTTCAATCTGGTTTAGCTAAACTGGTTTAATTAAACTACTATAAATGTGTGCATAGATATGGCCTGAGATCAAGATATAGCTCCAAGTGCTGCTATTTGTGTTTATCTTGTGGTAATCTCTCAAACACTGTACAGCGTCAAGAAGAGTTGTGGTTTGTTAGTCAGATTTGTGCACAGTCTCCTCACCAGGTGATTGATACAGCTCAAACATGAGCTAGTGACCTAATGCAGCAAAAATATAAAAAAACAAGCACTGAACTTACCAGTAAATCGTTTCTTCCCAACTAAGTCAAATTCTGACACAGGGTCAGAGCCGGCGACACTGATCTCTGGATAGTCTCTGTCAGGCACTGCTTCTGTGGTAGTAGTAGTAGTGATCATGGTGGTGGTGGTTGGCGGAACAGTGCTCTCAAAAAACTCATAGTCTTCAGAAGACAAAGAAGAGTTGACAATATTAACTTGTTCCATCTTAAACTGGCTTAAACTAGAAAGGGAACTTGTAGTTTCCCTCATTACAAACTATGATGAGAAAACAAAAGCAACATTCACCAGCACACCTGACAACACACATTTCTTATAGATTTTTAAGTCAGAGGATAGAATGTATTCCTCTTCTTCCCAGGGCTTAGAACAAACTAAATATAACAAAGAGTCTTTGCACTAAAATAAGGGTGAGGAAAGCCTCCAATTTTTTCAATTTACTTTACTAACTATAAAAATAATGGAGCAAGAAGGGATCTAAGTTTTTTTGGAAGGAACTAAGAGGGAAGAAGTGAGTCTGTTCTCTCAAGCAATTAATATGCATTTTAAAAAATATGTATATATTGACAATAAATATTTTAAATCATCCAGAGAACCCAATTTGGCTCCCATTAAAGTTAACAGCAAATTTCTCATTGACTAATGGAATCTCCAAAAAAATGATATTACACAGATTGGGACATGGTACAGGGGATATGCACACACATCAGATACAATAAACATATGCACCAGTTTGGGGGTAAATAATACATTGGCAAAAGAGCAGTAGGGAGATATCAAAAACTAAAAAATTAAAGTTAATAGGAAACTGAGGCAAGATCCTCAACTGCAGGGGACGAAAGGAGAGGGGGCTTTAAGCCACCTTTGTACCACCCCCTTACAATCTTGGGGCAACTTCCCACCGGTCTGGTAACCTGGTGAAAGTTAGAGCTACCCAAAGGCTTGGACTGCCAATGGTCCCCAGTGGACACTGACAGCAAAAGAATCCTGGCCCTGTGCCATTCGCCCTACACCAACTGCAGGGAAAAGGTGGCACGAAAGTCACTACAGGAGCTTTCCACCATTTGAAGAGCCTCCGTCCACAGGGGAGATCCTTCTGTGGCTAAGATGGGCGCTTTAGTGCAGCTTGCACCACCGGAATTAAATGAAACGGCCCTAACACAATGGAAGGTCTGGTCAAATGAATCGATCAGTTTCTCCTGGGCAATGAAAAAGTGTGACGCTGCCACCTATTGAAGCTGGGTTTTAATTAAGGGACACCGAGTTGAAATTCTGACACTGCAGAACAAAAGGAAAATGAGCATTTGCTCTCATCATACACATCCTGAGATGGTCTGCGGGCTCAGGTTTTGCTTTGAATGTGATCTGTTTTAATTAATGAAGTCTCTGTGCTCTGTGGGTGAAAGTCACCCCTGTGCAGAGGGCCAGTAAAAGGCCTTACCATGAAAGTCCCACTTAAACTCTAATTACATGGGATTGAAGTGGTGGGCTAGGCCTCATGCTGGCTTTTTGCCCCAGGGGGAATTTTATCTTAGGTCTTGGTCAATTCACCAAAGACATTAGTGCTTGGTTCCTAGTAAATATTCTCTCAAACGTTGCACTCTCCTTTTTCCCAAATTCTTTTTCCTTTTCTCTTCAATGTTTTTCTGGTTTGGTTTAAAATCCTTGGATTGCATTCACCAAGTAAAATTTTATTAGCTTGCGGCCATAAATACTGCAGCAAAGTTACTGCTAAAAAGCTTTGGGTTTAACGAAGGTCTGTACTTAGCTAGGTTAATGCATGGGGAGGAGAAGCAAAAGCATGAGAATTATAAAGGGCAGAGCAGCAGAAGTCAGTGATGGCAGAAAGTCATTGGCATTTCTAGTAATCTAGACTAGGAAGTTTCTTGAGCATAATGATAATTAAATGGTGGTGGCAGTTGATATTTCCTCTTCAGCTGAAGTTTTAGATTTATTACTTCAAAATGCCATGAATGGTGCACTAGGTTAGCTCTACAAAAATCTTTCCCCCTGCCTCATTTTTTCCTCTTTCTACATATCTTAGTCTGACTTCCTTGGGAGTTCTGCAGATTAATCTTTCAAGGTGTTTGATCTCATTCACTGTGTGCACATTTTATATTCTAAATATAGCACAGGAGGTATAAAAAGGAAGAATGCAGAACATATTTGCAATGCTGTAGAGAGCCAGAGATCTCTAGCAGTACTGCAAGTTCCTAATGCATGCAGGGTAGCTTTATTTTCTATTTTAGATTAATTCAATAACTTTGCTGATTTTTGGTTAGGACTGGATTCCGTAACAGGGAAAATAAGGGGAGGATTGAAGCAGCGTCATTTAGAAGTGTCACTTTGAAAAAAATGCCTTTTTTCCATCATGAGTTGAGTTGTGATCAGGCAGATAAAAGTAACAATTTTTATAACAGCACTTCAAGCTCTTTCTGGGCCTGATTCTCCAGTCTGTTTCATTGACATTGTGCTGCTTACATGCAATATTATGTGGCACAAAGTCAAAGGGGAATCTCCATTAGTATAAAGCTGGAGGAGGCAGCATTGCCGCCTGCTGTGCCAGCTCCATCACTGGTGTAAGGGGAAACTGTGTGGGCGGTGAGGCAGTGGCAAAAGGGGCAGGGTGGCATGGAGCTCCACTACCCCTGGTCCCCCACTGATGTACATTGATGTAATCCATTCAAGCACATTAACGGGTAACTCAGAATCAGCTCTGAACCAGACCATATGTAACACTCTACTTTGGAGATCACATTCGTTCAAACACTCTGTATGTTCACACTGCAGTCAAAGGTGTGAGTGCAGCAGGCACAGACATACGTGAACCACCATTGATCTAGCTGGCTTAAATAACAATAGCAGAGAAGCCGAGGCAGCAGAAGTTAGCCACTTGAGTACATACCCAGGTTTCCAGGCAGGGCCGTACAGGCGGTGCTACTAGTCATCCTGCCGCAGCTTCACTGCTATTGCTATCGGAGCTAGCTAGATCACAGCAAGGTTGGGGATGTTCACATGTGATGCAGTCACACCTTTGATTGCAGTATAGACACACCCACTGTTGCATTTGCTGAAAACTTTTCCATGATTTGAGAATACTGGGCCTGAGTTTCCTTCCCACTGCTCTGGCTGTGATTGACTTCAACTTTAAATTCCATTACGCAGCCAAAGTGTTGTAAAGAGCCTTAGTATATATAGTGAGAATGTAATTGCCTGGGAAGCCTCTGCTCTTCACAAACACCATGGGGCTGCTTGGAAACCAAGGAGCATGGCTCCAGCTCATGATCATGGTGATAGCCAGACTAAGTTCCCGTCCAACATGATTCATTCTTTACAGTGTAAGGAGGGGAAAAAATAACACACAGCACTTGCAAAGGACTTTCCTAATCAACCAGTACCTTCATCATATATCACATATGCCTCTGGAGTTGCTGTCACATCCATATCCAGCCCTGAGAATGCATCTGTTGAAGGAGAAAGAAAAGATAGCATGATTAAATGATTTTTGCCCCCCACAATTACTCTCTGAACAAATTTTAAAATAAAAGTTGAAAGCTATTTAATCGGTATAGAAATTAGAGGAAAGCAGCAGTGCTTCCAGATCCCATGATAATGGGTGCATGATGAATATCTAGAGTAGATGAATGGTTGGCAGCACAAGCAAGCCGGAGGTATGATGCTCCTTCTTGCAGAGCTGCCGTACAAAATACCCAGTAGTGCATCCTCCAGGAATTCTGACCCACAGGCTTCTTGGAGAGAAGGATGCCTTTCTTAGCATCCCTGTAATGGCCAGATCAGGATTTGACCCTTTTGTTGGTTTCATGGCAAGAACCTAAGACTTTTAAGCAAGAATGAGCGAATCAGTTCAAATAAAATAAGAACGACAGTGAACTTCCACTGAAAATGTTTTGAATGCAAGACAATTTGGAGGATTATCCTTGTGTATAATAGACTTCCAACCTCCCCTATAAAAGTCACATCAGCATTTCTTCAGGTCCTGTGTTCTCTCTTGGATCAGTTGCTATCTTGTGAGTCTGGGGATTTCCTTGCAGTCAGAAAAATGCATTTTGCAGTGCTTGCGGCTCAAGAAAGCTACAGAGTGCACAAGATTTAGACTAGCCATTCAGAACAATACTGAGAAAATAGGAGTATTCTGAATGATTCCATTAAAGGTAGGCCATGTTAGAAGCCATAAAAATGAAGAGCTGGGCTTTGGGAAGAAGATGTGGTTGGGAGGAAGGACAGTAAATGAATAAGAGCAGGAGGAAGACCTCAGAAGGTTTAGATACCTATCTGAATTTTGAGGGGCTTGCATCCATCTTCTGAAGTATTTTTCTCTCACTTCTGCTCTGCAGGTTTTAGGACCTAATCTCCAACTATCTGGATTCTAATAGGCAGGGTCACCAATTATAATGGCCACAATGATTACCATAAATAGTTACAGATCTCAGCTACATTTTCCATAACATTTTTAACAGCTGAGGCACAAAATCTATTTGACCATTCTTTACCAGGATGCTTGGTGATAATGAAAAAAAGAAAGTTATTTGCTTTTCCAAAAAAACCCTAAAACCAAAATAAAAAGGCCTCACTCCAAGTAGAATAATGCAAGGCTGATTTTATATACATTATACTACAGGCATCTATATTAAAGATTTTGTGTGTGTGTGTGTACACACAAACACACAGGCACAGAGGCACAAACACACACACACTATCCTGAATGTAATCTAGTTGCACACAACAGTTTAAATTATATTCATTCATCCAACTACTAGACACATTTCATACATTAATATTGTTCTGTGAAGAACAAAGACAGATAACCTCTTACTGTAGCACTTGATAAGACAGGAAATTTTAGTTATATTAAGGCATTAACACGTTTTCCAAAATTTCAATTTCCAGTGTTAAAGAATTAAAAATAAAATCTGAATCATATTAGCACGTTTCATTTATTTTTATTTGAGAACTAAGAATGAACATATAAACCTTCATTTTCTATTTCTTGTTATTACATTCACACACACACAAAAAAAAAACCTAGCTTGTATAATACAGCAGTAATTTTAGTGCCAAAACAAATTTTAAAAAGACAGGAAATTGGCTCATTCTCCTCAGACTTTAACAAAGCAAAAGTCTGACACATTCTCATGGTAAACTTCTGCAGCTGACAGTCAGAAGAAGATCATACAAAGCAGTGAATGTCTACTTGACATCTGCCAGGCTAGCATGTGATACAGTGCATCTTTTGAGGAAGCCAGTGACTCTTCATAAAGTAGTCCGTTGGTATTGATCGCTAGTTGTAATGTATGCGCTCTGTTTTAATACTGCCAGCTAAATTACTGAGTATCAGATATACAGGCAGCTTTCAAAGTGTTAATGGGCAGATTTCACTCCTTCATGCTTCCCACCTGAAATACCTGTTTTCAAGATAATAGTCCAATACAGAGAAATTGTATTTTCTTTTGTGTTCATTGAAGTTCTCTGGTTTACAGAGATGTATTTCCTCAGCACTGGGTGTGGCATGGAAATGGTGTAGTTGTTGCAAAACAAACAAAAAAATCTCCCCCCACACAAGCTTCTGTTTTATGTGTTTTCATGTTTACGTTGACTGTAGCTCCTCAGTCAGCTCCTCCGACTTTGAATGTAGCACCCTAGGCTCCCCAGTAGTTAGCAGGTTGAAGTAATACACGTGAGAACTACACACTTCCTTGTCTTCACTAGAATTTTACCACATTCACCACAAGTTAGCCAACATGTAAAAAAAATTACCATCTTTTCTCCGGGTATGGGCACATCCAGAGTTGAGTCATCTGGGCAGTTTCACTGACAAATTTATGCTTGGGTTGCCAAACTTGTATGACTGTTAAATGCTGCTGAATCTAGTGAAATGTTGACGATAAATTGTGCTGGGATGAGCAAGTATTCTGCCAAATATTTAACAGACTTTGCCAAAGAATTAATATAACATGTGGTGACATTTTTGGCACTTAAAGCCCAAGTCTGTTCGGAAGCCAAGTACTGATGGTGACAAAATATCAGGCTTTGGAAAAATAACTGTTCTACTAAAGACCCAGAAAGAGGAGAGAGACAGTGCAAAAACTCGCTTTGGAAATATTCAGGACAGAGCAGCACCAAAGGTTTAGGGCATGCTGGTAGCACTGTCAGTAGCAACTGGTTATCCTCCTTCAACGGTAATATAGCAGTTGTTTAATAGGCACCATGGAGGAGCTTTCATCTAAAGGATGGTCACCCAGACAGGGCAGGCTGTTTTACTGCATGTGTCAAACATTGGACTAGGCAGCCAAGCTGCGGTTTGAGGAATTTTATGGAGAGAGAAGCAAACATTTATTCCCCACAGAAATCTTCATAACTCTTAAGTGGGGATTAATATTTCTCAACCCATGTCATGCGTACGTTGCAGGATCCAGGAAGTGTCCTGTCCTTTCATTCCTCCAATTTGATGCATCAGCAGAGAAGTTCTCGACATGCTAGACTTTTAGAGAGGGACAGATGGTTTTTCTGCAACACATAATAAGGCCCTCTATAGATTTGGTTTGGTCCATGGATGATATAATGCCTCTTTCGCAAAAAAACAAAACTTGGGCCAGAGCTTCTGTCAAACTGGACACTGGAAAAGAAAGAAATGTCAATATTTTAAAAGTTCTTTATACTTGAGAAAAATCAGCCAATGCCTTTGCTAAAAATAACACTGAAATATTTTTAGGGCCAGATTTTAAAAGCTTTGATGAAATTCAGGGCAGCCTTACTCTAGGAACACTCCCACTGAAGTTAATGTGTCTGCTTGTGGAATAAGAAGCTGCCTAATATGAAGGGAATTGGAATCCGGCCCTTAGATATTTTCATGAAGATATTTTTGTGTGTCTTCAAGATGCAATCAATGGTATGTTAAAATGGACTCAAAAAAGCTGCCCTGTTGTCTTTCAACAGGTCCTTATATCACAGCTTCATACTATAGAGGAAGGATTCTCCAGTAGTTAGAGCACTAACCTACCACTTGGAAGACCCAAGGCACTGCTGTGCCACAGACCTCCTGTTTGACCTTGGGCAAGTTACTTTGCCTCTCTGTGACTCAGTTCCCCATCTGTAAAACAGGGATAATTCCTACCTCACAGGGTTGTTATGAGGTAAGTATATTAAAAGATTGTAAGGTGCTCAGCTGCTATGATATTGGGAATTGTATAAACATAGATAAATACTATAAATCACCCAGGCTGCCTAAGAAATATGACTCATCTTGAATTGCCAGAGGTGGAGAATAAGGAAAAAAGACAAAGGGAAGATATAAAGGATTTCCATATTAAACTCTGAACTCTAGGAAAAAGACTAGTATACCAAGAAAAGCGTCAATGGCTTTCACTTGATTTTTCTTAACTTGGGTCTCTACCAAAACCACTTGCTGCCATAATGAAAGTGAGATACGCCCACGAAAAATCTTAAAGAAAGTAAACTGGATCACAAAAAGGGAACAAAAAGATCATGAAAGCAGTGCCAAAGAGAGAGTTGGCAGTAATAATACTAAAAACAATAGCGATAATATCTGTCCCCACCTCAGTCCCTTATAAGGAACAGCTGTAAAAAATAATTATAGTAAAAAATAGTTACCAGTACTGTAAAACAAAGCGTTTCAATGACACCATGAAGAAACACTAGCAACAACAGAAAAGGAAAAAATGGCCACGCAAAAGTTCTTTTCTAAAAATGGCTAACAGAAAAGAAAGATAAGGAGGGAATTCTTGACGCTATGGGTGAAGTATAGTGGTTTTATCAGCATGAATTTGGTCAGGCAACATTACTCACTAGTGGTAAAGCCACAGAAGAGTTATTCTGGTCATCCCAAATGAGTGCCAATAATAAATACGACATGACACTCATGTACTTTGTATATCACACACATGTTTTAGGCCCCATCAATAGGTCAGTGTAATAAGGAGAAAGAAGGAGACTTTTTTTGTTCAGTCTTGGTTTAAAATAAACAGCCAGTGTTTTTTTAGAAGCTGCTCAACAGTTTGGGATGTTAGAATGGGTGGTAGAAAGATGGACTGGTAGGTAGAAGGCAGGTGAGGCAGTCAAAAGTGCATGTGTCTGCAGGTTTTTCACAGAGGTATCCTCACCACACTGCCATGGTGCTCTTAAAGACGCATTTCATAGCTAAGGCTGGGATTTCCAAAGCAGTCTAAGGAAGTTAGATGCCTAAATTCAATTGAAATTCAAAACTCTCTCACGCTCAAGCCTGAACAGGTGGGACAGTAATAGCTGCAATAATTCCCCATGCTAAATATAGGGATTGCTGCACATCACATAGGTGCTCTGACAATAAATGCAGTCAGGGACAAGATTTAAGGGCACCCACAGCAAAGCCCTACTTATGTTACTGTGTAAGAGATTATATTTAATATTCCTCTGTCTCTCTCTTTACATACACATGTATACATAATCAAAAATAGTTACACAAAATTAATAAATACTAATATAAATAATAACAATTCTGCCTATACAAAGCAAGAAAATCTCTCAAAGAGATTACTCACCCAGTACAGCTGATGGAGGAAACTCCAATCTTCTGCCCATGGCTGTTTTTGTGAGAGGTTTGTGTCCATTTCTCAGCTCATCCTCAGCTGCCGGTTTCTCTTCTTTCCATCTCTTCTGTGCTGTCTAAACTGATATTGTGGCTCCCCAGATATCATTTACATTGCCTGTTTCTAAATCCAGTTACAGACTTCTATGATTGGGGGAGCTGTAGGACAATTCTGTAGGCGCTTTCTGGTCCACTTTTTTAAATATAAAGTAGCTGTATTCAAATGACGAGTGAGTTGAATTTAGACCTGCTGTATGCAAGCTCAACAAAATTGACTTAGGTGAATTTGTTCTTGTTTACTTCAGATCTAAATTTGGCAGTGTCTTTAGCTTGTATTGCTGCAACAGAGATACAATGACAAGCTAGGTATCTGTTTTATATTTAATGTGGGAAAAAAGTTCTGCATGACCTTCTACTTTAAGCATTTAGAGCCAGGTTGATCTTTCCCCAGCTCCAAGGAGTGACATTTCTTGTTCAACAATCTATTTCTGCTCCTTGTGTGTCTTCCAGTTATATCTTCCTACTTTACTGATGAAAACAAGTTTTTACCATGATTAGAACACTGCAGAGGCAACACAGCTATAAACAGTAAGATGATTTCTATCTCTGTTTACAATCCATATTCGTTCGCTGTATTCAAAAATGACAAAAGAGAGTGAGCAAGAACAGCTATGAGAGGCAGTGTTTCCTAATGGACAGAGCTCTAGACTGGGACTCAGAAGACCTGGGTTCTATTCCTGGCTCTGCCCCTGACCTGCTGGATGACCTTGACCAAATCATTTCAACTCTCTGTACCTCGGTTTCCCAATCTGTAAAATTGTCATAGGATACTGATCTCCTTTGCAAAGCACTTTAAAATCTATAGCTGTAAAGTCTATATAAGAGCTAGGCATTATTATCAGAGATGGGCCCAGACTCCACTCAGAACTTTGACACAGAGACAGAAGTCAATGGAGTTACACTCATTTACACCAGCTGGAAATCTCACCCACAGATTTTATAGTCTTGACTCCATAAAGCACTTGCTTCTCATGGATAGGTGACGGTAACTGACAGATGTACAAAAGTAATGTGAAGCGTGGAGACTGTAAGCAATGCCAGTCTTTGTTGGTACAGTACAACTTTTCATCGCTAGTATCTCCATCTTTCTACCATAGCACTGGCAGATGTGAATGAAGGGTTAGACTAACTAAAGAGGGAATATATGCAAATTATTTATAATCAACTAAAGAGGGGTCATCTACAGAACAGTTGCAAGTGAAGTGGTTGTGCATGTCATTGGGCAATTAGTCTAGGGAAACCTGGATAACAGGTTCATCTGGATTAAAGTGAGGTTATAGTAGGAACAGGGACTATATAAAAGTTCTGACCCCAGTATGCCTTTCAAGCACATCTGCCTACTTTACTGAGAAAAACAAGTTTTTATTCCTACTAGTAGGACACTGCACAGGCAATACAGCTATGGAAAAGCAAGGTGGTTTATGTTCTGCTCCATGCATCATCAGCAAAATTGTCAACAAAGTTCTAGGGACTCAGTGATACTTCTACTGAGGTCATTGGCATTTTTGACATTTACTTGAGTGAAAGATGAATCAGATCAGAAACACAGAATATTATTTAGAGCTGCTCATGAGGAGGCTAGAACCAGAAAGAACCCAGCCTGACTTTTGTATCCTAAATTGGGATTGGTTGGGATCCCAACCAATCCAACAGAGAAATGTCACATGTGCCTAACTTTCAGCACGTAAGGAGTTCTACTGAAAATCAAAGTACTCACATGCTTAAAGTTAGTCATGGGTTTAAGCACTTTGATGAATTAGGGCCTGAGTTTGCCGGATTGGCCATTAGAATAATTCGTTTATAAACTGAGTATATGTGATATGGAAATGATTGTGAGAGAATAAAATTACAGCCCTGCAATGTTGTTTTCACAGTCCCTTTTCTGATGAGGACAGCACTTTAAAGCTCATAGCATTGCTGTTTCAGCCTCTACAGATGCAGCTGTTTGTTCAGAAGCCAAAGCTTAAGATGTTGGCCAAAAGAATGACTGTTCAGTGTTACATTAATTTATACAGTGCCGCATGGCCCTCTGGAAAAGGGACAGCTAAATGAAACTAAATCAAGGCCATGATCCAAGCCCAATGAAGCAATGGGATCAGGCCCCAAATAGCTAGTTGATAACAAACATTTGTTTTTATGAGATTCACAATAATGGTTTGTGATGTGACGAGTCTTGGAGATTCTTTTTAAAGCATGTATTGTTTCAGATTGCAGTGAAATACTGAAACATTCCTCTTGACATTGTCAGATGGCAAAAATCTCGAGTTCTCTCTTCCACAATCAACTGTAACTGGCAAGCTCAAAAGATCTCTTTTAAAAAAAAACAAAGTTTTCACTTTACATTTTTGTAATTGTGCTGCACTGCCACACATACTGTGACTCAGGCAAGGGATCAAAGGAGTGCCAACTGGCAGAGGACACAAGGGTTACATAGGATTTTACAGGGATCCCCTGGGTCAGATATATGCATAATAGTTCATTGAAGGCTGATGTGTGAGAACTATACCAAAAGACAGTAGCCCACTGATCATCATAGTCATTGCAAAATGTATAGGTGGATAATATTTAAGGAGTTATGCATCTATACTGAAAATTATGTTCTTAAGGTCTTCGTGTTAAAACAGGTAACCAGGAGGTGATATATCTTGGAAATGTTCCTTTCAGGCAGGAGATAACCGACCGTCTTCCTGTCTGGTCATATGCATACAGTGTATTGTATGCCTCGCAATGTACCCCTATTTGCATATTTAGCCATGGGCTAAATAAAAGATAGCAAAATCTACAAGAGAGGAAGTCTACAAGATGAAACAAACAGTGTGTGTGTTGGGGGGGTTTCTGTTTATGAATAGCAAATAAAGAACTTTTCTGGTATATCCTGGGGTGCAGGAAACACATCATCCTTTACAGAGGATGCCAGCTAACAGCGTGCTTCTCTCATGAAAGGCGAGTCAAAGCCAAGTGTGGCTGTAAATACTCTACAATACTCTACAAGACAGGAAAGTATCTTGTTAATTAAGTCTAGGCTGTAAAATACATATAAAATAAAATCATAACATGCAACCATTTCTTTCCAGTAATTCTACTTGCTAAAATGTAAACCTCTGTGCTATGTCAAATAAATGTATACTTGATTTCACTATAAACATATTTAAGTGCTGAGTGTTAAGCTGACTGGTGATCTGGGGTGGAATAGGTAAGCTGGGATACTGTTTCTTTGGAAGCAGCAAATCTGTGAACACAGTGTCCAGCGGGCCAAGGGCTGGACACTCCACAGAGATGCTTGGAGGGCTTGTGGCTTGTGCTTGTTGCTAAGCTGCAGAGACACAGCTGGGCCTGTGAGGCCTAGTGGGGAGTTGCTTGTGTTGCCCCAGAGAAGTTGAGGAGCTGACTCATGGCAGGCACAGACAAGGCTTTGTCACACTATGGGCAGGTGGCAGAGAAGTGTCTCACAGCCCTGGCTACCCACAGGAAACATCACACATACTGTTTGTGCTTATATTACTGTTACCTTCCGCGTTGCATTCGGGCAGGCCATCAAGCCCTATTACCAACTTGCCCTCCTCGTCATATTGAGCATCAGTGCCTGGGGGACACGTCGGTAGTGGTTTCTCTGTCAGAGGCTCAGTAGTTGTTGGTTCAGGAGTGGTGGTGGTGGTGGTTGTTGTTGTGGTAGCTATAGTTGTGGTTGTTGTGGGAATTGTAGTCATAGTTGTTGAAGGAGTTGTAGTCTTTTTAATCATTTCAAGACCAATCAGTGGTTTCCCTCCAAGGCTTACTATTGGTTTATCTTGTGCACTTGCTAGAGGCTTACTAAATCGCCCATGTCCAAACAAGGGTAATCCATCAGGACTCACTACTGGAGCACCCCCAGCATCTAAGAGAGAAGAACAAAACAAACATATCTAATTGCTGATTGTCTATGTTTTTAATCATGGCATTTAGCATGAGCAGATTTCCATATAAGAATCCAAAAGTCCACATCTAGGGAAATAGAGAAGTGATTCAGGAGGACCTCATGCAAACTGCAGTGTCATCCATTTTTATTAGCCGTTCAGTTAGCATTTCTTTTGAAGTTGGGCAGCTCCTATCCAGGCTCTGAAGAGCTGAAACCTAAGGGTGTATCAGAACTAGTGAAGAGAGCTATAATAAAACCTGACTTAAAATAGGTGAACCCTGCCTGGTTGAAACGCTGAGCATGCAGCCCTTTCAATTACTATGATTCCGCAGCATGTAACAGCACATAGAAGGGGTTTCATATATCAGTTTCACTCATGTGCAAAGATTATACCTACTTTTATTCTCACAAAGGTAGGTGAAAAAATACATGGACAATTGTAAAAGGATCCCTAATTTGATCGGATCCCTAATGTTATACACCAGATATAAGATTTTAAAAAGGATACTCTCTTAGGGAAAAGATCTGTCTTAAGTTATGGATAGCAGGTGTTGTCTGTAACTGTTTCATCTGTATGTACTGCAGATGAGTCCAAGAGCTTCTTTAGATGGATACATATGTAATCACCAGTGATTTCATGAACATCCCACAGTTAATTTTTAGCATTTCCTATTAGTTTTAAAGAGAAAGCCACAAAGTATGCTGTGGATAAATTGAGGGGAAAGAGTTATTTATATCTATGTACATATATAGCAAAATAGCCACATACTCCATACTTTGTATTGGTTCTTTCACACAGTCCTCTCTCATGTAGACACAACTGAAATTGACTTCAATGAAGATTTCGACTGCATAGGAATGCAGGATTAGTTTTTAAGGGACAGATCCTCAAAGGTTGATTTCAGTGGGAGTTAGGTCCTAAATACCTTTGAGAATCTGGGCCTAAGTGCAAATAGGCCTGATTCTGTGAGGTGTTAAATGCCTCCTACTGATGCCAGGTACCCTCAACTTCCAATTACTTCATAGTCATTGGAGGCTGCTCAGCACCTCCAGAAGCATTCAGTATCTCAAAGGACTGGACTCCATGTAAGAAGTATGCCTTGTCTTTCTGTAAATACGTGTTGGTACAGATGCTGTGGATACCCCCTTCAAAGATCTGGGTACTTCCATACATGAGGTATGTCTCACCTCATGGCATGTTTATTTTCTACTCACCCTCCTGTTTTCCCTATGAAAATATGGTTAGCTAATTGTAGTGGAAGGCTCACCCTTCATGTAGAAAGTCCTCAGAACCATCATAATACCATGTGACTTAAAAGACCAATCATTCATTGCAAATATCAAATACTAAACAACCAAGAGTCAAAGACAGATAAAGCAACTCTTAGGATGGAATATATTTGCAAAAAATCTTTATCAATCAATTAGGAATAATAAATACATTTCAAAAAGCAAAATCTATTCATGTATAGTTCCCAAACAAAAATAAGGGTTCAACTCCCTGAATGAACTTTTTGTTCACTGCAAAAAGTTTGTCCAGCTCTACTGAAGAGAACTACATTTTTCAGGAGCTTCTAGTTCTGAGCAAAAGTTAAAACGATATTTTTTAAAAGTACACAAATTGACAAGTTGAAACCTTAATATATAAGGAAACATGCTTAAAAATAGTGGATGTCCTAGTGAACAGGTTTTTTGTTTTAAAAAGAGCCAATACAGCCATAGGGGGTGTATTTGAGGGGTTTGAACTGTGGAACTCATTGCTACATGATGTTGTTGAGGCCAAAAATCTTAATAAGATGCAAAAAGGGGTTGGGCATTTATATGGATAACAAGAATATCCAAGGTTGTCATAGTTAATGGGAACACAAATGTTGGAAGGGATATTAAACATTGTGCTTCAGGGCTTAAGGTGATCTCTAACTATCAGTGATCAGGATGAAAGCTAACTGGGGATAGGGCAAATTGTCCCACATCTCCACATCTGCCTACTGAAACCTGCCACTGAAGTGTCTGGTACTGGCTGCTGTAAGAGACAGGATACTGGACTAGATGGACCTTGGGTCTGATCCAATATTGCAAACAACTATGTTCCTTTGTTTAGTCTCAACTCTGTTCAAAAGAGATGCTGTTATGACTGATGTATTTTTAAGAATCCACAAATTATTACTGGCAGAAATCTGGGATTTTTCTTCCCTCAGTAAATCTCAGTAACAGGAAGACTAAGTGTCCCTTTAGCAAATGACCTATCATAAAGTAGGTTGAACATTTAACAGACATGGCAAACATTGACTTTGAATATCCACTTGAGGAGAAGAGTCAGGAGTCATTTCAAATGTCTATCCCTGAGTTAGTTTTGTGGCTAGATCACAAATTGATGCATTTAATGGGCCAGATTTTGTCTGGCAACATGAAGACAGAGGGCTAAATCCTCTGCTGCTGTGGATGGCAACCAACCAGGGAAGCAGAAGGGATGGGTTGTCAAGTACCAAGTCATGGGTTTTTGATTCTCTGCCTCAGGCCCAGTTTCCATTCATTTTGTATCCAATTCTGCCTGCTCCAGGATGTTACAGACTACCATTCTGTTGCACATGTATAGATGCAGTTACAAAGACATAAAAGGGGATGTGGCCACAGGGAAAGCAACCTTGATTTGCTGTACACTCGTGAGTGGCAGCCCACAATAAAGCAATTGCTCCTATACAAAAACACCCATGCAAAATTATCCTGTTCCCAGCAGGAACAGCTGTATGTGAGGCCACTCTGGCTGAACAGAGGAGTACGTCAACACTATTTGTACAATATATTTCATACCTTTAGCTGTTTATAGATTGAAGGAGATATAATTGTAAGCTCTGCAGGGCAAGGACTGTGCCTACCTTTGTGTTTGTACAGCATCTATTAAAACAGGGCCCCAATCCTCATCGAAGTCTCTGGGCATGACTATCATGTACATTTTAAGGGCTCCATTGAACCTTTGTTCAATGCCCTGTATAAGGAAGGGGTGGTGTGTAGCTGACCTACCCCTGGAGGAACCTCTTGTTCCTAATTATAGGAAGTAACTCAATGAAGCTCTTTTTTGGGTTCAGGTTACTCTCATACTGGCTCAGCTCTGATCAAATTGAGAGTCCAGCTCTCCCTGCCCACCTACTTGGGGGAGGAAGACACTATTGGGTCCACGACCTCCTCTGTGCTCCAGCTGCAACACAGGGAGCAATAATGTGGTCGTGCAGTACGTTCCCCTTCACACTCCTGTAGTGAAGAGATATTCCCCTATTCCCTTGTACAGTCATATTAAGCCGGACCACAATCCAACCCTAAATAAAATCAATATGCCACTTCTGCCATATTTGCCAGAATTTTACATCATATATGAAAACTATTTATTTTTTCCTTTGGAAGAAAGTCTGTCCTTACCAACAATAGTGCGTCCATCTCCTCCTAGTTTCACTCGGAGGGGGTTTCCTTGGGAGTCTTGGAGATATCGTCCTTCAACATTTAACACTAGCCCTCGGTCGAGATCTACAATCTAAAAGCAGTGATAGACATACTGAAACTCACCTAACAGGAAAGAATGTGAAATTAAATTATACAATATTAGTCATATCAGGGGAAAATAGAAGTTTTGAGTAAAATTTTCAGAAGTGCCTGAATCACTGAGGGGAAGATCATCAAAGGAACAAATGGCAGTTCAGTCCCTAACTACTAACCGTGCCTTTGAAAATCCCCTCATTAGGAGCCAAAATCCATAGGACACCTAAGGTACTTAAGCTCTTTTGGAAAATGGTATTTAGGCTTCTAATGATTCAGGCCCAGGCTTTTAAAGGTCTTGAGGCATTGCTTCATTCAGTGTTTCAATGCCTAAATAATTTAGGAGCCTAAATCTCATTTTCAAAAGGGTCTTTAGGCTCCTCAAAGCCAAAATCCCATTGACAATGAATGGGTTTTAGGCTGCTAAATGCCTATGCACTTTTGAAAGTAAGAGTTAGGCTTCTAAACCTATCAGTCATTGAAAAGCTGAGCACAGCAATGCTTAGTGACTTTTAAAAACCTGGGCCTAAGGCACTTTTGAAAATTTTACTCACCCTTTAATTTTAATTGTTTCTAAAAATGATTTCATACATTTAGAAAAGGAAACCAAAGGGTTCACATGTCAACAAGCTAACATTATGGAAGGTAAGTGTCAATTCAAAATAGTTTTAAAATAGTTGAAATGCCCATGTGCATGTTTTTCACACTATCTTGAAAACGTCTTCCACAACAGGCATTTTGATATGTTCCTCTAATATACACTAAGATTAAAATGCCATATGAAATGTATTTATTCTCATGCTGTTATTCAGGTTGCTTGGTACCTTTCTCTGTGAGTATCCTCATTGATTTCAATGAGACTATTTGAGGAGTTAGGCACGAATCAATGTGGGGGGGGCGGTTTCAGAAACAAAAATTCCTTCCATACATAGGCTGGTTATCAACACAGTAGGTGGGATTTTCAAAAGCACTGAATGGAAGATTTTACAAGGTATTTAGGCACCTAAATATGGCCAACAGCATGTTGTAAACTATTAAGAAAGGGTTAGAAAGCAAGACAGAAAATATCATAATGCCACTACAGTAGAACCTCAGAACTGACCGGTCAACCACACACTTCATTTGTAACCGGAAGTCAGCAGCAGAACCAAACAAACAAAAAAAGCAAATACAGAACAATGCTGTGTTAAACGTAAACTACGAAAAAAATAAAGGGAAGTTGGAAAAAAAAATTCACAAGGAAAATGTTTCTGTGCTCACTTCATTTAAATTAAGATGGTTAAAAGCAGCATTTTTCTCCTGCATAGTGAAGTTTCAAAGCTGTGTTAAGTCAATGTTCAGTTGTAAACCTTTGAAAGAATAACCATACATTTTGTTCAGAGTTACAAACGTTTCAGAGTTACAAACAACCTCCATTTCTGAGGTGTTCATAACTCTGAGGTTCTATTGTATATACATCCATGGTCTGTCCATATCTTCAAAACTGTGTCCAGTTCTAGCTACCCCATCTCAGAAAGGATATAGTCGAACTGGAAAAGGTTCAAAGTAGAGCAACAAAGATGATCAAGGTATGGAACAGTTTCCATATGAGGAGAGACTAAAAAGATAAGGGCTGGTCAGCTTAGAAAAGAGACGACTGGGGATGTGGTGAGGAAAGGGGGAATATGACAGAGGTCTATAAAATCATGAATGGTGTGGAAAAAGTGACTAGAGAAGTGTTATTTACCCTTTCATACAATACAAAAACCGGGGGTCACCTGATTAAATTAATAGGCAGTAGATTTAATACAAACAAATTCTTTTTCCACAATGCACAACTAACTTGTGTAACTTATTTTCATGGGATGGTGTGAAGACCAAAACTATAATAACTGGGTTCAAAAAAGAACTGGATAAATTCATGGAGGATATGTCCATCCATGGACCAAGATGGTCAGGGATGCAATCCCATGCTCAGGGTGTTCCTAAACCTACTACTACCAGAAGCTGGGAATGGAAGACTGGAATGGATCAGTCCATAATTGCTGTGTTCTGTACACTCCAATTCAGGCCACTGTCAGAGACAGGATATAGAGCAAGATAGACCATGGTCTGACCCAGTATGGCAGCTCTTATGGTCTTACATTGAAATAGATGCCTAGTGGAATTTTCAAAAGTCCCTTTTGAAAAAATCAATGGAAATTAGACACCTACGTGCTTTTGAAAAACCTACAAGATCCCTTTCAGTATCTTTATGTGCCTAACTCCCTTTAAAAATCTGGTCCTAAAGGTTTGTCTACATAGGGAAGCTATTTCACAGTAAGCTAGAGTCTGAACTTAGAGCACTATAACAGCTATTCTGGAATAACTGCCTCTGTGGATACTCTTATTCTGGCTATAATGTAGCTATTGTGGAATGGTTATTCCAGAATAATTGTGCTGGTCAATCTCCCCAAAGCATTAAGCGACTTAGGAGCACAACTGCCATTGACTTAACCAAAAGCACTTAATTGAAGTTAATGGGGTTTATGCTCTAAATTCCTTAGGTGCTTTTGAAAATGCAATTAAGCCTTAAATCAGCAATTTAAATCACACAACAATAAATAAATAATATTTTTTCAGAGAGTCATAGACTTTTAAGGCCAGAATGGACCATTGGTCTGATCTCATTTTATTTCCTTTTTTGGTGAAGAGTACCATTCCTCTTTTTTTCTTCTTTTTATTTTATTATATTTTAAGAAGTCAAAGCATCTTGAATTTGCAAAGAAGGTCACCCTACCCACTTTGTTCCTTGAGGACCATTGATTATTCTCTGTCCACTTGGTTTTCCATTATTACCAGGTAGTATTTTCCCATTTATATTTGTTTTTGTTGTAAGATTGGGCCTACCGTTACTACCTGAAACAGATAACACAATTATATTCAGTATTCTTAACAAGTGTGTGCACACACCCAAACCACACTTTATAACATGAACAAATAAAATGGTCATTACAAACTGTGCTTAATTATTTACACATGAAGCTGTATGTCCTGTACATAAAGCTGTGTTTACAATAAATTAAATATAAAGGGTTAGATTCACTCTGGCTACTATGCATTGCTCTGTTGATGCAAAGAAGATGTAAACCTGGCCTAACTGGATGCTTAAACTGGATCTATGGTTGCTTTGTGTGTCTGAAATGCAGCAAAGCAGCCATGGCATACCAGTAACCAGGCCCAGAACCTATTAAAACCAGGAAATTCACAATTAAAGCTGAAATCCAAACCATCATAACTATTACAGACATTTATAAGGCACCTATCACCATAGTATCTGCATGCCTTTTCCATAGTTTACAGTGGATCAAGAAATTACATAGCCTCCAAATTAGAGAGTGAATATCTTGAGTGAACCTATAGCACCCAAACCAATTTATCTGAAAAGACCAGAACAAAGGAATTACTAGCCATGAAACTAGCTGCTGAAGGATTCCAGCATCGATCATTAGGGGATCTCACCTTGCATCATACTAGAACAGAGGTCTAGCTTGGCTCCTGATGATTTTCTGGTGAAAGCAAATTCTAGAACTCCTGAGAAGGCCTTGCCATCAGCACTTGCAATTGCTAACCTGCTAGTGGACTGATAGCTGAAGCATTCCTGCCAAAAGCAAGTGCTATAATGGGGAAAATGTCTCTGAAATAAATGGCAGCCCTAAGCCTGCAAACAAGAGCAGAATTTGACCTATTATGAAGGCCCTGATAGAGAAAGGACCATATAGACTGCAATATGTCAGCTCAGCGGGTTTCACATTACAAATGTATTTTCGTTCTGGATTCTGGAATTTTAGCTTTCAGTTGGTTCAGACTAGAAAATCAGGGGTTAGTTTTAAATCTACATAGTAGACTCAGTCTTGCTCCCCTTGAAGTTAATGGGAGGCCAGCTATTGGCTCAAGGAGCCTGGATCAAATCCTTAGGCCTGGTCTACACTATAGAGTTTTGTCGACCAAAGTCAGCTTTTTGCACCAAACCAGTGGTGGTGTATACACTACAATCCCCCCACCCCACTCTCCAGCCAACTCATCTCCCCTGATCTGGCAACAATATAAAACCACCTCAATGAGAAGCATAGAGCTTTTTGCATCAAACTTTTAGCAACAAAGCGTCAATGAAGACACTACACTTGGTTATGTCACAGTAGATGGTCTCCAGGAGGTGTCCCACAATGCCCATCCTGACTACTCTGGCCATCAGTTTGAGCTCTGCTGCCCTGCAGCCATCTGTCCCGACACCTTTAAATTCCCAGAAATTTTTGAAATTCCACTTCCTGCTTGGTCAGCATGGAGAATTCACATTGCATCTTCCCAGCTGACCATGGCTGTTCCATGCACCAAACCTTCTCCTGCTGGGAGCACACCGGAGCTCCTACATCTGATCAGCATTTGTGGAGAGGAGGCTGTGCAGTCCCAGCTCCACTCCAGCCATAGGAATTTTGAAACCCCAGTCAACTTTCTCATGGCATGGCGGAGAAGGGCTATGAATGGGACACGCTGCAGTGCCATGCGAAAATCAAGGAGTTGCAGCAAGGGTTACCAAAAGGCTAGGGAGTCAAACCATCACTCTGGTGCGAACCAAAGTCCTGCCGCTTTATAAGGAGATGGAAGCCATTCTTTGCTTCAACCCCACCTCCACCACCAAGAGCCCTGTGTATACCTCCATGGTCCCCAGAGACAATGGACACCGGACTCAACCCCGAGAAAGAGGTCATGGATGAGGAGGACAAGTTGGAGGACGATGCAGAGCTGGGAACTAGGGAGCCAGGACCTCTTCTTGACCCTGCAGGGTTCAACCCAGTCCCTGCTCTCCTGCCCTGGCCTGCAGGATGCAGGAGAGGGGAACTCTGTTGATTTTTTTGAGCTGATGCTGCTCCTCCCCCCAGACCTGCATAACGATAGAAACCCACCACTCGGTGCTTGTTTCTCACACCCAAATGTGGTGGTGCACCAGGTGCAGATACTCCATGGATGCAAAAAATAATCTGGCGTTGTTTGTTTGCATAGCACACAGCAAGTCAGGCACTTTGGATTCCTGGTTCGACTGGGAGCTCATGATATACCGCATAAGCAGTTGTGATGTGTTCAGAACACTGGCAGCAACAGCAGAGAGCAGTGCAGGATCCATCCTTTCAGATAGAGATGGTGGGCGCACAGGAAACAGGAGCCAATGAAAAATGCTGCGAAATGCAGTGATTTCTGTCCCATCATTCCATGAATTCCGATTGCATCATGGGACATTGAGCCCGCACCCATGATACACTGCGACCCTCTCCACCTTCCCACAACTCCTAGCGGCACAAGGTGGCAAGTTGCACAGTGGGATAGCTGCCCACACTGCACTGCTCTCACTGTCAATGCTAGAGCACCAACTGTGGATGTGCTTCGGCGACACAAGTGCTGTGTGGACAGGCACAAGCGTTGTAATTATAACGCTTTTTGATCATCGCTGTAACTTGCATCGACAACACTCTCTAGTGTAGACAAGGCCTAAGTTTCTATGCAAGTTTAAGTGGAAAGAACTAAAAACAACATACAAAAGGTCTGGGCCTGGTTTACCTTTCATTTACATCAGTGGAGTGTCTCCTGATTTACCATGGAGAGTGACTTTTGATGTACAAGACTGTAAATGAGAGCAGAATCTGACCAGTTATTTTAAAAAGCAGACATTTCAATTTCTTTTGGGATGCACTACTGCAATACTTTCATCTCTTCGCAGCTGAAAAGCAGCACTCCACAATGATTTGTTCTGAAGAGTATAAGCATTTGTTTTTTTTTCTGACATGTCTGGCCTGTTTGCTCTGATCCCTATGGGATTTTAAAAAAAACAGATGCAGAATTTCCAAACACAGCTTTAGTCACTAAAAATTTCTTGAACTTTATAAGTATTTTTTTTAAAATCCATCACCATGTGGAATCTTTTTTTTAATTTTTTTTTAATTTTTAATCCAACCCCCTACAAATTTTTTACAAAGAACCCAAAAGGGGAGGGGACGGAAATGACTAACATTTCTCCTCACCTCTAGAAGAAAACACTAGACAGAAAGAACAAACTTCATCTCATACAGCGTCGTATCATTTAATTCGGCTCAGAGCTAGAACAGCAATGGCCTCATCTACACGCACTCAACCTCGGAATGGAGAGTGATTTTAGAATCTTGCCCCCACCAAATACATAGGATGCTCACTCATCATGCACTCCCTTTGCTGTCAACTTGTGTGTTCTCTTCCTGCTGACGAGGGGGTATCCCAGCTCCACACAGATGGTTGTAACTGGCAGATCCAAAAAACCCAAGGGACTAATTTGTAGAGGTGTTGAGCACCCATAAGTACCACTTCAGTCTACTGGAGTGGTAGGTACTCACCACCTCTGAAAACCAGACCCTAAACTTAATCTCTCATGCAAAAAAAATATGCCTATACTGTGTAACACCAGTGTAATTTAAGATCCAATCTGCAATGAGAACTATACAAACAAAGGGACTCCTGCACCCAAGTGGAGCCCCACTAAAGTCAACGGGGCTTGGCAGGAGCAAAAGTCTACTTTGCATGGTTCCCGTTGATGGACTGGGACCATCATGAGCTGTTCAGTCTCACTCCCCTCTGGTACAAAAGGCTACTTAACGCAATGGAGAAATAGAACAGATGTGGTTCAATACTACTTTTGAGTGCCTATATACTGGAGCGATAGCAGGTATTCCTAACTATGGCTTATTGAGTTTGGGGTCTCAAATATTATATGCAGTAGGTTACAAAATAGTATTGCAATGAAACTGCTGGCTTATTATTGGTCACTCAGCAGGCAATAACCAGCAGACACCCTTCAAGAAAACAAGCTTTACAAGTTTAATTGCTGATAAGTGAACAACAACAAACAGGGATACAATCCTGAATGGCCTATCAACTCTATTCCCTTTAAAGTGAAGCAGCAAAAATTGTTTCTAAAAATTAGTTAAAGAAAGCAGAACATTCTGGATCAGCATGAGAAAACATCTTATTGTAGGGAAACAGGCAAGGTAAGACCGCAGGAGATAAGCAACAGAGACCAGAATAGCAGGTTTTAGTTAAAACCTGGAAAATCCTGTCAGTAACCCACACAAGGAATAGACATAAGATTATTTCTGCTGAAGAGCAATCTATGAGAGAGAGAGATATCCTACATACACATCATCTTTCAACACATACTTAGTTAAGCTATTAGTCTATAATTAGTGTTGCCCAGTTTCCATACATAGTCCCGGACTCTGTAATCTGATCTCCCTGGGCAAATCCCTGAGCCTCACTGATTTCATAGGAGACCACAGAGGCATACGGGTCAGGTCAGATTGTAGGATCAAGTCTTTGGACTGTGATCTCTCACCATATCACCCTCTGTGTCTGTACAGTATTTAGCACAATGAGGACCACAATGAGGCTGTCTGGGTACTACCAAAATATGAACAATAAATTGAATTACATACTTCAACTTGTATCCTGATGAAACAATGCAGCTTTCATCTAACAGCTGATGGGGATAAACATTCAAGACAGTAAAATTAATAAAATCATCAAAGTAAACATATTACCTTGTCTATACGGAGGTCTGACAAATTGCCGTTGGGAAAGGTTTCGTAGCCTTGAGTTTTGTAGTCGTTGACGGGGGAAGAGAGGGGACGAAGATGAAGGAAGGGTTGGAGGAGTAGAGTGTGTGGGATACATCTGAGAAGGCACAGATATGGATGCAGACGAGCGTGGCCAGGCCAACCTTGGCTTAGAAGATATATGTGGTTTGTTAGGGGACTGAGAAACTCTTGAGACTACAGAAGAAGACAACCTGCCTTGAGAGGCAGGAAGAGATTGTTTTAAAGTGGGAGGCTCTTCCTCCTCATCTTTTTCTTCTGCAGAGTTTACTCTGTGTATTAGATGAGAACCCGCTGGTTTCCTTTTATCCCTGGCACCATTGCCATTCATATTTTTACTGTCTCTAGAATTGGAGGAAGATGACCATCTTGCAGATGAAGATAATGTGGGTTTCTCCTCCACTTCTCCCTGATCATGCTCATTATTAGTAGCATCATCATCATCTTCCTTTGAAACTGACTGGTGAGATTTAGATAAAGAGGAGAAAGGAGCTTTTAGAGAAGGTTCCACTTTTGATGGTGTTGACTGGAATGGGCCATATTTTTTCTCACTTTTGGATGCTGTTCTAGTAGGGACTCTGGAACCTGAATGGTAATTAGGTACCGAAGGATGAGTTTGTCTCAAAGAAGTGGAGGATGACTTTGACAATAAAGAAGTATCCCTATTGTCCTTTGCTGTGTCACTGATGGAGCTAGAGCCTGAGTGAGCAGGTTTTGAAATGGCTACCTTGGATCCAATATGCCTGCCTGCTGGCAAAAATGAACTTGATCCTCTGGAAGGAGTTAGAGAGTCATGCCTACTTTTGTGTTTTTCATCAACTTTACTAATTTGAGAACCTGACTGCTGGTGTTGTGAAAGAGATGAGCTAGAATTTCCCTGAGATAAAGAGGTAGATATTCTCCTAGAAGAGACATCTTTAGGGAATGCAGAATGGGCATGTATTCTGTCATCTGCCTCCTGCTCCTCAGCCACATCCTCATCCTCCTGTAATTTTTTGTTACTTTGAGGGGAAATCTGAGAAGGAAGCCAGTCTCTAGAATTTAACAAGGATAATTGAAGTTGAGACTGACCAGCATGTCCCTTTTGAGAAGGGCTTGGTTCTGAATGGAGAGCTTTCTGGGATGAGAAACGAGAGCCCCCATTTAATGTTTTTTTAGACAAAGGCATACTTTGTTTTGATTTAGTGGTTTCCTTCACCTCCTTACCATCCTGATCATCGGGCTGTTGTTTGGAAGCAGAAGACTGTCCAAGAGAATACTTTTCTGCCGTAGCCACTGATGAAGACCCAGTGGAAGATGATGAGCCTGATAAGGCTCTTGACCTTGCATCCTGACCATTTGTTACCTGGTGAGAAACACTAGGACTAGGGTGGTGGTTAGTTCTAGTAGATGAGGGAGATCTCCCAGATATTGAAGGCAATGAAGAAGATTGACGGACTGTAAGCAAAGAACCTGATTTTGTGGGAGTTTCCTCTATTTCTGTGCTAAGTTCATCTTCTGAACCAGAGAGCTGTGATTTTTCTTTGAGTGGCTCTCTGCGGCGAGTACTAGACTCTACCGAAGGACTTCTTCTTCTGGTATAGACTGCTGTTGAAGATGACTGTCTAGAAGAGGAAGGTGAGTGGTCATGTGCAATAGTTGAAGGTAATGGTTTCTCATCTTCACCCTCCAATTCTCTAGCATCTCTATCAATATTGAAACTTGACCTACGGGCACTAGTTGAAGTTAGGTGTGCATTACTCTGAGGACGAACCTTTGAGGAGACAGCAGAATAAGGGGATTTAGAGGGTTGTATCTTAGGTTCTTGATTATTACTGACCCTGTTTAGAAATTTATTGGTTGTATGAAATGCTTTGTGCTTGAGCAAATTAAAACGTTCAGATGCAGTCTGTCCTAAAGATGACCTAGAATTAAACCTTGAAGAGGAAGAGTCTTGTCTTTTCTTTTCCCCTTCTGTTTCTGTGTCCTCACTATAATTATCATCATCAACATCCCTTCCATCAGACCTATGTTTAGCAGAAGGTGGGACACGTGAGTGAGTTAAAGTATGACTAGCAGAAGCAGAAACAGCAGACTTTGATGATACAGCTGCCATGGTTAATTTTGGATCCTTCAAAATTTGAGGATTGGAACCTGAGGGAAGTTTTGTTTGCAGTGATGGAAGTGAATCTCCATCATGGGAAGACCTGTAACTTGACCTTTCATTTCTACCTTCTACCTCTTTGCTATCATAATGGTCATAACTATCACGGGTACCAGAGTGAACTAATTTAGAGGAGGGATAGCGTGAATGACTTTGAGAGTTTGTAACTGTTGATGATGTAGGTAATTTAATTGGCACTAAAGAGGTGTGTGGCTTACTCTGATGGCTCTGGACCTCCTTGTGAGACACAGCGGACTGCCGATTCAATGGTAAAGCCAGGTGAGTGTGCTCTGGAGTTTTAGAAGATACTTGACTGGACCCTTGTCTTTTTAATGGCACAGAATCTAGAATTATTTGCTTTTCCTCCACACTTCCTGCAAGATCATGAGGTACATTATCAGCAGGCAGATTATCTAAAGGGATTTTAGGGGAAGAAGGAATATTGGAGTTGTCTTGTCTTTGACGCTTTGTTTCATTATCTGTGTATTTAGGAATGGGAGAAGATGCAAAGGAAGAGGATGAGGAGCGTTGGATTAAGGAAGGTGATGATGAGCCATGTTTGTCTGTGCTTGTTTGTCTTGTCCTTACTAGAGTGCGTGTTCTAACTGGTGTTCTACCCGAAGAAAGGACAGAGTGAAATGGCCTGCTAGCAGAGTGGGGCCTAATGTTTTTTCTCTGATCTTGGGTTTTAGGCAGTGGTTTTGGAGTTTCATTGGAGGAATCATGATCATCTGTGACTTCAGTGGACTGGGGATCTGATTCTTGCTCCGATGTCTTTTTAGAAGATAGCTGTGATTTATTTAACACCCCACTACCAGTCAAGAGTTTATTCTTAAACTCAGGAAGAGGATTTTTTGTATCTCCACCACTGGGGGAACTAGATGAATGAACAGCAGTATGCTTAGAAGAAGCTGATGGTTGGATTTTTTTAGACAAAACGGAAGTGGTTCGAGGTGGGGATGAAGGCACAGCATCACCAGGCTTTTTAGACTCCATAGTATCTTGAATTTTTGTTTGTTGATGAACATCTGAATCATCCCTACTTGCTGCAAAAGAGAAAAAAAAAATTTTTTTAAATTCACAACGATATCTGTAAAAACAGTATAAAAACTGCCTAGAAAAATGAATCAGTCAGCAAGATCCAGATCATTCTTTGGAACGCTGAATAATAATTAATTCTGTAACAGTTAATCTACTGGGAAATAGAAATATCACTACATTATCAATTGGGGAAAACTTACAATAAGAAAACAATCAGTTGAGAGTAGGCAGTACTAGACAAATAATTGGAGCTAGATCTTCAGCATAGCTTTATTGATTTCACAGATTAATAGATTCATAGAGTCTAAAGCCACAAAGAACCATTGTGATCTAGCCTGACTTCCTGTATAGCACAGGTCCTAGAACTTCTCCCAAAATAATTCCTAGAGAATACCTTTTAGAAAAACATCCAATTCTGATTTAGAAATTGTCAGTGATGAAGAATCCACCATGACCCAGGGTAAATTGTTCTAGTAGTTAATTACGCTCACCGTTAAAAATGTAAACGTTATTTTCAGTCTGAATTTGTCTAGCTTCAGTTTTCAATGCAGCTATGCTGATGTATACCAGCTGAGGATCTGGCCTTTAGTGCTACATTAAAAATAGTCATCGGATCTTGTGTTTGTCTATATAACAATGTACTTATAGTAAAAAGCAAATATTTTGGAGTTTTGCCTGAATAAGGACTGCAGAACTTTGTGCATTAACATTTAAAATTTAGTTTTTATACGCTGCGAATATTGTCAGGAAGAGTACATGCAAACAAAATACAGTATAGATTTTGTTGAGCTTTGTAAAGCAAAAGGAATATATTCATGCAGTAGGTCATGAAATAGCCAGAGAGACATGTTTACTTAAAATATTCTCTTTCCCTTTATACTGTATGTGCTATAAAGGTGATGACTGATTAATTACAAGCATCTATTGGATCAGTATTGCCATGACAGATCTAAGTTTCAAAGCTTATAACAAGCTGGCTATTAAAGAATCTTTTAAATGAAACAGTGCTATTAAACTGGAATTCTACAGTTTAGTGGAATAAAAAGCCAATGACTGCAATAAAAAAGTTGCACAAACAAGTCAGTGACAAGAATGAATAGACTGAATCATAGGCACACGATACTTACCTGTTGGCATAACGACACTGAAGGCTTTAGACTGAGGACCTTGTCCCCTCCTGTTTGCTGCACGAATTTTGAAAATATAGCGTTCCCCGGGCTGCAGACCATCTATTATGGCAGAAGTAGTATCTCCACGATAGGTGATGGACTTTGCTCCGAATGGTTTGAGAGCCGGGGCGTATGAAAGAATGTATTCTGAAATGATTTGGCAGACGGTTGGAAGGAGGAAACTGAAAACAGTCCTGTTTCCAGTGGACAGACTGTATGGGTAGGATGAATTAGAACGTGCATTACTAAAATTAATACATTAGCAATGCACGTCAAGTCAACAGTTGGAGTATAAAGACATGATATACAATAAGCTGAATAAACATTCATTCAACATATTAGACTAGAATATATATCTATATATAGAGAAAATTAGCTGATTAAGCATACAGAACACAAGAGATAAATCCTTCTAAAGAATATTTAAGCAACAATTCCCATTGTTGCTCATTATACCAAACAATAATTTTGATGGGAGCTATGCATCCCAAATGGAAAAAATAATGGTTGCAAAGTCAAATATTAGGTGGTCTGGCCACTGCTATCACGTTTTTTGTTTGCAAAGATTCAAAAAGTTCTACACTCGGCATTTATTCTAACACGAATTTGACAGATTGTATCTAACAACAGTTAGAAAACGTGTTGACTATAATGAAACACTAGCATTCCAACTGGTTTTTAATTGCCTTATAGCTACTGGCAATAAAGTCTGATGCAACCAATAACTGTTCAGTATTACTGTTACAGAGTTATTTATGTTAATAAAATAGTAGTAGTACTGAGTGTAAATATGCTGATAGTTAATCAGGAGGTTCAAAGCTTTTTATTCTCGCAGAAATTATACACTATTTTGTGTCAAACATTTGTATGTACCCAACTAACCTTTAAGACATGCAATATTAAAAGCAGGTGAAATACTTTTATTAGTGCTGTTTATTGTTTTATCCTTTACTTGCTCTAGAGTCCTGACACAGTTATAATCACTTTATACTTTAAGGCCCCAATTCTGTAGAAGCATCCCCACTACCACTACCAATTAGCTTTTGTGGAACTCCACCAGATGCAGAGGTCCAATCACTAGATCCTTGGAAATACTGGGACCTTAGACTCCCTGCTAACACAACATTTAAGCAGCAGCTTAATTTGAAGCACAGGAGTACTCCCATTGCAGTGAGTGAGACTACACACATGTTTAAAGTTAAGCTCCTGCTTAAATGCTTTTCTGGAAAGGGCCTTAATTAGAATAGTTTGTCCATACAGAGCAACTAGATAGTATATTAAATTCTCAGCTTGATAACTTGAGATCTTATCTAAAAAAGATACCTTAACCTACATGTGCTCTGTCCAACACAATTAAACATATATTTCCCCCTCATTGACACACAACACTCATTAATTGTAATGGGAGAAGTTCACCCTGTGCAGGGGACCAGCACAAGGCCTAGGTACTATTTAAGTCCCTCTGAAAAAAGCACCTCTCAAAAGAAGACTGAAGTGGTGCTGAGACCTAGCATTGGCCATCTGCACCTGGGTGAATTTTACCCTAACAGGAATAATGTATGCATGAAGGGGAACATATAACCTGTAGTTTTCCCCATTACACTCTCATAAGACCTTGATTCACAGAGTAGCATTTTTCCTGTAGTAACATGCAAGATGCCTTTTTCTCTAACAATTAATCTATGTTAGTTGCATTAAGAAATGCAATGACTAAGACCTGGAACAATTCATAAAAACAAAGATTAAAAATGCATCGTTTATATTCTCATACATGAATTAGTTTTACGGATCAGTGCAAAGACTGTAAATCATTAGCAGGCATGGGAAGTATTCTTCCTTCCTGGTAGTAAAGAATATCCATATTGGAGATAAGAAACACATGATATACAGGAATAACAGTGGTACTGATCATGAAAGTTCTACAACTATTGTTATTTCTGGCACTGGCTACTAGAGGGTAACTTCCTCAATTATTGAGATATGAAATGTGATCAGACTGGAAAACGAACAAAATAAGCTTACAATATGTGTGAAATAAAGCCAACATTTGGAGTAAACAATGATCATGAGAGACCTAATCCATGATTTAATTTCCACTGTATATGTATAATTTAATCATGTTTATTTAAAAAAAAAAAAAAAGGAGCCCTCTCCTATGGAACACCATCTCAAAAGAAAATATTTTGGTCTTCGTTTTCCAAAGTGATTTGAGGTGGCTCAATATTTGAATCCCCAACTTGCGGCACCTTAAAGGGACCTTGTTTTCAAGAGTTAAGAGCTCAGCCTCTGAAAATCAAGCCCCTTTAAAAGGGGTCTCAAGTTGGGCATTCAAAAACTAGAGTCAACCCAAATCACTGGCCATTTTTGAAAACTTCAACAAACGTGCCGATTCCTCAAAACTCAGTGCACGCTTTTAAAATTTCATATCACATCCATGCATCACTGCCCAGGGTTTTTTTTGTTTGTTTGTTTGAAGCAGTAGGGTGATACTTTGGCTTCACTGAAGTGCATGGCAAAACTCCTGTTCATTTTAATAGAGCCAGGATTTCACCACTGGAGTGTACACAATGCAGGTCTTTTGTGCTGATATGATATATGCTGTCTCTTTTCCCCTATGCCATTGGCTTGGTGACTCCACGGTTCTGATAAAGCAGTTGTATAATGTTCCAAAGGGATGGAGAGAAAAGCTGGTGGTTCCTTCAGTCATGGGTGAGTGCAAGTAGCCTAATTACCTGCAAATGGAGTTTTTTGGGGAAAAGGGGAAGAATGCTGGAAGGTTGTTCAAATCGTATCCAAATAAATTACCACTGACTGACACAGACCTACTTTGGTAACTGTTGCTTATGTTTGAAATTTCCAAATGTCAATATTTTATGCTTGATTCTTTAAGGGGAACTTTCGCACTTTGGAAAACTTTAAAAAATCATGAAACCTAATTCCACTATTCTGATGATTATCCTATCCATGCTCCTTTTTTAAATCATCAAAATGGCATTGTACTACCTCCATCGACAACTCATCTCCCCCCTGCTTGATACGGGAGTGAAATCATATGATTGTATTTGTGATATCACAATCATTTTGATGGCAACAGCTTTGTGACATCCCAGGCAAAGCATGATGGCTTCATGCAGCGCATGGCAAAAGCTGAAGCTGAGCTGGAAAGGAGAAAACTCTCCTGCACATGCAAGAATTGTTAATAAGAGAAGATTACTGGTATGGTCGGCTACAACTTGCACAGAAGTTTCTTTTAACTGAGCTTGCCACAGAGTGGAAGTCCCTCTTGAAGAACCTTAGCCCCCTACAGTTGTACATTACATACAGCAGCAGTGTCTGTTTAACTTTATCACTATCATGTGATTTCTGCAGGTCAGTTTGTCTTTAATTTCTCTCTCGGTCTGTTAACTGGCAGTAATGACGTACCTTTTACTTTTCCTTCACTCTCTGCAAGAGGGTCCCAAGATGCAGTAACAGAAGTTGTTTTGCCTTTTACTAGCCAAACATCTAAATTTTCAGGTGCACTGGCAGGAGCTGTGAAATATTCAGACATACACAAGAATAGAAATTAAAGGTAAGAAGTAATGGTTATACACAATGGCATATACTTTTTGCCCCGTGTTTGCATTCCAACACCTTCTAAGCAACTATTTCAAAGACATGATATGAAAAGCATTGATGAAGTATTGATCCATCTGCAGCTGCAGCAGATCTAATTTTCAAAAGGTATGTCAGGTGGAAGATAATTTTGATACATACCAGCTTCTGGGGTTCGTTGGTAAACAGAAGCACTCCATTTGCCTTCCCTTTCTCCCTCTGAAATTCGCACTGCAAATTCATACATGGTGTCTGGTATCAGCTTATCCACTAACACCCGTCTGTTAGACACTTGTTTGTAATCCCACCTTGCTGACTCCCCTTTTTCTCGATAACGGACAGAATATTGCCTGGGAATGGAAATGTGAGAGCCAAAATGTCATACCCAATCAATGAAAGTCATTAGAATCAAACACAGTTCAAGTTTTTTCCTACTAATGTGCTTGGCTAAAAAAAAAAATTCTAGTAATGGGGGAAGAGTGAGCATCATGAGCTAAACAATCTATTGTAGACTATGTCTACATGATGAGCACTTTATCAGGACAGGGTTACCAGTATATTACACTGGCAAAGTGCTCCTAGAGTGGATGCAGCTTACACTGGCAAAACTACTCTTTTACCAGTATAACTTATTCCACCACCCCAGAATGAAACAAGCTATACCAATAAAATTGCAGTTTTGTTGGTATAACTGCATTTACACTACAGATTTCTGCAAGCACAGCTATGTCAGTCAGGGATCACATCTTTTCACGCACCTGACCAATACAGCTGTGCTGGCAGAATTCTGGAGCATAGATGGCAGCACAAACTTAGTATCACTGTACCAATCACTGCAGCATCTAGGTTCCCCCTAATGTTAAGGTGAATGACATGGAAGCCGGTTGCACCCTGAAAGGAACTCATTCTAGGGGAGAGCTGGTAGTGTTTGCCCTGCTGCCCTGCAGCAGGGGGTTCTTATAGAAAGGAGAGCCTTACTTTGGAGGTTGGGGTTATTGGGAGCCCTACCAAAGGAGATTGCCTTTGGGATGAGTAAATCAGCATCTCTCAAGGTTGCACTCTCCTTACCCAGGATCTTTTGGCTGTGGTTCCTCCATCCACCACCACAATCCTCATTCAAGTGACCTTTACATCGCTACAGACCATGCACCCTGAAGTTAATATATCCCATTGTCTAGTCTCCTTATATACTTAGATAGCAAGCCTTTGGAGACAGGAGCCTTCTTTTCATGATACACATGGACAGCACAGAATGGTGCTTGATCCTGATCTGGGTCGCTAGAAGCTACTGAGATACAAATAAGAGTGATAATAAAAACAGTCCTTAGCATGTTTTAAACACACATTTTTATTTTTCTTTAGTTGAGTCCAATCACATTAAAAAGGCACCTGTCTTCATCTGTATGGCTCCCTTCTTGTAACAGAGTGGCTTGCCCTTGGGCTGGAGAGCCTGGGGCTAAGCCAACCCTGATTACAGAATGTGCCTCACCTGAGAGAAATCAGGTGCTCCAATTTAAAGGTGGCAGGAAACTGCAGGGGGTGGCTGGTTGAGAGAGGGAGGGAGGGAGAAAGTGAGGGCTGAGCTCCAGCCAGAAAGGGCCAGGGACTGGTGGTTTCAGGTAGAGTTTATGATTTGTCTGTGAAATTTGACTCAATCAGTCATGATATTCTTGCTGAATATCTTTCTTCAGTGTTCCTACATCCTGAAACAGGGCCTAAGCCCCCAAATTTGGAGCTGAACTGTCCCAAAATTTAAGATGTTTTCAGATATGGGATTTTGTCTTTCTATCAACTACTTTGATTAAGAGAAGAAACTCCTATAAATCTTGGATTGAAAATTGACCAACAGAAGCGTACGATCCTTCTAGTTTGATGCATTGTATCTCCCTGTCAGATATTATCAGTCCAGGGGGAGCTTTCCCTATAAACTAAAAACTCCAGTTCATCACACATTGTGGGGCAAATTAAAGCTGCCCATTACATTTAAGGTAGAGGGGAAAGAGAGTGCAGTGAGATCCTGTATAGATAACAAGAATACCCCCAAGTTATAATAGCTAATGCTACCAAAATTTTGGAAGGGATATTGAACTCCATCCTTCAGAGTTTAAGCCAATCTCTAACTATTAGCAAACAGTATGAGCCCTGATATGCAGGGCACCCACATGGGCGGGGGGAGAAGGGTACACTTTACCAGGGCCCAGAGACCCTGGTGGACCCGCCCCAGGCTGCAACCTCCATGGGTATGTGTGTGGGAGGGGGCCCATGTTAAACGTTTGTACTGGGCCCAAAAATTATGTTTGGGCCTTGTTGATATGGGAACAATTTTACCTACATCTACCTACTTCAGTGTTCTCACTCCATCCTCTGAAGCATCTGGTGCTGACCACTGTCAGAGACAGGATTTTGGTGTAGATAGACCCCTGATCCAATATGGCAATTCCTATGTTCCAATTTTGCCTTGAGTCAAGCTATGCCTGTAACTACACTTTATTATTCAAATATAAAACAGAGCTGTAAACAATGAAATCTTTAGTATACATCTGGAAAACACCGCCACAAAGTAAGTACCTAGCTGCGACAACTTTCTTCTGTTTTTCATATATGGGATCTGTCCACGCAACAAGCACAGACTGAGAGGACATAACGCGAACACTAATGTCTTTTGCCTCCTCTAGTTCATCCTCCTCTGAAATGACAAAGTAACAGAGTGAGTGAGCAATGAGAACTTTGGAAATCTCAACACAATAATAATTGCCACAATGACATTACGTAATATATTGTACTGATATATGACTATCTCAGATGATGACACAGGACAGAACCCCACAGCAATATGATCCTCTCTGCTACAGGTCTTTGTACGAGAATAAGGTGCTGTTCTGTTGTTCAGAATTCTATAAGCGTTTAGCCAATTCTAACCAGTTATTTATGGCAGACAAATTATTAAAATACTCACATTCCTTGCCCCCAGAAAACCCACCACTAGGACTGTGCAGAGAACAGAAATCCCATTTCATGAAAGATTTTGAAATTTGATTTCATTGTGAATTGTAGGGAAACCTGAAAATTTAGAAATGTTCTGTGAGGAAAAATTAAACAAAAATTGTTTTGGATCAATCAAAAAGGTTTGGTTTCAACAAAAATGAAACTTTTTTCAAAATTTCAACTTTTTTATTTTTAAATATATAATATAATTGAAAAAAAAAGTCACTTCAAAATGATAAATCAAAATGTTTCATGCAAAAAATGTCAAAATAAGATATTTTAACATTCTTGGAACTTTTGGGGGGAGGTGGGAGGAGAGAGGGGTATAAAATTTCAGCTAAATCAATGTAAGACCTCAAAACGTTCTGATTTAGGTGAAACTGCATTTTCCAAAAGAAAACTGTTCCATCAAAGTATTTCTGATCAGCTCTGCTCACCACCTGGTGACCAGGATACACTATGCTTATTGTTATTACAACAACAATCATTCTCTATACATCCCAATGGCACAGAACAAATGAAGAACAAGGCCCATGCCCCCTCAGCGCTGCAGAAGCGTAAAATTTGGAAATTGTTCAGGTCTGAGGAGGGCTGGGGCCAGTAAATGTTTGACTATGTAGACACACAGTCATTCTGCAAAGGGAGAATGATCCAGCTACAGGGCTTAGTGCAGTCCTGAGGTTGAAGTATTTACCACAGAGCAGCTCTACTGCCACTTCAGTCAAGGAGTGAAGGAATGGCATTCCTCTGCAGCCCAGGTCCCACAGAAATCCCTGCTATGCATCCCAGTGACCTGGGCTGGGAGCTGGGACCAGGATTTAATCCTTAATTAATATCAGTGTGTATACAAAAGTTAATGCTGTAAAACTAGATCCTCCCCTTCATATTTTATAGTATACTTTCTCGATGCATTTCATTGCTTCCAGGTTAGGGGTGATTTTTTTTTTTTTGTTTTGTTTTGTTTCTTTTTTAAATATCTTGTCCAAGGAAAAGTTAGATCTCAAATTTGATTGTCCAAAATGAAAATATGATTATTCCAACATAATAGTATCTAGATTTTATATAGCACTTTTCATTAGTAGATCTCAAAAAGTGTTTTACAAAGGAGGGCAGTATCGTCACCCACCATTACACAGATGGGGAAACAGAGGCACATAGAAGCGAAATAATTTGCCCAATGTCACCCAGCAGGGCAGTAGCAGAGTAGGAACAGAACTCAGGTCTCCTTGCCCAGTGATCTATCCACTAGACCACACTCCCTCGCTCTGTAGATCTTTGTAGCCAAAATGCGTGAGTTTGTTTTTTAAATTAAACTGACCAACATTTTCCTCCCTAATGGACAGGAAGGCCAATTTGTTCAGACCTGCCCTTATAACACCAGCCACCCAGAGGTTAGAACTGAAAAATGGCCATCAGCCTCAGTTTTCATGTAAATGTCATTGAGTAGCAGCTGTACTTCGCACTACATGTCAGGGACAGGGCCCTCCCTCATTTGCATTGCGCACCCTCCCTTAAGTTCAGCGTAGGATACATCTGGTTTTCTTGTGTTGTTCAGTTTCATTTACAACAAAACTGAAACAGAGAACCACTCTTCAGTCTCAGCATGATGGACCAGTCAGTCAGTAAGAAACCACAGCCACGTCTATACACAAACGCCACTTGTCCATGGGGACCGGACCCAGGCCCTTCAACACCAAAAGTACAAGTGCCTGCTTCTGCGCAGAGGGCAAACTCCTTGAGCTGTGAGTAAGTAGAAAGGTATTACAGTGGCTGAGGCTAGCCCCTAGGGAGGAACATTCACTACGGGCCTGATTCAAAACACATTGAAGTCCATGGAGAAACTTCCATTGCCTTTCAACGGGCTTTGGATGAAACTCTAAGCTGGTGTGTTACATTGAGCATAAAAGAGCAGCTTGGCTGGTGGGCAATAAGTAATTATATTTCACTTGTCAAAAGCAGATTTTTGGTCACCCAGGACAACAAAGCTTTTCCGAGCCTAACCACCACTATTCAAAAGAAGTAAGACGTTTTCTTTCCCTTAGAAAGTGGATTTTCAGCCATCTCTGTTTAATGGAAGCACCATCTTGAAAACAAGACACAGAAGGACAAATGAAAACCATGTAATTTTTCTACAAGGTGTGATTTGAAAATGGAAATACCTGTAGGGAAAAAATTAGCAGGACTGATTGATGATGTGACTCTCTGAGGAGAGCTCTGAGCCATGATACTAATACAATATAGCACCCAGCTCAGGAATGGTTAATTTAATTACCCAGTTAACACATCTAAAATGTTCTTCAACCCCCCAGCATGTTCTAACTGTAATATGATGTGGTGAGAAAAATGTTGAGCCATGTTGAGGGCTTAATATGAACTCGTGTGACTTCTAACTTCAGCGACAGTACACAGATGTGCACTCTCTCATTTCCAGGGAGGGGGGAGCAAAAATTTGCTGTGGATGCCTAGCCCCTCTGAAAATCAGGAAACCAACACAGATATTTACATTCAAGCCTGAAAATGTAGGCATTGAGTCTCAATGGCCAGCTCCTGTTGCTGTTATAATCAGTAGCAGCTTTGCCACTGACTGCAGTGAGAGCAGGATTGAGTCCTTTACACACAAATCTATTCTACCGATTTGAATTACAGGAGCAACCAGAGACATCAGTCACAGCAAGTACCCCCAGTGTGCGAGGTACTGTACAAACGTAGTAAGAGATGGCTCGTCCCAATCTATTGTCACAAAGCAGCATATATTTCACTTTTCATACACATTGCTTCATGACTTGACTGCAAATATGAAAACAACATACCTGAGATCTTTCTCTTGGTTAAAGCTGCCCTATAGACTGGTTGACTCTGCCCTTGGGAATTCCTTGACTGCAGTGAAACCATATAAACCGATTCAGATGCTACACATGAGAAAAAGCACAGACTTTTCTATAATCTTTTCCACAGCAATGGTAAACAAAGTTTCAATATCGTCAAGCAGAAGTCATTACATTTTTTTATTTAGGAAAATTCTATCTCTACAGGAGGGAAAAAAATCAGTTTCCTTAAAAAGAAACTTGGAAATTGTTGGCATTTACCACTAGAAGTTTTCATGTACATAGGTACCATAGCTATGCATGGCATTTTAGAGGCAGGTACACGATCTATAAATCCCATAATCTGAAGGTTTTGTTTTCTTACTTTCTCCTGAAAAAATTCTAAATATTTGCTCTCTCTCACACACACACACACACACACACACACACACACACACACACACACACACACACACACACACACACACACACACACACACACACACACACACACACACACACACACACACACACACACACACAGCTGAATTGTAGAATAAAGGCAGTGAAAGACCAAATGCTGCAGTTTAAAACACTGCATAGTATTTTTCACCATTATTTACTGCCTGATCCAATGCTCACTGAGTTAATGAAAAGAATCCCAATGACTTGAATGGGTATTGGATTAGGCTCCTGAACAGTGTAGGATGATATGTACTCTAAGTTATATCGGTGTGTGATGGGGATAGAGAGCACAGGGAGCTTCTCCCACGCATACACCTCATCCCAGCAGCAGCTCCGCAGAGCTCCAAGCCAGCGTGCGGCTGCGGGAGTGACTAACATATCTGGCAGGGTGCTGAAAGCAACGTGCACGGAACTTGGAGGGAGGGAGCGCAAGTTGTAGGAGGGAAGAGTTTGGAGGAAGCATCAGGGAGTCAGTGTGCGTGCACATGGCTAGAATGCTAGCTAGAGTCAGACAGCCCTGTAACTAGTTCTGCTCATACAGAGCCAGTTTAGTTTAGTGTTAGCATCTTGGAGTCTTCTGGTGAAGTAAGGAGGAAAGTTTGGTGCAGTGTGTACCTCCTCCTCCCCTCAGAACTATACAGCTTGTGCCAGCAGGATGACTCAGGACACTTGCATGCAGCCAGCCCTGCTCTGCTCCCTCATTGGCTCAGTATAGTAATGCCATGATCAATATCACCTGCTAACTAATGTCCCGATGCAGCAAGGTACGTGAGCCCACGCCTAACTTTAAGCCTGACTTCGGTGTGGTTACTCACAAGACACATTCTTAAGAACCTTGCTGAAGCACGACCTAAAACACATCCCCTGAGGCTTAAAAAAGTTCTGTGCTAGGATGTGGCTCGCTTGCCCTGCGTTGAAAGTCAATAAGCATTTCTTAATAATTCATTGGCTTTTATATAAAACACAATAGCTCTGAGATTAACAGCCTCCTCCTGCTCCACTGATTCAAACCGTCTGGATCCCTCAGGTCCAAGTGCAAAGTGCAGCAGGGAGCACAAGGGTGGTTGTGCTCCAGGGCTGGCACAAGCGGAGGCCACATGTGGGCACAGCAACATTAAGCACTTAGCATGGTCACCTGCGATGGGTGGAAATCCATCTCATCCCCATTGAGTGCCCACTCTGTGCCTCTGATGAGCACAGAGGGGTGAGCAAAGAATGAGAAAGCATGACTGTAAGTTTGACCCCCAGAATTCAAAGGAGACACAAAACTATGCATTCCCTTCTTTGCCCTTACTTGCGGTGTTAGGCAGGAACAACTTGGTGGCCACATGCATACAGTGCTCTCTTTAATGCAGGGTTGGGTTCTGCTGCTCTTTGTCCTGGCCATCATCTTTTACCTTCTGCTTATACGTGCACGATGTGAGATGACAGGCTATAACAGTGTGCGTAAGCATGTTTGCCATTTTAATTTAAACTATTAACGTATGGCCTTGAGCAACAGTGAAAAACAAGTAGACAGGTCGATCCTCTTTTCTCCAGATTCCTGGATTCTCAGGCCAGAATGGGCCACTGTGATCACCTAGCCTGACCTCCTGCAGAACATCAACCATAAAACTTCACAAAAATAATTCCTTTTGAACTACAGCAGATCATTAAAAAAAAAAAAAAAAAAAAAAAAAAGAACATTCAATCTTGATTTAAAAATGGCCAGTGACAGAGATACCACCACTGCCCTTGGTAAGTTGTTCCAATAGTCACTTACCCTCACTGTTAAAAATATACACATTTCCAGTCTGAATTTGTGTAGTTTCAACTTCCAGCCACTGGATCTCATTATACCTTTGACTGATAGATTGAAGAGCCCATTATCACCAGGTAGGTACATCTAGACTGTGATCAAATCATCCGTTAACCTTCCCTTTGTTAAGCTAAATAGATTGACCTCTTGAGTCTATCACTATAAGGTATGTCTGAACAGAAGAACATCACAATGCCGTATTATATATGAAACAAAAGAAACAGAAACCAGGCTCACTGGCTGAAGCTAGACCCATAGCATGGAAATTTAGCTCACCTAGTTTCTTAGCCTCAAGGCCTTGCTCATGTTTTTGCAGAGGAACATAAGTCATCTTTCGGCTGCTTTCCCCATAACCCCAGGGGTAGCCTTGAGATCTACGTGGACTCCTGAAGCCTGAGGACTGGGGTAGCTTCCACCGGGCAGATAATTTGTCTGAAGATCGGATACGCACTCTCAAAGGTTTGTTTGGCACTTCCTTCTCTTCAAAAAACAAATCAAGCAAATACACAAAACCACCACAGTTACTATTACACATTTGTCATATGTTAGTAGTAGTTGTCTGTCTGCACATTTAGCCATAAAACAACATCAAAATCTGTTTATAGCTCTTTTTAATTTTGTTATAAATCCAACCCCAATAAAAACATGTTTTCCAAGAGTGGCGTACAACACTCAATACATTTTTTCCCAGGCACTTCAGAGAAAATGGTGTAAGACATCCAAAGTGAAAACATATCATACTGTGAGGATTCTTGCCAGAAGTCTTGGATGTCTTACAAATCTCTTGTTTCATCTCTTCCCTTCGCTCCCCCCCTTCCCTCCCCTACAGCTTTAGGCACATAAGTACGTTATTTTCTGGCAAGTAATAAATGTCAGAATATTTCTGTGCTGTATTTTATACTATGTACACTGAAAGCAGTTAATGCTCCCCAGTACACATCACTAGTAGTTCTGGTCACCTACAGCGTCTTAACCATGCTTTCTTGCATGTGCCTGAACTCTAGACTTCTAGAGTTCAAAATTACAAACTTTCTTGATATGATCACTCGTGCAGACAACACCGCCACTGGTACTTTATAAAAGTCATTTGTATTTTACATTCACTAATAAGTAGGCAACTCCCCTCTTAAGAAATTGTATCAATACAAGTATTGCTTGAGCAACTAATACACTCATTCCAATGGCACTGCCTTCTTTTTTCTGCCAGTTTCCATTTTAAACATACACGGCATCATGCGAACAAGTATTCAACGGTTAAAGTAGACAGCTCCCCCTACTGCAGAGGTTTTCAAACTGTGGGGCACACCCTTCTAGGGGGTGCATGGAGGAACATTCAGGGGTGGGGCTAGCAGCAACACCAGATGGTTCGTGCCAGCCCCGCATGGTGGGGCCCAGGCCAGTCTCCACAGGGCGGGAGCACCATCTCCACTGTGACTCACCTCAGCGGGCCACCTTGCCTGCGCATCAGTGTCGACATCTGCTGTGGCCATGCCGATTTCCGCTCCCGGCAGCCTCCGCACCCAGCGTTGGCTCCACCCGCAGAGACCATCACACGCACCTTCCCCCTCCCCCCCCGAAAACCTGAGAGGGGGGAGGGGGCAGAGGGGCAGATATTGGCCCTGCCCTAGCGGTGCAGCCTGCCTGCAAGGTAGAAGTAGCTGCTGAGGAAGCCTTGGCTGTGCCATTGGTAAATATCTGCGAGGTGAGGGCGCAGCCAAAAATTGTTACTCAAAAGGGGGGCTCGGCTCAAAAAGTTTAAAAACCGCTGCTCTACTGTTTCTCCCACTGCACCAGCCAGAGAGAGGCTGCTTACCCAAACCAGAGAGAGGAGCTGGAGCGGTGTTCCCTCCCATTCCCCTTCACTTGAAACTCTGCAAGCACCATTCAGGGAGTCGACACACTCATTAGGTAGCACATTTCTTCTGAGAGACCACCTTGCTCTAAAGAAAGTGCCATTGTCCACACAAAGTTTCAGAAAATAGTTAGATTATCTACTCTGGTCTTTGGCTCATACTGCTCCTGTGGCTTTGAGCCTTTTGCTCCCACCTAGAAAACTGCACAGTTTAAAAAAAGGGAGAAGAAAAAAAAGTGTAAAAGTTTAGCTGAGGTGATTGCACCAGCACCATGGGGCCTAGTTCTAATTTGGATGCTGATTGAGACCCCTCGATGCTACTGTAATGCAAAAACTGAATTTGAAAAATATCGATCAATGAAAACTAGACAGTATGACTCAGAGACTTTAAGGTCAGAAGGGACCAATATGATCATCTAGTCTGACCTCCTGCACAATGCAGGACACAGAACCTCACCCACCCACTCCTGTAATAGACCCCTAACCTACGACTGAGTTACTCGAGTCCTCAAATCAGGGTTTAAAGACTTCAAGGTACAGAGAATCCAACAGCAAGTGACCTGTGCCCCATGCTACAGAGGAAGGTGAAAATAGATCCTGCTGATAAAGCAAGTTCTCTCCTTAATTTTGCTGTCACTCTAGGCCATAGGCACAATTCTCCTTTCAGGCTATGTCTACATTGCAGCGCTAATTCGAATTAGCTTAATTCGACTTTCAGCAGCCGATTTAAAGAAATCGCAGCAGACTTACACATTACGCTGTTTGCACTGGTCTCTTGCGTTCACACTGGCCAGCCTGAATTCAAATTAGAAAGCAGTGCAATGTGGGTAGCTATCCCACAGTGCAACTAGCCATGGAGGCTATTGGGACGAGAATCATCATCCCAGGATGCAGCGCTGCTTCCTCCCCTTCCCCCCCAAAACAAACAGGAAAAGGATTTTCACGCCATTTTTTTACTCCCTGCGATCGCCATTGCTGCAGAGACATGGAGCAAGGTATACTCTGCACTATAATTGTGAGCATGACAAATACATCACGACTTATCCTGGAGTACTTGAGAAATAGAGCAAGGCGATGCAGATACTACATCTATGCCACCGAGGCTGACCCTGCTAGGAGACATCCAACAGAACAATTACCGATTGTTACAGGCTGCAACGTATCACCTGCAGTTCATGGAACGCAGGTTCTAGTGCAGGGAAAAAAGCAGACTGGTGGGAACACATCATTATGCAGCTGTAGGATGATGATCAGTGGCTGCAAAATTTTAGGATGCGAAAGGCAACTTTCCTAGAACTGTGATAGGAGCTTGCACCGTCCCTGAAGTGCGTGAACACTCTCTTGAGACAAGCTATGACAATGGAGAAGAGAGTCGCCATCACTCTCTGGAAGCTGGCAACCCCCGACTGTTACCGCTCTGTTGGGAATCAATTTGGAGTCGGTAAATCCACAGTGGGCATAGCCATGTACCAAGTATGCAGTGCCATAAATAGACTTCTGCTACAAAGGCTAGTGACTTTGGGAAAGGTGCAGGACATAGTGGAGGGGTTTGCCATGATGGGCTTCCCAAACTGCGTGGGGGGGGGGGAGGAGGGGAGGGATTGATGGGACATACATCCCCATCTTAGCGCCTGCACACCTAGCGCCTGAGTACATAAACCACAAGGGGTATTTTTTCAATGGGCCTGCAGGGGCTTGTGGATCACATGGGTCGTTTCACAAACATCTATGTGGGATGGTCTGGGAAGATGCATGACACTCGTATATTTTGTAACTTGGGGCTGTTCTCTAAGCTGCAGGCAGGAACTTTCTTCCCTGACCAAAAAATTCAGATCAGGGGTGTGGAAATGCCCATAGTGATCCTGGGGGATCCTGTTTACCCATTGCTCCCTTGGCTAATGAAGCCGTACACCAGACACCTTGACAGTGACAAGGAGTGTTTTAACAACAGGTTAAGCAGTTGCAGAATGGTTATAGAATGTGTTTTTGGGCATTTAAAGAGTAGATGGAGGAGTCTCCTCACTAGGCTGGACATGAGTGAGAAGTACCTCCCTTCCGTGATATCTGCTTGCTGTGTTCTTCATAATATGTGTGAAGCTAAGGGGGAAAGGTTCCCCCAGGGTTGGGCTGTGGAGGCAGAAAGACTGGCCGCCAATTATGAGCAGCCACCTGCCAGCAATACGCTGAGAGCTAACCACAGAGTGCTTTGCATTAGGGAAGCTTTGAAAACCAGGTTCCGCAATGAGATGCAGGACTGATTTCTGTTCCTGTATGTTGTTTGCCTTTGATTATCCCCCCACCCCCCTGTATGTTGCTTGCCTTTTATGCAAGCCTGATTTCAGTTCCTGTATGTTGTTTTCCTTTGAGGATATCCAGACCCCCCACCGCCCTTCCAGATCTGTGCCCGACAAATCCCTCATGAACATGATTTTATTTAATAAAGAAACATTTTGGAAAGATGCAAAAATTTATTTTTGAACAGTCACATCTTGGGTGAAGGGGGGAGGGAGGGTTCCTTCACTGTCTTCAGGGGTAGGGTGTTAGCTTGCTGGCCAGCTGTCAGCGTGGCCACTGCAGCTTTCTGCTCCTCTCCACCGGGGTGGAGGAGAGCAGGTGCTGCATCCTGGCCATTCTCCTCCGAGACCTGTTTGAGGAATGGGAGGAGGAGGGCGGCATTAGGACTCTGTCCACAATAAGCCAGCACCAGTCTGCCTGGTCCTGCAGTAGTCTCAACATCTCCTGCGTGGTGCTGCGATCATGTTCCTGCATTTGGCCCATGTTCTGCGGCTGCCGAGACGTCCATGAGCTCCGAAAACATGACATCTCTGTTTAGTTTTTTCCCTTTTCCTAATCTGAGAATCTGTCCGCAGCACTGCTTAATGGTTGGGCCACTGGCGAGGAGTCTACAGAACGAAAGAAAAACAACAAGATAGCCACAGCTAGCACAGTAAAGAACAACGTACATATGTAACATTTTCAGATAATGATGCCTTGATAAACTGTAGCCACCGTTCCTATATTGAGGAAGAAGAAACATATGTATCAATTTCAACAATGATGGCTTGTTAAATGTAGTCACAGCTTGTTTATTGAGGAAGAAGATACATATGTATACATTTCAATAATTATGCCTTGATAAAATGTATCAAGTGACTTTCTCCCTGTGCTTGTATTTAAACGCCTTACAGAGAGGGACAGCGGACGGCTTGGGGGGTGGGGGTAATCTGCCTGTATCCCAAACCCACACAGAGAGGAACAGTGGGGGGAAAGGGGGCATTGGGGGGGGGTGGATATCTCTGCTTGCATCCCAAACCCACACAGACAGGGACTGAGTAGGGGGGGAGGGGGATCTCTGCTTTCATTCCAAACCCTTACAGAGAGGAACTGCGGACCGCGTGGTGGGGTTGGGGAAGGCTATGCTTAAAACACATGAAGCTATGGTACTGGCTACCTTGAGTGCAGAGAATAATCCTAACGTGGATTGAAGAAAAAGTCAGCCATCCACTGAAAAAGTTTTCAAGGGATAGCCCATTACATACATTAAGTTTTCAATGTGATATCAACTGATGATAAAAGTAGCTTTTCTCATCACATAAAAAACCTGATCCCTGGGTAACCACCCAGTACAATCACAAACGCCTGAGATCCCCTTCGTTTCCACTCCTCCCCGCCCCACACACACACCCAATGTACAAGGACAAGAAAACTCACCAGATGTGCCTTCCCTGGGATCATTAGTGCTGTCCTGTGTGCTGGTGGACTGCTCTGGGGTCAAGAATAAGTCCTGAGTTTCTGGGAGAACGGACACCTTGCTCTCATGCTCCCTGCTTTCCACAGGTTCCTCCTCCTCCTCGTCCACAGACTCCTGCTCATTGTTCATGGACTGTGAAGTAGCTGTTAGCTTCCCTGGCTTTCTGATATGTCTGGCGCAGCTCCTTGATCTTGACTCTGCACTGCTGAGCGTCCCTCGTGTCCCTTCTCCAGCGTGCCCTGGGATATCATCTCATAAATGTTCAGATTCCTTTTGCTGGCTCTGAGCTGAGCCAGAACTGACTCCTCGCCCCACAGCCCGATGAGGTCTAAGACCTCTGGTTGAGTCCATGCTGGAACGCATTTGGGCTTTGCAGTAGCTATGCTGAGAACAGTGGCAAACCTCTCTCCATGCTGGCAGAAAACACAGGAAATTCAAATCTTCCCAGGGTTTATGGGGAAGGGACTTTGCCTGCTAGTGTGACCACAGAGCAGCACAGCGTGACTGGCCAAAGCGGTGAAAACGGGGCATAATGGGATACATTCTGGAGGGCAATTAATTTGATTTAAGCTCCATTACGTTCACACAGACACTAATTTGAACTAATAAATTCAAATTAGGTGCTACACCACTTGCAGAGGTGGTCTTATTAATTCGATTTTACAGCACTTTAATTTGAATTAACAGTGGTGCCAGTGTAGACATGTGAGTAATTAATTCAAATTAAGGAAATTTAAATCTAACTAAGTCCCCAATGTGTACCAGGCCTCAGTTATACCTGTGCAACTCGACTGAGCTCGGGGTTGATACAACAGTGAAAAGAATTAGTTGCTCTAGATCCAAATATCCCCTGTTGGAGGGGCTGAGAATGTTAATTTTGTCACCAGTTCAAGAAAATATCCCTATTCAGGGCTGCATTTAAGTACATGCTTAAAGTTAGGCATGTGTTCAAGTCACATTGGAACCAATAGGATTTAAGTATTGCTTAAAGTTAAGCAAATGCTTAAATGCTTCCCTGAATCAGGGCCTCAGAGGAGTTATTCACATATCCAAAACTCAGCTATTATTGGTAAGGCATGATTAGGTAATGCCAATAGTTCTGAAAATGTAAGTACTGTGACAATCTTTATTAAGCAACCATCTTCCCAAAGCAAGCACCCCAAGGTATCTCAATCATTTCACAATGTTAAATCACCACTAGTAAGGGACTCCTTTTCCAGTGCAACAAAGACTGCGCAGAACTGTTCACAGAGCTCTCCTAGCAGATCATCTGAAAAGCTTTGGATTTCAGTGCTCGTAAAGCACATGTTGCATCAGACACAGCTTGGGCACAAGCCATGGTACACTTTGCAGAGTTCTGTGTATTGCTTTTACTTTTTATTCTGAAACACCTTTTGATTGGACCTAAATATTGCAAAACTGACAGACAGCTCAATGGTTCAGCTATATACGTACAGATTACATTTTAAGTCTGTTTTCATTAAGTATTTTTAGTTCAATTATTTTATAAAGTTTTTAAGTATTTTTATTTATGTGGCCAGATTCGCCTCTATATTCTGCCTTCTTTGCAGACTTTCAACACAAAGCAGCCATAAATCCAGATTAACCAGCAAATTAAACCAGGTTTACAGTGGCTTTGAGTAGCTGGAACAATGCAAATCAGTCAGCGCATAGCAGTGGATCTGGTCCTAAGTGTTTTATAAAAATATAACAATTTTTATATTAAATAAGTATTTATCGGATTTCCTTCCACTTTTCAAATAACATTCTCGATCACCTTCATTAAAAGGCTACCTGCTCAAGCAACCACTTTTTTTTTGTTCCTTTGAGCTGTCACTTTTTCACCATATAACCCATTTTCAAAGGTCAATTATTTACAGATAGCATGCACACTATCCAGTGCTAATTCACAGGCCTTTCATACAGAACTATAAATCTAGCAAACTCAAGCCCTGAATCTCCCTCTTCCCCCTTCTTTTGTAATAAATGTATGTTATTGCTCAGGCTTTTCTTCACTGAATCAACTAAGAGCTCACATTGGCTAAATAATGCAATTGAACCTTTGAGAAGCTTGTTGGCTGAGTGTGGCAGGAAGGGAATCTGCAACTGAGAGTTTTTTTCTTCACCAGTCAGTGGCATAGCTTTCCAGCTGGAATTACTATAAAGAGTTCCAGCGGACAAAGGGCACAAGAGAAACCAAGCCAGCCATATGGAAAGTATCCTATTTAAAACAAATGTAGCTTTAGGCAAAAAGAAGTGTATCTGCTCTCATGTTAAATTAAGGGCATTTATAGAGATTTTAAAAATAGGACTGTGCAGGTTTTAAAAGATAGCCCTCATTCTAGCTCCAGGCATTACTGCCTGTCTGCCCTATTTTACGAATAAGGAGAAAGTGGTGAAGTTGGGAAGAAGCAAAGAGAACAGGAGCAGAGCAGGAAATGAAGGATGGGAAAAGACAAAACAAAGTTAGAATAAGTTTTGGACACCCAACCAAACAGATCCCCTGCAGCTAACAGAAGAGTTCTGCCAGGGAGTTCTCCGGGTGAAGGAGGAGTGACTACATGACCTTTGGGTGAATTTGTTGTCTGAAGTGTGCTTGATGCTTGACTGAAATAGGTCATGTTTGTTTGGGGGACCATGTGCTGATCCTAGCAGCCTGCTAAGCAGGCTGAGAGCTTCTCAATGAGGCTTTGATCCCCAAGTCCTTTAGCACCCATCAATCAGAGGCAGCTAACGGGAGTTTTGCAAGGGAGTTGAGTGGGAAAGTGGGGGGTAGATACACTTCATTAACATTATGTAAACTAAAGACAATAAGTCCTTCCCCCCCCCCAATAAAAAACAAACAATAAAAGAAAGAGCTGCAAGAGCAAAAAGAGAATGCAGTCAGAAGTCCAGCAATAGAGTGGAGGCTATCCAGTTTATTGCACTTAATGCAACATGTATGATTACCTGCCCTAGGAGTGGGTGGCGTATGTGTGCATTCAATGCAAGGAGCTCTTGGCCGTCAGAGACTACATACGGGCTTTGGAGACCAGAGTTGCTGAACGCTAAGGGAGACAGAGAGGTACATAGATGAGACTTTCTGGGACACAGTAGAATGGTCCCATCCCCGGTATGACAGCCTCAGTACTACTGAGGAGAATGAAAGTCTCAGGGAAGGAGAACATCAAACTGGAGTGCAGCGAAATGATCCCATAGTTGGGACTCCCCTTCCAGATCATGTGGTAGTATCCTCTTACACTGAGGATAACTCTCCAGGGGAGGGAACTCCGCTTATTAGGAAAAGACAGGTAATAGTAAAGGGGGACTCAGTCATTAGAAAGAAAGATAGCTGGGTTTGTGATGACTGGGAGAACCATGTGGTAACTTGCCTGCCAGATGTGAAGGTTGCGTATCTCTCAAGACATCTAGACAGACATACGTATGACATAGGGAAGGACAGGAGAAAGGTCTGGAGGTCAAAGTTAGACTGCTAGGCAAGAGACTGAAGTCCAGGACCTCCATGGTAGCATTCTCTGAAATGCTTCCAGTTCCACATGCAGCGCCAGTTAGACAGGCAGAACTGCAGGGTCTCAGTGCATGAATGAGATGATGGTGTACAGAGGAGGGGTTTAGAGTTATTAGGAACCAGGGAACCTTTTGGGAAAGGGGGAGCCTACTCAGGAAGGATGGGCTCCACCTAAACCAAAATGGAACAAGATTGCTGGCACATAAAAATGTCATAGTGCGGTTTTTAAACTAAGGGCTGGGAGAAAGCCGACAGGTGTAGAGGAGCATGTGGTTGGGACAGAGACATCTCTTAGGGGAGGATGGAAGAGGACAAAATATCGGTAGGATCTGATGAGAAACAGTCAAATGAAAGTCGCATTCCGTTACATCACATAATAGGAGACAGCTAAAAAGTGACAATTTTTAAGCGCTTATATACAAATGCTAGAATTCCAAATACTAAGATGGGTGAACTTAAGTGCCTCGTATTTAATGAGGATATTGATACAACAGGCATCACAGAAACTTGATAGAATGAGGATAATCAACAGGACACAGTAATATCAGGGTAACAAAATGTATCAGAAGGACAGAATAGGTCATACGGGTGGGAGAGTGGCACTGTGTGTGAAAGAAAGCAGAGAGTCAAATGAAATCTTAAATGAACCAAACTGTGCCATAGAATTTCTACAGATGGTAATTCCATGCTTGAATAATAAGAATATAACAGTAGGGATATACTGCCAACCAACTGACCAGGATGGTGATAGTGACTGTGAAATGCCCAGGTTGATTAGAGAAGCTATAAAAATAAAAAACAACAACAATGGGGAATTTCATCTATCCCCATACTGACTGGGTACGTCACCTCAGGACGGGATGTAGAGATAAAGTTTCTTGACACCTTAAATGGCTGCTTCTTGAAGCAGCTAGTCCTGGAACCCACTGGAGGAGAGGCAATTCTTGGTTAAGCCCTAAGTGCCACCGTGGCTAAACAACAAAGTAAAAGAAGCAATTAGAGGCAAAAAGGCATCCTTTAAAAATTGGAAGTTAAATCCTATTGAGGACAATAGAAAGGAGCATTAACTCTGGCAAGTAAAATGTAAAAATATAATTAGGAAGGCCAAAAAAGAATTTGAAGAACAGCTAGTCAAAGACTCAAAAAGTAACAGCAAAAAATATATATATATAAGTACATCAAAAGCAGGGAGTCTGGACCACTGGATGATCGAGATGCTAAAGGAGCACACAAGGAAGATAAAGCTATTGCGGAGAAACAAAATTAATTCTTTGCATTGGTCTTCATGACTGAGGATGTGAGGAAGATTCCCAAACCTGAGCCATTCTTATTAGCTGACATATCTGAGGAACTGATTGAGGTGGCATTAGAGGAGGTTTTGGAACAAATTGATAAATTAAACAGTAATAAGTCACCAGGACCAGAGGGTATTCACCCAAAAGTTCTGAAGGATTTAAATCAGCTTCTGTAATAGATGACTGGAGGATAGGTAATGTGACGCCAATTTTTAAAAGAGGCTCTAGAGGCGATCCTGACAGTATTTGGCAAATTGGTTGAAATTATAATAAAGAATTATCAGACACATAGATGAATACGTTTATTGGGGAAGAGTAAACATGGTTTTTGTAAAGGGAAATCATATCTCACCAAGCTACTAGAATTCTTTGAGTGGGTCAACAAGCATCTGGACAAGGGTGATCCACTGGATATAGTGTACTTAGATTTTCAGAGAGCCTTTGACAAGGTTCCTCACCAAAGGCTCTTAAGCAAAGTAAGATGTCATGGGATAAGAGGGAAGGTCCTCTCTTCGATCAGTAACTGGTTAAAAGATAGGCAACATAGGGTAGGAATAAAAGGTCAGTTTTCAGAATGGAGAGATTAGTGGTGTCTCCCAGGGGTCTGTACTGGGATCAGTACTGTTCAACGTATTCATAAATGATCTGGCAAAAGAAGTAAACAGTGAGGTGGCAAAATTTGCAAATAATACAAAACTATTCAAGATAGTTAAAACCAAAGCAGACTGCAAAGAATTACAGAGGGATCTCACAAAACTGGGTGACTGGGCAATAAAATGGCAGATGAAATTCAATGTTGATAAATGCAATGTAATGCACATTGGAAAACATAATCCCAACTATACATATACAATGATAGGTTCTAAGTTAGTTGATACCACTCAAGAAAGAGATCTTGGAGTCATTGTGGATAGTTACCTGAAAACATCCACTCAATGTGCAGCGACAATCAAAACAGCTAGCAGAGTGTTGGGAACCATTAGGAAAGGGATAGATAATAAGACAGAAAATATCATATTGCCTCTTTATAAATCCATGGTACACCCACGTCTTGAATACTGCATACAGATCTGGTTGCCCCATCTAAAAAAAGGTATATTGGAATTGGAAAATGAATAGAACAGGGCAACTAAAATGATCAGTGGTATGGAAAAGCTTCCATATGAGGAGAGATTAATAAAACTGTCATTTTTCAGCTTGGAAAAGAGATGACCAAGGGGGGGTACGATAGGTCTATAAAATCATGACTGGTATGCAGAAAGTAAACAAGGAAGTGTTATTTACTCCTTCTCATAACACAAAAACCAGGGGTCACCAAATTAAATTAATAGGCAGCCGATTTAAAACGAACAAAAGGAAGTATTTCTTCACACACAACCTGCACAGTCAACCTGTGGAACTCCTTGCCAGAGGATGTTGTGAAGCCCAAGACTATAATGGAGTTCAAAAAAGAACTAGATAAGTTCATGGAGGATAGGTCCATCAATGGCTATTAGCCAGGATAGGCAGGGATTCCTGTTTGCCAGAGGCTGGGAATGGCTGACAGGATGGATCACTTGTTGATTAGCTTTTCTATTAATTCCCTCTGAAGCATCTGGCATTGGCCACTGTCAGAAGACAGGATACTAGGCTAGATGGACTATTGGTCTGACCCAGTATGGCCATTCTTATGTTCTTATTTTGAGGATCATCCATCATGAATTGGGGCTTGCAAACGTCTACCCTGCTCCTGAGAGCAGATTAATAAGAAAAACTAATAAAGGACAACTGAATGTTGGTTGAAATACACACTAGGTGCCAGATTCAGCAAAGGTGTTGCAAAGGAAATGTGAACACCACCTCCCTTCTTGAGATTGGATTCGCCCTAAGGAAGGGCAGGAACTTTAAGTCACAGGTAAGGTTTTCACTGGGAGCTGAATGCATGTGCTGAATCTATGCATTCCACCAACCTGGCTGGCCTGAAATTAACCCAAAAGTGGGCACTGTCATGGGCGCTGCTGACCTCTGAGGGGCCCTTCAATGGAGTGGTTACCAATGCTTCCTGCTGTCAGTGTCTCCCTCTCCCAGATGACTTCCCCTATGACCCTGGAACAGCCAAAGAAAACATTTCAGAGCATTGTGAAAACTGCAGGACCCACAGTTTTTATTGCATTTACAATTTTTCTATGTTCACTGCTCTTCCAAAGATATGTAGGTATTTATTAAAGTAACCTTACATTTTAGAGGAGCATGGGGTTTCAGCTGCCGGGCTCCCATTGGGTTTTGGATCAGACCTTCAGTGAAGCAATGGAAAGACTCAAATTGACTTCAGTGAGCTCTGGATAAGGTCTTTAATCAGAAGGAGTCATAACAATGAACCCACACTCCTGCCCAATAATTTTTTTCAGAAGTATGGGACTAATGGGGACAGCTGCTTGGTAGAGCTGGGGATTGAGTCTCTCTCCCCCTCTTTTTTTCTTTCCTTTATGCCTTTTGACTACAGCTAAAATTTTTGCCCTCTATTCCAGAATTTTCTGGACGTGCAGTTGGGCACTACTGATGTGGCAGTGCAGCTGCATGCATCCAGACATCGGATATCTTCTAAGAAGCTGCCCATAACAAAATATAGGTATTTAATAAATTTAGGTCAAGAGTAACATTACAGACTATTTCCCCTCACGCGCTCTTTTAGAAGGAAACCCCACATAATCTACATATACACAAACTTGTAGGGTATCTTGGCCCCAAGAATTCAGGCCTGACTTAGACCCTGGTCTTGTCTGTTCCCAGTCAAAATGCCTGTTGATTTCTCCAGAGTTTGTCTGCATTAGGACTGTGGGAGAAAGCTTTATATAACGAGCTTCCTCCAGAGCACAAAGTCTAAGGCAGCCTAAAACATCTTCCAATGGCCACACAAGGAGGCATGCCATATTTGCCAAATCCCACCAATTCTTCAGAGAAGCTCATCAGTTTTCTAGTAAAATAAAAAGATCAGACACAGCAAAAAGGATTGACCTGGAGTAACCTAGCTGTAGGGAACAAAACACCCTACAAGTTAAAACATATTATTAATTTAAACAAGCCGTCATAGTCAGATACCACAAAAATATCAGGAGTTGTTAATTTAACACCACAACAGGAGACAACTGCTATTCAGAGTTTGCTTTTTCCTTTCTTAGTCAGCAAGAAAGTTTCTCTGTTTTCCCTCCATGTGAAATTAGTTGGGAGCTGGAAAACTGGAGATTCTGCTGCAAAGATTTCAGGTAGTTAACAAGAGGTTTGTGGCAAATATTCCTATAAGTGAATGTAATCCTCATAAAACAGATAGAGCTCTCAGAATACTCTCTTTCTACACATGTTTTAAATCAGTGCTGCTAAGTACACTGCCATGTGATAAGTGCAATGTAAAAAACAGTAGAGATCAATTGCTGTCATTTAGTAGCAATAACAAACTGATTGAAAACACTCATCAAAAAGGACTGTAAATGTCTGTTGACAACTGAAATACTATTATGCTTGTAAAATAAAACAAATAAATTGTAGTCTATATTATACAGATATGGATGTTTATTTCACGGAAAGAGAAAGTGTCAGTTATCAAATAAGATCTGTTGATTGATTGATGATATACCCATCACATGGGATCAGGGCACTCGTGCAAAAGTTAAAATAACTAATATGAAAGACTAAATAAAATAGCCATAAATACCAAACTGCTTGATTCACTCAGTACTCTCCAACAGTAAATCCCCTGTTGGTTTAACAAGCCCCTCTCTGTTCCATAACCACACTTAATTCCCCTCTGGCTTAATAGCTAGACAGGACAGGTGCAGCTTGCACTGCAATTCAAAAGCTGCCAAATTCATGCATTGGCAGCCTGCAAGAAGGAGCAAAATCCAGAATTGAGGAGAATCCCACCAAAAAGTTCTGCAACCTGCTCACTGACATTCCCCACTAATGACAACAAGGGCATTCTAGCCAATTGCAACTACCATGAGGGGATTAGAACACATGGAGCCCGATTCCTGACTCCTGTGTTCAGACAGCAGCTCTCTCTGACTGTCTCCAGTAATGGTGGGGGAAAATATCCCAGTCTTTTCTATTAAGTGAGTTCCTAACCATTGTTAATAAAAAAAATACGGTCTGGTATCTCATCATGAGCATGTGCCTTGCAGCGTTAATTATTTTTCACTTGGTTCAGTACAGTTCTGAAGAGTCAATTCATTTCATACATCTGTTTTAAGTACTGGTATAATACTGATATGCCATTTTAAAATTTAATTCACTGTGAAATATACAGATTAGGAAGCAGAGTATATTTGAAAGAGGAGAAAGTAAACCAGCCAAATCAAGCACATAAAAACTTTCCAATAATTTGTCTGACATCAATTTGCTATTCAAGAGAAAAGGGGGTGGAGGCTACCGCTGTTCCAAGAAAAAGAAAGAAAAAAGAAGTGCCTTAACTACCCACCAATCCATGGGAACGGATCAGACTGGATCACAGCTCTCCTTGAGCATACCTGCTCTGCCATCCTTAGCCTTTGTAATGAGCCTGGTGCCACATCAGCATATGGGAAATAAAATACTAAGAAAAGCTGTTTTCAGACCAAAGCTTAATCCATCATGTCACCTTGGTGAAATAGTTATGGAATGGAAAAAAAGCTGCAGTTTAGGGCCTGCATGATCCAAATCCCATTGAGTCAATGGAAGCATTTCCATTGACTTCAGTGAGAGCTGGATCAGGGCCATGTTTACAGGAGCACAGCTATTTCCTGCCAAAGGTGCGCCAGTTCAAACAATGGTGATGTGGCCTCTGAGATTTCTCCTTGCCCCTGCTTATTTTTATCTTCAATGTTCTGCTGCAGCAGCAGCAGCAGCAGCACCGGACACATATACCTGCATAGAGAGAGTGTGCCTAACTCTGGTAGTTTATTTCTATGATTGCCCTGCTGACAATACTATCCCTTGAATAAGCCTCCACTGGACCGGATTCTTCTCTCACTCACGCAAGTTTTGTGCCATTGACTGATATAAAGGAGATAAGTACCGCAACTAAGATGTGCTATTTACACCCACAATTAAGGGCAAGATCCTGCTGCCTACTTAAGTTAAGTATTAGCTTACTTCTCAAATAATCAGTGGGACTGCTCATGGTATATGACACCACTGAGCACGAGTAAGAGTATCAGAATCTGGCCATAAGAATGAAGGGTTTATTCCAGCTCTCACTTAAATCAATGGCAAAATTCAATTTGACTTCAATAAGAGCAAGATCTGTCCCTAAACCAAATAGGAAGGGAGCATCTCCTTGCTCTTCAAAGAGCAATGTTCTAAGATTTGCTTATATGGACTCCGGGCCAGATCTTGCACCTAAAGCTGATGGAAGTTTTCTGATAGACTTATATGGATTCTGTATCAGTCCATCTCTTGTGACCTGGCCAATCGGTTAAGAACGTTGAGGCAAGTTCCCTATAAACCCTTGGTCTGTTGTGTGGAAGTATATCAAAGGAAGTAGTTTTCCTGCACTTCTATTTGTCTAGCGAAAGTATGGAATATAATTCTTTAGGAGTCTACATAACACAATGGAAAGTGTGCCATAATTCACCGGGCTGGGGCCAAGAATTTTGGGCATTGTACCAGTAGCCAACATGATATAATGAAACCATTCATTATAAATCTTTAGAGGAGGTTACCTGGCGTGCAGAATACATTTTTTAAATTGACAGCATTTACAGACATGTTAAAAAATGGTGCAAAACTCCCTTTGAAGAGCCCAGTGAGTGCTAAGTACAGGAGCACAGGGACATTTTCAAACTCAAGGAAGACATATGGCCAGTGCATGCGTTATTACTTAGACACAATTTAGAGTGAATTACTGATAGATTAATAACATTCCACAACCTCCCTAAAGTCCTGATCCAAAGCCCACTGAAGTCAATGAAAGACTCCCACTGATTTCAATGGGCTTTGGCTTGAGCCTTCCTTATCTAGGTTGCTCTCCCATTTTGTATTTGTTGCCTTGATCCATTAATTTTGGGGTTTTTTTAAAATCCATTTGGGTTTCTCCTGTGGCTAAACTACTGCCACGCACATTCTCAGAAAAACATGACAAGAGCTCTGTCGGTGCATGGTAACAACAGACCTCATCCTGCAATGGGTGCCAGGGTCCAACTCCTCATGGACCAGCTTGCAGGAATTGGGCCTGAAGCCTCGTCTGCCAAAGGTGAGCTCTCACTCAGGTGCTTTGTACTGTCACACTCTACAAACGCTGGGAGTGGGGGCTAATATTTCCTTTCATCGCCATTGTCAAGGTGATGGCAAGGTGAGCACGGAGCAATCATTATAAAATACACTTACGCTGAGGACAGTGAGCCAGTTTGGGCTTATTTGGGGCTGAGGGCCTTACTAAAGCGGATGAACCTCCTCAGGCTCAGACGATGGGGTCTGGCAGACTGTTGACCATCCCCCTCCAATGGCTTATGAGGTGGATTCCAAAACTCCCCCTAGAACCTCCTAAGGCTTATAAAAGGGACAGGAACCTCCTAGGGCTCATATCAAGGCCATACAAGCCTTCTAAGGCTGAGTGTGGGGGGGGGAGGAGGGGGGGCTAGAAACCCTGATGAGCTTCCTAAAGCTCACAGGTGATGGCATTTGCCTCCCCAACCCCTCACACAGTGAGCCACACAGGTGTCACAGGGGACAGAGGATGGAGGCAGTCAGGGGACTGAAGAGCAGTATAAGCCTTGTGGGGTGTGAATGCCACTTCACTCTACAGGACTCTGGCATGGAGCCTGGGGAGCAGCAGTGGAGACGATCTTCACCCCACGCCCCCATCAGTGCAAGTAAAGTGGTTATAATGCTACAGGAGGATTAGGTCTCCCTGAAGAGTAGCTGTAACATTCACTTCAAAATACATTCCCTCTCAGATTGCGTTTCCACGCACATTTCTAAAATACCAGCTTTACTCATTGTGTCACTCTGCACATAGAGAAAGCCGCATTCAAATTCAAAGCAGGCCTGTGTTCTCCTCCTTTCTCAAGAATTAGACGTTTAATAGGAAATGCTCCCTCTTTTCAGGATCAGTTAAGTTAGTAAATTACTAAAATAGCATATTGTCCTAAAGTGTCTTAAGTTATTAAATCCATAAGAAACATAGCTAAATCATGCGTCAAAACAGGAGTAGAAATGGATTACTTTCCTCCTCTTCAGACATTCTAAATTACAAATGTAGACAATTTTGTTACATTAGTATTTACCAATAGAAACAATTCCTAGAAGTCTCCCAGTCCAGATGTTCCTGAAAAGGAGTTGGACAGTGAGTTCATAAATCAAGTTAGTAATTTCCCCATCACTTTCTTAAAGGACGTTGCTCACTTAGCCAATCAGCCAACTGAACACAGATTTCTTTAGGATGAACTGTAAAAACAGCATTAGACTTTTCTTTGTAACGCAATCTGAAAACATGATATAGTCACCACTGCTTTTCTGGGGCAGATTTAAAGCTGTGTTGGCTAACTCAGTGCAAGTTTAACCCTGAATTTCCTCCATTTCTATTGTTTGTTTTAAACTCTACCATTCTTGAAAAATAGTACACATTGAAAAAAAGATATGTTCCTACAACCTTACTTCACCTTAGAGTTTTATAATCCCATATAACACTTTATACTTCACCTTAATTTTTTTATATTTATATGAAAGAGCGAGAGAGGAACTATCCAAAAGGAACACATTTTTTTAAAATTACCTTTATTCATGAACATTCAAATGAAATCAGTGGAGCTACTTAAGGAGTAAGGTACTACTTGGTGTGAGTCAGGGAGGCAGAATCAGGCCCTATGCAACAACAAAGTGATTTGGATGAGTGATCTAACAAGCCCAGAAACAAATTGGTGCCTCCGGGAAATGCACTGGTACCTGACAGTACTGATGTATTCTCTGTCACAACCATTGGTCCTGATGCTTGACTGCATTTTTAAATAAACACAGTGAGTGTGTTTATCTGGATGTCCTCAAACTTTATAGACCACACACTGAGTTTATTTGAAGGTATAAACAAGTACATGAATGGGAGGGAGCATGTGTAGTTTACAGAGAGGGGCCTACAAGTCATGGCTGCCGTGTTCTCATTCTGGACCTGCCACGATTTGTCACTGTAATACCTAAGCACCTGATCTAGGTGGGATTTGGGGCAAATCATTCATGTATTCTGTTGCATTTTAGGCCATGGGGATCTGCAGAAGAGGGAAGAGGATTTGGTCCTTAACATTATTATATCTGTTATGTACCTCCCAACAGTTCCAGGTTTTATGGGAATGTCTGCCTTCAACCAGGACATGGGGTTTTGGGGGTCAAGGGCAGTTTGGCCTGGGCCCCTGTTTGAGAAGGCCCCCAAATTGCGTGGTGCTGCAAACTGGTGCATGATTCACAGCACCACTCAGGTTTGGCCCAGCTGCCCCTCCATCTCAATCTACGGAGAAGCAGATGAGCCAAACCTGAGTGGCATTGAGACCCTGTGTGCTAGGTCACAATGCCAATTAAATTTGGCCAATCCACTGCTCTGTCTCCATATATGGAGGGGCAGCTAGGCCAAACCTGAATGGCACTCTGTTCCACTTTAACCACTTAGAATGCTGGGAGACATGCTATTATTACCCATTTGTAAAATGTGTACAATAATACTTACCTATCTCAGAGAAATCGTGAGGTTTTACTAATTTATTAATGCTTCTGCAGTAGTTTGAGAGCCTCAGATGAAAAATAGCTACATAGTGTGGTGTTTTGAAAAAGGTCCTGCTTCAGTTCCCACCAACTGAGCACTTATCATTGGGTGCAGACCAGTCATGCACTCTGCACTGCAGTTGGCTGGTCTAGAGATGTGATGATCAAGTGGGGCTACATCAATGGCCCTAATACTTGTAACTTCAGCAAAGAGCCTCAAAATATGAAGGATCTCCTAAGATGTCACTGCTTGAGCACAAATGTTCTTTCAAAGACCCAGTGGAGTGCAGCGACTGGGCAATCGCATGTGCACAGATGTGGTGGGAAGCAGTCTGAGGGCACGACAAGACAATACAGAAAAAAAAGAAACCACCAAGCATTTTTCTCATCATCAACAAAATTACACTGCTGGCTGACATGAGCATTGCAGCAGATGCCGACATTAAAACAACTAAGCACGCTCATATGGAATCAAATATGTAGCAGAGATGGAAGACGTTTGTTTTGTACATTATGTTACACAGCCTACTATTCTAGTAGTCTTCATTAGATCATGCTTGCCTTTTAAAGCTATTGCTTTGTGGACTGTATTTGTGTGTCTTATCTGTAGCTACAAGAAAATAGTAGGCTTTAATTACATCAGTAAAGCCATCTGGACACAATATTTGAGTATAATACATCAGCACCACCACCAGGGTAATAACAAAGATGTAGACGAAGACAAGTCTATTATGAAGCACACAGTAAAAGTGACTGATTAGCATGCACCATAACTGTGAGCATCACAGTTTTCTATAAAGCACAGCAGCTGCAAAAGACACAGATCAAATGACAAAAATATATATGTTGCACAGGGGGTTAGTTTGACTATGGTATATAAATGAAATCATTGTCAGGGAACACGTGTGATGGAAGCACAAAGTACTTGGCAGCTTGTGCTTTGTTGGATACATGAACCAGGTGAGAAAAATACCTGTAATGGTTCCATTAAATGGTCCTGGATCTATAATGGCAAAGCCATCAGCCTTAATCCATTCACCTCCTAAATTAGGAAAATGCACCTTTATAATTAGAGAAAAGGAAGCTTGGCTTCTCATCTTCCATTGTTACACTTGTGTACGCTTTTTTATCTTCTGAAAAGCAGTCTGCTAAGTGTCCTGGACTTACAGAATATGCAGCATAAATACTCAAAATGCTTTTTCGCTGTATATTACAGAATTGCTCAAGTATGTATTTTCAATACATTTATGATCACCCATTGAGAGACGGGGTATCTTCTGCATTCGCTTTATCTCGAAAGCATTCAAAATGTCCATCACAACATATATTTTCAATCTTTTGATTCAGAGCCTGATCCAAGGCCCATTGGAAGGCCTGCCATTTTCTTCAGTGGGCTCTGGAACTGCTCTCTACAGTAGTCTGCCTAACTACATGACACAACCATCTGCACAGTACAAATGGTTTACTTTCAAACCCACATACGTTCTGGTGTGAGATAAGAAGACAGTCAGGCTTAATAACCAGCATTGCCCCTTCAAGTCCAATTAGCATACAAAAAAACACCCTTTAATTCCAGCTAAATTTCCCTGGTGGGCTTTAAGCTCTGTACACTGGATGGCTCATTCTATTGTAACCAGCGAAAAGTACCAATACCGCAGCTCTGAAACACATGGGTTACATCAAGCAACTGTTTCTAGTCTCCATGAATTTCAGTAGGTCATTTGATTTACCAACAGTTAAACCACAGATGAAACATGATCTCAGATACAATCCATAGTCTGTCGACTGTTTTCCAAGGGAGAGAAAGATGAGCATATACTACAAAAACTTAGGCAAGTCCTTTAGAACATTTCCACACAGAAATATACTTTAGCTAGAAAAAAACGTAGTAAAAGGTAGTGAAAAAATGTAGTGTGTGCGATATGCACACTTTAATTATTCTTCACTCCCAAACCTAATGTCTAAACAATGAATTGGAAAAATTTTGTAAGACTAAAGTTTGAAAATAATTTTTAAAAGCTAACTACTTAAAAGAATGGTATTGCAACTATATTTTGTAATCTATATGAAAGCCCTCATCCAAGCCTTCCCCTGCCTAGATGGATCCCATACAACTGGCTCTCTAATTAATGTTCTATTGCTTTGGCTGTTTTGCTTCAGGGCAATTCTCTCATTTCTGCTGCCATCGCCCTAGGATTCTGTCTCTTATTTTTTCCCATGCCACCTTAAAGGACTCTGACACTTCTGCCCCAGAGACCTCTCACTGTCTGTTCTCAGCTCATCTGGTCCCCAGAGCGCTCTTGTTCTTTGTCTGAGACCCTTTGACACCTACTTAGCCTTCTCTCAAAGTCTCCTTTCTGGATCCCTCCCTGTCTGTTAGGTCGTTTCCCTCCATATCTTTCCTCCAAAGAGACAAAAGAAAATCTTTGCACTTCTATAGTGTCCTTCCTCCCAAGGGCCTTTTATAAAATTAATCCCGTAGGTTGGGATTTTCAAAAGAGCATAAGAGAGTTAGGTACCTGTCATGGGGCAAGCATGCCCGTCTCCCATTTGGGATGGGTAGGGATCACTATAGCCCTGCAGCGGTGTTTCCCAACCTCCTAAGCCTCAAGGGTGCAGCTTAGTGGACAAAGTCAATATGGCTGTTCTTTCTCTTTCAGGATCGTATGGCCTAATGGCCAGAGTCAATATGGCTGCCCTTTCCCTCAAGGCTGTGCAGCCCAGTTGCCAGCGTCCATGTGGCTGATCTTTCCCACAGGGCTGTGTGGCCCAATGGCTAGGGGGTTGGGCAGCCACCTCAGGTGGGCAGCAGTTGGGGTAGAGAGACCTGGGCCCTACCCACTCCACTGGGTCCCAGCCAAAGACCGGTCAGTGGCAGGGTGCTCCGCCACTGGGTCAGTGGGGATCCAACCACAAACACACTGACCCTATCTTGCATAGCAATCTGGACTACTTCCTACCCTGTCTCCTCAACAGCTGACTGTATGTCCTCGGGGCCCTGAGCTGAACAAGTAACAGGTTCCTTGCCCCAAAACCATTATTTCTAAGAACACAAGCAGAACAATACAGAAAAACAATTACATTTTAATGGTGAAATGGTCAATTGTAGTTGGAATATGCCAAAGAACAAGTGTTTTTTTAAGAGTATTTCTGAAGAAAAGTGAGGGGGCTTTGTATATGTTTAGTAGATGCTGTTCTAGGCTTGTGCAGTAATATTAGAATACAATATAATGAAGGGAATGTGCTCAGATAAAATAAATGATGTTTGGGTAGAGCAGAGGGAGAAGAGTTAGGATGGGATGAGAACAAAAGAGGAGTTATGGAGTGTGCTGAAGGTGAAGAGAAGAAGCTTACAGTCAATAATAAATTGAGGGTAAATTATTGAAAACTTAAGTGGGAGAGATGTAGTTGCAACATCTCAACATTGTAGTTGTAGACGATTTGTGTGGCAGATGATACCCTGACGTTTTTTCACATTTGAAGGTGATAGAACATTAACCTATCCCCACCCAGGAAGAAAAGCTTGGACAGACTTTTTAGATTATAATCTCAAAGTGACCTATTCAAATGAATGAAGTCAAGCTAATACTATCAACAGTCCTAAAGGAGTACTGCAATTTCTGATTTCTCATCTATTTTCTTTGCCTGCACCTTATTGCTCACCAGAAGACAAACAAGAAAGTAATTTATAAATGTAGCAGCCTTGCTCATTAAAGTTTAAGTGCCCATACAAAAATTCCCTAAACATTTATTAAAAAAAAAAAAAAAAGATAGTGAACAAAATTGTTGGCTTGAACAAACTAAACAGCTGACTTACAGACTGCTGGCTGACCAACCAATAACCCATTCAATTCAATCAGATTGCACAGGGGGATAGACAGTGGACAATTTGGCCCACAGAGTTTTCATGGGCGTAATATTAACTATCAGTATCAAAATACAATCAATCCCAAAAAACAAGTTTAGGTGTTATACTGGTTTAAGGGCTGGTAGTACACCTGATTCAACACTAAGAAGAATGCTTAAGTCTCCTGTCATAGTCAAAATATGAGAGTCAGTTTGTTTCAGTGCATCCTCTTGTGTGAATGTGAGTCAATAAGGAATCTGCAGATGCATGTGCACATTGGACAGACGTAGCCGTATGTTTTTACCACAGCCTGCTTTCTTCACACACTCCTCTCTTTGGCTTTTTCTGTTTTGCTATTCCTGATGGCTTTAACCACAGACCAACAGTCTGCTGCCATCTGCTGCCATCCTGATCTATCAGCAGTAGCAGCTTCCCAGGTGTTCCCAGGTGTTCAACTTGGCCAGTTTTAGGTGAACTGTGAGAGTGTCCTTATATCGCTTTTGTCGCAGTGTATGTGCTTCCATTTTCAACTGTCCATAAAATATGGCTTTGGGGAGTTACGTATCATCCATCCATACAAGATGACCAGTCCAATGAAGCTGCGCACGTATGATTAGGGATACAATGCTAGTCATGCAGCACCTGTCCAGGACTTGGATGTTTGGTATCCAGTCCAACCACTTGATGTTACAGATGAGATACAGAGAGCACATGTGAAAATGCTCTAGTACAGTGGTTCTCAACCAAGGCTAAGTGTACCCTTGGTGGTACACAGAGGTCTTCCAGGGGGTACATCAACTCATCTAAATATTTGCCTAGTTTGACAACAGGTTACATAAAAAGCACTAGAGAAATCAGTACAAACTAAAATTTCATACAGACAAGGATTTGTTTATACCACTCTATGTACTATACCCTGAAATGTAAATACAATACTTATATTTCAATTGATTTATTTTATAGGTATATGATAAAAATGAAAAAGTAAGCAACTTTTCAATAATAGTGTGCTGTGCCACTTTTGTATTTTTATGTCTGGTTTTGTAAGCAAGTAGTTTTTAAGTGAAGTGAAACTTAGGGGATACGCAAGACAAATCAGACTCCTGAAAGGGGTACAGTAGTCTGGAAAGGTTGAGAGCCACTGCTCTAGTTGCTTCAAATGCCTGCTGTAGTGTTTCACAGCCATAGAGGAAGAGTGCTTAACAACAATTGCATGATAGCCTCTAACCTTGGTATGAAGTTGAATGCCTCTCTCATTCCACGGGCAGCGACAAAATTAGCCATAGGCAAAATTAACCATAGGCTTTAGAAATACGCTGTGTGATTTCATCATCAACCATGGCATTATTAGACCAAGTGCTGCCAAGATAGTAAATTTTTTCTATTGTGTTAAGTAGTATGTTATCAATTGCAATTTCAGGGACAGAATACATTTTTCTGGAGCAGGCTGGTAAAGCAGTCCAGTTTTCTTGAGGCTGATAGACAGTTCACATTGCTTTGCTGATCTAGAAAAAGCAGTCTGTTAGATGCTGCATGTCTTCAATGGTATGCACAGTCATCAGCGAAAAGAAACTCCCTAATGAGCAAGTCGATCACTTTAGTGCAAGCACAGAGATGCTGCGGCTTCATGATGCTGCCATTTGTGGCATGTAAATACCCCATTTGCTGTTCAAATGCTGGACGTGCACCTGGTTCAACACGAAGGATGTACTGTAACTACATTGGGCCTGATTCTCATGTCTGTCTGACCCGTGCCCAGTGAAAGACTTGTAATGGGAAGAAAGTGGCACTGGTGGTTTTAAGCCACCTTTGCATTCCCCTTCTCCTGGGCCTGGCTGGGGACAATCTACCCCAGGGGTAAATTAGTGCAACTTCTATCCAGCTGATAATGGCAGCCAGGTATTGCCAAGGTGCAAGGAGAGCAGATTCTCCCTAGAATCAGAAGGGCTGCTGATGGGGCAGGATCCATTGAAGTTTTCTCTGTCATACATGAAGTGGACCCAAGAATTGGGCCCTCTTGTATATAATTATAATGTTTGTCTACTTAGGGCTTGATCCACCTCCCATTGAAATCAATGGGCAAACATCCATTGATTTAAAAGGAGCAGGATTGAGCCCTTACATTGTAAGCGCCTGGAAGGCTGAGTTCTCTCTTCCTCTTTGCTCCGTACAGCCCCAAGCACAGTGCTGAGCCTCCTAACATTTATAAGATTGTGTAGGATCCAGGGATAGCTGTTAGTAGCCCTACACCTCTCATTCTCCTTGCTGTGGAAGAAATGGTGACAAAAGTACTATGCATGAGAACCACAAATGGCAATTTTGTCCAATATAATGAGAAGTGAAAGAATACATAAAAACACTGCAGTAGAAAACATGCCACATGAGGCTTTTTAACCCCTAGTAAAATATACAAAAGCACATGCTGACAGCTAGTATATTTGTGCTAAAGCATACCAACGTATTTCTGTGGGAAAGAAGGCTAGGTACTGTAGGTGTAAATGCACACGATAAGATGCAGCATGACAAAAAATATGATTTCAAGGCCAGGAACATGACACCTTCTGCTATTACTGTTCCTTTCTGTTGAAAACTCATGCCCTCACTCTTAAAATATGAAATAAGGAAAATGTACAGTTTGACCTCATTTTGAATATGTTGTCCTTTGTGATCCCATCACAAAGGGAGAAGTTCCTTTATAATCTCTCTCTCACACACCCATCCACCTACCCCTTTTTCTAAAAATCTGGGACGGTTGAAAATTAAGGCCCCTATTTTCCCCCATACAAATTATCCTCACCCCTGGTAGCAGAGCCTTCGCTACTGCCAGTTTGCCGAGTTACCTTTGCATTCTTCAGTCACAGGGGCCGAGTTTAACCTAACTTTAACCCCTGCTCACCACAAAAAAAGGCTGGGGGTGTAGCCCGCTAAATCCATGGATCCCCCCTCCCTCAGCACAGATCTTGCAGGATTATCCGTTGGCAATCTAATTCAAAATATAGGAAACGTGCTTCCAGATTGTCATCTGACTACTCCACCACCCTCCCTTCCCCCCCACATTTTGACAACACAGCTTGTACGGGAGTCATGCTGCCAGCGATGGTTGCCCAAGCTAGCTTCTTCGTTAGCAGTGATCTGTGTGTGGGCCATAAGTCAGGGAAGAATTTAGACCACAGTGTATATGGACAGCAGCCTATGACCTTCCTCCCAGTGTTTTGTCTGTATCCATTTATTGTCTCTTTTCTTTTACTTAGATTGTAAGCTTTTTGGAGAAGGGACTGACTTTTTGTTCTGTTTGTACAGCGCCTAGCGCAATGAGCTCCAGGGCCATGACTAGGGCTTCTAGACATTATGGTAAGACATAAAATTAATAAAATAATAATAATAATAATAAAAGCTATTAAGACTGCAGCGTTCTTTATAAGCCTAACTAAACAGAAGCACCATCGTTATGCTGAACTTCTGGATTGTAGTGTATGGGCCTAATTATCTGCTCCATCACATTGGTTTCACACTGTTGTAACTATTAAAATCAGTGAAGCATTAAGAGAATAAAACTGTGCAACCCTAGAGAATGAGGCTCTGTATGTTCAAAACTTTATATATAATTAATCTGATGGGACACGCTGAGTAAGTTTCTGGAAGTTCAGGGTACTCAGCACAGCTCTCTACTTGTACCAAGTTTCTTTCTAACCCTTGTCAATTAGTGGTTAGGTTATGCCCTAAAGCATGAAGATTTATATACCTATTTTTATGCTACTTCATGTACCTATGGATGTTTTTAATGGCCATATATACGGCTAGGCCTTTTTCAAATCTTGCCAAACTCTTGGCCTCTTGATTTCTTGCAGCAGAGTTTCACAGGTTAAAACGAGTTCATTCCTCTGGATGCTGGTGTTGTGCATTGGGTCAGGAGAGTAACTAAGAAGTGTCAGGGCTCTAATAAAGAACTCAGCTGTAGGACTTCAGCAACCACCAAATTCCTCTGAATGGTTTACATCAGTTCTATCTTGCTAACTAGTTAGCAAATAATTCAAGCTAGTTAGTAAGCTAATGAGTTAGAAAGCACACTAGTAACAGGTTAAGAGAATGGTCGTTATAAAAGTAACAGCTGAAAGAATGTGAGAAACTTTTGAAGCTAAGCATAGGTCTGGATCCAAATATCCTCACTATTAGGGACGTTCTGATCTAGTTTTTCTTCAGCTAAATATACAGCTACGAATACTTACAAAGTTAATGTCCCTGAACTTTCAAATGTTTAGATCTGGAGTTTTGGTGTACAAAAATATGCTAACGTGACTACTTTACCCTGTAATGTAGCAAAGATTTTTTTAATCCAACAAAGATTCATATGTTTATGTCTTTCCATTTCATCTCTACTTGATGTGCACGTTTAACTTTCCATAGAAACTGCCAAAAACTTCTCAGACCCAGAAAGTCAGAAAGCATGAATTCAAGCTTTATTATGAACTCAAGAAAGAAAATCAAATATCCCTGTTTTCCTTCCATACTGAGGACCTCTCATAGATCAGAAAAGATTGTGATGTCCCAAAAATCCAAGCTTGCTAAGAACAAAAATATTGGATATGTCAGTTCAATATTCATTTCCCTTCTCTTATCAGCACCTGTCAAAGATGAAGTTTATTCACTGGAGTGTCTTAATTACATCTTAAAATAACAAAGACAAAATGCAAATGGAAAGCATTGAATGTTATTTTCCTTTATATCTGTAATGCTGTTACTGTTCATAATTCAAATCCTGTTATAAAACCATCCTTCTTTTAAACTGTTTTATTTTATGTTGTCTGTTGTAACATGTCTCTATATATTAGTTCTATAGGAAGGGAAGCCATGTACGCACAGTTTTAAGGTTCCAAAAAGTTAATAACAGAACTAAGACATTCTATGAAACCAAACTCAAGGAGGTATTCCAAACACTATTATCACTGGTCCCAATAACTTTAAACGTGGTCAGATCCCAAAGTAGATCAGTAATGGACAATGATCAGAAATAATTTTCCCACCCATAAAAAAGAAAAGCTCTGCAGCTAGTTTCAAAGCCATTTCTTCATTAAAAGTGAAGTGGACATACCGCATGTGCATCCTTGCATGCCTCTGCAGCTATCTGAATCACGACTTTGCATAAGCTCATCTGTCGGAAGTTACACTTTGAATAGCTACCCAAGTCTTTATTGTCTAAAAATGCCACTTTATCTAGATGCGAGTCAGGGTGAAATAATAGATTTCTACATCAACATATCTATAGGCTATCCAACCTGCCCGGAATTTGATAAACTAATTTGTAATGTGATATAAAACATCACTGTCAACTTAAAAAAAAAATCACACCTCCTTCTGTACATTTTTGCCTATTATTTGTACAAGTAACATCCAAGATTACTGTAACCTAAAGACCTGTATTAGCACTAATGCTAAGCCATCAAATGGGCTAACACACTGAGGAACTGATCCAAAGACCAGTAATGCAAAGCCATCATTTGGGCTGATATACTGGGGAATTGATGCATGGACCTCTATAGCTGAAAGCATAGACTAATACACTGTGTGCTAATAATTCAAGCTCTGAGGAATGTTCCTGGGAACTCACTGAAAACACCATGCTCCAGAACTTGTGAAGACCTTACATAGTGTCCACCCTGAGAAGCCTGATTTTGCAGTGCCTCAGGGGCATTTCCTGTCTGAGTCCGGCTCTGACTTTCAGCTCTAACACCCAGCTCCTGACGACTCTGGATCTGCCCATTGGCCTTTGGTTCCTGAACACCATGATAACCACCAGGCCAGACCTCTCATGTCCTGGTCACTGGTACTGGTCTTACTCAGACTCTGACACTAACCATTAATAGGTTAACATTTGCCAATGATAATCAGTTCTTTTCTATTTTATGAACAGGAATGTGCTGCAGTACCCCTCTATGCTAAATGATGGCAAATAATGACTTTCTAGTATGACCACTGTATCTAATGAAGTAATCTACCGCATGATTTGCCTACCATGGTCCTCAGAAAACCAATCACTGTCCACACGGATCAGGGAGGCAAACTAGACATGGTCTGTTAGTGGGATTTTTTTGTATACATTTAATTATTGGGTTTGTGTTAGTGCCCTGATGTGCTAGGCACTTCCCAAACACAAAGGAAGACACGGCCCCTGCTCTGAAGAGCATGCAGTCTCAGATCAGATACTCTGTCACTTTTACTTGCTGTTCTAACTGTGTTCCATGAATCCCTTCACATCTTTTTTGCCTACCATCTTTCAATGCCACCAACTTCTATGGAGGGGAAAAGGGCTAGAACTTTGTTTAACACAGTTATTACTAGCAACCATTCAGCCATAGTTTAGATAGCACCTCTGTGCCCCACAGGCTGCAGCATTCACATTCATTTGTGCTCACTGTGCAGTTAAAAAACACTGGCATTTAGCTTGCAGTTATTTGTACATACAGCTTGGTGCATGTTGAAATGACTGTTCACTCAGCCTGATTTTCTACTGCCCTGCATTTATTGCCCTACATCAGTGTAAATGACTGCATATCCCCCGGTCACATACATTGGTGCAAAATGGGTACCAATTCACAACGGCAGCGTTTTGCACTCCCTTTGCTACACAAGGTGCACAGCAACGGAGAATCGGGCCCTCTCTGAACAGAGAAGCGTTTCACTTAGTAACTGATATCAGCAACCCTCATCATGTAGAAAAGGTAAGGAAAACCTCTAAATTATTCAGGTCAGGTCAATAATAAAGAAGCTTAATTCATTTGAGGATTTACCAAACAGCTGTGTGCAGTTAACTGGATAAGAGAAAACATGGTTATTCAGAGCCAGATTCTGCCACCCTTATTCATGCAATTTAGTTCCTTACTCTGTAAGTAGACCCATTAGTTTCAATGAACACGCTCCTAAAGTAAGATGCTAATCAGCATGATAAGTGTGGCAGAATATAGACTTAATATTTGCTTTAAGGGCTCACAAATTATTATTTTTTTCTTATTATTTTATATCCTATTTATATCTATATTCTTTGCTATTATGATGATGATACAAATTATTGTTTTCTTATAGAACACCACAAATTTATGGATCTTTATGGATAAATAAAAGTAGTTCTAGAAGTTCTAAGAAGCTTACAATATACAGAAGATGAAACAAGCTAAGAGTGATATTGGGATAGATGACTTCAAATGAAAAGGGGCGAGGAAAGAAAAAAAATTGCGAAGGGAGACAAGTCCCAGTAAATCTTACAATTAATAACTGTTCTTGTTCTGCCACCAAACAGAAAGGAAATCTCAGTTCATTATCCAGCTGAGGATTCACAATTGTTCTGGCGTACAGAAAGGAAAATGCATTTTGGTTTAATTTACCAAGTATAAAGGAGCTGTAGAATTGCTGACTAAGCATTCTGACCAGGGTTGGATCAGACACAGGCACAAAGAGAACACAAGATAGAATGCCAGGAATTGCAAAATGAAAAAGCCAACCTCAAAACAAAAAATGAAAACTAAAGCTCTCTTTCTGGGGGATGAATGGCTCAGGGGACTAGTAATGGGATATATGGATTTATATGATTATCTGTATTACAATAGCTCCTATAGGCCCCAATTAAGACTGGGGACAGCATTGTGCTAGCCATTGTATAAACACAATAAGAGAGAGTTCCTGACACAAAGAACTTACAATTTAAACAGACCTTTAGGTCACCAGTTAAAATCCAGAGAGAGACTATATTCCAAGAGGACACTAAAGGAGTTTGTCTTGTTTAGCTTAGCAAAATGAAGGCTGAGAGGGGATAGGATTGCTTTCAATAAATACATCAGGGGTGAAAACCCCAGGATGGAGAAGAGCTAGCCCCAAAGATGCATTGGTCCTTTCAGCACCACAGCACATTGCAAGCTCAAATCTAGGGTCTTCCCGGTTTCCATGGCATTTTCCACAGAAGGGGACAAGAAGGCCCCAAATTAATCTGACGTCATTCTATTGCAAAGAATGATAATGTTTCAGGAAGTCCTATGACATCTCTCAAAACTGAGATCGCTTTTCTAAAGCTATCAAGATACAAAAATTAGTCATACTTTTCTTTAGTCAAAAATAATTCAGCTATTTTTTGATGTGTTAAAGCTTAAATGGACATTGCAGGATAAAAACAGAGAGCCCCATTCTCCTCTGAGACAGCTTTTCTCTGAGTTTCCACATACATAAGTTTTATCTTACAGAGTTTCCCTGGAGTTGTGGAAGAAGCCATGGGTTCCACCCTCTGAAAACAAGGATTCTGTAAGATCCATGCAGACCTACCAGAGGTAAGGGGCATCCATGTAAAGGTTCTTGCTTCTGTATTGCTGCCTGCTCTTCCCCTCTGCTCTCTCTGGCCACTGGGCAGTATGACTCCTTCAAGAGAACCTCCCTCGGGGCAGAGGAATCCATGGCATGGAGGTGAACCCAAGCAGTTTACTGCTGACTCTTGGATTTGTTTCATTTGCTCAGTTTCTCTTCCTGCACACAGTCCCACCCTTGCTCTGCCTCCTATCGATCTGGATCTCCTACCATGACTGAGTTGGGAATGGCAAGGATATAGGCAGCTATTCCCCCTTCCATTCCTCTCACACACAGACACAGATTTTGCTTCCATCCACTCGCATGAGGAACTTGGAGCCCATCATGTTAAAAGAATTCTTTTAGGTGAACTACTAATTAGTTTAGACTTTGGAAATGGTTCGATTACTAGAAATGAAAACGTTAAAAACCTGATCCCCCGCCCCCCCAACCATTCATGCTCTTTCTGGTTCCATGCTGGCATGTTTAGAGTTTTCCAGTTCTGCAGGGAAATGTTTAAATAGCTAAACAATCCCTTTTCACTGAACTTTTTATAATAAGTGATCTGAAATCCATTTCTGTTCATATTAGAGTTTGTATTAGATTCCCATCGATTATGTGTTCCCAGACCTGCTCATGAAATGTGTTTCAAAACACAAGTAAAATGCTCAGTTCAAAGAAATCATAGAAGTGTAGGACTGGAAGAGGCCTCACGATGTCATCAAATCCATCCCCTCCCCTGGGGCAGAAATAAGTATACCTAGACAATCTGTGATCATTTTACTTTTGTGATGTGTGTGCTCCTTTTATTTGCTTCAACAGCCGTTGTGGTCCGGGAGTGCTATTATATCTAGCGAGTCACTTCAAACTCTGTGAGTAGCACTTGTTGGGCTATGCTGCTTCTTTGATGTTTGATATTTGGGTAAGTTACTCCTGTTAGAGCAGCTGGTATGTCAGAAGTTCTAGAGGGATAGAACGATGTATTATTTGAGACATCTAGTGGCAGTAGAGGTGAATTACTGTGGTTTCAAAAGTACTTGAATGTATCAAACTAAGGGCTGGTTCACACTGACTGCGCGGTTCGGCGGCAGTCGATGAGAGTTACGCAAACTAAGCAGAGTAGTTTGTGTAACTGACATCGACTGCTCAACTTCCCTTCTGCGCGCTGTTCAAACTGCGCTGAGCCGACAGGAACAGCGTTCCCGTCAACTCAGCGCTATGCTACTTGAGGGGGTGGACGTATTCAGTCGACTTCCTGATCGATTGAGCGGGTCTCACTGACCGCTCAATCAATCCTGAAAGATCGATCTGGTGGCGGCGATTTTGCCGCCGTCAGTGTAAACGTAGCCTAAATGTAAAACCAACAAACCTATGGCCCCAATCCTGCAAAGACTTACATTCTTTATGCATTGTGAGTGGTCCCACTGACTTCAAAATAAGCACATGCTTAAGTCTTTGCAGAATCAAGGTCTCAGTTAATTCAGCAATAAGGTTGCATAGTTTAAAAAAAATCACAAAATATCGGAAATGAAAAAGTTAAGGTTCTGACAACAGCATATCCTATATATTTTATGCTGAACATTTTAAAACATAAGCAGCAATACATTAAGCTACATATTTAATCAGAAAAAACAGAATATAAAAATCCAATATATATGCAATGCAGCCATATTAATATTGCTGTTTGAACCATACATTTTACATTTCCTAGCGTTTTGTTATTTTAGCTATATTAATTTAGTGTTTTTCATTTAGTGTCCTAAAAAAAGGGGTGTGTGGGTTTTTTATATTCATCTACAGCACCCAGCATAATGGGGCTCTAAACTGGTAGATGCACCTTTGGGCTATGTAATAAATAAAATAAAAATAAATAATTAATTATATAGATAATAAAATAAATAAGTTAAATAAATAGTAAACAAATGACTTGAGCTTAATGATGTTTACACTTAAATGGTCTGAATTAGGCTTTGAAATTCACGCCTGATTGGAGTAAATGGAAAATGGGAGGGGTGAGTTACTACTTTATATATTGACACCCTCCAGATTTATCTATGTACTTCTGAGCTCTATCACCATAGCATTTTGAACTACTCTCTACCATTAATTTATCCTCACAACGCCTCTGCGTGATAGGGAAATTTTACTATTCCTATATGACAGACACCAAAACTAAGGCACAGAATTTTGCAGGCTTGATCTGTTCAGGCATACGCTTAACTTTACTACCATGAGTAGTCCCCACTGATTTCTGTGTTTACCGAATCATGACCTTAGTGATTTTCCCCAAGCTATACATGTAGTCTATGGAAGAGTAAGGATTTGAACTCCTGTTTCCTGAGTTGCAGTTTAGTACATAGACTCCAAGACCATTCTTCTCCAATGAAAGTAAGCTGACAGCTTTGGGTCAAGCAGGGACAAAGGTGTATTATGATGTCTCAAAGAGAGAAGGCCTTTATTATCTGCTTATAAAAGCCTTATCAGATGCTACTTAGCATCACAGAAGTGATCTTTCAAGCACATAACTTTGTTTTGGAAAGTTTCAAGTATGAGAAAACTGTGGGTTATGACAAACTCTGCTTAGTGAACTTAATTATATTTGGAAAAAAAGAAAAAGTAGAAATTAAAACGATTAGTTTATGTAAAACCCACTTGTTAAAAAATACAAGGGGATCTAGATGGCTTACTGCCACTTTAGGTGCCTAAGTCTAAAGTGTAGATCCTCAAAACCCCACTCAGCTGCTGCCTAACATTGTAGATGCTTAAATTCCCTAGGCACTGAAGTTTTCACCTGTGAAGTCCCCATGCTGCCTATGTTTCTGCTGGCAGGCATTTGCACCAACACTTAAGTCCTCACACTGCCAAGTTGCTCTTGACTGAGCCCTGATAGGATTCACAAACTAGGCATTCTCTCACCTACCCCAATCCAGCAAGCATTTTCAGACGCTGCCTATCAGAACAGACGCTGCACAAAACACAACTGCTGTAGGGGGAAGTGTCCCTCTATAACCTAGTGGGTAGGGCACTCCCAAGGTATCAGGGAGTCCCTGCTCTAATGAATATTAAGTATTTAATACAAAGTAGAACAGCTTCAACAGAAGAAAAAGACTGACTCCACCATAACCCATAACCCAGTGGTTAGGGCACTCAGATGGGAAGTAGGAGACCTTACTCCGTATCAGCCAGAGTGGGGATTTGAACCTCTGTACTGAGTGAGGGCTCTAACCACTGGGATACAGGGCACAAAGGGGGCACAACCACCGCTATTTTTCTTGAAAAAGGGCTTACTTGGCTTAGGCACCTAACTCCAGGAGAGGCTTCACAGCTGTGGATCCAGAGTGGAAGGAGGTGCCTTACCCCCTCTGAGTGCTGGGCTCAGGCAACACCACTCAGCTTAGCATTTCCTACTGGCTAGCTTGGGCAGCTCCCTGCTCCAGCACGCTGGTGTCTGTGGATCCCCATTCTTAGGCGATCAGCTCTCCCCATGCACTGTATAGGGAGGCTGGGCACCTAACTCAGGGCTGTCGATTCCAATCAGCAGCAGGATGTCTAAAGTCAGGTGTTGCAATGCTGCATCTAAGTTCCCTTTGTGGATCTCGCCCAAAGTAAACAGTGTGACCCTAAATGACTTGGGAGCATCCCTTTAAAGCCCAATTCTATCACTTACTATTTTGGAACTAATACAACATCCAGTTCCATAAAGGGAACTAAGATTTGTTTTCCACTCTTTCGCCCAATTGCCTTTTAGGGACATTTTATCAAAAGAAAGTGGAGGAATTTCATATAACAGGGTAAAGGATCAGAATATTAAAATGCCAAATCTAAAGCAGAATTAGACAATAGCCTACTGTTTATGATACAATATGCAAGCTATTTAAAAGTTTAATGCATCAAGTTTTAAAACAACATATAATAATTGCATAGTTCTTGTGGGAATCTTTGAACATTCCTCACATTCATTTTGCAACAGAGAAATGAGTTCTTAAAACACTACTCTGGTTGACCTCCTCAAAAGCAGGGTCTCATCCAAAATCCATAGAAGCCAAATGGAAAGAGTCCCAGGCCCACAGTAAGTAGCTCAGTACATTCATTATAGGCTTTTCTAAGGTGCTTGTCATTGTACCAACTGCCTCACATACATCACTGCATTAATCCTCACAACCCTCCAATGGGGAGGGAAATGTTACTCGTTCCATTTTAAAAATAGGGGAGCTGAAATACAGAGAGATTAAGTAGTTTGCCCAATATCACTCCAGAGCCAGGGATTGAAGCAGATCTCCTGAGTCCTAGTCCAGAGCCCTAACCACAAGAGGACTTTTGATACCAGTCAAATATGTACATTAAATAAAATAAAGCACACTTAAAACTATGTTAAAGTCTCAGTCAAATGAAGCCAACCCATGGGGTTATTGCTGTCACAGACATTAGCACTTGCTTTATTCGTGCATTAACTTTAGAGAGAAGAGATGTCAAACAGATGATGAAATTATGAGGAGAAGGGGATCAAAAACTGAACGGGAAGGGTTACAGCAAAGAGAGTTCAACACTGATCGTGAAAGACAGTGTCTCCTGCTAGTCCTGAGAGTTCTCTGCTTTTGATTCCCACAGCTTCTCAGTGTCTACTCTTATGTGCTGTCCGCAAAGAATTCACCAGTAAAAATCCCACAGATATGCAACTGAAGTTGTCATGGCTTCCAGACATGATGCAAGGGAACACAGAACACCCATACTGAGTAAAACCAGTGGTTTATCTAGCCCGATATCCTGTCTTCTGACAGTGGCCAATTCCAGAGGGAATGAAGAGAATAAGGTGATTTCAAGTGATCCATCCCGTCATACAGTGCTTCTGGCAGTTGGAGGTGTAGGGAAATTCAGAGCATGGAACTGTGTAAGGAATAGAAATCACATAGGAGGCATATATATACATATCCAAGGGAAGTAACAACAATGGGGAAGGTGGATTAAAGCAAAATCCATTAAGTAAGAGTAGTTGAGGCCTATTCACAACCACTGATTAGGAGGTGAGAATGTGTGATCAGTGGCAATTACTTCTTGTAATGAAAGAACCAAGTCCCGATTCAGACCGAGTTTGATTGTGTCAAGTTTGCAGATGATTTCAAGCTCAGCAGTTTGTCTCTGAAGTCTGTTTTTTAAGTTTTTTTGTAGTAGTATAGCAACTTTCAAGTCAGTGACAGAGAGTCCTGGGAGACTGAAGTGTTCTCCGACTTGTTTATGGATGTTATTATTTTTTGTCTGATTTGTGTCCATTTATTCTTTTGCGTAGTGACAGTCCAGTTTGGCCAACGTACATGGCAGAGGGGCATTGCTGGCACATGATGGCATATATTACATCAGTAGATATGCAGGTGAATGAGCCCCTTATGGTGTGGCTGATGTGGTTAGGACCAGTGATGGTGTCACTAGAATCAATGTTTGGGCAGAGCTGGCAACGGGGTTTGTTGCAGGGATAGGTTCCTGGATTGGCCTTCTTGTAGGGTGTATGGTTGGTGGTGAGTATTTGCTTCAGATTAGGGGGCTGAATGTTACCATGGAGGTCCTGAGCTTTAATTTCTTACTTAGCAGCCTAAATTTGGTCTCTGGGACCTCTCTACTCCCTTTCCCTATGTCATTGGTACCTACATTTACCTTGACCACCGACTCCTCCCCCGGATGGCATATAAGTCTGTCTAGATGCCTCGTGAGATTCACAACCTTCACATCTGGCTGGCAGTTGACCATGCGATTCTCCCGGTCATCACAAACCCAACTACTTATATTTCTAAAATGTGAATTCCCCATTATTACCACCTTTCTCTTCCTAGTAACTGGGGTTCCCTCCCCTGGAAGGGTACCTTCTGATACCATGACATCATACAGAAGTAGGGTCCCAGCTATGAGATTGTTTCCCCCCTCTACTTTTTACTAAGTAAGCATTCAGTGCAAATTGGTCAGATAGGGTCAGATTCTGATACCATTATTTATTCTAATGGAGCTACTTGTGAAACAAGATACTATTTAGCATGAGTGATGGCATCAGAACCTGGCCTTAGTCCACATGGCCACTTTCTGCACACTGTGATGCAACAGAGCAGAATTGCTACAAATGGATTTACGATTTGCTGCATTCATTTGCCCGTTAGGTTGTTGCAGTTTTAAGAGACTGAATAGTTCCTTTTGCAATGTGCCCACTGAAAACAGCCAGCTGGTTTATACTGGTCAGCTTGGGGTAATTTCAGAAAACAGTCAGGGCAGGGATCCTCTCCACATGTCACTGATCTGCTGAAAAAGGGAAATGGGATGGACTTTTGTCTCAGTGTAACTAATGCTATCTTGGGGGAATAGGGGTGGGAAGGAGTGATTTTTACAGTGCTCATGAGCTGTACCATATCAACAGCCATGGCATATGAGGTTCTCGATTTCCCCACACAACAGGTACTGTAAAGGTATCTGAAACTACAAGCTCCTCCCCCCACTGCCTTACTAATGTACCTCAACCCTTTCGAGGGGCGAGATGTAGGAACCACATCTAGATGTACAAGGTATTATTTTAGTTTATATGCCAATTCAGGCCTTGGTCAACATGACAAAGAAGAAGGGAGTCAATTAATACCAGTTGTGGTGGATTTTTTTAAATCTGTTATTATTTAAACTCCCATCTTGTGATACTTGTAGTTGCAAAATGCACTAGCCGACCTGTTCTTCAAAGCACTGAGTTATTGTGGATGAAGTTGACTGGTAGGCAACATGTACAACATGGAGTAAACCTTTATTCTCTGGTGGACAGGCCTGGACACCTTGGGACAGTAAAGTAAAGGCCTCTTGGATAATTGTATAGGCCAAATTCTGAAGTCCTCAGTCAGATAAGTCTGTCATTGACATCAATGACAGTCGTGCCTGAGTAAGAACTTTAGGATTTGGCCTTGTGAGTTTAAAGCAATGGTTCTCAACCTATTGTGGGCTACATATGTAGCTCTCTGTGTGTTATGTAGATTGCATCTACACAATATATATGCCACCCTGCCTGCTGTGGCTGCCCAGTTGGGCACATGTCCCTCAGTGCCTGTTCCCAGACAGTCAGCAGCAGGGGTGATCCCACCCACGAAACTATAGGGGACCCTAACTGGGAAGCTGCCCACAGGACAAATTTCCATCCCGCACCAGCTTTCCGCCAAGATACAGGACTTACAGGGTAGCCTCCTGCTCTGGCTGTGAGGTCCGGGTCTAAACATGGCCAGTGGGAGATGGGCAGGCGGGCTCTGCCTGCTGCAGTAACTGAGGACGTACTGCAGCCTCGAGGAGGCTCAACCCCCCCAAAGTGACACATCTATGGTTAGTAGGGTGGCACATGCCCCTCCCCCCATTTCTCTGGACACCCAGAAGCAAGGAGGCAGCTCTCCCCCAGGTGGCTGCACTCTCAGTCGTCCCCTTCTCTCTCCCCTGCGCCATCCCTTATCTCCTTCCTCTCCCCACTGTCCCCTGCCCCATCCCACTCCCCCATCCCCTATCCTTTTCTCTTTCCCCTCTGGGACAGAGGGGAAATAGCTTGTGCTTCCCCTCCTCAGAGATTGCTGAGGGTTGGCATGGACCCTAGTGCAAGCTAAGAAAACCCTGAAGTGAAGTGGGCTACTGCTTCAGTGACCTGTATGAGCAAGAGTGCAGAATCACTAGGGTACAGGTCTGCCAAGCTCCGTCCCCGACATATACCTCCTTTCTTTGGCTCAGTCCGACTCCTTCTTCCCTCAGAAATACCCCTGCACCAGGGGCTCTTTTGGGGACAGCACAAAGCTGACTGACATGGACTCCTATACTGTTGCTATTCCTCTAGGGACACCCTTACGCCTGACAGCCTAGCTTGCATAAAAGGGGCCATATGGCAATGACAGATCAGGCTTTCTGTGCCTCAAGGAGAGAACTTCCCGTAACAAAGGAAAGGGTTCTCTGCCTTTCCCTGTCAACCCCAAGATATCCCATGCATATCGATATAACATGCTTAGTGATCATTGTATTTCTATAGTGGCTTCAGGCTTTAAACCCTGGCGTTAGGTAAATTTTTAACATTTGGGATAGGGCATGTGCTCCTCTTTTTTATTTGTACCTTTCCCAGACATGAAGACCCCTGTGTAAGTTCAAAAGTTTGTCTTGTTCGCCAACAGAAGTTGGTCCAATAAAAAAATATGACGTCATCTACCTTGTGTGTGTGTGTGTGTCTCTCTCTCTCTCTTGCTCTTATTTATATGTAAACTAGAAATGCCTACTCAGCTTTGGTTTTATGGGTGTTGATTATCAGAATTATTTAAGTTTAAAATCTATGGCCCTGAGCCTGTAAAAATTTACAACTGAGTGTAGTGCCTATTACCATGAGTAATCTCATTGAAGTCAACAGGACTCCGCTCAGGACCATTACACTCAATTAATGTTTGCAGGCTTGGCTTCCTTTCCTTGCAACAGCAGACATATATGTTAAGAACCACTGACCCCGCCAAGAAATCTTTGAAAAACAATCTATTTAATTCCAGAAGAACACAACATCCAAAAAGGACTGTTGGACTATAGGAACAACAATTATTGTGGGATGACCAAGAGACTCGAAGACTGAATAATGGTAGAACAGCTGTACTGGAACAATAAAATATGAACAAGCTCCACAGTCCTCAAAGGGTAATATACCTTGTTTTATAAAGAGCTGGGCTTTGATGATCAAGTTTCAAGATGAAAAGGAGTGATTTAAAATATAGACTTCTCCAAATTACATTCTAATAACATATACTTGGTTTTATATGGAATTTCCTCTGGGCGTTTTTTCCCCGCTGATCAGTGTGGGGAGAAGTTTAGACTTATTTCCTTACAACATGGTTTAAGTATATTCTTGGCTCTGTAATAATTAAATAACCTTTTTTTAAAGAAAAGCAGTTTGTTTATATAATAATTCTTATCTGCCATATATTTTCATTTTGAGGTTTTTTCCCAGCAGTTCATTGTTACTTTGGGATATTGGTCTAACTCCTCAAAGATATTTAGGATCTGAGCTATTTGCATTAAAATATAAACCAACATTTTCAAATTTAGGCATCTAAATCCATGTTGAGCCACATAAATAAAAGTGGCCTAATTTTCAAGGGTGATGTGAACATGTAGCTCACCTTGATTCATTTGGCTACACTTCTGAAAATCAGGCCACTTTTAGTTAGGTGCCTAAATATGAATTCGGGGGCCTAATTTAGGCCCCTAAATTTGAACATATTAGCCACATTTTTTATTTATGAAGAGTTTCGGTTTCTGCTACTTAATCTTCACTTAAAGTCCTAATCCTCTCTATATCTGACATCATTATTATTCCCACAGCAATCAACTATGGTGTCCCAAACAGAGTTTCATGACTTCAAGTGTATGATGAACAGCAATATCGAGTTCTCTCCTACAATCAGAGATTGTGACTGCATGCGGACTTTCTAGCCATTCAGGCCCCAGTTCAACAAGATATTTGATCACATGGCTACTTTTAAGAAACTGAGTAGTCCATTGACTTCAGTGGGACAACTCAGATGCTTAAGTAACTTGCTGAACTGGGGTAAAAGAAATGAGAAGTGAAATACAAAACATAACATATTGTAGGTGGAATTAGTCTGATCTACAGGTTTCCAATCCTGTGATTCCATTGCAAATCTTTCCATATTTGATGTTTTTCTTAAAGCCTCAGCTCCGGGAGTCAAGCGATTGCAGGAAAATCCCAGTTTTCAATTATTTTTAAAAAAGTAAATCCTTAGACTACCTGGTTGCAGAGAACAGCTTGAAAAAATGAAACTTAAGGCTCGTAAATCAGAAGGTAAATCAAAAGAACCCAACATTTTTAAAATCTCATTATTTCTAAGTCAATTATGTAATTCTGGGGACCTGACTCATGATTTTTGGACACTTGGGGTTGTCAGTACTGGATAGAGAATGGGTTTTGAGCCAGTGTCACTGAACATTTAACTACTGTGCAGCAAATACATGTTTATTATGACAGTTTTCTAAATTAATTTAGTATAAGAGAATTAAATTGGATTCTTCATAAGTTAGGGGCTTAGCATCTAGATCTCACTTCTCTGGAGGACCAGTCTATCATCTCTTACCCTGTGCAAGTGATGTCAAAATGCCCATCAGTAACTGCAGAGGTGTCTAGGATATAACCAAAGTTTGGGTGACAAAAGGCAAACAACAAGCTGGGGGCTCTAAATAAGCAGAAAAAAATAAATGAACCCATCTTCAAAATTGTATTGGTATATTCAGTATTTTAATTCCTCACACCTCCAGAGTTAATACCTCTCTTCAAAAAGGACTAGTGTTCTTTTTTTTTGTTTGTTTGTTTTTTAAGCTTTTGTGTCCTAAAAAAGATCACCTTGTGAATAAAGAAAGGAAACATTGTCCAAAATTAATAACATTTAAATCACACTGGAAAGCACTAAATGCCCTGTCTAGCAGCTCCTCATCATTGCTAATGCTTTCCACTGTTGTAAAAAACTCTGTAGGTTCCCCATGGGAAGAGAAAGCACAGTAGCTACTATAGCTAACTGTACAATGTGAAGGTTGACAAGATGTGCCATGATGTTGTTAGTGCCCTCTAACGGCTGTCAGAGAAAAAGAACAGCAGTTAATTCCCTCTTGCAACACTGGTGAGAGGAGTGCAGGACTGAGCTTCCTGATATGAAGAAGTCCAATCAAATATCTAAGTTGTTCATAGGGGAGAAATTAATAACCAACCCACGTAACATGCTACTGCTCTCTAGGAAACAGATTTAAGTGTCAGATGTCCCCTTACAAGAAGTCACATGTGAAACAAATATTAAATGATGTCATGGTCTGTGCAGTGGCCATGACCTGTCTAATTTAAAACTGATCACGTTAGCAGACACAGGTGCAAATGGGGAACAAAGTAATGACAGCTTCATGGCAATGGGGACAAGCTGAAGTGCAGGAAGTAAGTGGATCCTGATGTTTAAGAAAGAGAAAAGCACGATGGTTTCCACCAGCAGTGTTCATGAGAATCACAGAGCTTTCATCCTGAACAACATTTCGGAAAGAGGATCACAACCAAATGAAAATAATTCTGATTTACCAAACAGAAGCTCAATTTAGCAGTCCTTATTCAGGCAAAGACACCTCTCTGAGTAGAGAGCAGGCTGCAGGTGCCTGGTTTTTTACTCACCCCAGAATTAGAGCAATATTCATCTATTGGGTCAGACTCCAGGCCCTGTCCTGGAGGTGCCAAAGAACTGCTGACCTATTGAGGATTTCCCCTGAATAGGGGGAATTTCTGGGTGGCATAGAGATGACATGCAGGCTGGAGAAAAGGTCCCTGTAGGCCAGAGGAAATGGAGCATAGCACAAGCATTGCTTCCCCCCAGTGATCTCAGGCTCAGAACAGTCTATTAGTACCATAGGCAGCTGCATGCAACTCAGAGGAGCTCTGAAACTGCTGTAAAGTGGGCTTGGGGCTAAACCCACTTCCAGTTCTCCCTGGACTGAGGAACTGCGAACATAGCACAAAGACACCTTTGCCTTCCCAGTCCTACCATGAGCACAGCTCAGCCAGACCAGACCATCTGGGCCCTTGACTTCAGTTGAGCTTTCATCTCTTTGCATTGGTGAAAGTGAGAGAAAAATCAGGCCCCTATATTCAAGAAGGGGATGCAGATGGCTGAAAGTCAACTCCCTTTGGAACGGATAAGTATACCCTTAAATCACTGCAAAGCATGATGGATAAGTTAGCATCCGATAACTACAAGGCACAGACATTAAGTGCAACAGGAGGAAAAGAGATCTAACACACTGTATTAATTTTGTTCATGACTGGCCTGTCAGCTGGAGCACTTAATTGCCTTGATTGTCTTTGCCACCAGCTGAATGCAGCTCCATCACTGAAGTTACCTTCAGTACCTAATGAAGAGTTCTGCTACTGGAGACAGCAAATGTTTTCCAAAGAGCAGATTGAACATATCATCAATCCCATGACAGCTTCCATGGGACATGGAGATAAAACATTTTTCAGCTAATTTTGATTTATTTTCCCAAATATATTTGTGCTAGCTTGGCCGTCTCTGATCTGGCCATCGTTTCAATTGTAAATTCTGTGTTAATGTGGTGGAGATAAGCCATGGTTTAAGGCTCCAAAGAACTATCCAGCTAAAACATTCCACATATCTGGAGTGATTTATGGTGTATTAGGCGACTGGGAAGAGGGGTGGGGAGTCCTGGGAAATGTGATAGAGCTCATTCAGCCACAGCAAGCAAACCTGATGCCAGAAAAACATAAAGAGGACAGTGGAAGGGAGAAAATAACAAAAAAAAACTACAGGTGTTTTAATCATAAGAACACTGAGCTTCTGCAGTTGAAACAAATGTTCTTTCACAGCATCAAGAAAACCAGATCAAAGTTGCTTCTGGTTGCAACAGGAGGTTGAAATACATTAGAGAGGTTCATATTCTTTCCACATTTATAATGTTATACACATGATTTAAGGCATTTTTTAAAAGTTAGCCTGGGACACACTCTGCTCATTCCAAGATGCATTTTTTTAAACCACAACCAAGTACTTGATCTTGCAGTGAATACAAAGAGAAAACAAAACAAAAAATCCACAAGTAAGTAGGACTTTCTTATTTTTTTCCTAATATCTTGTCATTTGAATTATAACCAGGGCACAACAAACACACTAAATATGGTCGTCAAATATGTGCCCCTGGGCAAGACTGCCTGGAAAAATGCCTCCACTTAGCTGGAAACAACTAGTACCGACACATACTGCCACGACTTGCACTCCAGCAAACTGAAGACATACCTAAACCACACAGGCTCTGGAGGGTGAGAATGTCTGAGGGGGAGGCAATCAAAAGTTTAGAGGCGACCTCAAATTTTGACCGCGGAAAGCAGGATGGATTCCTCCTAGTATGGGGGGGGGGGAGGAGGATGAAGAGGTGACACCTCTGACATACCTGTGTGGGAGTAGTACCTTCTCCCAGTTTTCACGGCTCATCACTGAGCTGCCGGGCTGCCCCCTCTCCCCACGATTTGGAGTAATTCAAAGTGGCTGTCGGGAATGAGGGGTTTTGCCGAGTGGGTCTCCGTCTGGCACCTGCTTCATCCAGGTCAGTGGGGACAGCCTGATCTCTCACCCTGGGCCAGCCTGGGCTTTGCTAACCCCACCGCTGACATCCACCCGCTTCTTGAACCGCCCTGTGCACCGGGCAGCCCCGCGCCCCCTCTTCGCCCTCCCCAGGGGGAGACGTGCCCGGCAATGACCCCTCGGCCAGGGAGAGCTTGAACAAGGTGGCCCGGGAAGGAGACCGTACCTGGGGCCGCCGGGGAGCCGGAGTGGAGCAGCGCAGCGAGGAGCAAAAGAACTGCCCAGGGCAGCCGCAGCGGAGCCCGGGCGGCGGCGGTAGCAGCAGCCATGGAGCCGGGGTGTGCAGGGATCAGTCCCGGCTGCGCCCCTCACTCGCAGCTGGGAGCGTGCGAGGCAGGGGGGGGAGGGTGTCTCCTGGAGCTGCAGAGGTGCCGTAACACGCCTGTGTGCGAGGAGCGCCGACTGCACCACAGCTCCCCTCCCCGCCTAATGGCACTGGTCTGCCCGTGCCTTCGAGCCTCCCCACTTCCCTTCATGTCGAACAGCTGCTGCAGCTGCTCCGCGTCCCCAGCGCCTTCTCTCTGTCCCTCTGTCTCCTCCTACTGGCTCGCAGTGAGATTGCAAGCAGGGGCGGTGGGGGAGGGAAGGAGCCTGCAACCTGCTTTGATTTTTCCTCCTCCCCCCACTCATTGGTTTATTTGCAAAGAGGGAAGGCAGAGAAATCTCTTCACCCAAAACAATGTCCTCTGGGTGTTGGCTTAAATGGTCAGTCACTTCCCCACCAAGCAATTTATTTTTCCCTCCTCCCTATTCTTCCGCGGTTTGCATTATCGTTAATTCAATACATTCAGAGTCAATACACACTCTTTAGCTCCATTCACATCGCTGAGACTTGAGAGACTCCACTCTCTATCACCCTCTGGAGCTTCCCACACCAGTCATAACATAAGAACAGCCATATCGGATCAGACCAATGGACTACCTAGCCCAATAGCCTGTCTTCCAACAGTGGCCAATGCCAGGTGCTTCCCAGGGAATGAACAGAACATCACTGGCTGATGAAAGTCTCCAGTTCCTCTGAACCCTCCAGAGAATTCCTGCCTCCCCCACCAATCTGTGATTTGTCCCCTCTCTAGATGATGTGACTGGTTGCCACCACCACCATCAACAACAAAAGGAACATTTAAGAAACAGACTCTACCAAATTTTATTCATTTTAGAATAATTTTTAGAATGCCTTGTTTCCTTAATCGTTTTTACAGATCACCTTTCAGATGAAGTAATGACAATAGTACAGTTATCTTGATGAAGGCAGAACACTGTCCAGGTTAATGTCATTATAATCCTCTCCATGGCCCCGATTCTGTAAAGACTTACCCATACTCAATTTTACACTCTGGGAGTAGTCCCATGACATTCACTGGTGGTACCAACAGCTGGGTAGTGCATAAGTCTTTTCAGAATCAGGATCTGTATTATTTTCTATCTTTTTAGGCTACCTGTGAATCGGATTACTATTTGCTATAACTTCTGCTGCATGCTGAAGAGTATTCTTCAGGGACTATTCCATAATGACTCCTAAGACTTTTTCCTTGGGGATACTGAAAATTCAGAGCTCATCAGCATGTATACAAGAAGAGGCTTCTGTTGTTGCCAATGAGTATTATGTTATCTACATCGTGTTAGACTGTATCTATGCTCAAATCAATGTGAGGTTTCTGTGTCTTCTACAGGTTTTAAATCACCAAAATAGCTGGCATCCTCAGCCATCACCAGCTCTGTGTCCACTTTCTCTTCCAGATCACTAAGGGCTAACCTGCGTCTCTGTCTTACGACACAACTGTTGAGGAGAGCAGAGGGAGCAAAGCCTCCTCCATTCTCCTGGCTCTTGGACCTGAGCCTGGTGTACTGTGTAAGCCCTGTGCTTCAGATGCTCTGCTTCCCCAAGGAAGTAGGTGGGGAATGGGAAGAGCCAAAGTTCTCCACCTAGTGCATTGCTCAGGGGTGCAGAGGAAAGCGAGCTGCATCCTGTAAATATGTGTTGTAACTTACTTCTCCTCAGGCACAAAGGGAAGAATGGGAGGAGCTGTGTCACCACATTTCCTTCTGCAGTGGCACAGCTACACACTGTCCCTTCCTCAAGTCTGAGCTCTATAGCTCAATCTGGCCCTAGCAGTCTGACTTTATTAGCTGTATGGTTTGTTTATATTTACCTAGAGGTAAATATATTTAACCTTGGGTTATTGGACTCTCAGTAGGTCCCAAATGAAGGTGAGACTCACTAGTCACTACTAATTTTTCTTCTGTGGGAAATGTGTTAGCAATGCACCAGTAATCAGTAATACCCCCTGGTTAAAATGCCATGTTGCACATATTTAACAGTTTCTCTGCTATTGGAGAGCTGGAACCTGCACCCCTTGGATCACATCAGTAATCCTTACACCTGTGAGTAGTCCTGTTGGGTTTGTCTGAGTAAGGATTTACAGAACTGGGCCCTTATACTTCATTTCCATCACAATTCAGAGTGAATAACCACTGGTCCTCACAACTTACTTCACCTGAGTTTCTTTCTCTGTAACTTCTTCCTTAGAGACTTCAGAGAATGACTTTAGAAAGAGCATCATTTCTCATGAAAAGTTCCCCTCTCTGTTTTCTCTTTATGCAAAACAATTCATCTTTGTGGTGACCTCAAGCTCTTAAGAACCACTCCTACTTCCATTAAAGTCAATAGCAAAGATCTCATTGAAGAGCCCTGAGACTGTAAACTCCTATCTACTACTTGTTCTTTACATTGCTGAGCATACTCTCAGCACTCTGAAACAATACAGAGTAATCATTTCCTAACTCTTTCATTGTCCCAGCTCCTTCCAGTCTTACCTTTAGCTGAAAAAGCTCTTCACTGATTCAGGCTTGCAGGGCTCACTTTATGAGGCTAAAAATAGCAGTGTAGCTATTCCCACTCGGGCTGGAGCCTCGGCTTTCAGATCCCAGCTCACCGGGTTTCAGAACCTATGTAGGAACAGCCACACTGCTATTTTTATCCCTGTAGCATAAGCTTCATGAGCTCCATTCAGATGACCCAGGCTCTGAGACTCACTGCCTTGGGTTTTTTTGTTAGTTTGTTTTTTGCAGTGTAGATGTACCCCAAGAGGGCTGGCAGTCACACCGGCAGGCCCCTTGCAGCCAGTATTTAAATAACCATCCAAGTATTTGTTTTGATATATTTAGCTTGTTACTGTTAATACAATCTCATGTCCTCAGTTAAGAGGTCATGTTTGAAAGATACATCTTTACCACCAGAAGTCACTTCTTAAACAGGCTGGTCTTACTTGCTCTATCCTTTACTTTTGGTTGTGTATATACATATACATATACACACACACACATTAAAAATGCACATTACATATACCACCTGCAATGGGAGTAATTAGACGAGACCACTACTATTGACATGAGAGAAGTATTAATAACCAAATTGTCTGGCAAAACCCAAATGGAAACAAAACAGCTAATGAAAAGCTAAATAAAATAAGTGCACTTTGCATTGTAGCCTGAAGGCTGCCAAACTTGGGTCCAATCCTGCAAAGAGATCCACTTATGTCCATGCAGAGCACCTTACCTGAATGCTGTAGGAGCTGTGCTAACAGATAAAATTGTAAACTGGGGCCTTGAGCCCTGGCTAATTGGTAAAAGGATTGAGTTCCAAAGAATGAGGAATTGTTAAGAAAGTTCTGCCTTTGATCCTGGAATACTTAGTTCCAGGAGCTGACCTCCAGAACAGAATATATTATTTTAACTGCTGTGGGAGTGGATAGGTTGGGGAAAGGGTCTCCCAGATAACAAGGTCTCAGACCATTTGGGGCAATGGGTATCACTAACACTGCACCTTTAATTTATTGGGTTTACAATTTAGACTTTCTCCTCAGCCAGCTTTTCACCATTTACCTCCTAGCTCTAAATTCTGCCCTTTTTAAATTCATTACTACTTATTATACCTTAAAAAAAAAAAAAAAAAAAAAAAGTCACCTTCTTATTTTGTCTAATTGATCTTAACCCTGCAAGATGGTGAATAACTCCTGAAGGATAGAACCCAACTGTGCAATGATTGCCATTGTGCAACGAAGCACATAAATTCAACTCAACTCCTACATTAAACTCTACATGCACTCCAACTATGATGTAGAGGCCTCTTCTAGGCCCCCTTTCAGGAAATCACTTAAGCGCTTTGCAAAATAGGGATGCTTTCTTGAATTGGCGTCATAGACGCAAAAGAATTTATGGGATCAAGAATTTGCTGCTCTCAACTGTACCTTGACACATCATTCAATCAGTTATTCTTGGGAGAAGTTAAAATCCATCATTAAGACATAGAAACTAGAGAGGACCCTGTCATAGAGTGAGCCTGTCCTGTAATCCCTTCTGCTGAGTTAGTATAGAGCTGTAAATACGCACTGTCTCAGTTTCCCACCTCAGGAAGCCAGTAATTCCATTTCAGGCATTCTTGATAGTTGATTCAACACTACCTTTCATGGGGCTTGTTTATTACAAAAACCTCTTACAAAAGGGGCTATAACAAAAAGTCCCAAATAAACAAAAGGAACTGCTGGCTCTCAGGGATCCTGTGAGCCCTGCCCTCTAAGCTCTAGTCCCAGTCTCCTCACCCTTCTCTCTGTCTTTAACTCTCTCCTCCTGGAGCTGTGTCATTCAGGCAATTATTATCACCTGCCACTGCTCCTGGAGTTGGGTGGCACTTTATCTCCCTCAGCTAGACCCACTTAATCCTCAGGCTCAAAGCATTTGGCAGTCTCCTGCTGCTGGTGGCTGCTCCCTGATAACTACGGGCTCTATACTAGCTTGCTCGTGCCTTTCAGTATCTGTCCTGCTATAATGGAGGAGGCAGCATTTATGCTGGCCCCTTCTCCCAGCTCATACCTTATTGGCTGGGTGAGAGGGAAGCTTTGCCCCATCCTCTCTGCAAGGCTACAGGCCCTTAAAGATACTGTAACAGGATCCCTTCTAAATACTACTTCTTCCTGGGACCCCTTTCCTCTTTCCCTATATTCCCTCAGGCTTTGTGTATCAGACCACCCCAAACTCTTAAAGGGCCATACCACATGACTGAGAGGACTGACCAAGAGGCAGCGCTGTTCTTAAGCAGCAGATTATCCCGTCACAGACTCAAACCAAACCAATTTATAGATCTCAATATTGGGGTCCTGGGTTTTAATTCATTTAAATGAGGGTAACTCAATGGGAGGTGAGGACACATAGTACATGGCAGCAAACCAAAGCTTGTCTTAATTCTGTAGCTTGAACCCATCTCTGTTAGGAATGTATAGCTGTGACATTTTAGTTGCTTTGGGAAGACACATGGGGATAGACTTTGGATAGAACGTGGCCTGATCCTGCAAGGTGCTGAATGCCTCTTGCAGGGCATTACGGGCCAGATTTTTACAACTATTTATGCACCTAAATACCATTCGGTCCTAAGTGTTCTCAATTTCCACTGATTTCAATGGGCAATGAAAGTGCATGGGAGCTGAGGCTTCTCAGAAGAATCAGGTCCCATATCCGCTTTTAAAATACAAGCTTTCAAAAGGATAAACACCACAAGACACAGTTCCAGTTAGAAAAAGAGGGTTTATGTCAGTAAGAGTGAATCCAAGTGGAGTTTACAAAATTTAAAGGTTTTATTTTTTCTTCCAATATTTCTTTATTGCCTACCCAGTGAAAATTGCAGTCAATCTAGGCTGACTGTCTGCAGTGAGTAGCAGTGGAGTGTCCCTGTAACATCATCTAGTCTAATCACCTTTAAAAGCCTTGGAAAATATTTTTGAAAAAACAAATAGAATTTTACAGAGAATGTGGATATGTAATGAATGAACCTGGATGCTATAGCTGAATAAGTTCAGACTTGTTTCTATGGTAATGTGGAATTTGTTTTTCTTTTACCTTGCCCATGTCAGTGGGGAAGGGGGAAGGGAGGTTGTATTATCAAGGTATTTTCCATAATTATATATCAGTACATTTCAAATTAGTTTAATATCTAGGATTAAGATGTAGCTCAACCTAGAATATGCATTTGGGATGTGCTAATACTCTTTCTTTTGTTTATGCAAATAATACCCCACACATGAGAACAGACAAATAATAAGCATGTGTTGCGAAATCCTAGTATGTCTAGATCAGCAAAATGCAATGTTTTAAAAGTTATGTCTCCTTAATTTCTAAGAACACATTGGTGCAGATACTCAGATGGGGTAAAATGGTACAGCTCCATTGAAGTCAACTAATCTCTTATATTCTTGACATCAGTGGAACAGCTATCCCTGGTGTCCCCTGGGGATCTGTACTGGGATCAGTGCTGTTCAACAGATTCATAAATGATCTGGAAAAGGGGATAAATAGTCAGGTGGCAAAGTTTGCAGATGATACAAAATTACTCAAGATAGTTAAGTCCAAAGCAGAGTGTGAATAGATACAAAGGGATCTCACAAAACTGAGTGACTGGGCAATGCAACGGCAGATGAAATTCGATGTCGATAAATGCAAAGTAATGCACATTGGAAAACATTATTCCAACTATACATACAAAACAATGGGGTCTAGATTAGCTGTTGCCACTCAAGAAGGAGATCTTGGAATCATTGTGGATAGTTCTCTGAAAACATCCACTCAATGTGCAGCAGCAGTCAAAAAAGCTAATAGAATGTTAGGAACCATTAGGAAAAGGATAGATAATAAGACAGTAAATATCATAATGCCTCTATATAAATCCAGGGGACGCCCACACCTTGAATACTGCATGCAGTTCTGGTTGCCCCGTCTCAAAAAAGCTGTATTAGAAATGGAAAAGGTACAGAGAGGGGCAACAAAAATTATTAAGGGTATGGAACAGTTTCCATATGGCGACAGGTTATAAAATCTGGGACGGTTCAGCTTGGAAAAGAGATGACTTAGGTGGGATATGACAGAGGTCTTTAAAATCATGAATAGTGTGGAGAAAGTGAATAGGTAAGTGTTATTTACCACTTCACAAAACACAAGAACCAGGGGTCACCCAGTGAAATTAAAAGGCAACAGGTTTAAAACAAAGAAAAGGAAGTACTTCTTCACACAATGCACAGTCAACCTGTGGAACTTGTTGCCAGGGGCTATTGTGAAAGCCAAAAGTATAACTGGGTTCAAAAAAGAATTAGATAAGTTAATGCAAGCTAGGTCCATCAGTGGCTATTAGCCAAGATGGTCACAGATGCAATCTCATGCTCCAAGTGTCCCTACACCTCCAACTGCCAGAAGCTGGGACTGGACGACAAGAGAAGGATCACTCGATAATTGCACATTGCAGGCCACAGAACCTCATCCACCCACTCTTGTAATAAACCCCTAACTTCTGACTGAGTTACTGAAGTCCTCAAATTGTGATTTAAAGACTTCAAGTTACAAAGAATCCACCATTTACACTAGTTTAAACTTGCAAGTGACCCAGGCCCCATGCTGCAGAGAAAGGTAAACCTCCCTCCCCCCACCCAGGGTCTCTGCCAATCTGACCTGGGGAACAATTCCTTCCCAACCCTAAATCTGGTGATCAGTTAGACCTGATCATGTGGGCAAGAGCCACCGGCCAGACACCTGGGAAAGAATTGGAAGGCTGTTCCAGAACTTCACTCTTGATGATTAAAAAACTGTCTCTAATTTTAAGTCTAAACTTGTTGATGGCCAGTTGTGTCCACACTGGCGCTTAACTTAAATAACTCCTATCCTTCCCTAGTATTTATCCCTCTGATGTATTTATAGAGATCAATCATATCTCCCCTCAGCCTTTTTTTTTTTTGGTTAGGCTAAACAAGCCAAGCTCTTTGAGTGTCCTCTCATAAGGTGGGTTTTCCATTCCTTGGATCATCCTAGTAGCCCTTCTCTGCACCTGTTCCAGTTTGAATTAATCTTTCTTAAACATGGGAGAGCAGAACTGCACACAGTATTCCAGATGAGGTCTGACCAGTGTTTTATATAACAGTGCTAAAATTTCCCTGTCTCTACTGGGAACACCTCACCTGATGTATCTGAGGACTGCATTAGCCTTTTTCACGTCCACATCACATTGGCATCTTATAGTCATCCTGTGATCAACCAATACATTCAGGTCTTCCTCTTCCTCCCCTGTTGCTTCCAACTGATACATCTCCAGCTTAAAGCAAAAATTCTTGCTGTTAGTTCCAAGTGCATGACCTTGCACTTTGCACGGTTAAATTTCATCTCATTTCTATTATTTAGTTTTGAAGGTCGTCCAGATCTTCTTGTATGATATTCTGGTACTCCTCCATATTGGCAATACCTCCCTACTCTGTATCATCTGCAAATTTTATTAGCACACTCCCACTTTTTGCGCTAACGTCAGTAATAAAAATGTTAAATAAGATTGGTCCCAAGACCAATCCCTGAGGAACTCCACTAGTGACCTCCCTCCAGCCTGACTGTTCACCTTTCAGTATGACCCATTGTAGTCTCCCCTTTAGCCTGTTCCTTACCTACCTTCCGATTCTCATATTAATCCCCGTCTTCTCCAATTTAACTAATAATTTGCCATGTAGAACTGTATCAAATGTCTTACTGAAATCCTGGTAGATTAGTTCTACTGCATTTCCTTGCTCTAAAAAATAAGTTATCTTCTCAAAGAAGGAGATCAGGTTTGTCTGGCATGATCTACCTTTTGTAAAACCATGTTGTATTTTATCCCAGTTACCGTTAACTTCTATGTCCTTAGCTACTTTCAAAATTTGTTCCAAAACCTTGCATACAGCTGAGATCAAACCAACAGGCCTGTAGTTTCCCAAATCACATTTTTTCCCTTTCTTAAAAATAGAAATTATATTAGCAATTCTCCAGTCAAAGGGTATGACCCCCGAGTTTACAGATTCATTAAAAATCTTTGCTATTGAGCTTGCAATTTCATGTGCCAGTTCCTTTAATATTCTTAGACAGAGATTATTCAAGACCCCTGATTTGGTACCATTAAGTTGTTTGAGTTTGATTTCTACCTCAGAGGTGGTAATTCCTACATCCACATCCTTGTTCCCTGCCACAAACCCCCGAAGTTCTTCATTAGCCTCATTAAAAACTGAGGCAAAGTATTTGTTTAAGTGTTCGGCCATGCCTAGATTATCTTTAATCTCCACCCCATCCTCAGTACTTAGTGGTTCCACTTTTTCTTCCTTTGTTTTCTTTTTATTTATATGGCTATAGAACCTTTTACTGCTGGTTTTAATTCCCTTTGCAAGGTCCAACTCTGCTTGGTTTTTGGCAGTTCTCACTTTATCCTTACACTTTCTGACCTCCAAGAGGTAGCTTTCCTTGCTGATCCCTCCCATCTTCCATTCCTTGTAGGCTCTCTGCTTTCTCTTAATCACCTGTTTGAGATGCTTGCTCATCCAGCTTGGTCTGCAACCCTTCTCTATGAATTTTTCCCCTTGCTTTGGATGCAGGCTTCAAATAAGTTCTGCAACTTTGACTTAAAGTCAAGCCTTCTCCACATTCAGATCCTTGAGTTCTTCAGTCCAGTTCACTTCCCTAACTAATTCCCTTAATGTTTTAAAGTTAGCTCTTGAGAAATCAAGGACCCTAGCTGCCGAGCTATTTTTGTTTATCCTTCTATTTAGTTTATACTGAATTGGCTCACGATCACCCAAACCAAGGTTGTCCCCTACAACCAGGGTCTCTCTCTGGGGATAGGGGTTCAGTGAGATTCAGTAGGTGTTGGGATCTCTCTAGGGTTTAGGATCTCTGAGACTTGGGGGTGTCTCTCTGGGGAGAGGGGATGCAGTCAAACTTAGTGCAGTTTAGGGTCTCTGGGATTTAAAGGGGTTCTGGGGACAGGGGATGAGGGTGCAGTGAGATTTTGTGGAATTGGGATCTGTCTGGGGCTGGGGGTGAAGGGGCACTCAAGAGTCATGGGGGTAGAGTGACAGTGGGAATAGAGGGTCTCTCTGTGTCCCTAGGGCCCATTCTGGGAGTGCCTCTGCCCTCCCATCCCCTGTCCACTGCACCCTGCCCCACCCCTCTCTGCTTGCCCAGCAATAAGCCTGTCCCTACAAGACACTGGGCAACCTGTGGGGAAGGGTCCATGTCCCCTGAGGCTTCTCCCAGCCCCTCTCCAGCTTCTAGACTGCACCAAGGCCCCCAGAGCTGCCACATCTGCCACTCCTTTGGCTCCTGCAGCTCCCAGCACAGGGCTCTGCTCTGCACCCTCAGGATGGGTGTGATGGACGAGCGAATGGAGCACTCAGTGGTCAACGCTTTCCCATGGGTGAGTGGAGTGGAGCCCCAATGCACTGTATGAGGCAGAAGCTTTGATAGAAACTCCATGCCCCTCAGTGATCCACCCTCGAGCTGTAAATTTTTTCTCCAGGCCTGTGCTCCCTCCCTCCCTCCTTCTTTAAGTACTAATGTGTGGGGTTCTTATCCTATGTGATGACCCCAGAAGTGAATGACTGGCTGCTAGGTCCTTAGAGAGCCTGGCCCAACTCTTTCTTCCCCCCACCTCTCCCGGGAGCTGGGCCAGCTCCTGCCCCTTACGACAGTCCCTCCCCCAAAAAAGGGAAAGGAATATTGGAGCTATGTCCAGAGCGTGTGTGTGTTGTGGGGAGCGGAGGGCAGGGTGTTGGTTGGGGGAACCAGGGCTGACCTGGCTCTTACTTTCCTCTTTCTCCTCACTCCACTGCTGCAGCAGCTCTCTGGAATTCCCAGTGCAAGATGTGAGGATATGGCAGGTGCTGCTTTAGTGGCACGGTGGGTCCAGAACTTCAGAATGTTCATGTGTAATTATTACTTTGCCACACTGCCCTACCAGTCCAGAGGAGCGTGAGACAAGGCAAATGGCTGTTTTTAACATCTCGTAACTCAGCTAAAGCTGAATAGAATTTCAGAGGACAAAGAAATGGAAGGTCTGTAGCCAAAGGGCTTTCACGCTGCTGAATTTCAAAGGCCTGATGCCAACAATGAAGTTGTTAGTTTCTCAAAAAAGGGTTTGAAGAATATTTTATAATGGAAAGTGTTAGGCATCTGAAACATATGGGGTGACTATCATTATAGTATCTGTGTATTTATAGTTTTAAATAACCCACAGTCTACCTCCATTGTCATTGTTTTAACTAGGTTGTTTTGAGAATTCCTTCTTACTTGCTATCAGTTAGCCAAATTGTTTAGTCAGGCAAATGTCCCATTGCTTTCAATGTAGTACCGCAAAGTTTGACCCTCTGTGAAAAAATGGTGAACACTCATCATTTTAATACCCCAACCCAAGAGGGTGTCTAAAATAAGAAATAGACCTTCAGATCATTTCCTGCAGACCTTTAAATTAATCTATGCTAAAAAAGAGTTAATCTAATTTAATCTAACACTTTTTTCATTTGTTATCTGCCCACATAACGTGAAATGTCTCACTTACCACTACCATGGTAACATCCTTCCCAGATCAAAAGTCTCTCTTCTTTCAGAATTCCATCTGGAGAGAAAATAATTACTTAATTTATGATGAGTGAGGGTGGCAGGAAATTATCACTATTCTTCTTCAAGTATGAGAATTTATGGATGTTTGCCTTTTTTATTTTTATGCATATTCTGTTAGCACTGTATTACTTTAAAATGTGGTTTTGCCAGGTACGTGACTATAAAAATGACATGATAGGGTTCCTAATTTTTATTCTCTTGGTAACTTTTCCTTATCAGGTTTACAAAATGTAATTGGGGATGTATCACCATAGCCTTTGCCAAAGCACTGGGACACCTTCTATAATTAAAAATAGCCATTGATTAAATAGCAGAATATAAGCCTTTACATTATAAAGTCTTATGAACAAAATCCCTTGCACTCTGACATGTCATGAAACTTAATACCAGCTATTAAACTGATCCACTCAGCAGTTCATAACTCCCATGGTGGGACACAGTGAGAAAAGCAATTTCAGATAACTAGGTCCAAGACTATTTAGGGCTTTATAAGTCATAATCAGCACTTTGATTTACTCAATCGTTAAATCCCAAACACCAAAAAGTGCCTATGTGACAATGCCTCTGAAAGCTCTGATCAATTTGGCCATCATTATGGTGGGTTCATCCAACTCCAGTGAAGAGCCACAGCTGCCAAAAGTAGAAACAATTTCCCAATCATTGTCCCAAGAGTCATGTGAAGCATTGATTTCTGTTGTCTAGTGCCACAGCCAAAGGTGATGGGACAGGCCATTTATGGACCAGAACAAAGGGATCAGGAAGAAGACAAATCAAAATGCTCTTGATATCCCATTCACCAAAGACCTCCCCTCTCCCTACTTGCTCTATCACCAGGGACAAAAATCCAGCCTTTCCTCTCTGTCCACATAGCCCAAACTCTTGTCCAAACATCATTTCTTTCTCTTTTCTGGCCTTGGCCGCTGTTACCTTGCTCCCCTCAAGTCTGTTCAGAGAGCTACTACTATAATAATCTATTTGGCTAGTTGCTCTGACCACATCAACTTCCCTCTTGAGTCCCTCCACTGGCCCCACTTTCACCCGCCCAACAAATATAAGTTTCTTGTCTTGCTTTTAAGTCCCTTCTGAATTTAGCCCCACCCTACATACCAGATCTAGTGACCTATAATGATCTTGATCCTCCACCTTCACTCCACCTCCTTTTCCAGCCTTTTCTTTGCCATTCAGCTTCTCCCTGTAAACATCTCCTTACTGACTTTATGCATAGGGGAAAAATACCTCTAACAGTCATCACTTTACCACACACACACCCCCCTTAAGACTCAACTGTGCCGTGAAGCTTGCAAAACCAGCCTGCTGATCATGGCTAGGCATGTGACAAGCTATGAGTATCCCTATTCCCATTCTTTCCTCTTCCTCTTTCCTTCCTCAAACCCTAATTTAAAAAACAAAAACACCCTACAAAGCATGTAACTAGCAAAGTTGTGCCAATTCATCAACAATCTCTTTTGCTCGTATGGGGTATCCACATCCCAGACCTTTCATCTGTCTGTGTCTTTGGACTGTAAGCCCTTCGGGGCAGAGAGTCTGTCTGTTCAGTGTTTGTACAGCACCTCGCACAATGGAGCCCTGTTCCCAACTGGGAGCTTGGGTGCTAGCACAATAAACTACTACTACCACCACAAAGAGGGCTGGCAAGAACCATTCTGAGCAGGGAAAGAAGCGAACAATCCGAAGGGAACTAGGTGCAGTAATAGAAGGTAAAAGGTATAAATGAATATTTTGTCATACTTCAGATACTTGGCAACTAGGTTATCAAAATAAAGGATAATTGACTTTTGTAGGAAAGCTGAGATAAAAATAATTTTGATGCAAACTGTCTTCCGATTTACAAGTTAAACACAGTTTTCCCCATCAGAAATTTGGCATTATTAACAGCTAAGACAAGGCTTAATTCATTCTCTGCTGACTGGAAGGAACTTTGCGTTACAGACCTGTCCTGATGACTTCCTGAGCAAGTGGGTTCACAGTTTGCAGGTTTGCTTTAATTTTTGCTGTTATCTTTTGCTAACTGCCAATACTAATACAAATTTACAGATTGCTCCAGTGTTAATCCTTTTTTGACTTACAGGGTGTCTTTTCTGAGCAGCTGTGATATCAGGATACAGAACTTATCTTTACTGTTAATGAACCAAATGCTAATTCAATTAGAGATGATTGTAACATAAAAGCTTAACTTTATAGTAAATAGGAAGGAAATATATAGTACCTTAGATTTTCTTTTTCACCAGAGAACATTGGGTCTTTCATCCCCCTATAAAGGGCCAGATCCTGTACCCCACTAAGTCCAGTTTGTGTATCTGATTACAGCTGCCCTAAGTGAGAAGGAAGGGATATCTCTGGTGTGAGGGAATCATGGAATGGCCCAAAACTGATATAGCTGACTATATACCACCTTCTTCTGCCTTACGCCACAGACACATGTGCCATTTTGGGTGGACCATTAACCCTTTCCCGCTCTTAAGCCATGACTATAGGATGTGCAAGTGCGGGCTGGGAAAATTCCAGCCACCAGGTCAACCCACCTACGCTCAAGAGCCTGCTTTCTTGTGAGGAAAGAGCCTGAGGGTCGCTTCTCATACCCATGGGTGTGGTTCCCCTCTCGGCAACTTGCTTGCTCTCCAGCAGGGCTGAAAGGGTCTCCTTTATACTCCTGGTTTGATGGTGAGATCATGGTGAGCGGAGATCGTGAGCCCTTGCTTGTGCAACAGGAAAGCAAGTCATTCTGCCTTTCCACATGCCTAACCAAAGGCTTGCTTGCTTTGCAGGTGACCTTGTGGTGCATGATAGTGTGTCTGACTCCAGATCAGACAACTGTATGTTCAAATCACATTGAGGTCCTGCTGTTCTCTTGGTCCCTGGGGGATGACTTGGTGGGAGCTTCCCCGCCCAAAGCTGTGCAGACCATGTGCCTGTTCATTTATTGGACCCTGGAACAGTGCAAAGAGATAGTTTTTGCTCAAAAGCTGGGCTGTCATATGAGCAGGGCACATGCACAGGCTCACAACACAAGCCAGGCAGGAGTCGAACCTGCAGTCTCCTGAGACACATTATCCATTGTGCCCTGGCATCAATGCCTGGTCTCCAGGCCAGGAACGGCCAAGCCACCTAAGTGAGGTGGAAAGGTGGCGTGACGGGAGACCTCCTCTCTCCCAGTCCCGCTTTCCTTTCCTAGAAGACCAGGAAAGAATGCAAGAAGAAAGACAATACCTGGCAAACAAGAGGAATGCACAATTCCACAGCTGGGCAGAAGGTGCTGGAGAATGCCTGTGCCTTGTCAAAGGCTGCTTTTTTCAGCCTCATCGGGATGGGGTGTAAGAGCAGGGCTGCTTCTGCCCAGCTTTGAACCAGGGCTATGTCACATATGAGGTGAATGTGATAACCGCTACACTACAGAACATGAGAGTAAGCATCCTGCCACTGCCAAACGGGGGCCCTTTGGCTGCCATGAAGGCAGCAGCAGGCCCCCAAAAGAGACAGAAGGACTTGGCTGACGTTGTTGATGGAAAACACTCAGTCTGGTTGAGGACTGGACTGAGCAGGGTATTGTTGTTTCAATGGTAAAATTCGCACTTGCCATGTGGGAGGCTGGGGTTTGATGCCTGGCCAAAGCAGTGCTTCTTTCGCAGGACCCCAGCCCTTTGCTTGTGGCTTGCCAGTTGTTCCACAGTGTAAGAGTGTGAGTGCGAAGGTGAGCTTTATTTGCAGCAGTGCTCAATGGAACCTCTTGGCCATGTGCTTCTACTCTTTGTCCCTTCCTTCCTCTTTCAGAAACAGTGGCCAGGGGTCAGGAGCAGGTTGGTGACAAGCATGCCATTTCAGATGGAGCATTAACCCCTTCCCACTCTTAAGCCAGCGCTGTAGGATGTGCATGCCCGGACTGGGAAAACTCCGGCCACCAGGTCAACCCGCATATGCTCAGGAGCCTGCTTTCCTGTGAGGAAAGAGCCCGAAGGGTTGCTTTTCATCCCCAGGTTCCCCTCCTGGCAACTTGCTTGCTCTCTAGTAGGACCAAAAGGGCTTCCTTCACACTCCTGGCTTGATGGTGAGATCATGGCAAGTGGGGATCGTGAGCCCTTGCTCACACAACAGTAAGACAAGTAATTCTGCCTTTCCACACCAAAGGCTTGCCTGTTTGACAGGAGACCTTGTGACACAAAGGCAGCGTGTCTGACTCCCGATCAGACGGTTGTGCGGTCAAACCACCTCGAGGTCAGGGTGTTGGCTGCTGTACCTTTATCCCTGGGAGTCTTGCTGGTGGAAGCTTCTCCTCCAACGGCTACAGAGCACAGGGAGTTGACCTTTGGTGGCCCCTTGAAAAACACAATGAGATTGTTTTAGATTGAAAGAAGTTAAAGGGGTGCTCAAAACTGGCTTTCACATTGGGGGTCTGTGGTGCGGGTGCACTCTACAAGCCAGACAGGAGTCAAACCTGTAATCTCCTCATCTGTAATCAGATGCTTTATCTGCTGCACCACTGGCCCCTCCTCTTGTCCTAGCTGGATATCAGCTCTTTGTTTAGAGTGAATGACTGGATGTTCCATGTTCCCTATCTTTACAGTGCAGTCATGTGGCAATCCCTGTATGCACATTCCTGCTACCCATGATTGTGGTGCCTGTAGAATTTTGGTGGTTACATTTTCATCCATAAGGACTAACGTCTATCTCTGTATTCTGACACAGCTAACATTCCCCAGAGGCAGTTTGTTATCAGTGCATAATTTCAGGGGAGGGTCCATACAATTACTTGCTGACCCTCTGTAAGATATTTAAAATTTAGCAATGCCCAATATGCACACAAAACCACCTTTTCACACATTGATTATTTTAACTTCACATTTTGCAACAATCATGATGCAAAAGCCACTGGTCTCTCTTCTATCCCATACAACTGTATGCCTACAACCCCGAGACTTCCATCCCCACCATTAGCCAGAAAGAGTAAGTTTGCTCTGAATTAGTCACCCCCAGGGGAAGACTACTCCTAGGGCTTCTTTTAATTTACAAAAAGTATCCATATGTTCCTCCCAGTCCCAAACTTTAGCTTTTATTAACTCATATAAGGGGTTTTGTCACTTCAGCATATGGAGTAATGAGGCCTGGTCTACACTGCCAGCAAAATTCAATGACGGTCAACGGGAGATACGCCAACTACATAGAGTAGCTGGCATATCTCCAGTCGACTTCCTAACTTCTACCCACCACAGTGTCCTCACTGCTCTGTGCTCACAGGAAATTCCCTCCCATTGACGCAGCATTACTCTTTTTGCAGGGGTGAATTAACAGCATTGACTTCCGGATCAATTGCCGCTCCACTGCTGTTCAGTCGATCCTGCACTGCCGACAACGCCACTGGCAGTGTAGACATATCCTGAAATCTCTGCAGAAGCCAGTCAATCCTAAAAATGACTGTAAAACTCCTTTTATCTTGTGAGACAGGGAGTTCTTCAATTTGGCCCATGTGTTAACACTTCTCCCATCTCTTCCAGTTGTTACTCCTAGGAAATTACTTGTACTTTTATGTTTCTGGACCTTATCTGGATTAATTTTAAGACCTCCTGTCCTAGCATATGTTCCTCCTCATTCCTTCCCTGGACTAGGATATCATCCACATACTGAATGAGGAACTCAAGATTTCCAAGATCCCAAAAAGTCTCTTTCATGAATTTGTGAAAAATGGCAGGTGAATCTTTATATCCCAGTGGTAAAACTATCCATGCATATTGCACCCCATGCCATGTAAAGACAGTTTTATACTGACATTTCTCTGTCAGAGGTATTGACCAAAAGTCATTTGCCACATCTAACACAGAGAACAAATTTGCATCTGGATGTATTTTAGCAATCATTTCTGGATATGCCACTACTACATTAGCTCCCCCTATTGCATATTCATTCTGGGTTCTATAATATATTGTTAGCCTCTATTTGCCATTAAGCTTCTTCGCCAGCCATACAAGTACATTACAAGTAGATCAAATTTCCCTTAGATATACCTGATGCTACAACTGCTGCACTGTTTCTTTTATGTTTGCAACAGCCTCCCATGGCACAGTGCATTATTTTTTGAGGCTGGATCAAGCCCTTCTATCTTAGCTGTAAAACTTGTTCTTCCACTGCCAACAATTTATCTTCCAAGGTAGCATCCATCTCAGTTTTTAGAATCATAGGGGCTGTCAGATAGGGCACCATTGGAGGGGCTGAGGATTGAACAGAGTACTGAGTGGGGTGACAATGGGGAAGACCCATCTTTGGGAACCAAAGGATCCTCATGCTGGCATTGAGCCAGTTGGTCCCTCAGGTTCACTGCCTCATCCAATAATTCATCCCGTTCCTGTCTTATGCCATCACAATCATTAGATGTTCAGAGAAAGGTTTGATTAGCTATTATCACATGTAGTTTAAAAGCCTCTTCTTTATCTCTCTCTCACTGGACGGCATCCGAAGCTCAGCCTCTTTAGTATGCCAGTTCTCCCACAAGACATTAATTCCTTTCATTAACCTCTGTATAATGCAGGCTTTTTTCTTCTTTCCTTCACTTTCCAGCCCAGCATAATTGCCTTAAGGGATTTTTCAATCCTTCCTAGAGCACTGTTTTCTGAGAATCAATGTCATAGGGAACTCCCTTGTCACTGACCCAAACTTCCACAGAGCTAACCAAATCAGGACAGCAAAACCCAGGGTTACACAACACACTTCCTCTCAAGACAAAATTAGGTTCTGACCCTTACTTTATCTCAACCAGACCCCACTATAGACCTCCACAACTCCCCACAGGAGTATACTCATCGTCCATTGCAGGCTGCAGTCTGAGTCACAGCACCAAACTGTTGACTGGTTCTTTTCCCTGTTACCCAGGATTCACAGGTTCACAGACTCTTGAGCTGAAGAAGTATGTTGTTTATTTGCTGCTTCAGTGAGTGATAAGTCCACCGAAACAGGGCACAGCGAAGGGCTAAATGCAAGCGCACACGCACATTTAGGTACTCACCTTAAATACATTGTTACAAAGTCATTCATTATATATTGTATAACACTTTTCTGCCTAGCACTAAGATTAGTTTGCTAATTCAGTTGTTCACCTGATTGGACAGCTGACCAAGTTGTTCACCTGATGAGGTTACTGACCCAGTTTTTTGCCTGATCAGGTTGCTTGCTCAGTTTTTTACCTGGCTCGTCTCTTTCCTTGACAGACAAGCAGTCATCTTTTCACATGTCCCAACACCTACAATATACATTCTACATATTACATCCTACAAGCAGCCTTTCAGCAACCAATCAGCCAGGTAAGAGAATATTAAAATACCTTTCCTGCAGAGCTGTGCTGCTACCACCAACATGACCTTCAAAAAGACACTCAGGGTGGATGATAGGCCGAAGGAGAGCACTCAATACTGGAAGTGTCTGGCCAACAATAAAATGGAGGAATCATTTGTGGGATGGATGGATGGATAGCATTGTGGAAATACGCATCTTGAAGGTTGAGGACTGAAAACTAATCCCCTTGCTCTAGTATAGGAGTTATCATTGTGAGCATCACCATTCTGAACTTCTGTGCCTTCACATAGGTGTTGAGTAGTCTCAGGTCTAGAAGAGGTTTCCTACCTCCACTCTTTTTTGGTACCAGGAAGTACCTTGAATAAAACCCCTTCCCTCTGTGCTGCATGGGGACTGATTCTATAGCTCCCAAGCATAAGAAAGCAACTATTTCTTGATGAAGCACATTCTCGTGAGAGAGGTTCCTGAAGAGGGATGGGGAAGTGGTGGAAGTGAGGTAAAATGGATTGTGTAATCTGTGGAGACAATCTCAAAGACCCACTTGTTTGTAGTGATCGACTCCCAGGCTCTGCCTGAAGTGGTGAAGGCGGTCACTGAAGGGAGGAAGGCTGGTGAATTGGTGCAGCAGAAGAGGATGAGAATGGTAGTTCAGACCCTCAACCAACACATCAAAATTGCTGCTTGGAGGTAGACAGATGCAAGGTGGAAGGTGAGAAATGGACAGTTTCCTTCTCTGAAACCTCTGTCTTCTTTGGTGTGGCTCATATGCCCTTTGGGAGGGAAGGAATTGGATGGGGCAGGATCTCTGGGCTGTCTGAGACTGGTGTAAATGCCAAAAGAACGCAAAGTCTCTCTAGAATCTTTCAATGTTCACAGAGTCATCCGTAGTATCTGCAAACAACTTAGATCCATCAAAAGGAAGGTCCTCACACGTGGTCTGAACCTCCTTTGGGAAACCAGAGAGCTAGAGCCAGAAGGCTATTCTCATCACCACTGCTGTAGCGACTGAACAGGAGGCAGTGTCAGCAGTGTCAAGGGAGGCTTTCAAGGTTGTCCTGGCAAGTAGTTGGCCCTCCGCAACAATCACTTGGAACTGTGGGTGGTCGACAAACAAGGTTAGTTTGGTATAGTTGATGTAGTTGTACCTTCCTTGCCATCAAAGCCTGATAATTCGCCATTCTGATTTGGAGGGATCCCAAAGAGTACGAATTTCTCCCTAGTAGATCCAGGTGCTTGTAGTCTTTGTCATGGGGCATGGATTTAGTGTGGTGCTGCCTACTATGTGCATTCACTGCATCCACTGCAAGAAGTTAGGTGAGGGATAGGAAAATAAAATCTCTGAGTCCTTTGCTGGGACGTCATATTTCTTGTCCACTCTTTTACATGTAGGCTGAATAGAAGCTGGTGTACACCAAATGATTTTTGCTGGGTCTAAAAGAGCCTCAATGACAAGTAAATCTATATGGGCTGCTGAAGGTGAGTGAAGGGTATTGACCAGCTTATGATGAGGCTCTGTCACCTCCTGAAGCAGAATCTGCAAGGAGCCTGCAACTCTCTTGATCAGATCCTGGAAGTGTTTAAAATCATCCACCATGGATGGCGTGGGAGGAGGAACGATTGCTTCGTTGGGAAATGAAGAGGAGATGTTGGCCACAAGAGAAACCTCTTCATCAGCTTTAGCCTCCTGCTCCTCAAAAGATTCCTCTTGAGGGTCAGGTCTCCTGGAGGAAGCAGGTGACATTGGTTGTTCCTCTCTATAGGTAGTACTGGATGCTCTGGAGAATTGCTGGGGATAAGCCATCCAATGGTCACAATATGGCCGAGGAGGAGTGTAAAGCATAGGAAGAGGCATACCTGCAAGGCTTTGGTTGTAATTGTGGGCCATGAGCAGTTGCAGCTTCAGAAGAAGTCTCTGGGAAGGGACCTCCGAAGCAGTGAGGAGGAGAGCCCTGGACAGACACTTGTGAGATCAAGGGAAGGTCTTCCTCAGAATCTCTTCCTCAGATTCACTCAGGACTGATGAAGCGCCTGGAGAGATCTGAGGTGAAATAATTGGTACTGGGAGAACCTCAGGTGATCTGGATGATCTCAGTACTGACAGCACATTGGAGCAGAGGAGCAGAGAGTCAAGAGTCTCAAATACACAGAGGTCCCAGGGAAAATGAAACACTCGCAGTACCACGAGGGGCTTCGGTACCGAGGCTGATGAGTGCGCTGAAGTAGTCGTGGCTGAGGATGCTGACAGTACTGCTGACTTTGACAGTGCTGGAGATCTCATGTGCTCCAAGGGAGGTGCAGCAGAAGCCCAAACAGGCTTCTTCAGCACCAAGGGAACAGAGGAAGAACTTTTCTTGCTACCTGGATCTCATGATGGTATCGAGGGTTTCCGGGCCTGTAGCCCTGCAGCCATGCAGTCTAGCTGTTCCCTGGGTACTGGAGGAACTGGGAGCCTCGTTGGTACCTGACTAGAGAGTCAGTGGTGCTGGGGTAGCTGAGGAACTGACGACCTTGGCTTTTTAGAGGTAGAATTTCTACCTGGCAAACCTTGGGCACTTTCTTTTGAGAGTTTGTGAGAGGAGTCCTGTATCTTCTTCCTGGGTGCCCTGAAACTGTGGGGCTCCAAGGCAGCAGACTTTCTTGGGGACCAGCATACGGGGGGTTCCTTGTCCTGGATTAGAGGTCGGATGTAGAGAACTCTCCATCATAAGGAGGTGAAGCTTTATTTCTCTAGCTTTTCTGGCTCCTGGCTTTAACAGCAGCAAAAATTGCACTTTTGAGCGACGTGCGACTCCCCAAAGCAGGGGATACAACAGGAACATGGATACAACATGTCACTGACCATGATCACCTCCCAGCATGACAAACTGCATTTGAAGGCAGGAGAACTAGGCATCACTTCCCAGACAGAAAAATGTCAAACTATCTAAATAGTATGTAAGAAAGAAAGAAAGAAAGAAAGAAAGAAAGAAAGAAAGAAAGAAAGAAAGGTAACTACTGATTATATAAAAACTAACACTATCACTACTACTAATTGTCAGCAAGAGTTGAGGATATCTCAAAATGACGACAGTTAGAGCTCCATCTCAGGCCAAGGCGGCTGAGGAGGAACTGAGGGCAGTTTGTCCATGACACGTGAACAGGCCAAACGGACACCGCTCTGAGAAATCTCTGATCAAAGACACAGAGGGCACTAGCGCACCTAGACTGGAGCACTCGTAGACACTATTACTGTACATACCAGTAGGGACATTACTCGAAGAAGAATCATCTGATCTAGAGTAAGACATGCTACCATTGCACCATGAGGTCACTGGGTTTGGGTGGACTTGCCTTCTCTGCTGCCTGAGCAAAGGTGTGCAATAATTCACAATCCCCCAGCCCAGTTCAGAGGTCTCCTTTGCCTCTGTTCCTCCTGCTGGGTCTTCTCAAGGATGAATGTGGCTTCTTGCCACTTTTAGACACAACTCAGCATCAGATGAAGGGAATAGCATGCACTGAGGCCTAGGTGTAAACAGATGTTTAGAGAAAAAACAATGAGAAGCACAGGCTGCTTTCCAGGCAGCTAGGAATAATTTCAAAAGTACAAAGTGTTGGCTGTTGCTTCCCAAGTTTTGGTCAAAATATATCAAAGCACAGCTCAAAAGGCAGACTGCCAAGATCCGAGCCACAAGACAAGCAGAGGTTGATCGTTTAGTCAGACACATTATCCATTGTGCTATCTGTTTACTCAATCTGAATTCCTTCATTGGTTATTATCATTCTGGTAGTTTCTGGGGCCTGTCTGGACTCAGAGCTGCGCATATATCTAGATGCTGGAGCCCAGCCCTGCCTTGTGCCTGAAGTGTTGCTTCTCCTGCCTGCCCATGCTGTTTCCATATCATTTCAATGTGTTCCTTTGTCTCCAGTGGGAACAAAAATGTCTCTTGGCTTGAAAGTCAGTTTGAGGCAGGTGGGGATTGTAAGCAGTTGTGCTCACACAAAGAAGAAGGCAAGTCCCCTCTCTTACCCCATGCTGGTCTTGCTGAATACACTTAGCGCATCTGACTCCTGATAAAAAGATTAACATATAATCATAGCAGGGTCATTGCTCCTTCCTCTTTTGAACCCCCAACCCATCCTATTCCCCAAGCACAGGGGTGGCAGGAAGCTCTCCTGCCAAGATTGGCCTGGGAAAAGGGAAGAAGTGCTGTCTCAGCTGAGGTCATGTTGACTTGCTGGATGAAATAGACATAAATTAGTCTCATAAGAACATGTGGCTATTTTGATATCGTACACATCAAATGCATTCACACAATAGTGCGAAGGGGATTAGTAACCTGATACAGTGAAACCACATGCTTAACTTTAAGCATCCCATTTAATTCAATGGACTGCTCGTTTGTTCTGAAGTTAAGTATGGCCTGGTCTACACTACAGAGTTAGATCGATGCAAGGCAGCTTATGTAGACCTAACTCTGTAAGCATCTGCACTAAAATGCCGCACCTGCTGATGTAGCTTGCCTGCTACGCCAACTTAATAACTCCACCTCCGCAAGAAGCATAGCTCTTACATTGATGTAGTTAGGTTGATGCAGTGTCAATGTAGATACTGTGTGACTAATGCTGACTTTAGTGGCCTCAAGGAGGTGTCCCACAATGCCCCACTGTGACCACTCTGGTCACCATTTGGAACACCCCTCCCTTTTTAAAGCCCCGGGAATTTTTGAAATTCTATTTCCTGTTTGCTCAGTGTGGAAAGCTCACCTATCAACTGCCCAGCTGACCAGGCCAGCTACACGCAGCAGATGTGCTCATGCCTGGAGTACACAGGAGGTGCTTGGTCTCCTGGGTCTGTGGGGAAAAAAGGCTTTGCAGGTACAGCTTTGATCCAGCCATAGAAACATTGACATATATGAACAAATCACTCAGAGCATAGGGAAGAAGGGCCACAACAGGGACCAGCAGCAGGCCCCCGGAGTGAAAAGGGAGAAGGAGGTGTGGACAAGGAAGAGGAGGAGCAGCAGCATTGAGGACAGGCGACAGGGGGACCCAGTGGCGCAGCGAGCCAGGACCTGTTTTTGATTCCAGAGCAGTTGAGCCAGTCCCTACCGTCCAGCATGGGCAAGCCTGGTGCAGGGAAAGGAACCTCTGGTGAGTATGCAATTTGCTTTGATATTGCAGGGACACATGTTCATTTACTCTTTTTTAATCATGCTAGATGAGGTAGTGAAATAACCAGCAGGGGTAGAGTCACTATCTGCTTCTCATTCCCCTGGACAGTTAGGCAGAGGGGGCCCTGCAGATCAGGTTTTTTTTATGTGCACCTGTGAATTCTCCATAGAGATCTCGAGGAAACTTTCCTGAAGGTAGTCTGCAATCCTCTGCCAAAGGTTTCTGGGGAAGGCTACCTTATTTTTTCCGCCATGGTAAGACACTTTCCCATGCCACTCAGCAATTACTTCAGCAGGCACCATTGCAGCACACAGGTTAGCAGCATACGGACCCGGTCGGCAGCCAGACCTGTGCAGGACCTGTTCCTTTTCAGCCTCATCAGAAGTGAGATGTCAGCTAAAATCACCACTGCCTGAGGAAAATGGTGCCAGTATTCAGTTCAATTGCCCTATCCACATATACTCATGTCCGTGAGCTATCCCCCCTTATTGTCCCAAGTCACCCCCTCTCCCTGGGCTGTACCCACCAGAGCTGGGACTGCTGCAGTGCTCTATAAATCCCAAGGAGAAGTGAGAATGTAGTGCTTGTAACTTGTGTGGATCAAGGGGAAGTGTGTTCAGTATACCAAGTTTCCATTTGTCTTGTGAATACACTCACAATAGTACCTCTGTGCATTGTACCTTTTCCAGCTGGAAGTGTGGCCTTGAGGGTCTCTCCATCCACACCAGCGAAGCGGCCCAGCCAGCTAAGTGGGAGGAGGAAGACGCTGCAGGGTGACATGTTCCAAGAGATCCTGAAAGACTCTGGTGCTTCAGATACTGAGCACAGGACTTGGAGGATCATCCTCACAGAGAGAACGAACAAGGGTAGAATGGAGAGAAGCAAAGCGAGATGGACGTGCAGCAGGAGATACTAGCGCTTCTCAGGTGGCAAACTGACATGCTGGAGATTCTTGCTGACCTTCAGATTCAACAGCCTCAGGCTTGCCTCTCTCTGCAGCCCATGGAGAATTGCATTACGGGCCCTTCTCAGACCCACCCGCACACAGTCCATGTGGCATCCAGGGCCACTGCACAACCCCTATCACTCCGCCCTGGAGAAAGTTCAGACAGTCACAGCCACACACAACTGACCTGTGAGAGACACGGTTGGTATGTGTGTTTGTGAAAACGAGACTGACTCTTCTTCCCCTGCCACTGTTCTTTCCCCTGTATTTAGAAAGTTTCATTCAGTTACAAATATGTTCATTCGCATGGGTTTGAGATAAAAGTTTATTTATGGAGACATAAGTCATCTTTATTAGTTCACCACCTGTGCTGGCAGGGCTGACATCATTCACAGATCACAGCAAGAGGTGCATTGGCAATGTTATATTACTACACACACTGCACTCATTACAAGATTCATACCCGGGTGCAAAAATAAAAAAAGGAAAAAAAAAAACCCCAATACCAGGCAGAGCACATTACAGTAGCTCACTATTAAAAAAGGTCTTTCAAAGTCTCCCTGAGCTGTATAGATCCCCGTTGAGCTCTTCTTATAGCCCTGATATCTGGCTGCTCAAACTCAGCAGACAGCTGTTCCACCTCCGATGGAAACTTTTCCTCCTTTCTTCACAGCTATTATGAAGCACACAGAAGGCAGGATCATTATTGGCATTTCAACATCCCTCATGGTAATCCTCTGATCTGGAAAGAAGGTCCCTGCTTGCAGCTTTCTGAACAGGCCTGTGTTCTTAAAGATGCGTGCGTCGTGCACCTTCCCTGACCATCCCACGACGATGTCAGTAAAACATCCCCAGTGATCCACTAGCGCTTGCAGTACCATAGAAAAGTAGTCTTTTCTGTTGATGTACTCTGTGGCAAGGTGGTCTGGTGCCAAAATAGGGATAGGAGTGCCATCTATTGCCCCATCACAGTTTGGGAACCCCATTGCTGCAAAATCAACCATTATGTCCTGCACATTTGCTCAGAGTCACAGTCCTTTGTAGCAGGACGCGATTAATGGCCCTGCGCACTTGAATCACGGCAACCCCCATGGTGGATTTCCCAACTCCAAATTGATTCCCGACAGTTCGGTGGCAATCTGGCGTTGCAAGCTTTCACACAGTGATCGCCAATCACTTCGCCACAGTCCGTTCTCATTTTAGTGTCACTGTGCTGTGGAGCTGGGGTGAGCACCGCCTCCATTTCCAGGAATGTGGCCTTGCACATCGTAAGGTTCTGCAGCCATTGCTCATCATCCCACACCTGCATAACGATATGATCCCACCAGTCAGTGCTTGTTTCTCAGGCATAGAACTAATGCTACACCATCTGCTCCATGAATGCCAACAACAACCCTGAATTGTTTCTTTCTGTGTCCCACAGCAAGCTAGCCTCCGAGGACTTGTCAAGTTCCCTGCGGCTCCGCAAATACTGCAAGATCAGGTGCATCGTGCTCACAAGGCTCATCACAATAGTGCAGAGCTGTGCAGGGTCCATGCTTCTCACGGAGATGGCAGATGCCTGGATTTGCAGGGCTTTTCAAAAGAGGCATGAAACAAGACTTATGAGGAGAGGCTGAGGGAACTAGGCTTGTTTAGTCTGCAGAAGAGAAGATTGAGGGGGGATTTGATAGCAGCCTTTAACTACCTGAAAGGGGGTTTCAGGGAGGATGGAGCTAGGCTGTTCTCGGTGGTAGTAGATGACAGAGCAAGGAGCAATGGTCTCAAGTTACAGTGGGGGAGGTCTAGGTTGGATATTAGGAAAAGGTTTTTCACTAGGAGGATGGTGAAGCACTGGAATGGGTTACCTAGGGAGGTGGTGGAATCTCCATCTTTAGAGGTTTTTAAGCTGCGGTTTGACAAAGCCCTGGCTGGGATGATTTAGCTGAGGTTAGTCCTGCTTTGAGCGGGGGCTTGGACTAGATGACCTCCTGAGGTCCTTTCCAACTCTAATAGTCTATGATTCTATGATTATGGGATGCAGATAAAATTATGGGATGGAGAAAACTGCATCACAGGATGCTGAAACCATGTTCCCAGTAACCCCTGCAGGACTTGTTTGCTCCCACGAGGCATTGCAAACCCTTCTCAAACACCTTGCACTAGATAGTGGTTCTCAAATTTTTTAAATGGAGCCCCCCACGTGGACTTCTGCGTAACAATTGTGCCTCCCTTCCCCCAAACCTCCCTCCCCTTTCAGAAAAAAAACGGCATACATATCATAGGCGGAGTTTGACCGCTTAATTTTGTGTGTGGGGGGATGGAAGGGGTAACAGCAGCTCCAGAGCTCAATGTGACATGCCAGAGAAAATGGCAGCAGCAAGGAATCGCACCTCATCATTGGGATTATTTTCAGGCAGCAGCGCAGATGCAGCCACCGCTTCCCGGAGCCTGCAGAGCAGTAGCGGCAGGGGGCTGCTGTGGGAGGCGGCTGTCAGGAACAGCCCTCTGACTGGAGACGGAAGCAGCTGCATAAAATGCAGAGCTGGACTGGCTCTGTCCCCCGCTCCACCAGCAATGCTGGGCCCACCCCCCGCACAGCAGCCTCCTGCCGCCTCCACTCCCCTCCTAAGGGTCCCCCACCCCCAACATCTGCCCGGGGCTGCCTATGTGAGGCACCAGGGTCCCCACCGCCACCCGGCCCTGCTCTCAACCCAGCACCCTTTACCCAGCAGGGGGAGACAGCTCCATCATAATAAATTTGTGGGGGCATTGCTCCCCGATAACCCCCCAAAATCCACCCACGATCTATCTCATGCTTCCTTGGGGGGCCCACCCCCCAGTTTGAGAACTGCTGCACTAGATGGTGGCAAGATGCACAGTGGGATAGCTACCCAGCATGCACTGTTCTCTGCATCACTGCAAGCACTGGTAATGAGGACATGCACCACCAACAGAAGGCGCGTAGTGTGGACGGGCAAGTGATTTAAATACTGTGGCAGCTGTACATCGACATGTAGCATAGACTTGCTCTATGTCCTTAATTGTTTTGTTGACTCAGTTTCTTAAGATTTGGTCCAAGTCCATGAAAGTCAAAGGGAGTCTTTCTATCTACTTCTATTTTCTCTGTACCAGGTTCTTTTAAAAATCTTCCATTTGTCCACTTGAAAATTTCCCAAATTTTATGGAGCTGCCACTTGAGACTCAGGGCATGTGTACACAGCCCAAAGTGCAGTGCTGTCACTCTCTCATGTGGATGCTGCAGGTGCACACTAAAGGTTCCAGTTTGCATTGATGTAATCCTGTTTGAAGAGGAACAGTGTAGACAAGCCCTATGACAAATATTGACTTTCTGTGTGTGGACTCCAGGGTTCAAGCACACGCATTTTGGGATCATTCTGTATTAAGTATATACAGTAATGGTCCATGGGGAGAAGCTCCTTCTCATCTCCTCACATAAGGAGATGGTGCAGTTTTACATTACACTAAATGCAGTAATACTAATATTGGAAAATACTCCAAGGAAGAGAGAGATGAAGTTATCAATGTAACAATCACACGAGAATGTCCTAGGCAATTTTGGATCCTTTCATTGAATATTTTAAACTAGGATCATTCAGGTGGACTGGTAATATAGAGAATTTTTTCACTGTTAGGTCACTGGATTTGAATGTAATGGAATCAGTGGCATTCTCCCACCAGATTTGATACTGGTGGAAGAAGAGAAATCATGGCCAGCATATCTAACTAACACACTCTTGCACAGCCCTGCTGAATTTGGCCCTCCATCAGTAGAAAATCTTGTCTTCTTTATCAAGAGTTTCTAATATATATAGCAGAGTAGCAGCGAGCTGTTTCATGAGTATATACACTAAAACATGTCATGGTAGCCAAGTGGGCTAAGGTACTACCTTAATATTACAGTCTAGATGTGGATTCAAATCCCACCCCTGATATAGTAAAAAGGAAGAACAGTAAAACGCTAATATAGCTCCATCAGGAGCTTTTTAATAATCTGAAAATAAAAAAAGAATCCTACACAAAGCAGAAAAGAAAAACAAATTGCTAAGGGGGACACAAAAGAATAGCACACACATGTAAGAACAAAATAAGAAAGGCTAAGGCTATGTCTTCACTTAAAACACTACAGGTGCAGCGCTGTAGCACTACAGCAACAGGAGTTTTCCCAGCTCAATTCTTCTGTCAACCTAGTGCTATCTACACCAGCGTAAGGTTGGCTTAACTACATGTCTCGGGGTCTGGATTTTTCACACTCCTTAAAGATGTAGCAATGCCAATGTAAGTTTTCAGTCTAGACTAGGCGTTAGATACAAAATGAGTTACACCAAGCAAGGCAATAAGAAAAGTTTAAGTATATTAGGAGCAAGAGAAAGATGAAGGAAAGTATAGGTTCTCTGCTTAGCAGGGAAGGAGAGCTAATAACTGAAGATATCAAGAAAGCAGATGTGTTTAATGCCTACTTTGATTCAGTCTTTAATAAAAAGGCTAAACTACTAAGGTTAATGGTGACCAGATACTCAACACAATTAATTTGAACAACAAGGGGGAGGGAAGCAAGACAAAATAGGGAAAGATCAGGCTGAAGAATATTTAGATAAAGTCAGATGTATTCATGTCAGCAGGGCTTGATGAAATTCATCCTAGGGTACTTCAAGAAGTAGCTGAAGACATCTCAGACCTTTAGCAATTATTTCTGAGAACTCACGAAGGACAGGTGAGGTCCCAGCAGACTGGGGAAAGACAACACAATCCCTATCTTTTTAAAAAGTGAATAAAGAGGTGTCACCGTGCCTTAGAGGGTCACAGCTTGAGGATACCAAGTTCAGGACGAACTGCTGAGAAATGGGGCAGACCCACCCCAGACTGGAGTTATTCTTCTAGAAGATATACCAAGCCAGCAACAAAAGTAAACTTCTGTCTCACCACATTGGTTTACAAGAAGTCAGAAAAGCAGGCTCCTTAGCTATGCCAGCCCTTGTTTCACAACTCAGACACCAGACTTTATGATGAGTGGTTATTTAAAACCAATTTCATCAAACAAAGGGTCCTTCCAATCTCAAGAGATCAGCCGCATAGCCAGGCCAATATAAACTCAGATCTTACCCAATAATCATGCTGCTGCCAATCGTTTAGTATCTAATATCAAAAGGTTTATTGTTAGGGAAAAAGATAGAAGAGAGAGTTAAATGGTCAAAGAATCACATACATACAATTATTGCAAAGTTCTTGAGTCCTGTTTGAGCAGTAGTGAAATTAACTGCTGATTTGCAAAGTCTCTGGAAATTACCCAAACAGCTTGGGGGGGTCATCAATCCTTGTTCAAAGCTTTCTTGTTAGAAATCCAGACCAGAGAAATGAAGCAGGAGATGAAGACAAAATACCTTCTCCCATGTGGGTAGATGCTTTCATTCTCAGTTTGTGGAAAATAACAAACCCAAAATGGAATCCAGTATCATATGAGCAAGTCACATGTCCTTATGTGCTTTGTTGAGTCACAGGAGCAGCTGTTGTTCATGCTCTGGCTAAAATGTTCACAGAGAGGCTCATCATGTGGGGACAGGCTTCTTCTATGGTTTATTATGCGAGCAAAGTATCCTTAAATGGGCCATTAACTTGCATAGTCCTTTCACAAGAGGCTCTCAGGCTTCAATGCAGATTGCACCTGATGGGTGTGACTCATATATGCAAGATGCCAGTGCAATGTCAATATCTTTAACTTCAGATACAAAATCTAAATTTCAGATTCAAAATTATATATACATATAAACAGGATAATCAATCAACTTTTCCACTGACACCTTTCATGTCATACTTTGCAAAAGTTTCATCGTAATTGTAGAACAGTAGTAGCAACAATTGTTATACTTGGTTATATTTCAATCATACAACATCACCAGAGGACACAGGGAATTATAGACCAGTTAGCCTAACTTACCTGGAAAGATACTGGAACAAACCATTAAACAATCCATTTGTAAGCACCTGGAGGATTATAGAGTTTAAAGAACAGCCAGCATGGATTTGTCAAGAACAAATCACACCAAACCAACTTAATTTCCTTCTTTGACAGGTCTAGGGGAGAGGGGTGAAGCTGTAGACGTGATATATCTTGATTTTAGTAAAACTTTTGACAAAGTCCCACATGACATTCTCATAAGCAAATTATGGAAATGTGGCTTAAATGAAATTACTATAAAACAGGTGCATGCTATTTGAGTATGGTCACTTAACCATTTATTAAGGTAATTGTCCCACTCTACTCAGCACTGGTGAGGCCTCAGCTGGAGGGCCGCTTCCAATTCTAGACACCCCACTTTAGGAAAGATGTGAATACATTGGAGAGAGTCTAGAGGAGAGCAACAAAAATGATAAAAGGTTTAAAAAGCCGACAAATGAAGAAAGGTTAAAAAAACTGGACATGTTTAGTCTTGAGGAAAAGAAGACTGAGGGGGGAACCTGATAACAGTCTTCAAATATTTTAAGAACTGTTATGAACAATTGATCAGTCTTCTTTATGTCCACTGAAGATAGGACAAGAAGTGATGTGCTTAACCTGCAGCAAGGGAGATTTAAGTTAGATATTAAGAAAGTTTTTCTAATTATAAGGGTAATTAAGCTCTAGAATAGGCTTCCAAGGGAGGTTGTGGAAACCCCGTCATTGGTGGTGTTTAGGAACAGGTTGGACAAATGCTTGTCAGGGATGGTCTAGGTCAGTGTTTCTCAACCTTTTTGATACCAGGGACCAGCTCCCTATACTGTGTCAGGGAGATCTCAGGTTTCCTATACTGTGTCAGGGAGATCTCAGGGACCGGCGCCGGTCCATGGACCAGTCTTGAGAAACACTGGTCTAGGTTTACTTGGTCCTGTCTTAGATCAGGGGTTGGAATTAATGACTTCCAGCCCTATGTTTCTATGATTCATTTTCAGTATATCAAAAAAATAATTTCCTCAAACTAAATATGCTTCCAAGCCATTGGGTGGTTTGAAGTAGGGCTCACGTTAGTGATTAAATCCACAATAGTACCATTGATGTAATGCGGGACTGCTCACATGATTTAAGATGAAAAGGATGTGTTCTGAAGGGAGTAATAACCTTATTAAAATAAGGTATTTTTTAAAAAAACACAGAGGGTGAGAACAGAAAGGAAAGAGTTCCTGCTGTTAAGTAGCCACCACTGGAGACTTATGCATTCATCCTCTCTCATGCTTCATAAGTTAGGAGCTGTTTTCTGGCAGATGTTGTTTCTGGCAAAGCTGCACCATAGTTTCTTAATAACGTGGAAGTGATGGAGCTAACAGCACTTGAGGTGAGAGGAGTGATCGCATCATGCATTTGTACTAAGGTGTGGGATTTTGTTTGTTTGAAATTCATGATACACTAATGCGATGTAAAATTACAAGCCAACCATCATCATCAGGAACAGTGTGTCTTCTTGGCCAGTACATTTACATTGCCTAGAAAATGGATCCTCAACAAAAACTGATCTTATTTGCATTTGCAAATGTGAGAGAAATATCTGGCAAGTTTTGAGAAGGTCATTGGAAGCAGTAGCATTTAGATGACCACACTGATACTCAGTACCTATATCACAGACACACGATGTATTATCACAGATTTTCTCTGCCACCATAAGAAAAAAAAATCCAGGGCTGCTATAGTCTCTTGTTATGTCACTGAAAGGAAAAATAAGAAAAGGTAGACACTTCAGGAAAGTACTTTTACTTTTCTTTTCTTTTTTTGGCAGGAAGCAGGTTTCCTTCTAATTAATTATTTTCAACATTTTTCATACTGGTACTTTCTCAATGTTTGGTAGAGCACATTAGTAAAGCCAAAACAAATGTCATTGGAGTTGAATTGGTTGATATGCAAGTACTTAGCCAAGTAGCAAAATGTTCCCATTTCTCACTTTTTCCATTCAGTAATTCTACAATTGTACATTAGCAGCTACCTGAAGTTCTCTGAAAGGTGCTGTTTACTGTTGCTTGTGGGAAGGCTTCATAGGAAGCTGTTAGAGGAATTTGATTTGCTAGATTTACTTTGACAGAAGGCATCACAAGAACCTGTCAAGCTGATTGTGTACAGCTGTCACTGTTGAAGCCATGTTCCTCTCTGTAAGGACTTGATGTAATGCCAAGCATTTCATCTTTGCTACTGGCATTTATGACATATTTCAGGTTACTCTGTAGGGGAGAAATCCAACAGACATCTGATAACTACAAGAGAGACACTAAACAGAAAAACTAGTAACCAGCTAGATGAGTGTTTCTCAACCAGTGAGTTGTGACTACAGACGGAGGGGAGAGGCACAAGGAGTTGAAAATATTACCATCTAAAAGCAAAAAAAATCTCACTCCCCACCCACCCTTATCCTGCAAGGTGAAGTCTTTTCTGTCAACCTTGAGGGCTTCCACTTCTGAGACACAGAGAAACCAGCCACTGGCCACTCACCACACACACACACACATACCCCGATAAAACAGGCCCTAGTACCGACTGTAGCTAATTATTACCCCACACTTGAGACCCCATCCCTGCCTTCTTGCCAAATCATCTAGACACACGGGAGCCCTTGCCTTTCCCCCCTCAGATCTTAAGGGAGCCCCCTACTTTCCCCTCCCAGGAGCCCCTGCCTTCCTCATCCCTCTCCCTTCTGGTAAGCAGAGCATTTGCCTGGCTTCCCAGTGCCAAGTGGAGCTGCCATGGTTTCAGTAAGTTGAGGGCCCAGCCCGCAGAGCAGGACTCAGGTGCCTGGTGCACTCTCAGCCATGCAAGTTTGGGGTTGTTACAAGATTGCTGCACGGCCAGAGAACATTGGCCCCAAGTGAAAAAAAGGAAACAAAAAATTGATCTTTTCAGTATAAAAACCAGCCAGGCTGCTAAAAACCAGCCAGGTAGCAACCCTATCAACCTTTCAAAACACGTATACACATAAATTATATAGGCTTAGCATTGTTATCATAGATATTTGTTACTCTTACTTTTATAGTAATGTAAGGGAGTTAGGAACATTTTTTACATAGATGAATGGGTCACCAACCTGAAAAGACTGAGAAACACTGACCTAGAGGAATGAGACATTTTATGGAGAGAGTTCACATATTGAACAGACACTGCCATGCAGGAGACACTCTTTGAAGAGAAATCAGACACTGTAATCAGAAAGATAGCCTGAAGACTGATCAAGCACTATTACTGAACACAGTCAGCAACCCAGGCTGACAGAGAGACCAGGGGAAAGGTAGAGCTAGAGAGATGATAGAAAGAGAACAAGCATTGGATAGCTGCACAGGGACGCGTGAGGAAGATCAAGTTGTAAATATCTTCACCTGCCACATGAGAGAGATACAATGTTCTAAACACTGAAACCATGAGGAACTTGATTTCAGGAACCTTCTTCCCCTCTCCTGCTGAACTATTATAATGGATACATAGGACCTGATTGCCTAATAATGGGGCCTCAGAGGAAAGAAATCTTTGCACCTTTCAACTTCTGCACAAATCAGACAGCAGTCCTAAAGACAAGAGTCTCATTCACTAGACACCCTCGTGCATCCCCAGAACAGGTCCATCTTGCACTGAATGAGGCAGAGGTCGTGTGGAAAAAATAGTGCGCGAGCATGTAATTAAATATTGCATCATAAGGCATATGCACAAGTTGAATGCAGGTGGCATAGACAACCTACATTCTGGCATTTCCTAACTCTTAAGTCCTTGACTTTGCAACCTTAAAAATGTTCCTTTAAGGTAGTTTGTGTGTGCGTGTGTGTAATTTCCTATAAATGTGGAGAAGCATATTTATATTGCTTTATAAATTTTAAAATGTGAAGTAAAGATGGAAAGACACTCACAACTGTAAAGCACCTTTGAGTTATTGCTCCACATTTGGCCTGGTTTTATGTTGTCTCTCGATGGCCTTTTCACTGTTTATACTAGCTACAGTGATTATGGAGAAGAATTCATTTCTGGAAGGTCTCCAGTCTGAATTCATGGTTCACGTTCACATGCATCACAAAATGTGTGAACAGAAAATCCATTTGAAGCGTGAATCTTCCATACATTTTACTTCTGGGTAGTTGTTAGAAACCAATTGTTCCCTGACAGCTATAAGTAAAGCAATTATTTATAGGCTAGCACTAGTAGTATTGTTTCCCCCTTGATTGTTATTAAAAATAAATAAGCAGGGGTAGCCCAGCAGGGAGACATGGCAAGGTGATGTGGTGATATTAAAGTAAAATATTGCTTTCATTCACACACAATAGGCAGCAATATGACCCCATGGCTCAAAGGAAAACTAAATTGGTAGAAAAGAGTGAAATACAGAAAACACAGCAGGGAAAAAATCTGTAGCTAAGGGAGTGCAAGTTCAGTACTGACTTACACCCCCCAAAGTCTGATTGATGTCAAGAGGGATTCATTCAGTGGTAAATTCATGCATGCTGTCCTTAGTGGAGGTTACTAAGAGGTCTACAGTAGAAATAATAATGGGTTTTTGACCTGCTCCCAGACCCAGAATCTCCAGCCCTGTCAGAGAAATAGCAGCCCTGAGCAATATTGAGAGTATTATTTAGGAAATTAAACAACAGCAACCAAACACAAAACATGGAACCAACAAGGCAAGGGCTTATTCTACGGGAAATTCTAGCCAACAAGGCACAGGCCAGCATTCTACCACGCTGCTAACTACTGCTCCCCATCTCATTAACCCAACACACACACGCACCATCTATTTAGATTGCAAGCTCTTTGTACTAGGTTCTTTACAGGCTCCTGTGAAGTAGGGTGCCTGGCCCAGTGTTGGTGCTAGACAGATTAATAAAACAGTAACAGCGGGGAAGGAGCTATAGTTGCATAGTTCAGAACAGAACAATTTCAAAGGGAGGTAGCATTTTACCTTTAAACGTGATTTCTTCATCATGCCAAGGTTTGGAGTTGATTATGTTCCCTTCCATCCCTGTTTGTTGGTAGAAGCAGGCCTTATGCTCTGTGTGAGGCATCAGTCAGCATGATCTATTGCTAGTTAACATGAGGCCATCAGAGAACTGGATATTTAGATTTACACCCACTATGTGAATGGAGGGGGGAGGATGGGGGAAGCCAGAATTTGGCATCTGCTGATTCCAGAAAAGAAGATTATTCTTATGTCTACATATGATCTAAAACAAGATACAAACCTCGGTGAGCAGAGGTGAAAGGCTCGTGTGCATTGAGGGCTGGATCTTGAGTACTTGAAACTCCCTCTGGAAGTTAATGGAAGTCAAAGCTGAGATTTTCAAAACTGCATAAGCCAGGAGGTTAGACGCCCAATCAGAACTAATGGGAATTGGGTGTCCAAATCCCTTAGGTGGCTTTTAAAGTCTCAGCCTGCAGGCACTCGGCACCTCTTAGGATCAGGCTTCAATGCACTATGCCAGGTATTACCCAGAGTCTTGCCACTCTCCTTCAAGCGAGCTGCTGGGATCCTCATAGGCCTGCTGGTTGTATACAATCTGCTTGATGGGCGTATGAATCACCTGTTTCCCTTAAAGTTTAATCACAGTCAGTCAGAATACTGGAAATAAAAACAAGTAGAGCTGTAAGTGAGCTACTCACCAGAGCAAATCACTCCAGCTTTCCAAAGCCAGCCCAGGACAGCGGCACTGCGCGTGGCAAGACAAATTGCTCACAGGTTTATCTGTAACTAAGTAGTTTCAAAATGGATCAGTTGGAAGGAAAACATTTTAACCAGCAGCTAATAAAGCCCCATGTAAGGACCTGAGTCTCATTTGTACTCAGACACCTTTACATCACTTTTACAGTGAAAAAGGAGCATTACAGTGAGTGTAAGTTACATTTCTGTACTCTGTAAGGCCCTGTTATGCTGTCAGAGCAGCACAAGGAGGCCTTAGTGCCAATGAGAATCCGGCCGTAAGTATCCATCTGTACCCACTTTAAAAGAAACTTCACACAATCAAAATCTTTCATGAGTGAGGGATCCGTACTTACAGTCCTGCCCCTGCAAGTCTAACGTCTCTCTCTTTTTCTAACTGTGCATCCATTCAAGAGCCTTCTACAATAACGGGAGTAAAAATTCTGCTGCACTCATTTTCCATGGGATTCCAGTCTTTTTTTCTTCTCACCCGAGTGCTCAAGGCCACAGACTGGTTAACTTTAATCTGAAAGCAAGATAAATCAGAGTGAGACAACAACATGTTAGTCACTAGAGGGCATTAAAGGCTACAAGAATTCAGAGGCAGAGAAATATGAAGGAAGTGTACAAGGGCATTGAGGGTAGATCCACACAGGGACTTAGGCATTTCATTCCTCAGTACCACAATGCCTACCTTTTAGGTGCCTTGCCACCCAATGGAACCCACAGCCCCAAGTTAGGCATGTAGGCTCCCTGTACAATGCATGGGGAGAGATAAGCATCGAAGAATGAAATCCACAAAAGTCAGCATGCTGAGCAGGGAGCCGTTTAAGCTAGCCAGCAGGAAGCACTGAGGCAGGTGCCTAAGTCAGGCAGGGCCAGAGGAAGGTGCCTATCTCCACTTGGTGTTCACAGTCGTGGACCCTCTCTTGGAGATAGATGTCTAAGCCTATAAATTTACATCAGTATAACGACATCACCCAGGGGCATAAAATAGCCATACCCTTGAGCGACGCAGTTATATCACCCTGAACCTCAGTACAGACAGTGCCATGTTGATGGAAGGACTTCTCTCATCAACATAGCTACCTCCTCCCACAGAAGTGGATTAACTACGCCAACAGGAGAACCCCTCCTGTAGTGGCATCTTCACTGCTGCAGCATTTTAAGCTGAGACCTGCCCTTCGTGTAGACAAGCCTTTAATGATCATTCTCAAAGTCTAGCTTCCCCCCGGTGATCTATTCTCATTACGGGCTGGAGCTGTATGAAACGCTGCAGTTTCATCCAGCAAGCTTTTTGGTAAGCGGGGCGAGTCTAGTGCATGTGTACTCCTGCTCCTTGACTTTTGTTTTGAATGAGCGTGGCTTGCTCTGAAATCCTTCCTTGGTTCTCATGAGGAGTAAGGAAGTTGAAAAATCTGTGCCAAGTATCAGACTCAAAATGAAACCCATAACCAGTCACATTTTTAGGTTTTATGACCAAGTTTGAAGAACTCTAGTACAGATAATGAATGCTGTACTGCTCCACCCACGATGTAGAGACATATCCTATGAGGCAGGACTGCCTGCATTTTATTCACACATACACAGTAAAAAAAATGAAACCCAAGGCTAGAGTTTCAGTAGAACTCAGTTCCCAGTTAGTCACCAAAGTAAGTGCTCGGAATTCCCAAAGAGCTCAACACGTCAGCTGCTCCACTTTTTTGAAAACCTGACCTCCCAGTAGGTGGGTGCTGAGCCCTTGAAAATCTGGCCCACCAACCTCAGTGAAAATTAGTACTATTTTAAAAACTCACCCCTCCCCTTCACACTTAAAACTTCGTAATCAGCAACAAAAAGTTGTCAGTATAAAAACAATCAAACACAAAAGCAATGCCTGCACTGCAGCTGGAGCTGTAATTGCCAGCGCAGGTAGACATACTGGCTTTGATTGAGCTAGTGTGCTAAAAATAGCAATGTAGGCACCCTTGTAAAATCTCTCCACGACCCCTACATACTCAGGCTACCAGCCCATGCATGTTTAGAGAGCTAGCTCAATCAAAGCTGATGTGGGTATGTCTACCCGAGCTGGCAAGTACAGCTCCAGCTGCAGTGTAGGCATTACTTTTGTGTTTGACTGTTTTCATACTGACAATTTATACTTCCCGATGCGACGTACACACACCCTGTAAGGCCACACACAAAAAGCCTTCAATATGTCTAGAAAAACACAGATTACACTAAACTCATCGTCAGGGAGTTTAAACTCTAGAAGGATTTACACCTTGTTTCTGAAGTACATTAAACCCAGTTAGTTTACAATCCCACACTTACAGTATAAATAATCCAGTCTACAAAAGTACTTCCACAGAATGACCCAGAAGTGGAGATGTACAGAAAGACTTAAAGGTCACTTTTATATATTGCCACAGTTCATGTCAAGTATCTGCTTATTTTAAACACGGTGAGTGAGGAAGTTTTTTATTTGATTTTCGTTGGACCAATAAAAGATATTACCTTGCCCACCTTGTCTTGCTAATATCCTGGGACCAACACGGCTGCAACAACACTGCATATTTTAAACATTAACATTTTCTCTTCTTCCCCCCCTCCCCATCCAGTGGAAACATTTAAGAAATATTCAGAAAGTCCCTGCTGCCATTAAGCAACATTATGTACATTATGTTATGTACTTGTTTGAAATCCATGGTGCAGTAATGATCAGATGCAACAAACATCTGGAAAGTAATTTCAAAGTGGATTGAAGTGTCTATTAGCATTTAGCACCTTCTACAGATTATGCAGTGTAACAGTACTTCACCATGTACCGTGTACTGTAGAGCAATGAACAGAACTAAGCTTGGTTCCCGCTGCATTCCCCTCAAGAGACATAGGCCCAGACCCTCAAAGGTGTGTAGGTACCTTAATTCCAGTGGGAGTTTGGCTCTGAAATATCTTTGAGGATCTGGGCACGCTGTATTTATTACTGGTGTCTCTGCGCTGTGCAGCGCAGTATTCCAAAGATTTCAGATCACTGAAATGTTATTTTCTTCCTAATTATTTGGCTTTGGCCTAGTAAATCAAGTAGAACACTTTAACATCAAAGGTGTTACAGTAATGAGCTCCTTAGAAATGGGTACAGAAAAAAACATAATCATTATCTGGTAAAGCTTGGTGAGATAGGGGCATGGTAGTTACACTTGGCATGAATCTGTCCTCTGACAAATACAGGGCATAGTCTCCCAAAGGAGGACTATATATAAACAGCTATTATTCTGATACTATTCTTGATGTGAGCCCAAAAGGCCAGATATGTTTCTTCTCAAGACTCTGAACGGGCTGTTTCCAACAGCACACTCCAAACTATGTGGCATTAGCCTCTGTGGTTTGCAACTGTAACTTGGCTCTGAGAACAGGGCCTGGTGAGGAGAAAACAAATACGAAACATTCTCTTTTCCAAAATGTACAAATAGTTCAAGACTAGAATTCGTGAACACTGCATTATAAACCTGGAGGGCTGGACGTTCAGCTGGAGTAAATGGATATAGGTCCATTGATTGCAAGAGAGCGACACTAATTTACATCAGCTCAGGATCTGGCCCATAGGTCTTTTTTCCCCCACTTAGCCAGTATAAATGGTTTTGTTAATGTTTAGTTAAGGTATATAAAATAATAATAACTAAAGAACAGAGTCTTTCAAGAATGAAAGGGAATAGAATTTCAAGGCTTGTACTATGCTCTGGGGTCCACTCAAAATGAAAACATTGTATCCCTTATACACAAAGCTATTTTCCAGTAACAAAAAGCACTAGGTATTTTCTATCAGTGAAAGTGTTCCTAAATCTAAGAATATCATACTGTACACACACATAGGGTGACCAGATAGCAAGTGTGAAAAATTGGGATGGGGTGGGGGGTAATAGGTACCTTATACAACAAAGCCCTGAATATCGGGACTGTCCCTATGAAATCAGGACATCTGGTCTCCCTACACACATAATTCACAAGAGGGAAAAAGGTGGCCTTAGGGTTAACATCCTAGACTGGGATGCAGAAGGTCTGGGTTCAGTTTCCTACCTCTGCTACAGATTTCTTGTGTGATTTAGGCAAGTTACTTAACTGCTCTTTGCCACAGTTCCCTATCTATAAAATGAGCATAATTTGTGTCTCTGTATTTAGGTTGTTAACAGCTTGGGTAAGGGATTGTCTCTCACTATGCATTTTCAATTGCCTAAAAGAGGGGTACTGATTTTGACTGGGATCTTTAAGGGCTATGACAAAAAATAATTATAAGTATATACTTTAATAAATCACTGTCTGCATATATGGCAATATTAACTGTTTTGCATGAGAGTTGTGACAGACTATTGCAATGCTAAATGCAGAAAACCATTGTGCCATGAAAAAAATTCCCTTTGCAATTGTTTCATAATTGCTAATGAAAGCCTTATGGTTTGTTTTTACGCACATGTAGCGAGTAATAAATCTTAACAACAGAGGGGGGAATTCACTATTTCTATATAAAACTGTTTCCACTTCAAACAATCTCTGCATGAGCAGTGGTTTGTCATGTATGCTGTGCAATTTTGTTCATTCTGGAAGAGATTTCCCTTGTCCACTCTAGTAGATCACTGGCCTTTTGTTTGTTTGTTTCTTTGTTTTAAAACTGCTTATGTTAAGATGCTGTACTTCCCTGGTTGGTTATCAAGCCAATTCACAGTGAGAAACCAATTAAAGTACAGGAACAGAACTGGGAAAATTGCCCCAGAGAAGGTCAAATGGACGTTTGTAGTGTCTATTCAAGGAAAAAGATTTATGAGCGAGGGCTGAGATTTGCAGCCTAATTGGCAGAATTAGTCTAGTTGTATGGAAAATAATGGAAGCCCCAGGTGATGCTTGCCACAGAGTTCAATAGTACTTGCTGTGCTCTAATAGCGCACACATCAAAAATCCTTCATAAGACTATACGGTCTGTACTGCAATAAATTTAGACTGATTTCTCCTAAGAAGTGTCCTGTACTTCCTGTGTACAATTGAGTCTTTCTCCAGGGCCGGCGGGGCTTCAGCCTGCTCTGGGCAGCAGGGCTCTGGGACTTGGCAGACCCGCTGAAACCTGTTTGTGGCCCACCAGGGGGCCACAGACCCTTGGTTGAGAACCGCTGAGGTAAATGATCCAGCATCCCTATGACTCCTGATTACAGCAATGGGAGCAGAAGACAAATGATTGCTACATTTTACAATAAATAAATAACATTTAAAAAAAGAATAGCCTTATAAATAATTATAAGAAAATAGCATCTTTCTCCAGAAGGCTGTAGGAGCACTTTTTTCTGGGATCATTTGAAATTGAGTATGAGATTAAAGTTTGTTAAACAATTTCCAAAAGTCCAGCTGTAGTATATAAAAACTGAGTTGTATCCCTTCACATAGTTTGGGAGTGCTCTAGTGCTCACTGTGGTCTGTGTTTTAGAACATGTCAGGTAGTTGTGTCAGAATCATTAAGGCAATTTGAAATCATTGCGCTTTCCCTGTCAGGTTCAAATCCTGCTGACTACAAAGCTTCCAGATTATTTTTGTGTTTTAATAAGGCATACTTTAACAGTGAGGGTAATTAACCACTGGAACAACCTACCAAAGGTAGATCATGTCTCCATCAAATCTCCATCACTAGCAATTTTTTAAATCAAGTTTGGATGCTTTTCTAAATATATGCTCTAGAAATTATTTGGGGAAAGTTTTATGGCCTGCCATCATACAGGAGGTCTGATTAGATGATCCTAGTGATCCCTGCTGGCCTTGGAATGTATTAAATCAGCCAGAACAGTAATGTTTATATATAGCTAGGTCTTGCATGTTTGTATATATTTAGCCAACAGCTTTCTGGAACCCCATTGCACCTGGGTAGTTTCTACACAGGATTTTGTTGTGTAAAGCGCAAAAGACACAAGGCAGACCAACCAGCTCAAAGGTTTAATTTAAAAGTTTAGATAAACATCCTTTAATGAATCCTTGATAAAGTGGTAAGAACTATTCCATTTCCCCCTGACTTTATTTGTAAATTCTCTTTATACTTATGGAACCAGCAGTAGTCTCCAACTTTCCCCACTATAAGATATGCTCAGCAAATTGTGCCCACACTGACAAGACTCTAGGGGCTCACTTGAAACTGGCCAAAGATTTGTGTGCTGAAAAGAGTTTAAAAAATAGCTGATAAAAAGAACTTTTTCATATATCGTTTGTGTGTGTGTGTGTGTGTGTGTGTGTTAAATGTAAAATATAGCATATAGAGGTTTCAGTGTATGCTGAATAAGAAGCATGCATGCAAACTCTATGACTAAGGCTTTGTCTATACACAAAAGTTGTAACGCATTAACTATACCAGTATAGTTAAGCACTGCAACTCCCTAGGATGGACACAACATTTAAAGTAGCTAAAGTAGGACTGGTCCTGCCCCCAGGGGGAGGGGAGGAGTTGCAGAGTGA